>NC_069501.1:201461056-202076056 GCF_027579735.1 Bombina bombina | reverse complement strand
CCTATGTGTCATAATTGTGGAAACTTTGACCCTTTATGTCACAGCCGCCTGACACATTAGAGCCAATCAACATCAGACACTCCCTCACAGACCCTCCCAGCTACTCGGAATCCGCCATTTTAGACTCATAACGACCTTGCTTTCTTAATGAGAGGACATGTTGTGTTTTTGCTCCTGACATTAATAGGAAAAACATAGGCTAGTGTATTTACAGTCCAGAAGGACTCCACTCATCTCTGCTGCAAGCACAGCACCCCAAAAAGCCCTTTTTAGGGCTATATTTCGTGCCGTTTTTTTTTTTTTCGTTTTTTTTTTTATTAGCATTTGCCTGGCTTTCAGGCTGTGTGTTTAAGGCTCACAGCATATGCTGTGACTACTGCCACCACTGATATCTCCCTAACAACATTAGTTTAAATTTAACTAACCAAAAAAAATTAATTATTTTTCTAGTGTAATTTTTTTTCATTTTCTATCAGGCCAGTGTCACACAGCATATACTCTGGTTCATTGCTCTGTGCCAGCCAGCAGCCACCAGTGTTAATATCCGTTTATAACATTATTTTAAATTAAAAAAAAATAAAAATATTTTGCTAGTGTAATCTAATTACATTTACTATCAGGCATGTGTCTGTCAGGCTCAATCAGCATTAATATACCTATTTTTTTTCAGTCTTTTGGTTAATTGGTCTATGCCAGGCAGCCACACAGCACTCATATCTATTCTTCTTCACCTTAATTTTAATATAAAAAAAAAGTTTAAATTTGTTTGCTAGTGTAATCTAATATAATTTTCTATCCGGCCTGTGTGTTTTGCTGACATAGAGAGCCTACTGTGTTTACTTGCTACCCTCCCTAGTCTATGAGCCACGACTCATATGTGTTTAACCTTTTTTTAATTCCCCCCCCCCAAAAAATAATTTCAATAATTTTTCTAGTGTAATCTAATAGTATTTTCTATCAGGCGTGTGTGTATCTGACTTACAGAGCCTACTGTTTTTAATAGCTGCCCTTCCAAGGCTAGCAGCCACGACTCATATGTATGTGCTTAACCTTTTTCTTTAAATTCCCCAAAAAAAGTCTTTAAATCATTATGCTAGTGTAATCTAATTTTATTTTCTATCAGGCCTGTGTCTAACTGTCTATCTGACTTACACAGCATACTGTTGTTAATTGCTGCCCTACGTAGCAGCCAGCCAGTGCGACCACTCATAGAGTCATATGTGCATTGCACTTCTTAACATAATTTTAATATTAAAATCTAAAATTTTAAAATATTTTGCTAGTGTAATCTAACTTAATTTTCTATCAGGCCTGTGTTTTTGTCACTTACACAGCATACTGTGTTAAATTGCTGCCCTACCTACCATCCACGACTAATATCTGCCAGCCTGTGTGCCAGGCACAACTAGCCAATTAGTGGCACCAATCACAATTCTTGTAACAGTATATAAAAATTAAAAATCATAATTTTTTGGACTGCAAATATTCAGTCTCCTAGTGCCATTGAATTGCATTTACCTCCGGCCTGCCACTGCCAGCCTTTTGTGCCAGGCCGTCTAGCCAACTATTTACACCAATCATAATTGTTGTCACAGACAGTATAGTTACTAATTAAAATTAAAATTTTTTTAATTGTTAATCTTAATCCTCAGTTTGCTCGTGCCCTAGAATTGCACTTTTCTACTGCCTTCCAAGCCTGTGTGCCAGGCCTACTTGAAAAATATTTACACCAATCATATTTGTTGTCACAGTATTCTTAGTAATTAAAAATTCAAATTTTTGTTAATAGTTGTTGTGAATCCTCAGTTTGCTGGTGCCAGTGAATTGCACTTTCCTCCTGCCTTGCAGCCTGCTGTGTGCCCAGCCCACCTAGCCAATTATTGCCAGCAATCATATTTCTTTTAACAGTATTGCAAAAATTGTCAATCATCACTGTTTTGACTGTCAGTAATCAGTCTCCTAGTGTTCTTGAATTGCATTTACCTCCTGCCTGCCAGCCTTTTGTGCTAGGCCGTCTTGCCAACTATTTACACCAATCATAATTGTTGTCACAGTATAGTTACTAATTAAAATTAAAAAATTCTTGATTGTTGATGATCTTAATCCTCAGTTTGCTCGTGCCCTAGAATTGCACTTTTTTACTTCCTTGCAAGACTGTGTGCCAGGCCTACTTGAAAAATATTTACACCAATCATATTTGTTGTGACAGTATTCTTAATAATTAAAAATTAAAATTGTTGGTAATAGTTGTTGTGAATCCTCAGTTTGCTGGTGCCATTGAATAGCACTTTCCTCCTGCCTTGCAGCCTGCTGTGAGCCAGGCCCACCTAGCCATTTGTTGCCAGCAATCATATTTCTTTTAACAGTATTGCAAAAATTGACAATCATCACTGTTTTGACTGTCAGTAATCAGTCTCCTAGTGTCCTTGAATTGCATCTACCTCCTGCCTGCCAGCCTTTTGTGCCAGGCCGTCTTGCCAACTATTTACACCAATCATAATTTTTTGTCACAGTATAGTTACTAATTAAAATTAAAAAATTCTTGATTGTTGATGATCTTAATCCTCAGTTTGCTCGTGCCCTAGAATTGCACTTTTTTACTTCCTTCCAAGCCTGTGTGCCAGGCCTACTTGAAAAATATTTACACCAATCATATTTGTTGTGACAGTATTCTTAATAATTAAAAATTAAAATTTTTGGTAATAGTTGTTGTGAATCCTAAGGATTAGAATTAGAGTTTGGCGGTAGCCGTCAAAACCAGCGTTAGAGGCTCCTAACGCTGGTTTTGGGCTACCGCCGGTATTTGGAGTCAGTCAGGAAAGGGTCTAACGCTCACTTTCCAGCCGCGACTTTTCCATACCGCAGATCCCCCTACGCCATTTATGTATACTATCTTTTCAATGGGATCTTTCTAACGCCGGTATTTAGAGTCTTGGCTGAAGTGAGCGTTAGAAATCTAACGACAAAAATCCAGCCGCAGAAAAAAAACTGGAGTTAAGAGCTTTTTGGGCTAACGCCGGTTCATAAAGCTCTTAACTACTGTGCTCTACAGTACACTAACACCCATAAACTACCTATGTACCCCTAAACCGAGGCCCCCCCACATCGCCGCCACTCAATTAAATTTTTTAACCCTAATTTGCCGACCGCCACCTACGTTATACTTATGTACCCCTAATCTGCTGCCCCTAAGACCGCCGACCCCTATATTATATTTATTAACCCGTAATCTGCCCCCCACAACGTCGCCGCCAGCTACCTACAATAATTAACCCCTAATCTGCCGACCGCACCTCACCGCTACTATAATAAATGTATTAACCCCTAAAGCTAAGTCTAACCCTAACACTAACACCCCCCTAAGTTAAATATAATTTAAATCTTACGAAATAAATTAACTATTATTAAATAAATTATTCCTATTTTAAACTAAATACTTACCTGTAAAATAAACCCTAATATAGCTACAATATAACGAATAATTATATTGTAGCTATTTTAAGATTAATATTTATTTTACAGGCAACTTTGTATTTATTTTAACCAGGTACAATAGCTATTAAATAGTTAAGAACTATTTAATAGCTAAAATAGTTAAAATAATTACAAAATTACCTGTAAAATAAATCCTAACCTAAGTTACAATTAAACCTAACACTACACTATCAATAAATTAATTAAATACAATACCTACAAATAACTACAATTAAATAAACTAACTAAAGTACAAAAAATAAAAAAGAACTAAGTTACAAAAAATAAAAAAATATTTACAAACATTAGAAAATATTACAACAATTTTAAACTAATTACACCTACTCTAAGCCCCCTAATAAAATAACAAAGACCCCCAAAATAAAAAAATGCCCTACCCTATTCTAAATTAAAAAAGTTCAAAGCTCTTTTACCTTACCAGCCCTGAAAAGGGCCATTTGCGGGGCATGCCCTGAATAATTCAGCTCTTTTGCCTGTAAAAAAAACCATACAATACCCCCCCCCAACATTACAACCCACCACCCACATACCCCTAATCTAACCCAAACCCCCCTTAAATAAACCTAACACTAAGCCCCTGAAGATCTTCCTACCTTATCTTCACCATACCAGGTTCACCGATCCGGAGGCTTGGATCGGAACAGCCAATAGAATGCAAGCTCAATCTGATTGGCTGATCCAATCAGCCAATCGGATTGAACTTGAATCTGATTGGCTGATTCCATCAGCCAATCAGAATTTTCCTACCTTAATTCCGATTGGCTGATAGAATCCTATCAGCCAATCGGAATTCGAGGGACGCCATCTTGGATGATGTCCCTTAAAGGAACCTTCATTCTTCAGTTGGACGTCGGAAGAAAAGGATGGATCCGCGTCGGAGGTCTTCAAGATGGAGCCGTTCGTCATCGGATGAAGATAGAAGATGCCGCTTGGATAAAGATGGTTGCCGGTCCGGATCTCCTCTTCTTCCCGGATAGGATGAAGACTTTGGAGCCTCTTCTGGACCTCTTCAGCCGCCGCTTGATAGAAGACTTCAGCCGGATTATGGATCGCCAGCCCCCGCTTGGGCTTGGATGAAGATTTTGGAGGCTTGGATCAAGACTTCGGAGGACGGATCGGTGAACCTGGTATGGTGAAGATAAGGTAGGAAGATCTTCAGGGGCTTAGTGTTAGGTTTATTTAAGGGGGGTTTGGGTTAGATTAGGGGTATGTGGGTGGTGGGTTGTAATGTTGGGGGGGTATTGTATGTTTTTTTTTACAGGCAAAAGAGCTGAATTATTTGGGGCATGCCCCGCAAATGGCCCTTTTCAGGGCTGGTAAGGTAAAAGAGCTTTGAACTTTTTTAATTTAGAATAGGGTAGGGCATTTTTTTATTTTGGGGGTCTTTGTTATTTTATTAGGGGGCTTAGAGTAGGTGTAATTAGTTTAAAATTGTTGTAATATTTTTCTAATGTTTGTAAATATTTTTTTATTTTTTGTAACTTAGTTCTTTTTTATTTTTTGTACTTTAGTTAGTTTATTTAATTGTAGTTATTTGTAGGTATTGTATTTAATTTATTTAATGATAGTGTAGTGTTAGGTTTAATTGTAACTTAGGTTAGGATTTATTTTACAGGTAATTTTGTTATTATTTTAACTATTTTAGCTATTAAATAGTTATTAACTATTTAATAGCTATTGTACCTGGTTAAAATAAATACAAAGTTTCCTGTAAAATAAATATTAATCCTAAAATTGCTAGAATATAATTATAATTTATATTGTAGCTATATTAGGGTTTATTTTACAGGTAAGTATTTAGCTTTAAATAGGAATAATTTATTTAATAAGAGTTAATTTATTTCATTAGATTTAAATTATATTTAATTTAGGGGGGTGTTAGTGTTAGGTTTAGACTTAGCTTTAGGGGTTAATACATTTATTATAGTAGCGGCGAGCTCCGGTCGGCAGATTAGGGGTTAATAATTGAAGTTAGGTGTCGGCGATGTTAGGGAGGGCAGATTAGGGGTTAATACTATTTCTTATAGGGTTATTGAGGCGGGAGTGAGGCGGATTAGGGGTTAATAACTTTATTATAGTAGCGGTGAGATGCAGTCGGCAGATTAGGGGTTAATTATTGTAGGTAGCTGGCGGCGACGTTGTGGGGGGCAGATTAGTGGTTAATAAATATAATATAGGGGTCGGCGGTGTTAGGGGCAGCAGATTAGGGGTACATAGGGATAATGTAGGTTGCGGCAGTGTACGGAGCGGCAGATTAGGGGTTAATAATAAAATGCAGGGGTCAGTGATAGCGGCGGTGGCAGAATAGGGGTTAATAAGTGTAAGGTTAGGGGTGTTTAGACTCAGGGTACATGTTAGGGTGCTAGGTGCAGACATAGGTAGTGTTTCCCCATAGTAAACAATGGGGCCGCGTTAGGAGCTGAACGCTGCTTTTTTGCAAGTGTTAGGTTTTTTTTCAGCTCAAACTGCCCCATTGTTTCCTATGGGGGAATCGTGCACGAGCACGTTTTTGAAGCTGGCCGCGTCCGTAAGCACCGCTGGTATCGAGAGTTGCAGTTGCGGTAAATATGCTATACGCTCCTTTTTTGGAGCCTAACGCAGCCCTCCTGTGAACTCTAAATACCAGCGGTATTTAAAAGGTGCGGCCAGAAAAAAGCATGCGTAGCTAATGCACCCCTTTGGCCGCAAAACTCTAAATCTAGGCGTCAGTTTGCTCGTGCCAATGAATAGCACTTTCCTCCTGCCTTGCAGCCTGCTGTGAGCCAGGCCCATCTAGCCAATTGTTGCCAGCAATCATATTTCTTTTAACAGTATTGCAAAAATTGTCAATCATCACTGTTTTGACTGTCAGTAATCAGTCTCCTAGTGTCCTTGAATTGCATCTACCTCCTGCCTGCCAGCCTTTTGTGCCAGGCCGTCTTGCCAACTATTTACACCAATCATAATTTTTTGTCACAGTATAGTTACTAATTAAAATTAAAAAATTCTTGATTGTTGATGATCTTAATCCTCAGTTTGCTCGTGCCCTAGAATTGCACTTTTCTACAGCCTTCCAAGCCTGTGTGCCAGGCCTACTTGAAAAATATTTACACCAATCATATTTGTTGTGACAGTATTCTTAATAATTAAAAATTAAAATTTTTGGTAATAGTTCTTGTGAATCCTCAGTTTGCTGGTGCCATTGAATAGCACTTTCCTCCTGCCTTGCAGCCTGCTGTGAGCCAGGCCCACCTAGCCAATTATTGCCAGGAATCATATTTCTTTTAACAGTATTGCAAAAATTGTCAATCATCACTGTTTTGACTGTCAGTAATCAGTCTCCTAGTGTCCTTGAATTGCATCTACCTCCTGGCTGCCAGCCTTTTGTGCCAGGCCGTCTTGCCAACTATTTACACCAATCATAATTTTTGGTCACAGTATAGTTACTAATTATAATTAAAAAATTCTTGATTGTTGATGATCTTAATCCTCAATTTGCTCGTGCCCTAGAATTGCACTTTTCTACTGCCTTCCAAGCCTGTGTGCCAGGCCTACTTGAAAAAATTTTACACCAATCATATTTGTTGTCACAGTATTCTTAGTAATTAAAAATTTAAATTTTTGTTAATAGTTGTTGTGAATCCTCAGTTTGCTGGTGCCAGTGAATTGCACTTTCCTCCTGCCTTGCAGCCTGCTGTGTGCCAGGCCCACCTAGCCAATTATTGCCATCAATCATATTTCTTTTAACTATTGCAAAAATTGTCAATCATCACTGTTTTGACTGTCAGTAATCAGTCTCCTAGTGTCCTTGAATTGCATTTACCTCCTGCCTGCCAGCCTTTTGTGCCAGACCATCTTGCCAACTATTTACACCAATCATAATTGTTGTCACAGTACAGTTACTATTTAATATTAAAAAATTCTTGATTGTTGATCTTAATCCTCAGTTTGCTTGTGCCCTAGAATTATACTTTTCTACTGCCTTCCAAGCCTGTGTGCCAGGCCTACTTGAAAAATATTTACACCAATCATATTTGTTGTCACAGTATTCTTAATAATTAAAAATTAAAATTGTTGGTAATAGTTGTTGTGAATCCTCAGTTTGCTGGTGCCATTGAATTGCACTTTCCTCCTGCCTTGCAGCCTGCTGTGTGCTAGGCCCACCTAGCCAATTATTGCCAGCAATCAAATTTCTTTTAATAGTATTGCAAAATTTGTCAATGATCACTGTTTTGACTGTCAGTAATCAGTCTCCTAGTGTCCTTGAATTGCATCTACCTCCTGCCTGCCAGCCTTTTGTGCCAGGCCGTCTTGCCAACTATTTACACCAATCATAATTGTTGTCACAGTATAGTTACTAATTAAATTTTTTTTTGATTGTTGATCTTAATCCTCAGTTTGCTCGTGCCATTGAATTGCACTTTTCTACTGCCTGCCAGCCTGTGTGCCAGGCCCAACTATCCAATTAGTGCCAGCAATCATATTTCTTTTAACAGTATTGCAAAATTTGTCAATCATCACTGTTTTGACTGTCAATCTGCAGTCTACTAGTGCCCTCCTTGAATTGCATTTTCCTCCTGCCTGCCTGCCTGCCTGTGTGCCAGTCCCAACTAGCCAATTAGTGCCACCAATCATATTTATTGTAACAGGATTGGAATTTCTGTTAATCATAACTGTTTTGACTGTGATTCTTCAGTCTCCTAGTGCCATTGAATTGCAGTTTCCTTTCTCCCAGCGTGTGTGCCAGACAGGCCCATTTGCCAACTAGTGCCAAACAATCATACTTGTTGTCACAGTACTTGTAATATTTAAAAAAACTAACAATTTGTGATTTTTAAAACATCTTTCTTTTTTGTTGTTGTCAGTCTCACAGCGTATACTGTGCCCACTTTCACAGTGCCACCACTCAATTGGTGTAATAGTATTGTTAGTGTCCATTTTAAAAAAAATGACAGGCAGAGGCAGGCCACCCCACAGGTTCCGTGGTCATGGTCGTGGTACTGTGATTCCTTTAGACCCTACAAATATGCACATTGTTCAGATGCCGGGTGCCAGGGGCGGATGTGAAAAGTTCTGAGGAGGACCTAGTTGAATCGCTAACACAGGACACCCAATCTTCTTCAGCTTCCGCTGCTAGTCCTCCTAACCTTGACGCACCATCTACGTCCAGCTGTGCTTTGGGCAGGTCTCAAGTGACCAGTGCCACTCCCCCGCCTGTCGCCACCACCAACACTAGCACCACAGCCGCTTCACTTGATCTGTCACAGGAGTTATTGACACATCAATTGGAAGAAATGAGTGATGTGCAACCATCATTGACAGAGGATGTAGATAATAGTGATCAGTCTCAGTCAGGCAGCATTACCGACATGGAGGTACGGTGTGATGATGATGATGATGATGTTGTACCCGCTGCTGCTTCCTTCCTTGATGTTTCAGATACAAGTGAAGCGGTTGATGATGATGTGTCGGTGGATGTCACGTGGGTGCCTGCTAGAAGAGAAGAAGAAGAGGGGGAAAGTTCAAATGGGGAGACAGAGAGGAGGAGGAGGAGGAGGAGGAGACGATTTGGAAGCATGGGGAGGTCGTCTCAAGGAGCTAGTGGCACAGTCAGACAGCATGCATCGTCACCAGGGGTAAGCCAGACAGCACGCCGACGCCCATCAACGCATGCTGTTGCCACCACCAGAATGCCGTCATTGCAGAGCTCAGCAGTGTTGCATTTTTTTTGTGTTTCTGCCTCTGACAACAGCAATGCCATTTGCAACCTGTGCCAAAAGAAACTGAGTCGTGGGAAGTCCAACAGCCACCTAGATACAACTGCTTTGCGAAGGCACATGGTCTCCCATCACAAAGGCTGATGGGAAGAACACATGAGTAGAAGCAGCACACAAAGTGAAAGCCGCCCTCCTCCTCCTGCTCCAGCATCTTCAGCCACGTCAACCAGTGCTGTCCTCCTTGCCCCCTCTCAACCATCCTCCACTCAGTCTCTCTTACATAGCAGTTCCTGGTCATCTGCCCACAGTCAGGTGTCTGTCAAGGACATGTTTGAGCATAAGAAGCCAATTTCTCAGTCACCCCCTTGCCCGGCGTCTGACAGCTGGCTTGTCTGAACTCTAAGCCCGCCAGCTTTTACCATACAAGCTGGTGGAGTCTGATGCTTTCAAAAAATTTGTATCTATTGGGACACCGCAGTGGAAGGTACCTGGCAGAAATTTCTTTTCACAAAAGGCAATCCCAAACCTGTACTCTGTTGTGAGAAAGGAAGTTATGGCATGTCTGGCACACAGCGTTGGGGTAAGGGTCCATATGACCACCGATAGCTGGTCTGCAAAGCATGGTCAGGGCAGGTATATCACCTACACTGTGCATTGGGTAAACCTGCTGACTTCTGACAAGCATGGAATGCATGGCTCTGCAGAAGAGTTGGTGACACCGCCACGACTTGCAGGCAGGCCTGTTGCTACCTCCTCTACTCCTCCTACTCCATCCTCTTCCATAACCTCTTCCTCGGCTGAGTCCTCTTCAACTTCTGCGTCTTGCTCCACATCTTTGGCACCCCCCAGCTACCCAGGTACTATGCTACATCCCGGGTACGGCAGTGTCACGCCGTCTTGGGGTTGACTTGCCTGAAAGCGGAGAGTCACACCGCACCAGCACTCCTGACCGCCCTGAACGCACAGGTGGATCAGTGGCTGACTCCGCACCAACTGGAGATTGGCAAGGTTGTTTCTGACAATGGAAGTAATTTGGTGGCGGCATTGAAATTGGGCAAGTTGACACATGTGCCGTGCATGGCACATGTGTGTAATCTAATTGTACAACGATTTGTCCATAAGTATCCAGGCTTACAGGACGTCCTGAAGCAGGCCAGGAAGGTGTGTGGCAATTTCAGGCGTTCCTACACGGCCATGGCGCACTTGTCCGATATCCAGCGTCTAAACAACCTGCCAGTGAGGCGCTTGATTTGCGACAGCCCGACACGGTGGAATTCAACACTCCTAATGTTTGACCCCCTGCTCCAACAAGAAAAAGCTGTTAATGAGTATTTGTATGACCGGGGTGCTAGGCCAGCCTCTGGGGAGCTGGGAATTTTTTTTCCAAATTACTGGACGCTCATGCGCAATGCCTGTAGGCTCATGCGTCCTTTTGAGGAGGTGACAAACCTTGTCAGTCGCACTGAAGGCACCATCAGCGACATCATACCATTTGTTTTCTTCCTTGAGCGTGCCCTGCGAAGAGTGCTGGATCAGGCAGTAGATGAGCGTGAAGAGGAAGCGGGAGAGTTGTGGTGTCCATCACCCCCACAAACAGCCGAATCAGCATCGCTTGCTGGACCTGCGGCAATGCAGGAAGAGGATTGTGAGGAAGAGGAGTCAGAGGAGGAATGTGGCTTTGAGGAGGAGGAGGAAGACCGAGCACAACAGGCATCCCAGGGTGCTCGTTGTTGTCACCTCTCTGGTACCCGTGGTGTTGTACGTGGCTGGGGGGAAGAAGATACCATCAGTGAGATCAGTGAGGAGGAGGAACGGGACATGATTAGCTTGGCATCCAACCTTGTTCAAATGGGTTCTTTCATGCTGTCGTGCCTGTTGAGGGACCCTCGTATAAAAAAGCTGAAGGAGAACGACCTGTACTGGGTGTCCACGCTCCTCGACCCCCGGTATAAGCATAAAGTGCCTGAAATGTTACCAAATTCTCGCAAGTCGGAAAGGATGGAGCATTTTCATATTAAATTAAAAACTATGCTTTACACAGCGTATAAGGGTGATGTCACAGCATCACGGGAATGTAACAGGGGAAGAGATGAAATTAATCCTCCTCCTCCCACGACCACGGCAGCAAGAACCGGACGCTTTCCTGACGTCTTGTTGATGGAGGACATGCGTATCTTTTTAACTCCCATGCACCATCAGAGCCTTTCGGGATCCAGCCTTAGAGAAAGACTCAACCGACATGTAGCAGACTATCTAGCTTTAACTGTGGATCTCGACACTCTCAGGAGCGATGGACCCCTTGACTACTGGGTGTGCAGGCTGGACTTGTGGCCTGAGCTATCCCAATTTGCAATGGAACTTTTGTCCTGCCCCGCTTCAAGTGTCCTGTCCGAAAGGACTTTCAGTGCAGCAGGAGGTTTTGTCATTGAGAAGAGAAGTCGCCTAGGTCAAAAAAGCCTTGACTATCTCACTTTTATAAAAATGAATGAGGGCTGGATCCCGAAGGGACTGACATTGGGCGATACATTTGAATAAAAAAGGCCTGATGATGAGATGAGCTGGCTTGGGCTAAAACTGGTACACAGGCTAGCCTTTTTTTTTTGGTTATAAAGCCAGAGGATTTGCTTGACTTATCCGCCAACAACTAGTGTTCAAGCCACAAGCTTTTAGGGCACTTTTTAAATTTTTTACAAACATCAATTTTTCTGGCCGCTGCTACAGCAGTTGCTACAACAATACCCAATTTTTTCAGTCATTTGTACATTCCTAATTTTTCTGGCCTCTGCTGCAGCTCTGTGGGTACAAAACTCAAATAAAAAAAATAAGGCACATAACACTAGTGATTAAACTGTTACAAATTGTACAACTTAGCATTAGCAAACCACTCATATCTGGTGGACCATTAAATTGAACGCAAAATGCCACAAATTTGAAGGAGGAGGACCGACCAAGCATCTTTCTCTGTCTCTTGGTTGCTCTAAATTATCTCCGTGTTCCATCTATGCCATACCTGTACTCTATTGTGCAAAAGGGTGGCATATGTGGTGTTTCATGCTGTTGTGCCTGTTGCGGGTCGTGGCCCATGGTATAAAAAGGCTGAAGGAGAACGACCTGTAATGGGTGCCCCATCAAATTTTTAGAAAAATGTTCCTGGTTCCTCTCAATTATCTCTGGGTTTCTAAAATGGATGCCATACCTGTACTCGCTTGTGCAAAAGGATGGCATATGTGGTGGTGTTTCCTGCAGTAGTTTCTGTTAAGGGTGCTGGACCCTCTTATAAAAAAGCTGAAGGAGAACGACCTGGAGTCCAAGCATGGTTTTTAGGGATATTTCACTTTTCAAAAAAAATTATCTGTGGGTTTCTAAAATCGATGCCGTACCAGTACTCTATTGTTCAAAAGGATGCCATATGTTCTCTTTCCTGCTGGTATTTTGTTTGAGGGTCCTGGACACTCTTATAAAAAGGCCTAAGGAGAAAGAGGTGTACTGGGTGTCCACTCAATTTTTTTTTCTATTTCACATTTGACCAAAATTATCTCTGGGTTTGTAAAATCAATGCTGTACCTGTACTCTATTTTTCAAAAGGATGCCATACGTCCTCTTTCCTGCTGGTGTTTTTTTTGAGGGTCCTGATTCCCGGTTGCAACAAATTATCTCCGGGTTTCTAAAATCAATGCCTTTCCTGTAATCTAATTTTCAAAAGGATGCCATATGTCCTCTTTCATGCTGCTGGTTTTGTGGAGGGTCCTGGAGACTCTGCTAAAAAAAGGCCTAAGGATAAATAAGTGTACTGGGTGTCTAATCAATCTTTTTTTAGATTTCACGGTTGCAACAAATTATCCCAGGGTTTCTAAAATCAATGCCTTTCCTGTAATCTATTAGTCACAAGGATGCTATATGTCCTCTTTCATGCTGTTGTTTCTGTTGAGGCTCCGGGAGCCTCTAATAAAAAGGCCTAAGGATAAAGAAGTGTACTGGGTGTATAATCTAAGTTTTTTTAGATTTCACGGTTGTAACTAATGATCTCTGTGTTTCTAAAATCAATGCCTTTCCTGTAATCTAATTTTCAAAAGGATGCCATATGTCCTCTTTCATGCTGCTGGTTTTGTGGAGGGTCCTGGAGCCTCTGCTAAAAAGGCCTAAGGATAAATAAGTGTACTGGGTATCTAATCAATCTTTTTTTAGATTTCACGGTTGCAACAAATTATCCCAGGGTTTCTAAAATCAATGCCTTTCCTGTAATCTATTAGTCACAAGGATGCCATATGTCCTCTTTCATGCTGTTGTTTCTGTTGAGGCTCCGGGAGCCTCTTATAAAAAAGGCCTAAGGATAAAGAAGTGTACTGGGTGTATAATCTATGTTTTTTTAGATTTCACGGTTGCAACTACTTATCTCTGTGTTTCTAAAATCAATGCCTTTCATGTAATCTAATTTTCAAAAGGATGCCATATGTCCTCTTTCATGCTGCTGGTTTTGTGGAGGGTCCTGGAGCCTCTGCTAAAAAGGCCTAAGGATAAAGAAGTGTACTGGGTGTATAATCTATATTTTTTTAGATTTCACGGTTGCAACTAATGATCTCTGTGTTTCTAAAATCAATGCCTTTCCTGTAATCTAATTTTCAAAAGGATGCCATATGTCCTCTTTCATGCTGCTGGTTTTGTGGAGGGTCCTGGAGCCTCTGCTAAAAAGGCCTAAGGATAAATAAGTGTACTGGGTGTCTAATCAATCTTTTTTTAGATTTCACGGTTGCAACAAATTATCCCAGGGTTTCTAAAATCAATGCCTTTCCTGTAATCTATTAGTCACAAGGATGCCATATGTCCTCTTTCATGCTGTTGTTTCTGTTGAGGCTCCGGGAGCCTCTTATAAAAAGGCCTAAGGATAAAGAAGTGTACTGGGTGTATAATCTATGTTTTTTTAGATTTCACGGTTGCAACTACTGATCTCTGTGTTTCTAAAATCAATGCCTTTCATGTAATCTAATTTTCAAAAGGATGCCATATGTCCTCTTTCATGCTGCTGGTTTTGTGGAGGGTTCTGGAGCCTCTGCTAAAAAGGCCTAAGGATAAAGAAGTGTACTGGGTGTATAATCTATATTTTTTTAGATTTCACGGTTGCAACTAATGATCTCTGTGTTTCTAAAATCAATGCCTTTCCTGTAATCTAATTTTCAAAAGGATGCCATATGTCCTCTTTCATGCTGCTGGTTTTGTGGAGGGTCCTGGAGCCTCTGCTAAAAAGGCCTAAGGATAAATAAGTGTACTGGGTGTCTAATCAATCTTTTTTTAGATTTCACGGTTGCAACAAATTATCCCAGGGTTTCTAAAATCAATGCCTTTCCTGTAATCTATTAGTCACAAGGATGCCATATGTCCTCTTTCATGCTGTTGTTTCTTTTGAGGCTCCAGGAGCCTCTTATAAAAAGGCCTAAGGATAAAGAAGTGTACTGGGTGTATAATCTATGTTTTTTAGATTTCACGGTTGCAACTAATGATCTCTGTGTTTCTAAAATCAATGCCTTTCATGTAATCTAATTTTCAAAAGGATGCCATATGTCCTCTTTCATGCTGCTGGTTTTGTGGAGGGTCCTGGAGCCTCTGCTAAAAAGACCTAAGGATAAAGAAGTGTACTGGGTGTATAATCTATGTTTTTTTAGATTTCACGGTTGCAACTAATGATCTCTGTGTTTCTAAAATCAATGCCTTTCCAGAAATCTATTTTTCTAAAGGATGCCATATGTCCTCTTTCCTGCTGCTGGTTTTGTTGAGGGTCCTGGAGCCTCTTCTAATAAGGCCTAAGGATAAATAAGTGTACTGGGTGTCTAATCCAGTTTTTTTTTAAATTTCCCGGTTGCAACAAATTATCTCTGGGTTTCTGAAATCAATGCCTTAAATGTAATCTATTGTTCAAAAGGATGCCATATGTCCTCTTTCCTTTTTTTTTTTTCTCTGTATTTTTATTTATTTTAGAAAATGTAATGCACTTATAGGTTCACTAAGATTATGCCTTTGCACACTGCCATTTTCCATGCAGCATTTTGACATGTCGTGTGATATGACTAGAAGAATGGTATGTTTTTAATCTGCTGAGCATAATAAAAAAAATAAAAAAATAATTTAACTTGAGTTAATAACTGAAGCATGACTTCAGGAGTCAGGTGTGGTCGTAGGTAGTGGTTGTTAGCAGATTCTTTTTAATGCAAATTGCAATTGCCACAGCATGCATAAAATGTGCGTCACTAGTCCAAATCTTACCTTTTTTTTCATTCAGGATTAGTTTGGTGTCTGGCGCCATATTGGAAAGGCAAAAAACAGGTCTCCTTACCCGTTGATATAAGGGGTGACTAGTGCTTTTACCAGGCTCCTCTTGGATAGCCCCAGAAAGTGTGACTATGAATCCCAAATAGAAAATTAAATTAAGGTTGAAAACTAACTCCAAAGTAAATTGTAAGACCTGGAGCTCCTCAAACACACGTCCTACCGCAACAGCTATAGGCTCCGCCCCCCCAAATCTTACCTTTTTAATGCCAATTGATATTGCCACAGCTGGAACAACAGTAAATAACATGTGCGTCACCACAGTCTCCGAAGCTGTTGTCGAATGTATACAAAAACACTGATAAAGTATTCCTTTCGGGGCGCAAAGAGATGGCTACCGGAACACTCCAGGAACTTCCCAAGAGTCGCTGTCTTGTGTTTCTGGTGATGTTGGAGACATCTGGGTAGTGTACAGGGAGGCCGAAAATCCTCTCCATCTCTGTGCACCACAGGACAGGACGTCCTTGTCATCCATAAGCACATGAAATTGCTTGCATTTTCCTTGGTTCAAGAAGTTCAGCATTTGTGGTGATAGTACAGAATTAAATAAACTTTGGTTTCCTACCATACTCAAGACAATCTTGTAGTTCAAGCTTCGGACTTGCTGTGGGAAACAGTGGCCTGTCCATACCAGGAAGATGATTTAGACAGAAGTAACGGGCTCTGATTGCAGGTGACACATGTTTATCGTCAATCATCAAAGGGGTTGCGTGCAGAATATGGCTGATGGCCCCTTATTCACATGTTTGTCCAGAGCCACAACATTTGCAAACAGCCAGAAGAAAGGTCGGTTCTCACCAACATTAGAGGAGAGCTTCAATTACCAAATGCTGATATTCAAAAAATAGACAAACAGTGCCTTAAAAAACACATTTGCAATATGGATTCACCAGAGCAAGGTTATTGCAAGTACTTCCCACGATAACAAAATTAAAATGCCACAACTCCGCAATCTTCCCCTTCACATTATTATTGTCACACTCCATTGTACTCCTATGCCCACCTCCCTGCTCTTGTTTTTGTTGAGGGTCCTGGATCCTCTGCTAAAAAAGGCCTATGGATAAATAAGTGTACTGGGTGTCTAATCAATGTTTTTTTCTATTTCCGGGTCATATAAATGATCTCTGGGATTCTAAAATCAATGCCTTTCCTGTAATCTATTATTCAAAAGGATGACATATGTCCTCTTTCATGCTGTTGTTTTGGTTGAGGCTCCGGGACCCTCTTATTAAAAAGGCCTGAGGAAAAATAAGTGTACTGGGTGTCTAATCAATGTTTTTTTCTATTTCACGGTTGCAAATAATGATCTGTGGATTTCTAAAATCAATGCCTTTCCTGTAATCTATTATTCAAAAGGATGACATATGTCCTCTTTAATGCTGTTGTTTCGGTTGAGGCTCCGGGACCCTCTTATTAAAAAGGCCTGAGGAAAAATAAGTGTACTGGGTGACTAATCAATGTTTTTTTCTATTTCATGGTTGCAAATAATGATCTGTGGGTTTCTAAAATCAATGCCTTTCCTGTAATCTATAATTCAAAAGGATGACATATGTCCTCTTTCATGCTGTTGTTTCGGTTGAGGCTCCGGGACCCTCTTATTAAAAAGGCCTAAGAATAAATAAGTGTACTGGGTGTCTAATCAATGTTTTTTTCTATTTCCCGGGTGATATAAATGATCTCTGGGATTCTAAAATCAATGCCTTTCCTGTAATCTATTATTCAAAAGGATGAAATATGTCCTCTTTCATGCTGTTTTTCAGTTGAGGCTCCGGGACCCTCTTATTAAAAAGGCCTGAGGAAAAATAAGTGTAATGGGTGTCTAATCAATGTTTTTTTCTATTTCACGGTTGCAAATAATGATCTGTGGGTTTCTAAAATCAATGCCTTTCCTGTAATCTATTATTCAAAAGGATGACATATGTCCTCTTTCATGCTGTTGTTTCGGTTGAGGCTCCGGGACCCTCTTATTAAAAAGGCCTGAGGAAAAATAAGTGTACTGGGTGACTAATCAATGTTTTTTTCTATTTCACGGTTGCAAATAATGATCTGTGGGTTTCTAAAATCAATGCCTTTCCTGTAATCTATAATTCAAAAGGATGACATATGTCCTCTTTCATGCTGTTGTTTCGGTTGAGGCTCCGGGACCCTCTTATTAAAAAGGCCTAAGAATAAATAAGTGTACTGGGTGTCTAATCAATGTTTTTTTTCTATTTCCCGGGTGATATAAATGATCTCTGGGATTCTAAAATCAATGTCTTTCCTGTAATCTATTATTCAAAAGGATGAAATATGTCCTCTTTCATGCTGTTTTTCAGTTGAGGCTCCGGGACCCTCTTATTAAAAAGGCCTGAGGAAAAATAAGTGTACTGGGTGTCTAATCAATGTTTTTTTCTATTTCACGGTTGCAAATAATGATCTGTGGGTTTCTAAAATCAATGCCTTTCCTGTAATCTATTATTCAAAAGGATGACATATGTCCTCTTTCATGCTTTTGTTTCGGTTGAGGCTCCGGGACCCTCTTATTAAAAAGGCCTGAGGAAAAATAAGTGTAATGGGTGTCTAATCAATGTTTTTTTCTATTTCACGGTTGCAAATAATGATCTGTGGGTTTCTAAAATCAATGCCTTTCCTGTAATCTATAATTCAAAAGGATGACATATGTCCTCTTTCATGCTGTTGTTTCGGTTGAGGCTCTGGTACCCTCTTATTAAAAAGGCCTAAGAATAAATAAGTGTACTGGGTGTCTAATCAATGTTTTTTTCTATTTCACGGGTCATATAAATGATCTCTGGGATTCTAAAATCAATGCCTTTCCTGTAATCTATTATTCAAAAGGATGACATATGTCCTCTTTCATGCTGTTGTTTCGGTTGAGGCTCCGGGACCCTCTTATTAAAAAGGCCTGAGGAAAAATAAGTGTACTGGGTGTCTAATCAATGTTTTTTTCTATTTTGCGGGTCATATAAATGATCTCTGGGATTCTAAAATCAATGCCTTTCCTGTAATCTATTATTCAAAAGGATGACATATGTCCTCTTTCATGCTGTTGTTTTGGTTGAGGCTCCGGGACCCTCTTATTAAAAAGGCCTAAGAATAAATAAGTGTACTGGGTGTCTAATCAATGTTTTTTTCTATTTCCGGGTCATATAAATGATCTCTGGGATTCTAAAATCAATGCCTTTCCTGTAATCTATTATTCAAAAGGATGACATATGTCCTCTTTCATGCTGTTGTTTTGGTTGAGGCTCCGGGACCCTCTTATTAAAAAGGCCTGAGGAAAAATAAGTGTACTGGGTGTCTAATCAATGTTTTTTTCTATTTCACGGTTGCAAATAATGATCTGTGGATTTCTAAAATCAATGCCTTTCCTGTAATCTATTATTCAAAAGGATGACATATGTCCTCTTTAATGCTGTTGTTTCGGTTGAGGCTCCGGGACCCTCTTATTAAAAAGGCCTGAGGAAAAATAAGTGTACTGGGTGACTAATCAATGTTTTTTTCTATTTCATGGTTGCAAATAATGATCTGTGGGTTTCTAAAATCAATGCCTTTCCTGTAATCTATAATTCAAAAGGATGACATATGTCCTCTTTCATGCTGTTGTTTCGGTTGAGGCTCCGGGACCCTCTTATTAAAAAGGCCTAAGAATAAATAAGTGTACTGGGTGTCTAATCAATGTTTTTTTCTATTTCCCGGGTGATATAAATGATCTCTGGGATTCTAAAATCAATGCCTTTCCTGTAATCTATTATTCAAAAGGATGAAATATGTCCTCTTTCATGCTGTTTTTCAGTTGAGGCTCCGGGACCCTCTTATTAAAAAGGCCTGAGGAAAAATAAGTGTAATGGGTGTCTAATCAATGTTTTTTTCTATTTCACGGTTGCAAATAATGATCTGTGGGTTTCTAAAATCAATGCCTTTCCTGTAATCTATTATTCAAAAGGATGACATATGTCCTCTTTCATGCTGTTGTTTCGGTTGAGGCTCCGGGACCCTCTTATTAAAAAGGCCTGAGGAAAAATAAGTGTACTGGGTGACTAATCAATGTTTTTTTCTATTTCACGGTTGCAAATAATGATCTGTGGGTTTCTAAAATCAATGCCTTTCCTGTAATCTATAATTCAAAAGGATGACATATGTCCTCTTTCATGCTGTTGTTTCGGTTGAGGCTCCGGGACCCTCTTATTAAAAAGGCCTAAGAATAAATAAGTGTACTGGGTGTCTAATCAATGTTTTTTTTCTATTTCCCGGGTGATATAAATGATCTCTGGGATTCTAAAATCAATGTCTTTCCTGTAATCTATTATTCAAAAGGATGAAATATGTCCTCTTTCATGCTGTTTTTCAGTTGAGGCTCCGGGACCCTCTTATTAAAAAGGCCTGAGGAAAAATAAGTGTACTGGGTGTCTAATCAATGTTTTTTTCTATTTCACGGTTGCAAATAATGATCTGTGGGTTTCTAAAATCAATGCCTTTCCTGTAATCTATTATTCAAAAGGATGACATATGTCCTCTTTCATGCTTTTGTTTCGGTTGAGGCTCCGGGACCCTCTTATTAAAAAGGCCTGAGGAAAAATAAGTGTAATGGGTGTCTAATCAATGTTTTTTTCTATTTCACGGTTGCAAATAATGATCTGTGGGTTTCTAAAATCAATGCCTTTCCTGTAATCTATAATTCAAAAGGATGACATATGTCCTCTTTCATGCTGTTGTTTCGGTTGAGGCTCTGGTACCCTCTTATTAAAAAGGCCTAAGAATAAATAAGTGTACTGGGTGTCTAATCAATGTTTTTTTCTATTTCCCGGGTGATATAAATGATCTCTGGGATTCTAAAATCAATGCCTTTCCTGTAATATATTATTCAAAAGGATGACATATGTCCTCTTTCATGCTGTTGTTTCGGTTGAGGCTCCGGGACCCTCTTATTAAAAAGGCCTGAGGAAAAATAAGTGTACTGGGTGTCTAATCAATGTTTTTTTCTATTTCACGGTTGCAAATAATGATCTGTGGGTTTCTAAAATCAATGCCTTTCCTGTAATCTATAATTCAAAAGGATGACATATGTCCTCTTTCATGCTGTTGTTTCGGTTGAGGCTCCGGGACCCTCTTATTAAAAAGGCCTAGGAATAAATAAGTGTACTGGGTGTCTAATCAATGTTTTTTTCTATTTCCCGGGTCATATAAATGAGCTCTGGGATTCTAAAATCAATGCCTTTCCTGTAATCTATTATTCAAAAGGATGACATATGTCCTCTTTCATGCTGTTGTTTCGGTTGAGGCTCCGGGACCCTCTTATTAAAAAGGCCTGAGGAAAAATAAGTGTACTGGGTGTCTAATCAATGTTTTTTTCTATTTCACGGTTGCAAATAATGATCTGTGGGTTTCTAAAATCAATGCCTTTCGTGTAATCTATAATTCAAAAGGATGACATATGTCCTCTTTCATGCTGTTGTTTCGGTTGAGGCTCCGGTACCCTCTTATTAAAAAGGCCTAAGAATAAATAAGTGTACTGGGTGTCTAATCACTGTTTTTTTCTATTTCACGGGTGATATAAATGATCTCTGGGATTCTAAAATCAATGCCTTTCCTGTAATCTATTATTCAAAAGGATGACATATGTCCTCTTTCATGCTGTTGTTTCGGTTGAGGCTCCGGGACCCTCTTATTAAAAAGGCCTGAGGAAAAATAAGTGTACTGGGTGTCTAATCAATGTTTTTTTCTATTTCACGGTTGCAAATAATGATCTGTGGGTTTCTGAAATCAATGCCTTTCCTTTAATCTATTATTCAAAAGGATGACATATGTCCTCTTTCATGCTGTTGTTTCGGTTGAGGCTCCGGGACCCTCTTATTAAAAAGGCCTGAGGAAAAATAAGTGTACTGGGTGTCTAATCAATGTTTTTTTCTATTTCACGGTTGCAAATAATGATCTGTGGGTTTCTGAAATCAATGCCTTTCCTGTAATCTATAATTCAAAAGGATGACATATGTCCTCTTTCATGCTGTTGTTTCGGTTGAGGCTCCGGGACCCTCTTATTAAAAAGGCCTAAGTATAAACAAGTGTACTGGGTGTCTAATCAATGTTTTTTTCTATTTCCCGGGTCATATAAATGATCTCTGGGATTCTAAAATCAATGCCTTTCCTGTAATCTATTATTCAAAAGGATGACATATGTCCTCTTTCATGCTGTTGTTTCGGTTGAGGCTCCGGGACCCTCTTATTAAAAAGGCCTGAGGAAAAATAAGTGTACTGGGTGTCTAATCAATGTTTTTTTCTATTTTGCGGGTCATATAAATGATCTCTGGGATTCTAAAATCAATGCCTTTCCTGTAATCTATTATTCAAAAGGATGATATATCTCCTCTTTCATGCTGTTGTTTTGGTTGAGGCTCCGGGACCCTCTTATTAAAAAGGCCTAAGAATAAATAAGTGTACTGGGTGTCTAATCAATGTTTTTTTCTATTTCCCGGGTCATATAAAAGATCTCTGGGATTCTAAAATCAATGCCCTTCCTGTAATCTATTATTCAAAAGGATGACATATGTCCTCTTTCATAATGTTTTTTCTGTTGAGGCTCCGAGAGCCTCTTATAAAAAGCCTAAGGATAAAGAAGTGTACTGGGTGTCCAATCAATGTTTTTTTTCTATTTCCCGGGTCATATAAATGATCTCTGGGATTCTAAAATCAATGCCTTTCCTGTAATCTATTATTCAAAAGGATGACATATGTCCTCTTTCATGCTGTTGTTTCGGTTGAGGCTCCGGGACCCTCTTATTAAAAAGGCCTGAGGAAGAATAAGTGTACTGGGTGTCTAATCAATGTTTTTTTCTATTTCACGGTTGCAAATAATGATCTGTGGGTTTCTAAAATCAACGCCTTTCCTGTAATCTATAATTCAAAAGGATGACATAGGTCCTCTTTCATGCTGTTGTTTCGGTTGAGGCTCCGGTACCCTCTTATTAAAAAGGCCTAAGAATTAATAAGTGTACTGGGTGTCTAATCAATGTTTTTTTCTATTTCCCGGGTGATATAAATGATCTCTGGGATTCTAAAATCAATGCCTTTCCTGTAATCTATTATTCAAAAGGATGACATATGTCCTCTTTCATGCTGTTGTTTCGGTTGAGGCTCCGGGACCCTCTTATTAAAAAGGCCTGAGGAAAAATAAGCGTACTGGGTGTCTAATCAATGTTTTTTTCTATTTCACGGTTGCAAATAATGATCTGTGGGTTTCTAAAATCAATGCCTTTCCTGTAATCTATTATTCAAAAGGATGACATATGTCCTCTTTCATGCTGTTGTTTCGGTTGAGGCTCCAGGACCCTCTTATTAAAAAGGCCTAAGAATAAATAAGTGTACTGGTTGTCTAATCAATGTTTTTTTCTATTTCCCGGGTGATATAAATGATCTCTGGGATTCTAAAATCAATGCCTTTCCTGTAAATCTATTATTCAAAAGGATGACATATGTCCTCTTTCATGCTGTTGCTTCAGTTGAGGCTCCGGGACCCTCTTATTAAAAAGGCCTGAGGAAAAATAAGTGTACTGGGTGTCTAATCAATGTTTTTTTCTATTTCACGGTTGCAAATAATGATCTGTGGGTTTCTAAAATCAATGCCTTTCCTGTAATCTATTATTCAAAAGGATGACATATGCCCTCTTTCATGCTGTTGTTTCGGTTGAGGCTCCGGGACCCTCTTATTAAAAAGGCCTGAGGAAAAATAAGTGTACTGGGTGTCTAATCAATGTTTTTTTCTATTTCACGGTTGCAAATAATGATCTGTGGGTTTCTAAAATCAATGCCTTTCCTGTAATCTATAATTCAAAAGGATGACATATGTCCTCTTTCATGCTGTTGTTTCGGTTGAGGCTCTGGGACCCTCTTATTAAAAAGGCCTAAGAATAAACAAGTGTACTGGGTGTCTAATCAATGTTTTTTTCTATTTCCCGGGTCATATAAATGATCTCTGGGATTCTAAAATCAATGCCTTTCCTGTAATCTATTATTCAAAAGGATGACATATGTCCTCTTTCATGCTGTTGTTTCGGTTGAGGCTCCGGGACCCTCTTATTAAAAAGGCCTGAGGAAAAATAAGTGTACTGGGTGTCTAATCAATGTTTTTTTCTATTTTGCGGGTCATATAAATGATCTCTGGGATTCTAAAATCAATGCCTTTCCTGTAATCTATTATTCAAAAGGATGACATATCTCCTCTTTCATGCTGTTGTTTTGGTTGAGGCTCCGGGACCCTCATATTAAAAAGGCCTAAGAATAAATAAGTGTACTGGGTGTCTAATCAATGTTTTTTTCTATTTCCCGGGTCATATAAGTGATCTCTGGGATTCTATAATCAATGCCTTTCCTGTAATCTATTATTCAAAAGGATGACATATGTCCTCTTTCATAATGTTTTTTCTGTTGAGGCTCCGAGAGCCTCTTATAAAAAGGCCTAAGGATAAAGAAGTGTACTGGGTGTCCAATCAATGTTTTTTTCTATTTCACGGTTGCAAATAATGATCCGTGGGTTTCTAAAATCAATGCCTTTCCTGTAATCTATAATTCAAAAGGATGACATATGTCCTCTTTCATGCTGTTGTTTCGGTTGAGGCTCCGGGACCCTCTTATTAAAAAGGCCTAAGAATAAATAAGTGTACTGGGTGTCTAATCAATGTTTTTTTCTATTTCCCGGGTCATATAAATGATCTCTGGGATTCTAAAATCAATGCCTTTCCTGTAATCTATTATTCAAAAGTATGAAATATGTCCTCTTTCATGCTGTTGTTTCGGTTGAGGCTCCGGTACCCTCTTATTAAAAAGGCCTGAGGAAAAATAAGTGTACTGGGTGTCTAATCAATGTTTTTTTCTATTTCACGGTTGCAAATAATGATCTGTGGGTTTCTAAAATCAATGCCTTTCCTGTAATCTATTATTCAAAAGGATGACATATGTCCTCTTTCATGCTGTTGTTTCGGTTGAGGCTCCGGGACCCTCTTATTAAAAAGGCCTGAGGAAAAATAAGTGTACTGGGTGTCTAATCAATGTTTTTTTCTATTTCACGGTTGCAAATAATGATCTGTGGGTTTCTAAAATCAACGCCTTTCCTGTAATCTATAATTCAAAAGGATGACATATGTCCTCTTTCATGCTGTTGTTTCGGTTGAGGCTCCGGGACCCTCTTATTAAAAAGGCCTAAGAATAAATAAGTGTACTGGGTGTCTAATCAATGTTTTTTTCTATTTCCTGGGTGATATAAATGATCTCTGGGATTCTAAAATCAATGCCTTTCCTGTAATCTATTATTCAAAAGGATGACATATGTCCTCTTTCATGCTGTTGTTTCGGTTGAGGCTCCGGGACCCTCTTATTAAAAAGGCCTGAGGAAAAATAAGTGTACTGGGTGTCTAATCAATGTTTTTTTCTATTTCACGGTTGCAAATAATGATCTGTGGGTTTCTAAAATCAATGCCTTTCCTGTAATCTATTATTCAAAAGGATGACATATGTCCTCTTTCATGCTGTTGTTTCGGTTGAGGCTCCAGGACCCTCTTATTAAAAAGGCCTAAGAATAAATAAGTGTACTGGTTGTCTAATCAATGTTTTTTTCTATTTCCCGGGTGATATAAATGATCTCTGGGATTCTAAAATCAATGCCTTTCCTGTAATCTATTATTCAAAAGGATGACATATGTCCTCTTTCATGCTGTTGCTTCGGTTGAGGCTCCGGGGCCCTCTTATTAAAAAGGCCTGAGGAAAAATAAGTGTACTGGGTGTCTAATCAATGTTTTTTTCTATTTCACGGTTGCAAATAATGATCTGTGGGTTTCTAAAATCAATGCCTTTCCTGTAATCTATTATTCAAAAGGATGACATATGCCCTCTTTCATGCTGTTGTTTCGGTTGAGGCTCCGGGACCCTCTTATTAAAAAGGCCTGAGGAAAAATAAGTGTACTGGGTGTCTAATCAATGTTTTTTTCTATTTCACGGTTGCAAATAATGATCTGTGGGTTTCTAAAATCAATGCCTTTCCTGTAATCTATAATTCAAAAGGATGACATATGTCCTCTTTCATGCTGTTGTTTCGGTTGAGGCTCCGGGACCCTCTTATTAAAAAGGCCTAAGAATAAACAAGTGTACTGGGTGTCTAATCAATGTTTTTTTCTATTTCCCGGGTCATATAAATGATCTCTGGGATTCTAAAATCAATGCCTTTCCTGTAATCTATTATTCAAAAGGATGACATATGTCCTCTTTCATGCTGTTGTTTCGGTTGAGGCTCCGGGACCCTCTTATTAAAAAGGCCTGAGGAAAAATAAGTGTACTGGGTGTCTAATCAATGTTTTTTTCTATTTCACGGTTGCAAATAATGATCTGTGGGTTTCTAAAATCAATGCCTTTCCTGTAATCTATAATTCAAAAGGATGACATATGTCCTCTTTCATGCTGTTGTTTCGGTTGAGGCTCCGGGACCCTCTTATTAAAAAGGCCTAAGAATAAACAAGTGTACTGGGTGTCTAATCAATGTTTTTTTCTATTTCACGGGTCATATAAATGATCTCTGGGATTCTAAAATCAATGCCTTTCCTGTAATCTATTATTCAAAAGGATGACATATGTCCTCTTTCATGCTGTTGTTTCGGTTGAGGCTCCGGGACCCTCTTATTAAAAAGGCCTGAGGAAAAATAAGTGTACTGGGTGTCTAATCAATGTTTTTTTCTATTTTGCGGGTCATATAAATGATCTCTGGGATTCTAAAATCAATGCCTTTCCTGTAATCTATTATTCAAAAGGATGACATATGTCCTCTTTCATGCTGTTGTTTTGGTTGAGGCTCCGGGACCCTCTTATTAAAAAGGCCTAAGAATAAATAAGTGTACTGGGTGTCTAATCAATGTTTTTTTCTATTTCCCGGGTCATATAAATGATCTCTGGGATTCTAAAATCAATGCCTTTCCTGTAATCTATTATTCAAAAGGATGACATATGTCCTCTTTCATAATGTTTTTTCTGTTGAGGCTCCGAGAGCCTCTTATAAAAAGGCCTAAGGATAAAGATGTGTACTGGGTGTCCAATCAATGTTTTTTTCTATTTCCCGGGTCATATAAATGATCTCTGGGATTCTAAAATAAATGCCTTAACTGTAATCAATTGTTCACAAGGATGCCATATGTCCTCTTTCATGCTGTTGTTTCAGTTGAGGCTCCGGGAGCCTCTTATAAAAAGGCCTAAGGATAAAGAAGTGTGCTGGGTGTCCAATCAATGTTTTTTTTTATTTCACAGTTGCAAAAAAATTATCTATGGCTTTGTAAAATCTATGCCTTACCTGTCATCTATTGTTCAAAAGGATGCCATATGTCCTCTTTCCTGCTGTTGTTTTTGTTGGGGGTCCGGAACACTATTCTGAAAAGGCCGAAGGAGAACGACCTGTACTGTACTTGGTGTCCAATCATGCTTTTATTTTCAATTTCACGGTTCATAATAAATATCGCTGTGTAACTAAAATCAATGCCATACCTGTACTCTGTTGTTCAAAAGGATGGCATATATGGTGTTTCATTCTGTTGTGGTTGTTGAGGGTCGTGGCCGTGGGACAGCGTATAAAACGGCTGAAGGAGAACAACCTGTACAGCCTTGCTCCTCTTTTTAGGAATGCCAGCTTTTTGCATACATGCCCACAGACTCTGTAACGCATGCCTCTTTTAGGGAGAGGTGCAGCCATAATGCAGGGTCAGAACCTCTGCCTGCAACTGTTATACTCGATTTTGCGAAAGGAAGTAAGCTTACCATGGTTCCCTGCACGCACGTATTGTTGTTATATTTTGGTGAGGGTAATCATGATGGCCATGTAGACCACCACCACTGAGAGTCCTGGAAGTAACAGGGATGAGATGAAAGAGCTAAGAATAGTAGAACTTGAAACAACAGAGTTAGACATGGGTGTTAGTGCAAGACCGCTTGGCTTTTTTTTGGCTTTGGGTGCGGCTATTCATGCAGGCCATATAGAGCTGCCACCATTCGGTGTCGTATCAGCTATTAAACTAATAAGAACAGTACTACCAAAATACAGCCAATGAAGGGCCTTATGAAGACTGAGCCAAGGTTGGATTGTAGTATTTGGTTAGGCTAATCATGATGGCCATGTAGACCACCACCGAGAGTCCTGGAAGTAACAGGGATGATAAGATGAAAGTGCTAAGAATAGCACTACTTGAAACAACAGAGTTAGCCATGGGTGTTAATCCAAGACCTCTTGGATTTATTTTTGTATTGGGTGCGGCTAATAATGCAGGCCATATAGAGCTGCCACCATTCGGTGTTGTATCAGCTATAAAAATAATAAGAACTGTACTATCAAAATACAGCCAACAAAGGGCCTATGAAGACTGAGCAAAGGTTGGATTGTAGTATTTTGTTCGGCTAATCATGATGGCCATGTAGACCACCCGTAACAGGGATGAAAGTGCTAAGAATAGTACTAATTGAAACAACCGAGTTAGCCATGGGTGTTAGTCTAAGACCACTCGGCTTTTTTTTGGGTTTGGGTGCAGCTAATCATGAAGGCCAGATAGACCTGCCACCATTTGGTGTTGTAACAGGTATTAAACTGCAAAGAACAGTACTACTTAACACAACCTACTTACCATGGGTCCCAGAGCATATGTTTGGTTATTATATTTTGTAAGGGTAATCATGCAGGCCATATAGACCTCCACCGATAGGGTGAGTATGAGTAACAGCTATTAAAATGCGAAGGACATTACTAATTAACACAACATAGTTACCATGGGTCGCAGACCAAGAGCAGATGTCTTATTATTATATTTTGTATGGGTAATCATCCAGGCCGTATAGACCTCACCAAATAGGGGGAGTTACAGAGATTAAAGTGCTAAGAATGGTAGTACTTAAAACACAACCTAGTTAAAATGGGTACCAGACCGCATGTCTTATTATTATATTTTTTCAGGGTAATCAGGCAGGCCATATAGAACACCCCCGATAGGGGGGGGGGGGGGACAGGGATTAAAGTGCTAAGAAAAGTACTAATTAACACAAGCTAGTTGGGTCCAAGAACGCATGTTTAATTATTAGACTTTATTAGGGTAATTATATATCTAACAAATCTATCTATTTCTCTTCTATCGATTCTATCTAACTATCAATCTATGTATATCTATCTATCCTATCTATCAATCTATCTTCTGTCCGGGATGTTTTGAGATAGCCACTTTGGGAATGTTAGTTGATTTAGTCCCATTATGGCTTAAAAGCAGACTCTGCATAAACTATGTAATTTTCCATGGGAGTTTTGCCAGAGATCCCCCTCCAGCATGCGACAGTCCAGGTGTTAGTACCCTTGAAACAACTTTTCCATCACTATTGTGGCCAGAAAGAGTCCTTGTAGGTTTTAAAGTTCGCCTGCCTATTGAATTCAAAATTTTAGGTTTGCGACATCACTACTTACATGATGCTTTAACTTCTTGTCTGACACTGAATGCATAACAATACACTTGAGCCCTGATTTCTAGAGGATAAGGATGTATTTGCATAAACATGCAAAGATTGAAAGGAACAAATTATATTTAGTTTGCTGTAGTAATCTGAAAATTCAGAAGTATTCAGAACATTTTTACTAGTTATGATAAAATCTTAGTCTATTCACTTCTTAAAGGATCATTAAAATTGCATATTTAATAATGACATACTATAAAGACAATGCAAAAGCACTTAGTTTGGATTTCAAATGACTAGTAGCTTTTTTTAGCCAAATTTAGTTTAAATTACCTTACCATTGCACCATGTGACAGCTATCAGCCAATCACAAAATGCATTTACGTATAGGAAATGGTGCCTCAGAAAGTTTGCATATAAAAAGATTGTGCACATTTAGATAATTGAAGATGATTGAAGTGAATTGGAAAGGTATTTAAAAGTGCATGGTCTTTCTGAATAATGAAAGTTTAATCTTAACTTTAGAGTTCCTTAGGAAATATATATATTATTTTTAAATATTAGCAATGAATGACATTGACAGACTGTTTATTAAACTTTGAATCTTGTGTAATTTGAATCATTAGAAGAAAAGAGGGAGAACATGGCACTCTTCTAACCTGTGTATTTGTTTCTCCAAAAGGAATCTCCATTTCACAGTGCACAGATTTTGTGGCAATGGAAATAATTTTATAGTGGGAGCTGACCTGAGATGTGATTGGCCAGCTTCTACTATTGCATGCTGGTAGATGTAGTACCCTCCTTTTTTTATTATCTATTGCTGTGGACTACAACTGCCCATGTCTTAATGATAACTTTAATAACATTGAAGGGACAGAAAGAGGAAAGTCTACAAATACCATTGCTGCATGGGACCATTTAAGAAGGGCTGGATTACTAGTGGAGTGCTAATTATTGCTCATCCTTGCGTGCTAACTGTGTTCAACTTTGACTATTTGAGATGGTTGGATACCATGCGTATTAAAAGTTGAAATTAAAAAGTTTCTTTGCTCTAGGGCGATTCTGTAGTAAAGGCTGGATAGAAATAGGAATTTACTTAAAAGTGATGGTAAACCCTAGCTAGGGCCGTCTTTAATATTGATTGGACCCTGGGCAAACATTTTCTTGACCCCCCCCATGCAATTTCACTCTCCACCCCAACATCCCAAAAAACAAAAACACCCTGTGCTTTTTATTTAGTTGCAGGCGTGCTCATGAGATTAACACACAACCTGATTAACATTTTCCCCTCAGACCCACAGCTTCCTCTCACAAAAGGAACAGCTTGCAAAGTTTCTTCCCAGCACTTTATTTTCAATATGTTTAAAGTCCAGAAATTTTTATGTCCTCACATACATATATAACTGTAATCCCCACCCTTTAACAGGAATTATGTAGCCCATAAACCCTCCTCCTTTAGCCAAACTAACGCCTAGATTTAGAGTCTTGCGGCCGAAGGGGGGCGTTAGCTACGCGTCTTTTTTTCTAGCGCTGCTTCTAAACAACGCTGGTATTTAGAGTTCTCTGAAGGGCGGCGTTAGGCTCCAAAAAGGGTGCGTTGAGCCGAATTTACCGCCACTTCAACCCTCAATACCAGCGTTGCTTACGGTAGCGGCTAGCTGGAAAAACGTGCTCGTGCATGATTCCCCCATAGGAAACAATGGGGCAGTTTGGGCTTAAAAAAAACCTAACACCTGCAAAAAAGCTCCTAACGCAGCCCCATTGTTTCCTATGGGGAAACAGTTTCTAAGTCTGCACCTAACACCCTAACATGAACCCGAGTCTAAACACCCCTAACCTTACACTTATTAACCCCTAATCTGCCGCCCCGCTATAGCTGACACCTGCATTACACAATTAACCCCTAATCTGCCGCTCCGGACACCGCCGCAACCTACATTATAACTATGTACCCCTAATCTGCTGCCCCTAACATCGCCAACACCTATATTATATTTATTAATCCCTAATCTGCCCCCCCCCAACGTCGCCGCTACCTTACCTACACTTATTAACCCCTAATCTGCCAACCGGACCTCACTCTAATAAAGTTATTAACCCCTAAACCGCCGCACTCCCGCCTCGCAAACACTATAATAAATAGTATTAACCCCTAATCTGCCCTCCCTAACATCGCCGCCACCTAACTTCAAGTATTAACCCCTAATCTGCCGACCGGACCTCGCCGCTACTCTAATAAATGTATTAACCCCTAAAGCTAAGTCTAACCCTAACACCCCCTTAAGTTAAATATAATTTTAATCTAACGAAATAAATTAACTCTTTTTAACTAAAGTATTCCTATTTAAAACTAAATACTTAACCGTAAAATAAACCCTAATATAGCTACAATATAATGAATAATTATATTGTAGCTATTTTAGGATTTATATTTATTTTACAGGCAACTTTGTATTTATTTTAACTAGGTACAATAGCTATTAAATAGTTACTTACTATTTAATAGCTACCTAGTTAAAATAATTACAAAATTACCTGTAAAATAAATCCTAACCTAAGTTACAATTAAACCTAATACTACACTATCAATAAATTAATTAAATAAATTACCTACAATTACATACAATTAAATACACTAAACTAAATTACAAAAAAACACTAAATTACAAAAAATAAAAAATATTACAAGAATTTTAAACTAATTACACCTACTCTAAACCCCCTAATAAAATAAAAAAGCCCCCCAAAATAATAAAGGTCCCTACGCTATTCTAAATTAAAAATTAACCAGCTCTTTTACCAGCCCTTAAAAGGGCTTTTTGTGGGGCATGCCCCTAAGTAATCAGCTCTTTTGCCTGTAAAAAAAAAATACAACCCCCCCAACATTAAAACCCACCACCCACATACCCCTACTATAACCCAAACCCCCCTTAAATAAACCTAACACTACCCCCCTGAAGATCTTCCTACCTTGAGCCGTGTTCACCCAGCCGGGCACCGATGGACCAAAAGAGGACATCCGGAGCGGCAGAAGTCTTCATCCTATCTGGGCAGAAGAGGACATCCGGACCTGCAGACATCTTCATCCAAGCAGCATCTTCTATCTTCATCCATCCGACGAGGAGCGGCTCCATCTTCAAGACCTCCGGCATGGAACATCCTCCTTCCCCGACGACTAGATGACGAATGACGGTTCCTTTAAGTGACGTCATCCAAGATGGCGTCCCTCGAATTCCGATTGGCTGATAGGATTCTATCAGCCAATCGGAATTAAGGTAGGAAAAATCTGATTGGCTGAATGAATCAGCCAATTAGATTCAAGTTCAATCCGATTGGCTGATCCAATCAGCCAATCAGATTGAGCTTGCATTCTATTGGCTGATCGGAACATCTTCATCCATCCATCCATGCATCAGCTAATAGGATTTTTTTCTACCTTAATTCCGATTGGCTGATAGAATTCTATCATTTCTATCTATTAAGGGCAATGGGGAGCTTAGTTTTTTTTAGATAGTATTTTATTTGGGGGGTTTGTTGTGTGGGTGGTGGGTTTTACTGTTGGGGGGGTTGTTTGTATTTTTTTTTTCAGGTAAAAGAGCTGATTACTTTGGGGCAATGCCCCACAAAAGGCCCTTTTAAGGGATATTGATAGTTTAGCTTAGGCTAGAGTTTTTTTTTTATTTTGGGGGGGGGGCTTGTTTATTTTGATAGGGCTATTAGATTAGGTGTAATTAGTTTAAATATCTGTAAATTGTTTATTATTTTCTGTAATTTAGTGTTTTTTTTATTTTAGCTAATTTAATTTAATTTAGGTAATTGTATTTAATTTAGTTAATTTATTTAATTATAGTGTAGTGTTAGGTGTTAGTGTAACTTAGGTTAGGTTTTATTTTACAGGTACTTTTGTATTTATTTTAGCTAGGTAGTTATTAAATAGTTAATAACTATTTAATAACTATTCTACCTAGATAAAATAAATACAAACTTACCTCTAAAATAAAAATAAACCCTAAGATAGATACAATGTAACTATTAGTTATATTGTAGCTAGCTTAGGGTTTATTTTATAGGTAAGTATTTAGTATTAAATAGGAATAATGTAGTTAATGATAGTAATTTTCTTTAGATTTATTTAAATTATATTTAATTTAGGGGGTGTTAGGGTTAGGGTTAGACATAGATTTAGGGGTTAATAACTTTAATATAGTGGCGGCAACGTTGGGGCGGCAGTCAGATTAAGGGTTAATAAATGTAGGTAGGTGGCGGCGATGTTAGGGACAGCAGATTAGGGGTTAATAATATTTAACTAATGTTTGCGAGGCGGGAGTGCGGCGGTTTAGGGGTTAATATGTTTATTATAGTGGCAGCGACGTTGGGGGCGGCAGATTAGGGGTTAATAAGTGTAGGTAGGTTGCGGCAACATTGGGGGCGGCAGATTAGGGGTTAATAAATATAATGTAGGTGTCAGCGATGCTGGGGGCAGCAGATTAGGGGTTCATAAATATAATGCAGGTGGCGGCGGTGTCCGGAGCGGCAGATTAGGGGTTACATTTTTTATTTTACTGTTTGCGATGCGGGAGGGCCTCGGTTTAGGGGTTTAGTTATGAGTTTTATGTTACGGCGTTGTACCATAAAACTCTTAACTACTGACTTTTAAATGCGTTAGGACTCTTGACGGGGTAGGGTGTACCGCTCACTTTTTGGCCTCCCAGGACAGACTTGTAATGCCGGCGCTATGGAAGTCCCATAGAAAAAGACTTTACGAAGTTTACGTAAGTCATTTTGTGGTAAGGCCAAAGAAGTGTGCGGTGACCCTAAGCCTTCAAAACTCATAATAGCAGCGGGCGTAAAAAAGCAGCGTTAGGACCTCAACGCTGCTTTTTTAACCTAACGCACAACTCGTAATCTAGCCGAAAGTTTTGGAATTGTTTTTCTCCTCCCTCCCAAAGTATTAAAATGTCATCCACACACCTTAACCAGAAAGAGATATATTTATCTACTATTTGTTAATATTTATCAAATACCTATTTCATTTCCCAAATGCCTAAATGCAGACATACATAAGTAAGGGCTCTCATTGCAGTTCCCTGACATCGTCTATAGCATTTATTTTGGAACAAAAAGATATTTCTCAATACAAATTCTAAAAATTCAATTACAAACTCTCAGCTAGATTACAAGTTTGTGCGTTCGTCTTTTAACGCTGAAAATATGGTATTTTCAGCGTTAAAACAGCACTGCAGCCATTACAAGTCTTGTCGGTATAGGTTTACCGCAAGCCTTTTAGCCTTGTAACACAACGTCAGTCCCGCACTCTTAAAAATGATGTTTTTTAATGGGATTCCCATAGCGCTGGTATTAGGTTTTTCTAGATAGTTTTTTTTATTTTGTGGGTTTTGGGGGGGGTGGGGGTTTGTAATGTTAGTGGGTATTTGTATTTTTTTGTCACAAAAAGAGCTGATATCTTTATGGCAATGCCCTACAAAAGGCCCTTTTAAGGGCCATTGGTAGTTTATTCTAGATTAGGTTTTTTTATTTATTTATTTTTTTTATTTTTTTTTAAAGGGTATTAGAAAAGGAATAATTTTTATTTTTTTTGGATAATTTCATTTTTTTTGTAATGGTAGGTTTTTTATTTTTTGTAATTTTAGGTTTTAGTGTAAGGTAGCTTAGGTTTTAATTCACAGGTAATTTTGTATTTATTTTAACTAGGTAGTTATTAAATAGTTAATAACTATTTACTAACTAGTCTACCTAGTTAAAATAAATACAAACTTACCTGTGAAATAAAAATAACACCTAAGCTAGCTACAATATAACTATTAGTTATATTGTAGCTAGCTTAGGTTTTATTTCACAGGTAAGTATGTATTTAGTTTTAAATAGGTATTATTTAGTTAATAATTATAAATTTAATTTATATCTATTTTAATTATTTTAAAGTTAGGGGGTGTTAGGGTTACGCTAGGGTTAGGGTTAAGTGTAGGGGTTAATAGGTATTTAATGCGATGTGGGGGGCTGGCGGTTTAGGGGTTAATAGGTTTAATTAGTGATAGTGATGTGGGAGGCCAGAGGTTTAGGGGTTATTAGCTTTATTTAGTGGCAGCGATGTCAGGAGTGGCGTAATATGGGTTAATAGATTTATTATAGTGTGGGCGATGTTAGGGTGCAGGAGAATAGGGGTTAATAACTTTAGTATAGTGGCGGCAATATCAGGAGCAGCAGATTAGGGGTTAATACCTTTATTTAGGTGGCGGTGATATCGGGAGAGGCAGATTAGGGGTTAATAACTGTAGGCAGACGTCAGCGATGTCGGGGTCAGAAGATTTGGGGTGTTTAGACGTGGAGTTTATGTTAAGGTGTTAGGTTTAAACGTTATTTTTATTTTCCCCATAGACATCAATGAGGCTTCGTTATGGAGCTTTTCTTTCCGCGATCGCAGGTGTTAGACTTTTTTCTGACCCGCTCTCCCCATTGATGTCTATGGTGAAAGCGTGCACGAGCACGTCAAATCAGCGCTTGTTTTTGGTGCAGTATGGAGCTTAAAAGCACCATATTGCCCGCCCAAGCCGGGTTGTTAAAACTTGTAATGGCTGCACTATAGGGGATTAAATAACGCCACTTTTGTTGCATTAGTTAATTTCCCTTTAGCGCTCAAAACTCGTAATCTAGGCATCTGTTTTTAAAAAAAAAAAAAAAATCCCCTTGTTTCTAAGATTTATTTTTACAAGCTTTTACTAAAATTTCATGTGGTATTGATGAGTATAGGGCCTTCCATGTCCAATGTTACTAATAAGGTTTCACTAGACGTGGGCACTAGTCTTAAGCACATCTAATGTGTCCTTAACATATGTTGGGAGTTAGATTAAAAGGGTCTTAAATATGTATCCACATAATTACCAATTTGTTCTGTAGAGCCATCTATCCCAGCTATAATTGGTCTAGCAGGGAAAGGAAAGACATTTGTGTGTATTTAGGAACACAAAAATATATTGTTGGGATAATAGGATATTGGTTTACCAACGCCCTTGCTTCACTAGTCTTTATAATTTCATCTTTAAGACCTCTCTCAACTATTGTCTTTTTTACCTCCATTCTCACTGTCAGAATTGTCACTGTCTGAGAAAGATTTTATAAGGACTATTATCTTTCTTCCTAAAGGAATAGACTCTACTGTATTAAAATGCTTTTCTTTGTTTAATTTCTAGATGTAGCTTATCTAGATTTGTTTAAACTTCCTCACTTACACCTAGAATATGAGTTTTGCTTTGCGGCTTTTAACGCTGAAATAAATGTCAGCGTAAAAGCAGTAACGGAGCTATTGGGAGTCGTGTCGGTATAGCTATACCGTAAGCATTTTAGCCTGTAACGCAACGTCCATACCGCACTGAAAAAAAATGATGTTTTGCGTTGAATTTCCATAGTGCCGGTATTACAGGTTGTGCGTTCAGGCTAAAATGCTTGCGTTACAGCCTATACCAACACGATCCATACCGCCATCTGAGAGCAATAGTTATGGATTTTTTGTAACAAAAATGTTTCACAAAACTCATAACTAAAATGTTACAAAGTACACTAACACCCATAAACTACCTATTAACACTTAAACCGCCACCCTCCCGCATCGCAAACACTATATTAAACTTATTAACCCCTAATCTGCCACCCACCCACATCGCAACTATTAAATAAATGTATTAACCCCTAATCTGCTGCCCACCCACATTGCCAACACTATTTAAATATATATACTCCTAAACCCCGCTCCCCGACATTGCCACCACTAAAATAAAGTTATAAACCCTATTCCGCTGCTCTCCGACATCGCCGCCACTAAAATAAAGTTATAAACCCCTATTCCGCTGCTCCCCGACATCGCCACCACTAAAAAAAGTTATTAACCCCTAAACCTCTGGCCTCCCACATCTCCGCTACTATTTAAACCTATTAACCCCTAAACCGCTGCCCCCCACATCGCAAAACACTAAATTAAACTATTAACCCCTAAACCTAGCACCACCCTAACTTTAAATTAAAATAAATAAAAATTTACCTGTGAAATAAAAATAAACCTACCATTAAACTATAAATTAACCTTACATTACTATTCTAATAAAATAAAAATACTACCAATTAAAATATCTAAATTACAAATTTTAAAAAACCTAACACTAAAAAAAAAAAATTAAAAATCGAAATTACTTCTTGTGCACTACCATAATTTGAACGTCTTACACCATTGTAATTCTGGCCATCTGTATGTCTATTATTTGTTCTATATTGGCTGTTTATGCAGCAACATTGTAGTGCTTTCATTTTCTTTCTCCTCAATAAAAATAATGTTTAAAAAAAAAAAAAAAAAAAATCTAAATTACAACAAAAAAAAATCCTAAAAAAATGTAAAAAATCTAAGTTTACCAAAAATAATTAACACTAAAATCACGAAAAACACCCCCTAGCCTACAATAAACTACCAACCGTGCACGAGCACGTCAAAGCAGCCCTTGGATTTTGTACGGTATGGAGCTTATCGCCACCATATCGCACGCACAAGGAGGCTTTTCTGTAACTCGTAATAGCAGCGCTATGGAGGGTGAAATAACGCAACTTTTGTTGTGTTCGCTTCGCACCTTGTTTAGCACAAAACTCGTAATCTAGGTGTATATTTCTTTTAAAACTACGTGTCTCCATTTTATTCTGTTTGTTCATTCAAGGGTTTCATTTCAACTTTTAATTTTTCAACCTTCCTGGTATCTATTCTTACCATTAAATCTATATTTCTTAAAGAATACTCTGTCAGAATGTCATTCCACTCTGACATGATGTCCTTCTCTTCATCCTCCAGTAGATTGGATCCTGGTTTCAATTTAAGTCCCAAACCCCTTGGGATTATGTTATTTTTCCTATAACTCTGGAAGCTAAATGTTTCCCATAGTGAGGCCTATTTATCATATGTCTATCGGACCTGATCTGACAGTGCGGATCAGGTCCGACAGACATCGCTGAATGCGTAGAGCAATACGCTCTCCATATTCAGCATTGCACCAGCAGCTCTTGTAAGCTGCTGGTGCAACGCCGCCCCCCTTCAGACTCGCGGCCAATCAGCCGCCAGCAGGGGGTGTCAATCAACCCGATCGTACTCGATCGGGTTTAATTCCGGTGATTCCTGTCCGCCTGCTCAGAGCAGGCGGACAGGGTGTTTCTGCAGGCTCAACAGAAACACGGCCCTCAAGCTCCGTACGGAGCTTGATAGATAGGCCCCCTTGTCTTTATAAGTGTGTTTGCTTTTAGTTTATATTCCTTCAACAATCCATAGATATCTTCATTACCTTCTTCAATTGAATTCGGTATTTCCAAATTCCTCTTTACAAAACACCTTCTAAATCTGCCTCCCATTTTTCTTCATCCAATACCATAGCCATAACTTAAATTTTATATTAGTTAGATTATTATCAACAAAAGAGAACTTTTTTAACTTAGAATAATGTGTCTAGAAAACCCCTATCCCACATGTATTTCTTTATATTAATCTTTTTTTTATAAACTTTTGGCTGTCACATATCATGAAACAAATATAGGAACTATAATGTTCTATTAGTGCATATTGTATAACAACTTTTTAGATATGCGTCTCTAAAGGACTTTTATTTATATATATATATATATATATATATATATATCTTATATATATGTGTGTTTGTGTGTGTACCAAAATAACGCTCTACTTGTAATCTGGCCCAATATGTTTTACTGTGTATTTAGTGTAAATATTTTACATTCCAATGTTCTTTACATAGGGGAAAATGTTCTATGTATTTTTAAATTATATATATATATATATATATATATATGTATATACCTATACCTATATATATTTATATAGGTAATATATATTTTAAAAAATAATCATATATATATATATATATATATATATATACACACACAATGGAATGTAAAGAATTTATACTACCTTTGGGTTAGCGCAGTTGGTCTAACGCGGTGTCAGGTTAACGCGCAATCGATCAGTCTTAGTTTTTTTCAGTCTGCATGCCCCATTCAAATCTATGGGAAGAAGAAGCTAACAAGGTCACAATATCCAAAGTCCTCAATTTGACACACGTCGGCTTTCACTTGCGCAAACATTTACTTTTAACTTGTAATATGCGGGCTAACCTGTTCAAGTTAAAATGTTACTTGGCTCTGTTTAAGGACAAACAAAAGTGCTAAATAGCATTCCACTTGTAATCTGTCCCTAATTTAGAGCTTGCAATCCTTAAGAGTTAGCTGTGCAATAACAATGGCCTAGATTTAGAGTAAGGACCCGCGTATCTAACGCTGGCTTTTTTCTGGCCGCACCATAAAAATAACTCTGGTATTGAGAGTTCACAGAATGGCTGCGTTAGGCTCCAAAAAAGGAGCGTAGAGCATTTTTAACGCAGCTTCAACTCTCGATACCAGAGTTGCTTACGCAAGCGGCCAGCCTCAAAAACGTGCTCGTGCACGATTCCCCCATAGAAAACAATGGGGCTGTTTGAGCTGAAAAAAAACCTAACACCTGCAAAAAAGCAGCGTTCAGCTCCTAACGCAGCCCCATTGTTTGCTATGCGGAAACACTTCCTACGTCTGCACCTAACACTCTAACTTGTACCCCGAGTCTAAACACCCCTAACCTTACACTTATTAACCCCTATTCTGCCGCCCCCGCTATCGCTGACCCCTGCATATTATTATTAACCCCTAATCTGCCGCTCCGTAAACCGCCGCTCCTTACATTATCCTTATGTACCCCTAATCTGCTGCCCTAACATCGCCGACCCCTATATTATATTTATTAACCCCTAATCTGCCCCCCACAACGTCGCCTCCACCTGCCTACACTTATTAACCCCTAATCTGCCGAGCGGACCTGAGCGCTACTATAATAAAGTTATTAACCCCTAATCCGCCTCACTAACCCTATAATAAATAGTATTAACCCCTAATCTGTCCTCCCTAACATCGCCGACACCTAACTTCAATTATTAACCCCTAATCTGCCGACCGGAGCTCACCGCTATTCTAATAAATGTATTAACCCCTAAAGCTAAGTCTAACCCTAACACTAACACCCCCCTAAATTAAATATAATTTTAATCTAACGAAATTAATTAACTCTTATTAAATAAATTATTCCTATTATAAGCTAAATACTTACCTGTAAAATAAACCCTATTATAGCTACAATATAAATTATAATTACATTGTAGCTATTTTAGGATTAATATTTATTTTACAGGCAACTTTGTAATTATTTTAACCAGGTACAATAGCTATTAAATAGTTAAGAACTATTTAATAGTTACCTAGTTAAAATAATTACAAAATTACCTGTAAAATAAATCCTAACCTAAGTTACAATTAAACCTAACACTATACTATCATTAAATTAATTAAATAAAATACCTACAATTACCTACAATTAAACCTAACACCACACTATCAATACATTAATTAAATACAATATCTACAAATAACTACAATGAAATAAACTAACTAAAGTACAAAAAATAAAAAAGAACTAAGTTACAAAAAATAAAAAATATCTACAAACATAAGAAAAATATTACAACAATTTTAAACTAATTACACCTACTCTAAGCCCCCTAATAAAACAACAAAGCCCCCCAAAATAAAAAGTGCCCTACCCTATTCTAAATTACTAAAGTTAAAAGCTCTTTTACCTTACCAGCCCTGAACAGGGCCCTTTGCGGGGCATGCCCCAAGAAGTTCAGCTCTTTTGCCTGTAAAAAAAACATACAATACCCCCCCCAACATTACAACCCACCACCCACATACCCCTAATCTAACCCAAACCCCCCTTAAATAAACCTAAAACTAAGCCCCTGAAGATCTTCCCACCTTATCTTCACCATACCAGGTTCACCGATCCGTCCTGAAGAGCTCCTCTGATGTCCTGATCCAAGCCCAAGCGGGGGTCTGAAGATGTCCATGATCCGGTAGAAGTCTTCATCCAAGCGGGGCAGAAGAGGTCTTCCATCCGATTGAAGTCTTCATCCAAGCGGGGCAGAAGAGATCTTCCATCTGATTGAAGTCTTCATCCAGGCGGCATCTTCTATCGACATCCATCTGGAGCGGAGCGGCAGCATCCTGAAGACCTCCGACGCGGAACATCCATCCTGGCCGACGACTGAACGACGAATGACGGTTCCTTTAAATGACGTCATCCAAGATGGCGTCCCTCGAATTCCGATTGGCTGATAGGATTCTATCAGCCAATCGGAATTAAGGTAGGAATATTCTGATTGGCTGATGGAATCAGCCAATCAGAATCAAGTTCAATCCAATTGGCTGATCCAATCAGCCAATCAGATTGAGCTCGCATTCTATTGGCTGTTCCGATCAGCCAATGGAATGCGAGCTAAATCTGATTGGCTGATTCCATCAGCCAATCAGAATATTCCTACCTTAATTCCGATTGGCTGATAGAATCCTATCAGCCAATCGGAATTCGAGGGACGCCATCTTGGATGACGTCATTTAAAGGAACCATCATTCGTCGTCGGCCAGGATAGATGTTCCGCGTCGGAGGTCTTCAGGATGCTGCCGCTCCGCTCCAGATGGATGTCGATAGAAGATGCCGCCTGGATGAAGACTTCAATCGGATGGAAGACCTCTTCTGCCCCGCTTGGATGAAGACTTCTACCGGATCATGGACATCTTCAGCCCCCCGCTTGGGCTTGGATCAGGACATCGGAGGAGCTCTTCAGGACGGATCGGTGAACCTGGTATGGTGAAGATAAGGTAGGAAGATCTTCAGGGGCTTAGTGTTAGGTTTATTTAAGGGGGGTTTGGGTTAGATTAGGGGTATGTGGGTGGTGGGTTGTAATGTTTGGGGGGGGTATTGTATGTGTTTTTTTACAGGCAAAAGAGCTGAATTCTTTGGGGCATGCCCCGCAAAGGGCCCTGTTCAGGGCTGGTAAGGTAAAAGAGCTTTGAACTTTTGTAATTTAGAATAGGGTATTTTTTATTTTGGGGGGGCTTTGTTATTTTATTAGGGGGCTTAGAGTAGGTGTAATTAGGTTAAAATTGATGTAATATTTTTCTTATATTTGTAAATATTTTTTTATTTTTTGTAACTTAGTTCTTTTTAATTTTTTGTACTTTAGTAACGGCTAGATTTATAGTTTTGTCTGTAAGGACCCGCGTAGCTAACGCCGGCTTTTTTCTGGCCGCACCATAAAAATAACTGGTATTGAGAGTCCACAGAATCGCTGCGTTAGGCTCCAAAAAGGAGCGTAGAGAATTTTTAACGCCACTCCAACTCTCTATACCAGAGTTGTAATGTTGGGGGGGTATTGTATGTTTTTTTTACAGGCAAAAGAGCTGAACTTCTTGGGGCATGCCCCGCAAAGGGCCCTGTTCAGGGCTGGTAAGGTAAAAGAGCTTTTAACTTTAGTAATTTAGAATAGGGTAGGGCATTTTTTATTTTGGGGGGCTTTGTTGTTTTATTAGGGGGCTTAGAGTAGGTGTAATTAGTTTAAAATTGTTGTAATATTTTTCTTATGTTTGTAGATATTTTTTTATTTTTTGTAACTTAGTTCTTTTTTATATTTTGTACTTTAGTTAGTTTATTTCATTGTAGTTATTTTTAGATATTGTATTTAATTAATTTATTGATAGTGTAGTGTTAGGTTTAATTGTAGGTAATTGTAGTTATTTTATTTAATTAATTTAATGATAGTATAGTGTTAGGTTTAATTGTAACTTAGGTTAGGATTTATTTTACAGGTAATGTTGTAATTATTTTAACTAGGTAACTATTAAATAGTTCTTAACTATTTAATAGCTATTGTACCTGGTTAAAATAATTACAAAGTTGTCTGTAAAATAAATATTAATCCTAAAATAGCTACAATGTAATTATAATTTATATTGTAGCTATATTAGGATTTATTTTACAGGTAAGTATTTAGCTTTAAATAGGATTAATTTATTTAATAAGAGTTAATTAATTTTGTTAGATTAAAATTATATTTAATTTAGGGGGGTGTTAGTGTTAGGGTTAGACTTAGCTTTAGGGGTTAATACATTTATTAGAATAGCGGTGAGCTCCAGTCGGCAGATTAGGGGTTAATAATTGAAGTTAGGTGTCGGCGATGTTAGGGAGGGCAGATTAGGGGTTAATACTATTTATTATAGGGTTAGTGAGGCGGATTAGGGGTTAATAACTTTATTATAGTAGCGGTGCGGTCCACTCGGCAGATTAGGGGTTAATAAGTGTAGGCAGGTGGAGGCGACGTTGAGGGTGGCAGATTAGGGGTTAATAAATATAATATAGGGGTTGGCGGTGTTAGGGGCAGCAGATTAGGGGTACATAAGGATAACGTAGGTGGCGGCGCTTTGCGGTCGACAGATTAGGGGTTAATAAGTGTAGGTAGCTGGCGGCGACGTTGTGGGGGGCAGGTTAGGGGTTAATAAATATAATATAGGGGTCGGTGGTGTTAGGGGCAGCAGATTAGGGGTACATAAGTATAACGTAGTTGGCGGTCGGCAGATTAGGGGTTAAAAAAATTTAATCGAGTGGCGGCGATGTGGGGGGACCTCGGTTTAGGGGTACATAGGTAGTTTATGGGTGTTAGTGTACTTTAGAGTACAGTAGTTAAGAGCTTTATAAACCGGCGTTAGCCCAGAAAGCTCTTAACTACTGACTTTTTCCTGCGGCTTGAGTTTTGTCATTAGATTTTTAACGCTCACTTCAGACACGACTCTAAATACCGGAGTTAGAAAAATCCCATTGAAAAGATAGGATACGCAATTTACGTAAGGGGTCTGCGGTATGGAAAAGTCACGGCTGAAAAGTGAGAGTTAGACCCTTTTTTGAGTGACTCCAAATACCAGAGTTAGCCTAAAACCAGCGTTTGGAGCCTCTAACGCTGGTTTTCACGGCTAACGCCAAACTCCAAATCTAGGCCAATGAGTTTAACTTTGGGAGGAGGTAAAAATCCCACATATTCTATAACATATGACATTCTCAGTCTACTTCCTCTCATTTCCACTCTCATTCACTGTCTCTGTCCAACATTGCCTGCCTGTCCCTCTGTCACTTAATTGAGTAACACATCTAAAATGAATTTCATTACCATGGTCTTATATAATGTAAAAAAGAATCACAATTGTTTGATGGTACAATGGTTATCTTTAGTCCGTGAAGATATGTGAAGACCCCTCAAAAACACCACACACTCCGCTTATAAATAGGTAGTTCTTTATTTTATTAGCATAAGTACTACTAAAAAATAAATACATTGACTAACACAAGTTTATGCTACAGTTTATGTTTCTTTATAAATGTGAAAAATAAATTGCCTCAGTAATTGCTAAGTGCAAATTTAAACAAAAAGTTTGTTTATTCTTGTTAGTACTAAATCTTGGCAATGGCCATTTGCTCCCAAAGGTTTGGTAAACTTTCTTTTTATAAATTGATTGTTGCCAAGACTGCAGCGTATTTCTGGTCCAGTGGTGGGCTACTTACAGACTACTTACCTGTTCGGGTGGTTGAAAATGAGTATCAAACACTTGGGTGTGGTGCTATCCCATGATCTTCAGGTAGTGATTGAGGCAAATTTCACAACTTTACTTAATGTGCTTAACCCTTTATGAAATTTTGGGACTTTGTTGAAATTCTTGGTTGGGATAGATAGCTGCCTTAAAATCACTTCTTTTCTGAAGCTGACATACTTCTTTAGGTGTTTGCCCATTCAGATTCCTATCGTAAATAAACTACAGCCTGATTTTTCTTTGTACATCTGGAAGTTGAGTAGACCAAGAATCTTACAGCAGGTATTATAACTTCCTGCAGATAGAGGTGGAATTGCTCTTCAAAACATTTGGGTATATTATAATGCAGCCATGCTATCCCATGTATCAGCTTGAAGTCCCTCTCTGCTGCTGACCAGGTGGAGAGTGCTAGAACAGGCTTCATCCCAGAGTACTTATGACTGAGTGATATTTTCTGGATCCTGCCACACACTAGAATTCTTTCAAAATTGACTAATCCCATTGTTTGAGTCTGCACTGCGTGTGCAACAATGGTCCAATTGCTCTTCTTCCCTTTCCAATTCAGATAGGCTGGATACATGCTGGAGTGGTTGTGGTCATGTAGGCTGAGCAGTTCATTTCTGGTGGTCTTGTTAAAAAATCTTGTCACTTTGAAGTAAGGCAATCTGCCTATGCACCACTTTTCTCCCTACCCTGCAAATTACTTATATATGAAGCCTATTACATCACAACCTCAAGGGGTCCTGAGGCTCTCTAGATTTTTATGTATTTCTGGAAGCCAAGCTGTTGCCTGTAACTGGAGCAGTAAACTGATACCCTGAAGATCACAAATAGTAGATATCTTAAAAGACATAAGGTGAATGTAAGATCATGTTTTTTTTTGTCCACAACAAGTCAGGCCTCTATGAAGAGTGGGATAACTTTGGGGATATGATGTCTTTTGAATTCTACGATGATTACTCTGTCATATGATTGAATTTATTGATTGTCTGAATGTGAGTGATGGTGACAGGAGTACACTTACATTGGGGTGGGGGCCAAGAGACCCTTGCTCTTTCACCCTTCTCCCTTCCTCTTTTCTCTCCTCCTCTTTTTTTCTTCTTTCTCTTTTCTATTTGGTCATATGGTTCTATCTACATTTTAGAATCACATTTACTGCTTACTGCTTATAGCACATAATTTAATATCACTTTGTGGAGTTAGATTTTTTGGCTATTCTTCTATGCTGGGTTGATGTTTGTAATACTTCATAAGAATTTTCTCTCCCACTAGTTATTGATTTTCTCTCGCACTATTTATTGATTTTTGTACTAAGAGGATGTCCCTAAGAGACATCCTGGTTCTGCTGGGATTATCCTTGTCACTTCTACTACTACTATGCTGGAATGATTAGTTAAGTTCAGTTAAATGCTTAGTGTGTTTCTCTGGAATGATATAAACCTTATGTTATGGCTATATTCCCAGGACTGCTAATAGGCACTGTCTTTTATACTGTACTTAAGAGTTTCTTCACCCAGTCGATATCTCATTAACTGCATCATTCTTGCGGCAAATCTGATTGTTAGCATTGGGGACATTGCTGTATTTCATATTCCAGAGACAGGTTGTATTACTTTTTTTCATCTCTTGCTGTATCAACCTCAATTTAAAATAAAAACTTTTTTTAAGAAAAAGGAAAGTTTGTGCATTCCATGTGCATCTATGTGATAAATGCTTACATTGGGCTATCACAATGTCACTCAGTTCTTTACCTATGTATTGACAGGGGATAAACGCATAGGGCCAGATTACAAGTAAAGCGCGTTAATTGCGCTAGAAGAAAGAGTTGTGTGTGTGGGGTTATATAACGAGTTGAAAGTAAACTGTTTTCGCTCGCGCAAAAACCGACCTTAGAATATCGCATGCGTGTTTACATATTCCTCCATAGAAGTCATGGTGAAAAAAAAGGAAAAAAAAACTAACATCCCACTCTCGCACACACCTGTTTGCATCTTCTTTTGTGCTAACCCAACATGAAAAATTTAATGGAAGTAGAAAAGATGCAGGCACTGCACACAACAATTTCGATTGCAAATAAAATCCACAGTTTCTTGGATGAAAACACGGTAAATACCAATCCAATGAAAAACGGAACAATCCATCAAGTGAACTCACAGTCAGGTACAGGTGTGGACAAAGGCATGTGTCTGACGCGTTTCGCACCTGTACTTCCATTACCATTGACAGTTTGGTTCCACTGCCCCTTGCTACGGCACTACAGGAGTATTCAGTCTACGGAAGCTTTTGTTTACTTCCAGTTCAACCGGACAGAGGGAGACTGTGTGCTAGAGTTGCTTGATCTACTTTTCCTCCATGAAAAAATTAATATTTCACATTCAAATCTTCTTCATATAACAGACTTTGTTCTAATTATTCATACATTAATATTTCTACCTGTGTATATATATATATATATATATATATATGATGTTTTTTGGTACATTATATATACCTATATATATATATATATATATATATATATATATATATATATATATATATATATATATATATACAGTCCAGATAGAGGACAGCACAATCTTACACCAATTCAACTGCCAAGGTGCACTGCAAGCCAATTCATATCCTCTCCAAGAACACAGGCACTCACTGGTCTTTATAAAAGGTAATCCTTTATTCAATCCATTAAAACGATAATAATACCATGACGTTTTGGCACACCATCGTGCCTTTATCAAATGTATCAAAATATTAAAAAGCTTCATATCAAACTTACCCCAAATCACCTCTTAAATACTACTGGAATATAGCACATGCCGCCAGCTCATCGTGTGTAAAATCGGCATCTGACGTCATCAGGGAGCGCTGATCTGTGCGCCCTGCGAGATCGTAGGGCCGACGTTGCCAGGGCAACATGTAAACTATACACAGTTACTCGGCGAATGTGCAATAGACCAATAGATATATTTGCATATCAAGTGTGTCGCCGATTACACATATTGACGGAGTTTCCCATACTTATTATAATGGGGCAAAGTACCGCATGTCTCCAAACTATTGGACAAAAACGATGTCTATATCAGCGCAACACTCCCAGCAGATAATACTAAAAACAAAGTGCGTAAAAAACATAGTGTATAAAATTAAAAAATGTGTTAGAAAGGAGCATCTATATAACATTGTATCCATATCATAATGAGTGAAAAGTATCAAAAAAAGCGAGCTAGTATCTCACCTTATATGTAAATTGAAGTACTTTACTGTCACTATGACATCAAATGCTTTTTTTGATACTTTTCACTCATTATGATATGGATACAATGTTATATAGATGCTCCTTTCTAACACATTTTTGAATCACAGTTCCTGTGTGTATCATTTATACACACATGAACTGTGGATGCTGCATTATAATTGTTATATGGAGATGCTAACTTGATATTGGAAACTTCACATCTAATCTTTACCTGTTTTTAAGTACATAACTAGAGGAGCATCGGATATACATTGCTTGATGTTCATTTGTATGTGACACAAAACTACCGGCTTACAGTCTTGTATATTTGCTATTTATGCACTAACTGTTAAAATTTCTGTTAAAGATGGCTGAGTCAGCACAGTTCGATAATCTGTATCAGGATGAAGATTTCAACACAGAGCCATTGGTGTTTACAGATGATGATGCGGAGAGAATCAGAATAAGTGACGAAATGAGTGAGTTGGGGGGTGACACCCCCATTAACGTATATCATAAATTGTTAAATTTAAGGAGGAAGCAAATAGATTATCATTTACATGCAGTTTTTTTATCTGGGTATCATAGGAAGAAATATATCCCAAGGGCCGCAATAATGTTGAATTTTGTAGGAGGTGGTGCTCCGTGTTAAACAAGTGCTCCTATGACCTTATGTTGTTGGTGATAGAGGAGGTCACTAGGTTAGAGAATAAAATTAAAAATGAAACTGACATCATTAAACAAAACAGTATGCACATCCTGCTGGAGGATAAGAGTCAGCATTGGGTTACCAAACTGGAAGGTATAGTCAGTAAATACCGTAGTGATCTTATTGCATTCAAAAATAAGAAACTTAACAGTGTTGAAACTGATTATAGAGAGAAACGTGTATATAAGTGGCTATATGGCAAAGATGACACTACACAGAATAGACGGCGACGTAATCTGTGCCCTAGAAACACACTAAGTATAGTCGATAGCAGTGGAGGAGACTCTTCAGGCCCGGAGGGTATCACCTCTAGCCAGAGTAATACTAACAACAGCGAACACTCCAATTCTTTTTTAGGAGTGGGGACACGCTCGGCAGCAAAACCACCAACTATTCCCACTACAAAAAGAGAAGTGAGGGAAGAAAAATCAGAAGGGGGGGCCACAAAAAAACAATTAGCAAGGAAAAAGTAGATATTATATTTAACCTCAGTAGCAGACATTTGAATGAAGCTGAACTATCCCTGTTAAATCGGGGGCTATCATTCATACCGACCCCCAAAACTGATTCTTTTGATATGCTGGTGGATATACATAAGTTACAAAGGCAGCTGAAACTAAGAGATCATTTTAGAAATGATACTTACGTCCCCACTCCATTCAAGAAAAAATACACCTTTGAACCTGCAAATACACATAACTCCATCAGAGGATACACACGGGCTCTTAGCCATGATATCAAACAAATACCCCAACACAAGACATATTCTAACTTGAGTAACGCTGAGGCCCAAGCACTCACGGACCTGAAAAATGACACATCCATCATTATCCACCCTGCGGATAAGGGGGGATCTGTTGTCATTTTAGACTATACAGAGTACAGGAATGAGGCACTTAGACAGTTAAGAGATAGCCAAACGTACAAGAAATTATCTGGTAACCCTACATCAACCTATAAAAGGGTCATTGACAGATTTCTACAGGAGGTCTTTGAGGCAGGTATACTTAGTGAATAGGAGCAGACATTTCTCACTACAGATTATCCAAAGGTTCCTGTACTCTACTTACTGCCAAAGGTGCACAAAACCTTACAAAATCCACCTGGCAGACCGATTGTGTCTGCCAGGGGTTCAATTTTGTCCAGTTTGGCCATATACATTGACTCGCACCTCCAGCATGTTGTTAAGCATACTGAATCTTATTTAAAGGATTCCCCAGATATGATTCGTGTTCTCAATGACGTGGACAGCCTTTACACTGTGATACCTCATCATGAGGGTGTGGAGGCTTTCAGGTCCATGGTGACGGGCAATGATTTGTACAATGGTCCACCCATAGAGTTCCTTTGCGAAATGTTAACACATTGTCTTGAGAAGAACTATTTTAAATTTGAAAATGACTATTTTTTGCAAATCGCAGGTACAGCCATGGGTTCGAATGTGGCACCCACTTATGCAAACCTCTACATGGCGTGGTATGAACGCACGCTGATGCGGCCACATGATAATAGCAACATCATGTACTACACACGCTATATCGATGATGTGTTCTTGGTGTGGAGAGGTGGTGAGCCAGCATTGCTTGAGTGGGTGTCACATAAACATGCGGTTTCAAGTTTACGCACAATGCTTATAGATCATATACCCCCACTCCCAAGGGGAGGTGACAGGGGGAACCTGTTACTACAATGCGAAACCAAGTGGATCTACAGGCTAAATACCATCTCTCCATATGGCCTCAATACCTCACTAGACTTCAGCCCTTTCTACTAGATAAATTCTGTTTTTGCAACATAATCAGAGTACACAGATTTGTCCTGTTATAGTGTATGGGTCTTAAAAATGGACATATAATCATTTCTCACATATTGTTCCCATGTTTCTACCATAATACTAGTAGGCATGAATGCGAGCTAGTATCTCACCTTATATGTAAATTGAAGTAGTTTACTGTCACTATGACATCAAATGCTTTTTTTGATACTTTTCACTCATTATGATATGGATACAATGTTATATAGATGCTCCTTTCTAACACATTTTTTAATTTTATACACTATGTTTTTTACGCACTTTGTTTTTAGTATTATCTGCTGGGAGTGTTGCGCTGATATAGACATCGTTTTTGTCCAATAGTTTGGAGACTTGCGGTACTTTGCCCCATTATAATAAGTATGGGAAACTCTGTCAATATGTGTAATCGGCGTCACACTCGATATGCAAATATATCTATTGGTCTATTGCACATTCGCCGAGTAACTGTGTATAGTTTACATGTTGCCCTGGCAACGTTGGCCCTACGATCTCACAGGGCGCACAGATCAGCGCTCCCTGATGACGTCAGATGCTGATTTTACACACGATGAGCTGGCGGCATGTGCTATATTCCAGTAGTATTTAAGAGGTGATTTGGGGTAAGTTTGATATGAATCTTTTTAATATTTTGATACATTTGATAAAGGCACGATGGTGTGCCGAAACGTCATGGTATTATTATCGTTTTAATGGATTGAATAAAGGATTACCTTTTATAAAGACCAGTGAGTGCCTGTGTTCTTGGAGAGGAGATATATATATATATATATATATATATATATATATATATATATATATATATATATATATATATATATATATATATATATATATATATATATATATATATATATATATATATATATATATATATAAGATTATATATAAGTATAGATACAATATATACAGATATATATAGGAATATTTATTTAGAAATACATATTCTGCTATATGCAGAACATTGGAATGACAAATATCAACAGTAAATATATAGTTAAAACCTTTATTAAAATTGAATAATGCATAAATATGTTTTTTTTTTATGTTTTCATCTAATTAATTGCAAAAGGCTCCCATGCACTTCTTTATATGTCTATATGTGTACATATGTATTTATGTGTTTACATGTGTATATATGTCTGTAATACATATATAGATATATAAATACATATGTATATACACACATACATACAGTACGTATTTAGACATGTATATGTATGGCTATGTTAAAGCCATTTTCCTGCCTTTTTCCCCCCAACACCTGAGACCTCATAACTTTGAGACCTTATAATTTTTGTGTGCAATATATATATATTTTTAATTAGATAGTGTTATTTCACATGTGACTATACTTTGAAATGTATTTTTAATGTGTTTTGCGAAACAGTTAACCAGAGCTCTGAAGTGGTGGTAATCATTCTTGAGTAAATCGTGATTGCACTCAAATGATCGCGTTTACTCTCAACTTGTAATACAAGCGGTAAGTCCGATGAACACAAACACACACGATAAACCCCTTATCACTCATGCGCAAATGTTTGAGCTCCACTTGTAATTTGGTCCATAGTTATCTAGGGTCAGTTATGGAAACAATACATGTTCTTATGTCACTTTATAAACCTTGCTTTTTTGTAATGCTTATAATATCTTTAGTTGAAAGGTTATTTCTTATTTAAATCATGTGAACCACAGATATGTATAAGCGTTAGGATTGCATACCATGTATAGTATCAGCTATTAAAATTGTGAAACTCTTAGGGCAAGATTACAAGGAGCACGCTAGCAATATCGAGTTTATCGCAGGTTTTTGCGCATGGTGGAAGTAGAGCACATATTAAAAGTTAAAAGTAAACCCATTCGTTCAAGCGCAAATTAATTTAAGGCGCGTGGGGTTAGTGCAACTTCGGAGCACTGGGTAACTGTTACGCTCAAATAAAAAATGTCACAAAATACATTAAAAATAAATTTAAAATGCACTCATATAAACCAATACTGCATACAAAAGTTATAAGGGATCAAAAATATGAGCTCTCAGGGGTTAGAAAAAAAAAGCATGCAAAGGGCTTTACATAGAGATACATACATATACATGTATGTAATATATACAAAGTACCCAACACTCATACATGAATTATGCTATACACCGTTAACCTACAGTATATTGTTGCTCAATACAATTTTAAGTTCATGTAACTTACACTTTTAAATAAACGGTAAACAATATACCTTATTGTAAAGGTTCCATTATGATTGTGCAGTATATTTTGAATAGTGGAGTGTAAACGCCATTACGCCTCAGGTGTTAGAATAAAAGACATGCAAAGGGCTTAAACATAGAGATACATGCATAAACATGTGCAAGTCAAATAGCCTGTAGCCCAGCACTCCAACCAGGTGGAGCAGCCACGACCTGGGTGCAATCCTTATGAGTAATGAATGTAGATATCAGTGTAGAAGAAGGGCACTCTCAGGATTTGTATAGAAGAAAAATATTTTCTCTATTCTTGAATCATTAATACATGGTCAAACCATGTATTAATGATTCAAGAATCGAGAAAATATTTTTCTTCTATACAAATCCTGAGAGTGCCCTTCTTCTACACTGATATATATATATATATATATATATATATATATATATATATATATATATATATATATATATATATATATATATATATATATATATATATATATATATATATATATGTGTGTGTGTGTGTGTGTGTTTTCCTGTATATCTTCTGTACATATTTTACATTACAATATTCTTCACTTATAGGACAACATTCTTTTTATTCTTAAATACATATTTATATAGACATACATATGTTTATATACCTATGCCTGCATATCTTATCCTATAGATATTTAGGTATATATATGCATCTTGATCCCTTGAGAATATACTTTGTTCTAATTTTGGAAGACTCCACCAAAAATAACATTTGCTTGTCTTTATGGCCTTTATATCTGATGGTCTTTACCCCCAAACACTTTATGAACTTCTTATACCCTCAACTGCCTGAACACCCTAGTACTTGAACAGTTAAACAGGACGTGCACTCCATAGTTTTATCAATATAAAACCACCACGTTCTACCTTCATATGTAAAGAATAGTCCGTTTTTGTCCCAGTAATCCTGTCCCTCACACCAGAACTGAATACAAAATTCAGGGATCGAGTGATGTGTTCGATGAATTCTGTTATGTTTTGGTTGATCTGTTAACAAGTTTATTATTCTAAGTGTAATATCAACCCTGAATTTTAAATAAGGATTTATTTTTATATAGGGAGGGGAGCAGTTTTCTCCATCAAATGTATGCATAAGATGAGGCAATGTGCAGATCTTTTCAGATTGGATGCTACCCTTATAATTAATTCTTTCTGGACTTGTTTTTGTTTTGAGCTAGTGGGGGACAAAATTCATGATAGTAAACAGTTATTTACAGTCTGTTATTGTTTACTGTTTTAATTATCCAGCTCCTTGCTGATTATTTACTTTTGTTGAGGTATTCGCACTAAAGCTCCTCTGTTTAATATATTGTTTTTTTCTTAATATATGTTTGGATAATTTCACTCATAATTTACTAATTAGGATTTAGTGATATTTTGCCTATTTTTCTTAGGCGATATAGCATGTAGATATGTAGCATTGTTAAATAATTATCCAGGGGTATTGAGAAAGTTTAGATAGGCCATGTGGCAAACTTAGATACCTATAGGGATCTTTTGTACCTTTTTTGTGCTAATCTCGGATTGCTGGAACTGTGATATTATTCAATCTATTGACCTTATTATTAACCGTACACAGGGGGTCTCAGGCATGTCTACATGTTTTTATGGTGTTTTATAATGTCTTTTTTCTTTTAGGGTATATTAAAAGTTTAATTTTAGGCTTCCCGCATCCTTATCAGTCCAATATAGTATTGAATACACTTCTAGGCTTATTAGCTTTAGTATGCCCAAATAATGCACCTTTTCCTCTCTTTTGCTTAGCATTTATTGTGGGGTCAGGTTAATTGAGCTTTTCATAAGTGGTGGTTGTAGGCTAGTGATAATTGTTTCCTTAAGCAATACTAAACACTCACTAGATACTGACAACATTTTATTAATATAAACTATGAAACAGTAGGGTCTCATCTGGCACTAGAGCTGCAGCAGGCAAACTAGGGTGAAACAACTACCTCAGGAACACCAGGCTGTGACAGATATCCCAAGAACACCAGACTGTGACAGGTACCACAGGAACACCAGACTGTGACAGATACCACAGGAACATCAGGCTGTGAAAGGTACCCCAAGAACACCTGGCTGTTACAGGTACTGCAAGAACACCAGGCTTTGGCAGGAACCCCAAAAACACCAGGCTGTGACAGGTACCCCAAGAACACCAGGCTGTGACAGGTAGCCCAAGAACACCAGGCTGTGACAGGTACCACAGGAACACCAGGCTGTGACAGGTACCCCAAGAACACCAGGCTGTGACAGGTACCACAGGAACACCAGGCTGTGACAGGTACCACAGGAACACCAGGCTGTGACAGGTACCCCAAGAACACCAGGCTGTGACATGTACCCCAAGAACACCAGGCTGTGACAGGTACCCCAAGAACACCAGACTGTGACAGGTACCTCAAGAACACCAGGCTATGACAGGTACCCCAAGAACACCAAGCTGTGACAGGTAGCCCAAGAACACCAGGCTGTGACAGGTACCTCAAGAACACTAGGCTGTGACAGGTACCCCAAGAACACCAAGTTGTGACAGGTACCCCAAGAACACCAGGCTGTGACAGGTACCTCAAGAACACCAGGCTGTGACAGGTACCCCAAGAGCACCAGGCTTTGACAGGTGCCTCAAGAACACCAGGCTGTGACAGGTACCACCGGAACACCAGGCTGTGACAGGTACCCCAAGAACACCAGGCTGTGACAGGTACCCCAAGAACACCAGGCTGTGACAGATACCTCAGGAACACCAGACTATGACAGGTACCCCAAGAACACCAGGCAGTTACAGGTACCCCAAGAACACCAGGCTGTGACAGGTACCACAGGAACACCAGGCTGTGACAGGTACCCCAAGAACACCAGGCTGTGACAGGTACCTCAAGAACACCAGGCTATGACAGGTACCCCAAGTACACCAGGCTGTGACAGGTACTCCAAGAACACCTGGCTGTAACATGTACCCCAAGAACACCAGGCTATCACAGGTACCTCAGGATTACCAGGCTATGACAGGTACCTCAGGAACACCAGGCTGTGACAGGTACCCCAAGAACACCAGGCTGTGACAGGTACCCCAAGAACACCAGGCTGTGACAGGTACCTCAGGAACACCAGGCTATGACAGGTACCACAGGAACACCAGGCTATGACAGGTACCACAGGAACACCAGGCTATGACAGGTACCTCAGGAACACCAGGCTATGTCAGGTACCTCAGGAGCACTAGGCTGTGACAAGTACTTCAGGAACACCAGGCTGTGACAGATACCTCAGGAACACCAGGCTATGACAGGTACCTAAGGAACACCAGGCTATGACAGATACCTCAGGATCACCAGGTTATTACAGGTACCACAGGAACACCAGGCTATGACAGGTACCACAGGAACACCAGGCTATGACAGGTACCTAAGGAACACCAGGCTATGTCAGATACCTCAGGATCACCAGGTTATGACAGGTACCACATGAACACCAGGCTGTGACAGATACCTCAGGAACACCAGGCTATGACAGGTACCTAAGGAACACCAGACTGTGACAGATACCTCAGGAACACCAGGCTATGACAGGTACCTAAGGAACACCAGGCTGTGACAGATACCTCAGGATCACTAGGCTGTGACAAGTACTTCAGGAACACCAGGCTATGACAGGTAACTAAGGAACACCAGACTGTGACAGATACCTCAGGATCACCAGGTTGTGACAGGTACCTCAGGAGCACTAGGCTGTGACAAGTACTTCAGGAACACCAGGCTGTGACAGGTACCTAAGGAACACCAGGCTGTGACAGGTACCTCAGGAACACCAGGCTGTTACAGATAACTCAAGATCACCAGGTTATGACAGGTACCTCAGGAGCACCAGGCTATGGCAGGTACCTCAGGAACACCAGGCTGTGACAGATACCTCAGGATCACCAGGCTGTGACAGATACCTCAGGATCATCAGGCTGTGACAGATACCTCAGGATCACCAGGTTGTGACAGGTACCTCAGGAGCACTAGGCTGTGACAAGTACTTCAGGAACACCAGGCTGTGACAGGTAACTAAGGAACACCAAGCTGTGACAGGTACCTCAGGAACACCAGGCTGTGACAGATACCTCAGGATCACCAGGTTATGACAGGTGCCTCAGGAACACCAGGCTATGACAGGTACCTAAGGAACACCAGGTATTGACAGGTACCTAAGGAACACCAGGCTATGACAGGTACCTCAGGAACATCAGGCTATGACAGGTACCTCAGGAGCACCAGGTTGTGACAGATACCTCAGGATCACCAGGCTATGACAGGTACCACAGGAACACCAGGATATGACAGGTACCTAAGGAACACCAGGCTATGACAGATACCTCAGGATCACCAGGCTATGACAGGTACCTCAGGATCACCAGGTTATGACAGATACCTAAGGAACACCAGGCTATGACAGGTACCTAAGGAACACCAGACTTTGACAGGTACCTCAGGAACACCAGGCTATGACAGGTACCTAAGGAACACCAGGCTATGTCAGGTACCTAAGGAACTCCAGGCTATGACAGGTACCTCAGGAACACCAGGCTATGTCAGGTACCTAAGGAACACCAGGCTATGACAGGTACCTCAGGAACACCAGGCTATGACAGATACCTAAGGAACACCAGGCTATGACAGGTACCTCAGGAACACCAGGCTATGAAAGGTACCTCAGGAGCAGTAGGCTGTGACAGATACCTCAGGATCACCAGTCTATGACAGGTACCTCAGGAACACTAGGCTGTGACAGGTTCTTCAGGATCACCAGGCAGTGACAGGTACCTAAGGAACACCAGGCTGACAAAGACTGGATACTGGGGGCAATGCATAAATAGTAGATTTGTCAAGAATAGCTGGGGTCAAACTCAGATGGGACATAACAGTAAAGATTTGAAAAATCAAAGGGCAAATTACAGGCAAAGAGTCAGGTTCCAAATCAGTCTACATAGGCGACAAAGCATAAGAGAAGATTAGAAGTGTAGTAATAGGGTTTCCCCTATTACAATAATAACTTACAATAATAATCAGAAGGCTTCAGAAAGCAGACAGGGGCACAACAAGAGTCAAGATGTGCTTCTCCAAGGTTTACATAGTCTTTGATAATTGCAAAACCCCATTAAACTCTCAGGAAGGTGGAGCCAGAGAACCAGCAAGAGGTAGCAGCAATTCTCTAAGCCATAGACCTCCGGTGGCTCAGAGTGAAAACACAAGAGAGACATAAACAGGGGGACCCAAGTTCTATACCCCATAAGGGAGAAAAGCACAGCAGGATTCCCAGATGTCCAATGTCTCTGTTCATAAGTGTGACAGTACCCCCTTATAATGCTGGTGATTTCTTCTTATGAAATACAGAACTTGAAATAGATTTTTAGTGACAGCATGAAAACCTTCTTTTTTTCAAATTAACTACTTATTGCATGCCCCCCAAAAGGAAGCGTTGAACACATTCAACACTAGATATAAAATATCCAGATTTTTACATTTACTTGTGTGCTGCAATTTTTTCCTAAAAAGCCTGCAGAGGAAAGAGCTGAATGTGTCAGACCGCAATAATATTTGGCATTCGTTTCCCTTAAAGGGACAGTAAAGTCACAAAAAATCTTTCATGATTTAAATAGGGCATGTAATTTTAAAAAAACTTTACAATTTACTTTTATTACCAATTTTGCTTTGTTCTCTTGGTATTCCTAGTTGAAAGCTAAATCTATGAGGTTCATGTGCTAATTTCTTAGACCTTGAAGACTGCCTCTAATCAGAAAGCATTTTGACAGTTTTTCACCACTAGAGGGCGTTCGTTCATGTGTTTCATATAGATAATATTGAGCTCAGGCACGTGAAGCTCCTAGGAGCCAGCACTGATTGGCTAAAAATGCATGTCTGTCAAAAGAACTGAAATAAGGGGACAGTTTGCAGAGCCATAGATACAAGGTAATCACAGAGGTAAAATGTGTATTATTATAACTGTGTTGGTTATGCAAAATTGGGGAATGGGTAATAAAGGGATTATCTACCTTTTTAAACAACAAAAATGCTGGTGTTTACTGTCCCTTTAAGAATAAGGAATACTAAATATATGTACATGCCTGCTAAACACATAGATTATTTTTGCATTTGTCTTCTGAAAGTGCATAGTCTGCTGAAAAAGGGTAATTCAAGGAAAAGCACTGGAGTTAATGTTAATTCATGAGTTTTAGAGTTCTTTAACAATACGTTTTTATTTACTATTCTATAAGGTTCTGTGTTTATACAGAGCTACAGCCTACATGACAAAATGGTTCTGCTTAAAATTTAGAAATAGATCTGATGCCCATACTTTTTAAATAACCAAGTAAATCCAAACAGTATTTTCTGAAGTATTTGCAATAAATTACTTAGAATTTGGTTTACTTGTGTGCACTAAAAACAGGTACTTTATTTATTTTAAATGGGTGTTAGCGATTTTTAAATATGGGATGTTACACATGTTGTATGGTCTTTAAGCCATATTAATGATGATTGAGTAGAAAGTAATTTGAATTTTTTTTTTTTTTTTAATGCACAGGTTTAAAGGGACAGTAAACACAGAACTTTTCTTTCATGATTTGGGTAGAGAATAAAATTTTAAACAATATTCCATTTTACTTCTATTATCTAATTTGCTTCAATCTTTAGATATCTTTGCTGAAGAAACAGCAATGCACATGGGTGAGCCAATCACACAAGGCATCGAAGTGCAGCCTCCAATCAGCAGCTACTAAGCCTATCTAGATATGATTTTCAGCTAAAGATATCAAGAGAATAAAGCAAAATAGATAATTGTAGTAAATTAGAAAGTTGTTTAAAATTGCTTTCTCTTTCTAAATCATGAAAGAAAAAAAATTAGGTTTCATGTCCCTTTAACTTTGTTCCATGTAAATGCTATTTTTGTATTTGCATTGTAGTGATTTCCATCCATGTTCAGCTCTGCATTAAACACTCAGGTCTGTCTAAGCTGACATACAACAATAAAATGCTTGTGTATGGCAGAGCATTTTATTAGTGGTGTTTTATGTCATTTTAACTCCATAACAAATTTCTTTTAATGACATATTAAAGGGATGATAACCTACTGTTTATAATATTATCATGTTTTTGACAATTCATTTATTTCATGATTATTCCTTATGTTCTATTAGAACACATTTTCCTGCCATGTTTTTACTAGGTTTTCATATTCAATACTATTCTAGTACATTACCTCACGTTTTTAAAAGTTTTTTAGTTTTTTATTTTTTAAAGCTGTAAACACTCTACCACTAATTTGTATTAATTCATCCAATTTAACAGCATTGGCCACTTATGCATATTGCTTTTGCAGGAAGGAAATGACTTTTTTTTTTTTTTAATGGTGCTTGTCAAGAGAGGCCAAAGCGAAATTCAGTAACCTGAATTTTCTTCAAAATTCTGCTAATTGCCCAAATTATATATGTTCTCCATGTATTAGGGATTACATAGAGCAGTGTTTCTCAACTGCTGTCCTCTGGACCCTTAAAAGGCCACATAATCATTAAATCTTAACTAGAGCACAGGTGAAATAATCATCTGAAGGATGCTCTAGTTAAAGGGACACTGAACCCAAATTTTTTCTTTCGTGATTCAGATAGAGCATGCTATTTTAAGCAACTTTCTAATTTACTCCTATTATCATTTTTTTCCGTTCTCTTTTTGTGTTCAGTACTCTGGACAGCACTTTTTTATTGGTGGATAAATTTATCCACCAATCAGCAAGGACAACCCAGGTTGTTCACCAAAAATGGGCCGGCATCTAAACTTACATTCTTGCATTTCAAATAAAGATACCAAGAGAATGAAGACAATTTGCATGCTCTATCTGAATCACAAAAGAAAAAATTTGGGTTCAGTGTCCCTTTAAGATATCCTATAATATTATATATATTATAATATATGGGCATGTTCAGGCGGGAGTGGGCATGGCCATGAAGGAGAGAGCGCAAAAGAGGGGGTAGAGAGAGCAAAAGAGAGGGGAGAGAGAGCAAAAGAGAGGGGAGAGAGAGCAAAAGAGGGGAGAAAGAGAGCAAAAGAGAGGGGAGAGAGAGCAAAAGAGAGGGGAGAGAGAGCAAAAGAGTGGAGAGAGAGAGAGAGAGTAAAAGAGAGGGGGGAGAGGAAGACCAACCGAGAGGGGGGAGAGAGGGAGAGCAACAAAAGAGAGGCGAAGAGAGAGAGCAAAAGAGAGGGGGGGAGAGAGAGCAAGAAAGGGGGGAGAGAGAGCAAGAAAGAGGGGAGAGAGAGAGCACAAAAGAAAGGGGGAAGGAGAGAGCAAAAGAGAGGGGGGAGATAGAGAGCAAAATAGATGGGGAGAGGGAGAGCAAAAGAGAGGGGGGGGAGAGAGAGCAAAAAGAGAGGGGGGAGAGAGAGCAAAAGAGAGGAGGAGAGAGTGCAAACGAGAGGGAGAGAGAGAGTGCAAAAGGGGGGAGAGAGAGAGAGCAAAAGAAAGGGGGAGAGAGAGCACAAAAGAGAGGGGGGAGATAGAGAGAGCAAAAGAGAGGGGGAGAGAGAGAGCAAGAGAGGGGGGGAGAGAGAAAGCAAGGGGTGGGATCGCTGTACTGCAAAAAATGGGCTTAAGGACTAGTAATGAATATTTGACCTTTTAAGGGAACTGAGGACTTGAGTTGAGAAACACTGACATAGAGACTTTCAGCTAGGGAAATAAGATAATATACTGACCAGAGTTTCCAAAATGGTCTGAAAATCATTAAAGGGACAGTCTACACCAACATTTTTATTGTTTAAAGATATAGATAATCCCCATTTCATTACCCATTCCGCAGTTTTGCACAACCAACATACTTTTTACCTCTTACATTACAACTTACATTCTTGCATTTCAAATAAAGATACCAAGAGAATGAAGACAATTTACATGCTCTATCTGAATCACGAAAGAAAAAATTTGGGTTCAGTGTCCCTTTAAGATATCCTATAATATTATATATATTATAATATATGGGCATGTTCAGGCGGGAGTGGGCATGGCCATGAGAGAGAGAGCGCAAAAGAGGGGGTAGAGAGAGCAAAAGAGAGGGGAGAGAGAGCAAAAGAGAGGGGAGAGAGAGCAAAAGAGGGGAGAAAGAGAGCAAAAGAGAGGTGAGAGAGAGCAAAAGAGTGGAGAGAGAGAGAGAGTAAAAGAGAGGGATAGAGAGAGAGCAAAACAGAGGGGGAGAGAGAGCAAAATAGAGGGGAAGATAGAAAGAGAGCAAAAGAGAGGGGAGAGAGAGCAAGAGATGGGGGGAGAGGGGGGAGCGAGAGAGAGTGCAAATGAGGGGGGAGAGAGAGAGGAAAAGAGAGGGGAGAGAGAGGGCAAAAGAGAGGGGGGAGAGAGAGAGCAAAAGATAGCCAGGAGAGAGCAAAAGAGAGGGGGGAGAGGAAGACCAACCGAGAGGGGGGAGATAGGGAGAGCAACAAAAGAGAGGGGGAGAGAGAGAGCAAAAGAGAGGGGGGGAGAGAGAGCAAGAAAGGGGGAGAGAGAGAGCACAAAAGAAAGGGGGAGGGAGAGAGCAAAAGAGAGGGGGGAGATAGAGAGCAAAATAGATGGGGAGAGGGAGAGCAAAAGAGAGGGGGGGAGAGAGAGAGAGCAAAAAGAGAGGGGGGAGAGAGAGCAAAAGAGAGGGCGAGAGAATGCAAACGAGAGGGAGAGAGAGAGTTCAAAAGGGGGGAGAGAGAGAGAGCAAAAGAAAGGGGGAGAGAGAGCACAAAAGAGAGGGGGGAGAGAGAGCGAGCAAAAGAGAGGGGGAGAGAGAGAGCAAGAGAGGGGGGGGAGAGAAAGCAAGGGGTGGGATCGCTGTACTGCAAAAAATGGCCCATGTACACGGGCTTAAGGACTAGTAATGAATATTTGACCTGTTAAGGGACCTGAGGACTTGAGTTGAGAAATACTGACATAGAGACTTTCAGCTAGGGAAATAAGATAATATACTGACCAGAGTTTCCAAAATGGTCTGAAAATCATTAAAGGGACAGTCTACACCAACATTTTTATTGTTTAAAGATATAGATAATCCCCATTTCATTACCCATTCCGCAGTTTTGCACAACCAACATACTTTTTACCTCTGTGATTACATTGTATCTAATCCTCTGCAGACTGCCCCTTATTTCAGTTCTTTTGAAAGACATGCATTTTAGACAATCAGTGCTGACTCCTTGGTAACTCCACGTGCATGAGCACAATGTTATCTATAGTTGTGAATAACTGTCAAAATGCATTCAGATAAGAGGCGACCTTCAAGAGCGAAGACATTAGCATATGACCTACCTAAGTTTAGCTTTGAACTAAGAATACTAAGAGAACAGAGCAAAATTGATGAGAAAAGTAAAATGGAAAGTCCACACAGTCTTTGTATGGGCAATGCCCATACAAATGCCCCTTTAGGGTAGGGTGACCATATTGCCGCTTTAAAAAGGGACACATATGAAAAATACATATGTCAGGGTTCTTATAATGGAACATTATTTAAAACAATTCTTTAAACAGCCCTGACGTGTATTTTTTTATGTGTCTCCTTTTAAAGCGGCAATATGGTCACCCTACTATAGGGGCAATGTGTAGTTTTTTTAGTGTTAGGTATATTTTATTTTGGGAGGTTTTACTGTTAGGGGAGACTTAATATTTTTTATTTTAATAGGTTTAATTTTTTTTATTTTTGATCATTTGGTTTATTATTTTCTGTAATGTTAGACTTTTTTATTTTTGTAATTTAGATTAATTTAAACTTATTTTTTTTATTTCTAAAGTAACAGGTTTTTAATTTTAATTGTAACTTAGTATTTCATTTTCGATAATTGGGGTTTATTTAGGAGGTGTTAGGTTAGGGAGCTTAGTAATTACATTAGTTATTTGCGTTGTGGGGGGTTGGCGATTTAGGAGTTAATAGCTTAATTAGGTTAATTGCGATGTGGGGTGTTGGTGGTTTTAGGAGTTAATAGTGTAATTAGGTTTAATGCATTATGGGGGATGGCGGATTAGGGGTTAATAGATTTATTAGGTAGATTTGCGATGTTGGGGTTGGTGGATTTAGAGGTAATACTTTTATTAGGTATATTGCGATGTGGGTGAATAGCAGATTAGGGGTTAATAGCTTTATTAGGTATTTGCATTGTGGGGGATGGCGGATAAGGGGTTAATCACTTTATTAGTTATATTGCGATGTGGGAGTTGGCGGATTAGGGGCTAATATATTTTAATAGTTATGGCAGTTGACAGGTAGATATTGCACATGTGTTAGTTAATATTTTCAGGGAGTTACGGGACTCACATTTTCAGCGCAAGGCTTGCTAAACTTGCCTATGTGTGGTGAGGTCAAAATGTAGTAAAAGTACTCCATTTTCGTTGCGTAAGTCCTTGCACTGAATATGTGATACCGATTTGCAACGCGGTTCTATGTTAGCTTGAGGCTGTAAAAATAGCGGGCGACGGGTGAAATATATGCTCCACATTTATATGCAGCACCGTATATGTGATAGCAAAACCGGACTAAAAACCAATGTCGCATATGAAATCTTGCCCCTGGTATTCTTTGTGGAAAGCTAAACCTAGGTAGGCTCATATACTAATTTATAAGCTGTTGAACTGCCTCTTATCTCAGTGTCTTTCGACAGGTTTTGACAGTTAGAAACTGCTAGTTTATGCGTGTGTCATATAGACAACATTGTGCTCACTCCTGTGGAGTTATTTAAGAGTCAGCACTGATTGGCTAAAATGCATGTCTGTCAAAATAACCAATATAAGGGGTAGTCTGCAGAGGCTTAGAAACAAGGTAATCACAGACATAAAAAAATGAAAAAAATGCACTTTTTCTAACTTTGAGCCCCAAAATCTCTTACACATCTACAACCACCATAAAATGCCAATGCTAAACAGTTTCTAAATTTTGTCCTGAGTTTATAAATACCCAATGTTTACATGTTCTTTGCTTTTTTGCAAGTTATAGGGCAATAAGTACAAGTAGCACTTTGCTATTTCAAAACCATGTTTTTTCAAAATTGGCGATAGTTACATTGTAACACCAATATCTGTCAGGAATCCCTGAATAACCTTCAAATGTATATATTTTTTAAAAGAAGACAACCTAAGGTATTAAACTTGGGGTATTTTGACTTTTTTCATGCAACCATTTTACCACCAATCTATGCCAAAAAAATTTTGGGAAAAAAAATAATTAGATTTTTTGACAAAATAGCAATTTAAGAATACATTTACTGATAATGTTAAGGGTTACTGCCAAATAACACCCTAATATGTCTTCAGCAGCATCTCCTGGGTACAGTGATATCACCCATGTATAGGTGTGTCGGGTTCTCGGGGGGCTAAAAGCCCTTATTTTTAGAGAGCGCATTCCAGTTTTTCAACTTGGAATTTTCACATCGGTCATCATGCACCCATGTCCTATTTGGGACATTTCTGAAGCTGGCCAATGGAATTTACCCCCATCAAACCATATATTTTTGAAAAGTAGACACCCTAGGGTATTTCAAATGCTGGTATTTTAACACTTTCCATGCACTAATTCAACCACCAGTCTTTGTCAAACTTTTGGGTAGTCATTTTTTTGTGTTATTTTTCACACACATTGTACTTTAGGCATGGATTCTCAGTTCCTGTTATGTGTTACTGCCAAAAAAACACCTCAATATGTGTTCAACAACATCTCCTGAGTACAGTGATACCACCCATGTATAGGTGTGTCGGATTCTCTGGGGGCTAAAAGGCCTTAATTTTAGGAAGCGCATTCCAGTTTTTCAACTTGGAATTTTCACATCGGTCATCATGCACCCATGTCCTATTTGGGACATTTCTGAAGCTGGCCAATGGAATTTACCCCCATCAAACCATATATTTTTGAAAAGAAGACACCCTAGGGTATTTCAAATGCTGGTATTTTAACACTTTCCATGCACTAATTCAACCACTAGTCTTTGTCAAACTTTTGGGTAGTCATTTTTTTGTGTTATTTTTCACACACATTGTACTTTAGGCATGGATTCTCAGTTCCTGTTATGTGTTACTGCCAAAAAACACCTCAATATGTGTTCAACAACATCTCCTGAGTACAGTGATACCACCCATGTATAGGTGTGTCGGGTTCTCTGGGGGCTAAAAGGCGTTATTTTTAGGAAGCGCATTCCAGTTTTTCAACTTGGAATTTTCTCATCGGTCATCATGCACCCATGTCCTATTTGGGACATTTCTGAAGCCGGCCAATGAAATTTACCCCCATCAAACCATATATTTTTGAGAAGTAGACCCCCTAGGGTATTTGAAATGCTGGTATTTTCACACTTTCCATGAACTGGTATTTTCACACTTTCCATATATTTTTGAAAAGAAGACACCCTAGGGTATTTCAAATGCTGGTATTTTAACACTTTCCATGCACTAATTCAACCACTAGTCTTTGTCAAACTTTTGGGTAGTCATTTTTTTGTGTTATTTTTCACACACATTGTACTTTAGGCATGGATTCTCAGTTCCTGTTATGTGTTACTGCCAAAAAACACCTCAATATGTGTTCAACAACATCTCCTGAGTACAGTGATACCACCCATGTATAGGTGTGTCAGGTTCTCTGGGGGCTAAAAGGCGTTATTTTTAGGAAGCGCATTCCAGTTTTTCAACTTGGAATTTTCTCATCGGTCATCATGCACCCATGTCCTATTTGGGACATTTCTGAAGCCGGCCAATGAAATTTACCCCCATCAAACCATATATTTTTGAGAAGTAGACCCCCTAGGGTATTTGAAATGCTGGTATTTTCACACTTTCCATGAACTTATTTAACCACCAGTGTTTGTCAAACTTTTGGGTAGTCATTTTTTTGTGTTATTTTTCACACACAATGTAGTTTAGGCATGGATTCTCAGTTCCTGTTATGTGTTACTGCCAAAAAACACCTCAATATGTGTTCAACAACATCTTTTGAGTACATTGATACCACCCATGTATAGGTGTGTCGGGTTCTCTGGGGGTTAAAAGGCCTTAATTTTAGGAAGCGCATTCCAGTTTTTCAACTTGGAATTCTCACATCGGTCATCATACACCCATGTCCTATTTGGGACATTTCTGAAGCTGGCCAATGGAATTTACCCCATCAAACCATATATTTTTGAAAAGTAGACACCCTAGGGTATTTTAAATGGTGGTATTTTAACACTTTCCATGCACTAATTCGACCACCAGTCTTTGTCAAACTTTTGGGTAGTAATTTTTTTTTTTTTTAAGTACTATAGCCTTTATTTTTTTTTTATTTTTTTCAAAAGAGCTTTATTGAACTTATCAATAATACAAACACAGGTAAATATAAATTAACAGCGTGAGGACATCAATTGTCATCAGAACAGTATAGTATTACACAGTTTAAAGTGCGTTAAACTCTATATAAAACTCAAGAGTTGGTCATAATCCAAAGAGATATCATAACACTCATATGAGGGAGACTCCCAGGTCTCCAAACCAGGAAAGAAGGGGGGGAAGGGGGAAGGGGGGGATGTCCAGGAGCGGGATAGAAGAGGGCAGGAGGGGAGTGGTTGGTCCTGGGGAGGGATGTCATGTAAACCTCCCAAAACTAGAAGGGCATATCCTAAGGTAAGGCCTTATGTCATCCGTGGGAGACTAGCAGGGGGTCAGGACATTAGGTTTCCAGGTTGTGTCGTATTCGTCTTTCCAGTCAGCCCAAGTGAGCTCAAAAAGGTCAGAGTTACCCAGTTTATAAAATATATCTTTTTCCATGGTATAAAGATAGGCCATATAAGAGCAGACCCTTGTCCAGCTAGGTGGGGACTCTGTTTTCCAGTCACAAGCTATTAGGTGCTTAATGGACATAAAGAGGTAAATGCTGATATACGCATGGTGCTTGGGAATAGCATGGACACCTACATGTAAGAGGGCAACTGCCGGCGAGATACGAAGCAAAACACCCAGTTTGGAGAGGACTCTAAAACATCTAGCCCATAGAGGGCGAATTTTGGGGCATTCCCACCAAATGTGTAAAGAGTCGCCTCTCTGGCCACAGCCTCTCCAGCAATAAGGGGACGCATCTGTAAATATTTTAGCCAATCTGGTGGGTACATAGTACCAATGAGCCAGCAGCTTGTAATAAGTCTCAAATAGGGTTGTGCAATGTATGGCCTTTTTGGTACGCTCAAGAGTGTATCTCCAAATTTCCTCCGTATATGATTTCTCAAGTAGGGATTCCCACTTTGCGAGGTGGGGAGTAGTATCCGAATCTAAGTGTGGGTCTAACAAGGTATAGTGTCTAGAGAGAGGTCGATAGAGCCTGTTCCCCTGGCTCCAGGTGGCCTCCAATGGAGTCAGTGGACGGGCCAGCTGGGGCTTGAAACCCCAAGAGATCAAGAAGTTTTTAATTCTATGATGTTCGAATTTTAGAATATGGGGCAAGGCCACATCTGTCCCCAACTGAAGAAGGGATCAGAATCCACTTTCCGGTGATGGAAGCCAGAGGTCCGAGACCACATTAATTCCAATTTGGGCCCATTTCAGTGGGTGGGAATCATGTAGGCCTGCCAGCAGGCCAGGTATTGAGGTAATAGGAGATGGGTGGGGAGCGACATGTCTAGAATGGCGGATTTTATCCCAGAATAGCAGGCATTCACGAATGACAGGATTTGTCAAAGTTAACCCTCTGCAACAATGTGTGGGCGTCCAGATGAGGTCTCGTAAGGTTAGGTTGTGGGGCAACGAGGCCTGTTCAATGGAGCGCCATTTGCAGGTAGCCTGCCTGACACCCCATTGTGAGACATGGGTGAGCATCGCCCCCTCGTAGTATCTTACTATCGAGGGGGAGCCCAAACCTCCTTTCTGTCTGGGCAATTGCAAGACTTTCTGCCCACTCTTGGGGGTTTGCCCTGCCAGATATGCTTTGTGAATTCACTCTGGAACTGTAGGAGGATTTGTCTAGGAACTCAAGGTAGACACCGAAATAAATAAGTGATACGGGGAAGGAAGGACATCTTCAGAGCTGCAATCCATCCCATCTACGAGACATGCAAGAGATTCCAACTCTTGCTAAGGGAGCGAAGCTCCGATAGCAAATGAAGATAGTTATCTCTGACAATCCGAGGGAAATCATTGGAAAGTTTGACACCTAAATGCGTCACAAACATTTCTGACCATCGGAAAGGGTATTTGGCTTTTAGGGGAGCTAGAGCCGAGTGTGGGTAGCCTTGGGTGTAAATCTCCATTTTAGAAACGTTTAATTTATAATGAGAATGGGCGTTAAATTCCTTAAGTATTTGTAGAAGTCTGGGAAGAGTAGTCGAGAGGTCCGACGAGAAGAGGGTAATGTCGTCAGCAAACAGGGCAATATTGTGTTTGGAACCGCATAGGGTGGTCCCAACCATGTGCGGGTCCGATCTGATTTGCTCTGCTAACGGCTCAATAGCCAGAGCAAAGAGTAGGGGCGATAAGGGACACCCCTGCCTGGTCCCGTTAGAAATAAGGAATGGGGGAGTTTGGAAACCCAGGCCCTTCACCGAGGCGGAAGGAGTGGAGTATAAGGCCTTAATTGCTCCTACAAGGGAATCAGGGAATTGAAAGGTGTCCAGCACTTCCCATAAATACTGCCATCTCACCCGATCAAAGGCCTTTTCCGCATCCAGAGAAATAATCGCCAAAGGTTTATTAAGACTGGACGACAGGCTCATCACATTTAAAAGTCTTCTAGTGTTCTCTGGTCCTTCTCTTTTGGGGATAAACCCCACTTGGTCTGGGTTAATTAAATGGGGGAGCAGATTGGCTATACGATTGGCTAAGATTTTTGAATTTTTTTTTATATCAGTGTTAATTAGCGAGATTGGTCGATAGCTGGCACAAAGCGTGGGATCCTTATTAGGTTTCAAAATAATAGTAATAGTGGCTTCTAAGAATTCACTCTTAAATTTGCCCTCCTCTCTGGCTAAGTTAAATAGTCTGAGAAGCAAGGGGGAGAGTTCTTGGATATAAGTTTTATAAAAATGGACTGGGAAGCCGTCTGGACCAGGTGATTTGAAAGATTTAGAATTCTTAATGACTTGTTGCACTTCCCTGAGAGAGAAAGGGAGGCTAAGGGAATCCTTTTGAATGGGTGAGAGGGACGGGAGGTTCAATGCTTTTAAGTATTCCCTGATGGAGTCCGCCGGGGTTACAGGGGGACTCTCAAACCTCTCTATATTGTAGAGTCTGGAGTAGAATTCAGCAAAAGCCTCGCCTATCTGCGAGGGGATCTTGAGAAGGGAGCTCTCTGTGGCAATGCTATGAATACACGAGTTACTAGTTCTGTTTCTGATTTTATTGGCAAGGAGGGTGTCTGCCTTATTGCCCTTATAAAAGAACAGTTGTTTTAGTTTAGTAAGGTTCTCTTGGGTTCTTCTAAGCTCTAGTTGAGAGATGTGGTTTTTAAGATCAACAATCTGGGCAGCTAACGAGATAACAGGCTTTATTCTGTTTTGGGACTCTAGGGTTCTTAGTTTGGTATGGGCTTGGGACAACGAGAGACCCGCCTGCTTTCAGAGCTTAGCCTGTTCAGAGATCATCAAGCCTCTAACAGTAGCTTTTGCAGCTCCCCAGAGGGTGTCATCTCCAACTTGACCATTGTCATTAGTGCCCAGAAAGTATTGGATTTCTGTGCGCAATTTTTCTCTGAGAGCAATATCTTGTAGGAGGTTATGGGGCATGCGCCAGGAGGCTCTAGAGCGGGTAGTATTTGTTGAAACAAGTCCGGCAGTAACACAGTCATGGTCAGACCAGGGGGCAGATAGAAATGGCTGAATTAGTAACTAGGTCTAGAGAGTCTGCCGTAGAGAACATGTAGTCAAGTCTGGCGTATAGTCGATGCGGTTGTGAATAGTGAGTATAATCTCGGTCTCTAGTGTGGGTAGCCCTCCATATATCAAAATAGCCTGAGCCAGTCATAAGGGCTTGGAATTTCGCAGCTAGCCGTTCTGTAAGAGGGGGAGTCCTGGCCATGTCAGATGATTTTCTGTCAACCTTCGGGTCCCAGGTCATGTTGAAGTCTCCCGAAATAATGACCCTACCCTGTTTGTGCTGGGAAATGACATGAAGTATGTGTTTGAGGCACTTAGGTTGTTGAGTGTTGGGTAGGTAGACTGATGCTAGTGTGTAAAGAACATGGTTAATGTTACAAATTAGGATAACATATCTGGCCTGTGGGTCTCTAATTGTCAGGACTGGTTCAATAGCTAACCTCTTGTGAAGAAGAATAGCTGTGCCTCTGGCTTTTTTCGTGAAAGGTGCAAATTCTATATGAGTGTATTCCCTAGTGGAGAGCCTGATCGGCTCGTTCATGAGCCAATGTGTCTCTTGAAGGAACACCACATCAGGGTTGTGATGTTTCAGTGAGCGCAGTAAAAGACTTCTCTTAAAGGGGGTGTTGAGTCCCCTAACGTTTTGGGTAAGGAACTTCAAAGGAGAACTAGTCATATCGAGGAGTGACTAAGGACTGAGTGCTGGAGACCCGAACACAAATGTGTGGGGAACACGGGGGGGGGGGAGAGGGTAAGGGAAAAATGGGTAAGGAAAAAAAGAAGACACTTGGTAGTGTCTCTGAAGCGGTGGAAGTAGTCCACCTCAGAAGAGCCCTATCGTGGGCTTCAATGGGGGGGAGATGAGCATATAGCTCTGGAGCTAGTGCAGAGGGGCAAAAACATCAGCCCCGCTCTAATAACATAATCAACTAAACATATAGTGCTTAAACTTAAGTGGTTATAAAACAGCAAATAACATATCTAGGCAAGAAAGATAACATATAACTTATAAACTGAATAAACAATTTGTGGGCCTCTCAAGGCCTCCCCGAAACCCTGCCCGACTCGTGTTACAAACAGGTCAGCCAGGATGATCAACAGAGACCCAGGAGCCCACATACCCCTAGACCTTGACCTACAGCTTTCTGGGGACCCTACATATTAGGTCCAGGTTGATCTTGGGACTCTTGTAGTTGTTGTATCTTCGGTCTTTTCGCCCTCTGATCTTTCATCAACCATTCAGGAGCTGAGGCTCTTAGGGCGGATTGAGGTTGGATCTGGGTATTCTGGGGGGCCGTCATTAGACCCCATGAGGCTAAAAGAGTCATACCCTGGGAGGGTGTGGTGATGGTTATGGTCTGGTTATCTTTGGTTACTATGAGCCTGGTAGGGAACCCCCATCTATACCGGAGGTTGGCCTTGCGTAGGGCAGTAGTGACAGACTGGAAATGGCAACGTTGTTGGAGGGTGTGCGCTGACAAGTTAGGTAACAGTTGGACTCCATCGAATCTACTGCTAAGATTTGGTTTACGGTAGGCAGCCTGGAGAAGACGGTCCTTATATAAGAAACTATGGAAGCACACTATTATGTCTCTCGGTTTGTCAGAACTCACTGTCCTAGGGTGCAAGGCCCTGTGAGCTCTCTCCATTGTGCTGGTAAGGCCCTCAGGGGAGCCTATAATCTCTCTGAAGAGATCTTGAAGATAGCCATGAATATCTGCCTGGGCTACAGATTCTGGGACTCCTCTGAATCTTATATTACTACGTCTTGATCTGTCCTCCATGTCGGCCATTTTAGATTCCAGTTGTGATAGCTGCTCAGCCAGATTTTCGGCATAGGCCAAAATGTTAGATTAATCTACAGCCTGGTCATCTTGCTTGCGCTCCAGCGCGTCAACTCTGTCTCCAATTTCGGAAATTTCTTTCTTAAGCTCTGCGGAGCTGCGCTGGATTTCTTGGGTAATAGACTTAGTCTGAATAGCTAAGAGTTTCTTAAGTGATGATTCTGTTATGTAATGATGGGAAGCGGCTGTAGAGTGGAGGTTGAGTTGGGTCTCCTCGTCTTGAGAGTCCAGTTCACTCATCTCCTCTGCTGGGTGGGGTAGAGACTCCTTAGAAGAGTGCACAAAGTGGTCAAACACTGTCTTCCTAGGTTTGGGATTTGACTTTGAATGTTTCTTCATCATGTGAGCCATTCTAAAGCCCAGTGACAAGTTTCCTGGTGAGCAGAGCGAAAGATCCCTAGAGGCACATATGTAAGAGGCTGCTTTACTGAGAAGAAAAATCAAGGGTTATACATGACACATTCAAGCACACAATCTACAAATGGGCTATCCCACAGTTAGAGCGGGGCTGAGTTACATTTCAAAGAAAAAGGTTACATCATTAATATGTAACTGAGATATATAGCACACGCGGTAGCTTCTCACCTCGGGGAACCTGGGGGATACGACCCGAAGGAAGGGGAAAAGGGAAATGGAAGTGACCCACCCAGACTAGCTGGGCGGGAGCGGGAAGGTGAGGGACCCACGTACAAAATTTGTAGAGACAAAAAAATTCAGTGGTTCACTAGACTCTGGCAGTAGCTCCCTTATAGTAGGAGGGTTGAGGCTCAGCAATGTAACAATATTACAATTCAGGGAGATAGTCTAAGCTCAATGGGCTGGTGCTGCAAATTCTAATGTAAAGGGGTTGGGGCCTAAGCCGAAATTGCAGCGTCTGCCCCCACTGAGTCAGCACAAATCTGGCCGTGGTAGTTACAGACTATGCGGGTGTGTGGCCAATTTTCATAAGCGGGGCCTAAATTAGGGGGAAGCCAAAAAGCCGTCAGTCCCTTGTGTGGGTGTTAACACTGTGTAACTCCTGAAGATACTAAACACAATAAGCCTGGCATTTTTTTTTTTTTTGCAGTTATAAGTGGAGACTGGAATAATACAGGATGCAATACAATGAAATAGTACAGGTAACCAGTTAATCCCTGTGAAAAACCTATGGAAGTAAAGGTATTGTTAGGCCAATATTGTTAAATGACACTACACCTTAGGTGGCAAACCTAAGGACAATAGCACTGACGCAGCAGCCCTTCACATTTATTTTTTCATTAAAGGATCAGACTGAGGTCTCACGGCAGTGAGAGTGTAAAATCTGAGTGAAGTGGCAAAGTTTAAGCTCTCTCAACTATCTGTGAATGAAGGGGGCTGTAATGATTGTTACCCAGATTTGGGGTCAGTTGTATTCCTCCTAGGCGATGCAGTGAGAGAGTATGCACAGACACTGTCCCTTTATGCAAGGCTCTCTAATCTAATAGCCTCTGAGAGCTTAGTGGAGCGAAAAGCTGCGTGGGCCACAAAGCAAAAGAGAGTAAGGCCAGGTGAAAGAATAATAAGGCCCAATAAAGGCAGGGGTCACTGTGAGAAGGGCTTGAAAGGTAGGGTGGTGATTCTTCTCAGTGCCCATCCATGGTTGTGAAGGCAAGCGGGCCTGTACAAAATTTTTAATTAATGTCCAAAGTCTGCCAGTGCCTTGTCTAACAGAATGCTATGTTCGTGCTCCCTGGGAATTGTGTAGGACTAGTTCCCTTGGGTATGTTGGTCAGTGACAGGGAGGGATGCAGGCTGTATTCTAAAGACCCAGACTTCGCTATGAAGGGAGTTCTCTTAGTAATCCCTGTTCTCCTATCTGTCTGATCCCACCTCTAACGATGCGGCTGGGGTATCGGGCAGTGTTTGAAGCTGCTATATTGCCACTCACCAGTGCTCCTCACGCTTGGCTTCGGCTCTTCTCCGCAAGAAGGTGTCCGGATCTGCCTCAGTGAGATCCGGTCATGCTGGGTCGCGGTCTGCAGGTTGAAACAGGCCTCCAACAAGATGGCGGGGTTTCGCGCCAAACCGCCGAAGAAGGACGTGGATCCAGTCCCACGACTATCTCAGCAGGTAGGCACTGTGGAGGTGGGAGCAGGCGATCCTGCCAGGCCATAGGTATGCAGGAAAGTGTGGTCTCTCCAGCTGCACTCCTGCAGGCAGTTAGACTAGCAGTGGGGGGTGTCACGGCCGTCTCACTTGGCGCCTCTTACCGGCTTCTGAAGGGTGGTCCAGGAGGCTCAGCTTCCCACCCGGTGAGGCAGATTGCAGCTAGTAATAGCTCCGAAGCAGATCCCCGACCCTCCGGAGCAGCTGCGAGATGTTTCCTTCGGCTCTGGTGTCTGGTCCGGTCAGGTTGCCACTTGAGCCTGAGAATCACAGCCGGATGGTCTGGCTTTCAGATAAAAGTGTGGTGGCAATCTTCTGTAAGGGCTATTCTGTAAAATTATGACCAAAAAGTAGGGTAGGTTGATTGCAAAACCTCAATTATAAGGCACGATGTCAGGAGCTCCTCTCTAACACGGCTGCCCTCATCGGCGGTTAGCTCCGCCCCCGGGTAGTCATTTTTTTGTGTTATTTTTCACACACATTGTACTTTAGGCATGGATTCTCAGTTCCTGTTATGTGTTACTGCCAAAAACACCTCAATATGTGTTCAACAACATCTCCTGAGTACAGTGATACCACCCATGTATAGGTGTGTTGGGTTCTCTGGGGGCTAAAAGGCCTTATTTTTAGGAAGCGCATTCCATTTTTTACACTTCCCATTTTCACATCCCATGCACCCATGTTCTATTTAAGACATTTCTGAAGCCGGCCAATGTAATTTACCCCCATCAAACCATATATTTTTGAAAAGTAGACATCCTAGGGTATTTCAAATGCAGGTATTTTAACACTTTCCATACACTAATTCAACCACTAGTCTTTGTCAAACTATTGGGCATTCATTTTTTTGTGTTATTTTTCACATACATTGTACTTTAGACATGGATTCACAGCTCCTGTTATGTGTTACTACCAAAGAAGACACCAATATGTGGTCACCAACATCTCCTGAGTTCAGTGATACCACCTATGCATAGGTTTGGTGGCTTGTTTGGGCGGTGCAATGCCAAATGTCTGACATGTGTTTGTGAATTTTCTTCACATTTAACATATCATATTTTCTTTGCCTATCGTCTTTTTTGGGGTTCTTTTAACATACCCCAATTTATTTGTTTTCCATAAATGTGATTATATTTAAAAAGTTGACACCCCAAGGTATTATACATGGAGTGGTTTGATGACTTTGATGCAACCGTTTTAGCCCAAAAAATTGGAGAAAGTATATGGTGGTAATTTTTCAATTTTCATTGTTACAGACACATTGCTTTTTTACTATGATTTAGGAGAGACTGTTGTAAGTTATTGCAAAAGAATACTTCAGGTTGTTTTCTGCAAGGGACCCTGAGTACACCTATGCCCCCCATGCATAGGTTTGCCAGGATTTCGGGAAGGTTATGTTACATTATTTTAGTTATTAAAAATGAGAGTATTTCTTCTGATAGGCCTATCTTTAGTTTGGGGCCTATCGCATACCCCACTTTTATTTATTGCATTCAAAGTGTATATTTTTTAAATGTTGACACCCCAAGGTATTGTATATGGTGTGCTTTGATGCCTTTGAAGCAACCGTTTTAGCCCACAAAATTGGAGAAAGTGTATGGTGGTAATTTTTCAATTTTCATTTTTATAGACACATTGCTTTTTGACTATGATTTAGGAGAGACTGTTGTAATTTATTGCAAAAGAATACTTCAGGTTGTTTTCTGCAAGGCACCCTGAGTACACCTATGCCCCCCATGCATAGGTTTGCCAGGATTTTGGGAAGGTTATGTTACAATTTTATGACGTGTGATTTTAGTTATTAAAAATGAGAGTATTTCTTCTGATAGGCCTATCTTTAGTTTGGGGCCTATCGCATACCCCACTTTTATTTATTGCATTCAAAGTGTATAGTTTTTTAAATCTTGACACCCCAAGGTATTGTATATGGTGTGCTTTGTTTCCTTTGAAGCAACCGTTTTAGCCCAAAAAATTGGAGAAAGTGTATGGTGGTAATTTCTCAATTTTCATTTTTACAGACACATTGCTTTTTGACTATGATTTAGGAGAGACTGTTGTAAGTTATTACAAAAACATACTTCAGGTTGTTTTCTGCAAGGCACCCTGAGAACACCTATGTCCCCCATGCATAGGTTTGACAGGGGTTTTGGTTAAAAAAAAAACAGGCCCAATTTTAGAAAAAAATAGAGTAGTGAAATGTAAAAATCTGGCACAGTAAAAGTAAAAAAAACAAAAAAACATCTAACAGTAAACATAACCAAAAAATAAATAAATATATATATATATATATATATATATATATATATATATATATATATATATAACAGCAAATGTATTTATTTTTTAAAAAATTGACTATTGTATGGTACCGCTTGAAGCAGTCCCCAATGCAGAGTGCAGGCTGTCCAGGGCAATAAGGACAGTGATATATGGTGTCCCTTCTCTTCCCCCTCTTGGTACAGACTCTGCATTTTTTTGTGGTTTCTGCTTTGCGGCAGTAGGGGGGATTTTAAAAATAAAATGGGTAGCCCCAACTCTGCTCTCTCCCATCACCGTCCGGGGAGCAGGTGCATCATGGTACAAAATCCCCGTAATAATCTGGAGCTGAAACTGTAAAAAAGTCTTTTTAACTCTGGGGTTTGCTTTTTTGAACAACAAAAACGCGTTGTGGGTTGCAATCTGCATTAGGTAAATTGCAACCTTTTTGTACCAGGCCCTTGTCTTCTGCATAATTAGGTAGGGCTGCAGCAGCTGATCAGCCAGATCAACCCCACCCATATGCCGGTTATAAGACTTGATGCACACTGGCTTCCTTATGATCTCAGCTCTGCCACGTACAGAAACCGCCACCGTCCTCTCTGTGTGGATGGTGGTAAGAAGGTATACATCCTTCTTGTCTCTGTACTTAAGTGCCAACAGCTCCTCTTGGTGCAGAGCTGAGGTCTCCCCCCTTCGTAGCCGGGTGCGTACAAGCTGTCCTGGGAAACCTGCGCGGTTCTTTTTAATTGTACCGCAAGCTACTGTATCAAAGCAATACAGTAGCTTGAACAAAAGGACACTTGTATAAAAATTGTCTAAGTACCTGTGATACCCTTTGTTCATTAGGGGTAATATCAGGTCCCAGACAATCTTGCCAGTGGTTCCCATATGTTCTGGGCAACCTGGAGGGTCAAGGTGGCTATCCTTTCCCTCATACACCTGGAAGGCCTGAGTATACCCATTCTCGCAGTCACAGAGCTTATACACCTTTACCCCATATCTGGAGCGCTTGGAAGGAATAAACTGCTTGAATCCCAGCCTTCCCTTATACTTCATTAGGGATTCATCAACGCATATATTCCTTCCAGGTGTATAAGCCTCTGCAAACCTGGCAGAAAAGTGGGTTATCAGGGGGCGGATTTTATACAGCCTGTCAAATTGGGGGTGCTCCCTAGGGGGGCACAGGCTGTTGTCGCTGAAGTGCATGAAATGCAGAATCATTTCATACCTCTTCCTCGACATAATCTGGGAGAAAATGGGGGTAGAGCAGATGTGGCTAGTACTCCAGTAGGAGCGAATGGAGGGTTTCTTTATGATGCCCATCAGCATGGTCAATGCCCAGAATTTTTTGAATTCTGGCACATTGATGGGGGCCCATTGCTGCTTTGCCAAATATGTTACAGGCTTTGCAGCACAGAACTGATGGGCATATAAATTAGTTTGGGCGACAATGTTCCCCAATACATCATCGCCCAGAAACACTTCCAGAAACTGCTGGGGGCTAAAACCTGCCACATCTATATTTATGCCAGCATTTGCTGTGAAGGGTGGGTTATCTGGCCTCTGGAGATGAGGTGTTACCCACTCTTCAGCAGCAATGGCAGCAACACGCCTCCTTCTGGCAGGGGGGCTAGCAGGGGGGCTGGTAGGGGGTCTAGCAGCCACAGATACATCACTATCAGTTGAGACTGCATCTAGAGATGTATCTGAGCATATGGTAGGGTCAAAATTGGGGTCTGAGTCAGACATAGAGGCATCTGACTCTGACGCAAGGATGGCATACGCCTCCTCAGCACTATATATTTTCTGTGACATTTTTGTATCTGTCACAGAAAAAATGTACCAAATTTTTTTAAATTAAATTAATTAACTAAATTAATTAACTAAATTAACTAGCAAAAAAGTACAGATATCTACTGCCAGTGATTTATAGCGATCACTGGCAAGCTAGGGGTTAATGGCTCTGAAAATGAATTAACTAAATGGTTCTGAAAAGAGCCTCTGGATTTTTAAAAAATTACAACAACAAAATTAACCCCTAAAAAAATGCACAGACAGCAAAAAAGTACAGCTATGCTACTGCCAGTGATTTATAACGATCACTGGCAAGCTAGGGGTTAATGACTCTGGAAATTAAATTAAATTAGCTAAATGGCTCTGAAAAGAGCCTTTGGGTTTTTTAAAAAAATACAACAAAAAAAATTAACCCCTAAAAAAATGCACAGACAGCAAAAAAAAGTGCAGCTATGCTAATGCCAGTGATTTATAGTGATCACTGGCAAGCTAGGGGTTAATGGCTCTGAAAAGAGCCTTTTGTTCTATATTTTTTAACAAATAAAATAATTAAATCTCTCTCTGCAAAAAAACAGGTCTCTCTCTCTCTCCAACAAAATCGCAAGTGAGGAGAGGGAGGGAGATCCACACTGATCAGTGTCAATATTTACAAATATTGACATGATCAGACAAATGGGGTATTTTATTTATTTTTTATTTTTTTTGGGTGGGAGGTTCAAATTGGGTGACCCTAGCTTGCCCCTATGATGAGGCAGGCTAGGGACACCCCCAGAGGCCCCATGATGCACTGGACATCGCCATCTTGGATGCCTAGTGAAGGGGGAGGGGGGCTATTTAGGGCTTTTTTTTATATTTTTACGTTTTTTTTTTTTTACTTTTTACTTTTTATTTTATAACTAACTAAGTGCCTCGACCCACCGAGGCATTTAGCACACAAGCAGAGCATCGGAAGCGTGTCCGATCGCTTCCGATGCTCTGAAACACTGCCAGGCTCCACGTGGAGCGAAACCGGAAGTGATCACCCGTGGGGGAGTGATCAATCCGGTCCTGGCACTCGGGAACAGTATTGCAGGATGCCTAGACATCAAGGCAAGCCTGCAATACTGTTAGAGCAGCTGGAAGCGATTTCGATTGCTTCCAGTGCTCTGTTTAACCGACGACGTATGCCATACGTCCTCGGTCGTTAAGTGCTTTTTTTTTAGGACGTATGGCATACGTCGTCCTTCGTTAAGGGGTTAAAATTTCATGCTCAATCTGAATCACAAAGAAAATTTTTGGGTACAGTGTCCCTTTAAGCGGTACGCTCACAGCTATTCCGGCCCAGCGTACCTGGTTTTCAATCCGCCACCCTGGAGGCCGTGGATGCCATAGGAATAAATGGGAGTCTGAAAGCAGCGAAAGCTTATGTTCGATGCTGCCAGATATTCCATTGATTTCTATGCTAGAAAACCAGTAAAGTTTACACCTAACACCCTAACATAAGCCCTGAGTCTAAACACCCATAATCTGCCGCCCCAACATCGCTGCCACCTACATAATATTATTAACCCCTATTCCGCCGCTCCCGGACCCGCCGCCACTAAATAAAGTTATTAACCCCTATCCCTCCGCTCCTGGACCCCACCGCAACTAAATTAAAGTATTAACCTCCTAGGGGGCAGAGCCAACTAATGGAGGAGTAAGACGTGCTTTTGTGTAGCTCTGGCTTTCAGCTATGAAACAAGGGACAATTTTGTATTTAAAACCCTGAACTTTTTCTTCAGCTTATCAGTATTTACATATTGGCTTTTGCACACTAAGATTAGACGAGTGGCATGCTATCACGGGGTTCTGTTACAAATACCCCCTCCTTAGATGCGCCACGTGGTGCTACTACATTTTTTTCTACACTCAACTAAGGTGACCAGTATGGAGGCTGTACAGGCTTGGGAACAACGCACTCAACGGATACTAGACAGGCATTTTCTGAGCCTAGCGGAGGATATATTATTGCTTCTGGAGTCTTTCTCATTACTACAACAACAGGAGCCTAGTAATAAGGACCCTTTGTCGAATATTGGAAACGGCGATGTTACAGAAAGTGCAAAGGTTCTGCTGCAGGAGACCCGGATTGAAATAGCTCCTTTCTCACTAATGAGTGCCATAAATATTCGGCCTCCAGAAGCACTTCATCTTACTGGTTATATGAGCCCTTTACCTACCCAGTCCCTGGGAGATGCAATCGAGTCGCGAGGTGGGGAGGCACTTGGTCCTATGAAAGACTTAGCCCTCTATATGGATACGCTGGGGAGGTCTGGCTCCCACCATTTCAAACATGATTTGGCAGCAGTGTGGATGGCATCCACCATTTCTTACCTTGCGGAGAGTGTGTTGATTTTCATGCCGGCGTACCTGCAGACTTGTGACAGACCGGTTGGTTCTCCTACCCCTGCGAGCTATGCAGACTGTGCTTCTGTCAGAGGGTTAGTGCCTGCACAAGGGAACTTAAATTTAGGATCACTAAACATCGACCCACATAGACTTGGTATTGGCTAAATCATATTGCTATTCCCCATACTTGGAAAGAACTTGCAGCTCTACTAGTTTTTCTTTTTAGTTTAAGCTTTCACAGAGATTGGTAAACTCCTTACATTTGTGGCGCTATTGCCAGTATCATCCTAGTCCACAAATTCTTGCATTACCGTACATTCAGAACCTCACAGTAACACCATATCTGGGACCGTATTGTTTTGCACTGTTTGCTCTCCCTATAGATCTATCTAACAAGACTCTAGACATCTCATTATGCACTTGTTTAATCTTTTGTTTAATGTTGCCTTAAAAATGTTAATAGCACAAAATGAGGATCATTATATTTAACTAATTCATGAGGTTATGACTGGAATTGTTGGAGTTGTTTTATGTTGCATATTTATCCCACACTCTACCTACTCTATTGTCCTCCTATACGTGTGTACATAACCAAGCTGTGATCATTATGGCAGTGTATATCTAAGTAGACCTCACTGTCTTACTTGCTAGAACACAGCTCTCTGTGTGAGTGGTGAATATCTCCAGCTTGCTCAGCTTTTTGCCACGCTGCCAGCGGCCAAGGCGGGGTGGTAGGCTGAGTACTGCAACTTAAAAACCATTACACAGTGGTCTGAAAAGTATTAGATATATGGTTGGCACTACTTAAGCTCTCAGTTTATATCCCTAAAAGGATATAGTCCTTTGGGGTACACTAATGGCCTGCTAAGTAGTTGAGGATGTTGAGGCATGTTTGGAGGTAATATCATATCTGCCCTTGATGAAAATTATTTGTTTGGGCCATATCCAAGACTTCCTTTAATATATGCACAATGTCTAAAACATTAGTACCCTGACTCTTCAGGTTTCACGGATACCTTCATACCTAGCTAAACTTGTCTTACTCAATAGAGGTAGGCCATATCAACTCACTACTTCTACACATCAGGCAAACATTGCTTAGCTCATACATTTATCCTCCATATTGGTTGCAACTTAAAACAAATAAGCAACCCCCGCATACTAGGCAAACCTTGCTCAGATTGGCCCTGTTGGTCTTGCATATACATAACATATCTTTCCCCATAGAACTGTACTCTTAATATAAAATTAGCACAGCAAGTGGAATTAACAGATTTTAGAGTGTTTCATTTTCCTCATACTTTACAACCTACTTTAGTTGTGGTGGCCATTATCACAATGTGGCACATAACTTTAATTTAAAGCCTCTGATACGCTTCTTGTGCGGGCTGGACCTGCATTACTACTGTTATATATGGCCTAATTACTCATATCATCCTATATGAATTGCATAAAATGTGCAACCTCTGAGAACCTGAGGCTTCATTGTGTCTATTGCAACATTAGTCTCATGGGCAATCAGCGTATCTCTAATTTTTTCCCTTACTAACTCGTAAGCCCATGAGACTTTATACATGGACATGACACGTTGCTACCTACCTCACTTAAATAAGCATCCTCCTCGGTCCTTTAATACTCACCTAGCATTTACTTCTACATATTAACATAGTACTGACTCTACCTATTACATTTTGCTCAGCAAGACTGATTACCATAATTAAAAGAGGTAGGGAACATGGGGCATATCTGGTGGAGTTGCAGCAAAATTACCCCCTTTTGGGAAGATGTAGTAACCCAAACAGAGAAGATATTGGGAAAAAGTATTCCATTGGACCCTTTATTGTGGCTCTTAAATAAACCTCCCAAAAAATTTCCTGCAACATACTTAGCCTTATTCCAAATCATATCTAACAGTGCTAAAGTATTAATTGCACAACATTGGAAGCAAGACCAAATCCCCTCTATAGCTCTATGGGTAGACACTATACATAAGACCTTGCAACTGGAAGAATACCATTATATGAAAATATTGAAACAAGATTTCTTTCATGAGATGGTTTTTATTTGGGAAAGTACATACATAGCAAGTATACTATATAATGTATGACATAGGATACAAATCTTGGATGAAAATGTGAACAAGTTATTTCATGCAGGTTTTGCACTTTAGCGGATAATTATCAACCTTTTCTATCTATATTTCTTTTCTTCTTCTCTCTCTATATTAAAAAAAAAAAAAAAGGAGGTTAAAGTAATCTTTTATGGTCATGTCAACATTAATTGTTACAATATGCAATACCACCTATATGTATAATGTGATGTAACATGTCCATACACTGTAAATGTACCAATGTTATGTGTTACCTCAATAAAAATATAATAAAAAAAAAAAAAAAAAAAAGAAATAGTACTCTCAAGTTTTAATTGCTAATCTAATCTAAGTTCATAGGTCTTATAGTTTATCGTACATTTACAAAGGCACAAGAGTTGCCTTCAATGTCAAGTAAGGAAACATACTCTGTTTAGACAGTGTTAAAAAGAAAAAAGAGGTTCCAGTCTTTTGTATAGTATCTAGTATAATGTGAATGTTGTATATCCATATAGAAATCGTTGAATTGTATTGCACCATTCTTAGTTTGACTTACGACATGTTATTCAATGTAAGTTGTATTGTTTCGCACAACCTCAATAAAAATGATTAAAAAAAAAGTATTAACCCCTAAACCCCTGGCCTCTCACATCAGTACCACTAACAAAACGTATTAACCCCTAAACCGCCAGCCCCCCACATCACCATAAACTAAATTAAGCTATTTTCCCCTAAACCTAACAAGCCTCTAACTTTAGATTAAAATTACAACATCCCTATCTTATAATAAATTAAAACGTACCTGTATAATTAAATTAAACTATATTAAACTATTATTTAACCTACCCTAACTATTATACTACAATTATATTAAACTATATTAAACTATTAATTAACCTTCCCTAACTATTATACTAAAATTACATTAAACTACAAATTAAATTAACTATATTACATATTTAAAAACCTAACCCTACTCAAATTATTTAAATCTACAATTAAAAATTACTAAATTGCAAAAAAATAAACGCTGTTACAAAAAATCAAAAACACTGTTACAAAAATCAAAAACACTGTTACAAAAAAAAAACACAGTATTAAAAATAAAAACGAATTACACCTAATCTAATAGCCCTATCAAAATAAAAAAGACCCCCCAAAATAAAAAAAAACCCTAGCCTACAATAAACTACCAATGGCCCTTAAAAGGGCATTGCCCCAAAGAAATCAGCTATTTTACCTGTAAAAAAATACGAACACCCCCCCAACAGTAAAACCCACCAACCAACCAACCAACCAACCAACCCCCCAAATAAAAACCCAATCTAAAACACCTAAGCTCCCCATTGCCCTGAAAAGGGCATTTGTATGGGCATTGCCCTTGAAAGGGCATTTAGCTCTTTTACTGCCCAGCCCCTACTCTAAAAATAAAACTCACCCAATAAACCCTTAAATTAACCTAACACTAACCCCGACGATCCACTTATAGTTTTTGAAGACCGGACATCCATCCTCATCCAAGCGGCAGAAGTCTTCATCCAAGTGGGCCGAAGTCCTCATCGAAGCCAGCAGGTAGTCTTCATCCAGACGGCGGGGAGCAGCTCCATCTTCAAGACATCTGGCGTGGAGCATCCTCTTCTTCTGATCGTCAACGCAGAATGAAGTTTCCCTTTCATTTTGATAGGGCTATTAGATTTGGTGTAAATTTATTTTTGATACTGTGGTTTTGTTTTTTTGTAACTTAGTGTTTATATTTTTGTAATTTAGTCATTTTTAATTGTATATTTAAATAATTTGAGTAGGGTTAGGTTTTTAAATATGTAATATAGTTAATTTAATTGGTAGTTTAATGTAATTTTAGTATAATAGTTAGGGTAGGTTAATTAATAGTTTAATATAGTTTATTTTAATTCTAAAGGTAAGTTTTAATTTATTATAATATAGGGATGAGGTAATTTTAATTTAAAGTTTATTTTAATTTAAATTTTAATTTAAATTTAATTTAAAGTTAGCGGGTTGTTAGGTTTAGGGGTTAATAGCTTAATTTAGTTTATGGCGATGTGGGGGGCTGGCGGTTTAGGGGTTAATACATTTATTTAGTGGCGGTGAGGTCCAGGAGGGGCGGGATAGGGGTTAATACATTTATTTAGTTGCGGTGGGGTCAAGGAGTGGCGTGATAGGGGTTAATAGCTTTATTAAAATTGTGGTGCGGTGTCCAGGAGTTGCGGGATAGGGGTTAATACATTTATTTAGTTGCGGCAGGGTCCGGGAGGGGTGGGATAGGGGTTAAACATTTTAGTATAGTGGCGGTGTTTAGTGACAGGGTATAAATAAAGTTGGGAAAAAGCCGAATAGCAGTGAGATCGAAGACTGTTAGGTAACAACAGTCCGCTGCTCATCGCCCAGTACTTTGTGCGCAGATTTTTGCTGGCTTGTTTTATAAATATGGAGATCATATTCAGGTCCACGGACCCAATGTTAGGTAATGCTAGGGGAGCGTATTGGTGCCGGCGAATGCAGCCTAGTTGACGGCTTGATAAATAGGCCTCTTAATGTTAACTTTTTACTCTATGGGCTACATTTATTAAGCTGCGGATGTGGCTTCGGAAGGCAAATGTTTATGGCTAGTTAAGCAGTGGCATTCTTAAGACTGCTGCTCCTTAACCTCTCAAAGATCTGATCAGGATGATTGACAAATCCTGCTTCTGCACAATTGGCTGAGTGAGAGCAGGGGGTGTGGCTGCATGAGCAGCTTTGCGTGCAATGATAACTATGTGCAGAAGATGCCGCTAGCTTGCTGTAATACCAGGTGGACAGGTTTCTGGGAGCGAACATTGTCCGCATGCCATTTGTTAAAGGGGGCCCTAAATGTTTATGGATCTTATAGCCAACTTTTGAAGTAACCAAGTAAATCCAAGCAATATTTCTAGAGATATTTTCAATTAGAGGGATAGGAAACCCAACACTTTTGTTTGATTCAGACAGAGTATCACATTTTAAATAACTTTCTATTTTTTCTATTATCAAATATACTTCATTTTATTGGTATAATCTGGAGAAGGAAGAGCAATGAACTACTGGGGGCTGCTGAACACAGCATGTGAGCCAATGACAAAAGGTATATATTTTTTTATCCACCGATCAGCAGCTAGCTCCCAGTAGTGCAATGCTGCTCCTGAGCCTTCCTAAGCATGGTTTTTAACAAAGGATACCAAGAGGACTAAGTAAATTAGATAATAAAGGTGAATTGGAAAGTTGTTTTAATTTGCATGCGCTATATATTTAACTTATAGATCTAAACTAGGTATTGGTCCATGGAAACGCTATTTTTGTAAATGCATTATAGAGATTTTCAGACTTTATTACTGTTCTGTTTTATTATGGTGGCAGGCTACTATTTCAATAATTTTCTATAAAAAAATATGTTAATGCTGAAGATTAAAGTGATATTAAACAGTGCTCCTTCGGCAAAAACAAATATTTTTAATCTAAGTAAACCGAAAAAGAAACTGATTCATTAAAAAAGCAACAAACTTACTTGTTTTCTTGCATATTGGGTACATAGAAATTCTCAGTTTAGCCCTGCCCCCTGGGTTATATGGGAGCTGATATCTTTGAAACTTAGGTTACATTATTGCTAATTTAAGCACGAGCAAGTCTGACTCCCAGTTATCTAGTCTATTCACTTAATGGTAACCAGCCTAGAACACATCCAGGTAAGATAAACCTTCCTGCAGAGGCCCCCTCCTCCTTGTAAGGCTGTGACAGAAAGTAAGGGACACGGCAGACAGGTAGAGAAAAAAAATAAAACGGAAAATCCAATGAAATAGATTAATAATACGTATTGCCATTATTTATATTAGTATAAGACACAGCTTAGTGGGTTTTGTTTATTACAACAATGTTTAACACCCCTTTAAAATGACATTTAATAGTCATAGCACATATATTATTATTATAAAGTGGGTAATACAAAATTAAAAATGAGAGTGATTTTTTATCATTTTCAATATTCCTTTAATGCCTCACTAATATTATTGAGAAATCCTTTTTTTATGGCAGTTTTCTATAGTTTCTGACCCATAGAAAATAACAAACTGATTGCTTAGATCGGTGCAGGTGAATATTTTAGGGAGGAACTTCAAGCAGGTCAGCCAGTGATCTGTGGGCAGAGCCATAGCTGGAGGGTCGGACTGGGTATGCCACGGAGCATATTTAGGCATGTTGGGATTGAGGCTGGGGAGGTCCCGGACAGAATGGTGGGTGAAAGTGAGCAATTACCACCTTTTGGGGGATAGATGGGGCAACAACACTGTTTTGACCTTAACAAACCACAGAAATGGAGATAAATGTAATTAGTACATATCCCAGATATGAAATCCCTGCAAGTTTTATTAGTAAAAAGGTAATTTTAAATGTTTGTGATTAACTTTTTAATTGAAAATATATCTATAAAAATGATTTAATTTCCACGTAGGTTCCCACACAAATTTACTGACCACAGGATGTTCCAGGGGTATCCATTCTTGATAAATTAAAACTTAAATTTATGCAGGTTTATTAGTTTTAGAGCTGTGTTTTCATGTAGCATATTGGAGTGCAGAGTATCACTGTAATTTTTTGTGATAGCTTGTGTGATGTTAAAAGTTCACAATAGTCATGTAATTTATGACTATAGACCCTGCACTGCTGTTTTTTTAATCACCTAAGGGTTAAACACACGATAGAAGTACCACTCGGGACTGGCAGAGCACTGCTGGTCCTAAACAGGAACTAATTCAATCGACAGCACCAGTTACACATTTGAGTTGTGTGGCATATAGAGCATGTAATTTAAATTGTACTATCATTTCCCTTTAAGATTTTGTTTAATGTATTTATGTATCTATATATGTATGTATTTATTTATGTATGTATTTATGTATGTACTGTATGTATTTATGTATGTTTTATGTATGTATTTATTTATTTACTGTATGTATTTATGTATGTTTTATGTATGTATTTATTTATTTATGTATGTATGTATGTATTTATTTATTTATGTATATATGTATGTATGTATGTATTTATTTATGTATATATTTATGTATGTTTTATGTATGTATTTATTTATTTACTGTATGTATTTATGTATGTTTTATGTATGTATTTATTTATGTATGTATGTATGTATTTATTTATGTATATATTTATGTATGGATGTATTTTTATATGTATGCATGTATGTATCTCTGTATGCATGTACCAGTATTTATTTTTATTTATGTATAAATAAATAAAAAGCAAGTGCTCAGTAGCTTGTTCTTTGGTGAGTAACCACCTGGGAGCAGTCTCTTTTAGTCAAATGTACCTTTCACAGAGGAGAGCTGAAGTATATTGTATTTATGTCCCTATGTTAGAAATGATTTGTGATTTTTCATCTCAATTGTGTTCCCAGCAGATTTATTCATACAGTTACTGAACAGTTCACCTGGGTTGTTGCTTTATTTCTTCGTACAAGCACAATGAGCAAGTTATGCAGTGCCATATACAAAAGGGTTGATTATCATTTTTATAATGACAGTAAATGGTGTTATGCTTTACTTTCTTTTTTCAGCACAGCTTTATCTAGAAATAAGCTGCTTTGTATTACAATATAGACTGGCATGCTGCATGTGCGATGCCAGGCTTTTTGACAGTTTATTGCAATGAAACACAAAGCATACAAATGATGTAGCTCTCAGAGGGAATAAGCAGAACATTCACAATTGTAAAAAAACCCAGCAAGTCATTAATAGCACTAAAAAAGTATACATTTTATTCAAAGGGTGCATATGCAAAAGTCAGAGGAGTCCAGCACTCATTCCATTCACCAAACTGCACGCTGCCCGGGATACTGCAATCCCACAAATAGTAAAGAAACAAGGGAGGCAGCAGCATGAATAATCACATAGGTTTATTGGCACAAAAAGCCCACAACATTTCCGGGGATCACCCCTTAATCATGATTAAGGGGTAATCCCCTGAAACGTTGTGGGCTTTTTGTGCCAATAAACCTATGTGATTATTCATGCTGCTGCCTCCCTTGGTTCTTTATTCAAAGGGTGCATACAATTCATAAAAGTTCACATAATATCACGTCTAGTCCTATGTGTTTTGGCATTATAGCCTTAATCATAGACTTAATTAGACTGACTGCCTCAAGCATTTAAATACTTTTAAAACACTTCTCATTGGTGCATGCTGTTATAGTAATTGACACTGACAGAAGCAGATTTAAAGAAACACATAGGGCTAGATTACAATTGGAGCGCTAAATTATTGCACTCCCGTAAATGGGCACCAAAAATTAACCAGATACCAGATCTCTGGTTAATTTTAAAAAAAGTGCCCCAAATGCCCTCAAATGCCCTTTAAATATAAAATAACTGCACTAGGCAGTTTTTGGGCTTTAAAGAGTGGGCTGCTAAGAAAAAAATGGCACTGAAAAGTGCCTTTACATTGTGGTCTATGGGAACTGTGGGTTCTCATAGACAGCAACGTAAATATATATGTATATAATTATATCCATATATATATATATTTGTGTTAATATGTGTATATGCACATAAATATATATGTATATATTCATATACATATATATTTAAAAATTCTGCCTATCACTGCACTTACATACCTCCATCGCTGCGCAAGGTTCTGATGCCATCGAACAAGGCTCCCATAGCAGCCTATGAAAGTGTGCTCTTGTGAGCGCAATGCTTCCTAGCAATGCGAACGCTAGCTCTCATTCGCATTGCAATTGACATGCAAGCAATATTTAGTGCTCCACTTGTAATCTGGCCTATAAGGTTTATCCTTGCTAAGGGATAAAAACATAAATCATATTTATACTTACACAATCAATATACAATAAACTACACAAGGGTAGGTAATGTTATCAATAGTGCTTATGACTCTCACTGCGATTGTATGACTATTTATTTTTTCCCTTTATTAACTAATGGTAAGAAGATTATATACTCAAACCTCACATCTCAAAAATATTAGCATCTTGGTTACAAGAAAAAAAGATAAAAGGGGTTACTTCCTTAGAAATTTCCAAAAGAGACGCTGAGCTATAAACAATGAGCTTACTTATGCTTCCAAACGTTGATAATATCAACTTCAATATTAAAACATAAGGTCTGCGATTTCTTAACTGGAAAACCTAAAAAGTATCCCTGTGTAACAATCTGTGTATTCTATCACACCTTCTGGACATATCTTACACCTATTCAATAACCTGCCAGTAAATAGGCATGTATTTATCAAGCCGTCAACCGCAAATACGCTGGAATTCCGCAGCGTATTTGTGATGAGCCTGATTTGCCTTAGTTATCAAACCCTACAAACCGGCAAAAATAGAATTTAGTGACATAACATACGATCCGCCGGACTCAGTCCGACACAGATCGATGCTTACGTCACTACAGATGTTCCGAACACAAGTTCGGCACAATCTGACTACTTTTTCTAGTTATCAAATACGCTCGGCACTTTTCCGGCCCAGCGTACCTGGTTTACCATAGGAATCAATGGGAGTCGGAAAGCAGCGAGAGCTCATATTCGCTGCTGCCCGATATCCCATTGATTCCTAAGGTAACGTCTACACCTAACACCCTAACATGTACCCCGAGTCTAAACACCCCTAATCTGCCCCCTACACCGCCGCCACCTACATTATACTTATTAACCCCTAATCTGCCGCCCCTACACTGCCGCCACCTACATTATACTTATTAACCCCTAATCTAACGCCCGACACCGCCACCTACATTATACTTATCAACCCCTAAACCGTCGCTCCCAGACCCCGTCACAACTCAATAAAGTGTTTAACCCCCAAACCGTCGCTCCCGGACCCCACCCCCACCTACATTATACTTATTAACCCCTAATTTGCCCCCCCTACACCGCCGCCACCTACATTATGTTTATTAACCCCTAATCTGCCCCCCCTACACCGCTGCCACCTACATTATATTTATTAACCCCTAATATGCCCCCTACACCGCCGACACTACAGGGAGTGCAGAATTATTAGGCAAGTTGTATTTTTGAGGATTAATTTTATTATTGAACAACAACCATTTTCTCAATGAACCCAAAAAACTCATTAATATCAAAGCTGAATATTTTTGGAAGTAGTTTTTAGTTTGTTTTTAGTTTTAGCTATTTTAGGGGGATATCTGTGTGTGCAGGTGACTATTACTGTGCATAATTATTAGGCAACTTAACAAAAAACAAATATATACCCATTTCAATTATTTATTTTTACCAGTGAAACCAATATAACATCTCAACATTCACAAATATACATTTCTGACATTCAAAAACAAAACAAAAACAAATCAGTGACCAATATAGCCACCTTTCTTTGCAAGGACACTGAAAAGCCTGCCATCCATGGATTCTGTCAGTGTTTTGATCTGTTCACCATCAACATTGCGTGCAGCAGCAACAACAGCCTCCCAGACACTGTTCAGAGAGGTGTACTGTTTTCCCTCCTTGTAAATCTCACATTTGATGATGGACTACAGGTTCTCAATGGGGTTCAGATCAGGTGAACAAGGAGGCCATGTCATTAGATTTTCTTCTTTTATACCCTTTCTTGCCAGCCACGCTATGGAGTACTTGGACGCGAGTGATGGAGCATTGTCCTGCATGAAAATCATGTTTTTCTTGAAGGATGCAGACTTCTTCCTGTACCACTGCTTGAAGAAGGTGTCTTCCAGAAACTGGCAGTAGGACTGGGAGTTGAGCTTGACTCCATCCTCAACCCGAAAAGGCCCCACAAGTACTCCACCTCCACCTTGCTGGCGTCTGAGTCGGACTGGAGCTCTCTGCCCTTTACCAATCCAGCCACGGGCCCATCCATCTGGCCCATCAAGACTCACTCTCATTTCATCAGTCCATAAAACCTTAGAAAAATCAGTCTTGAGATATTTCTTGGCCCAGTCTTGACTTTTCAGCTTGTGTGTCTTGTTCAGTGGTGGTCGTCTTTCAGCCTTTCTTACCTTGGCCATGTCTCTGAGTGCTTTTGGGCACTCCAGTGATGTTGCAGCTCTGAAATATGGCCAAATTGGTGGCAAGTGGCATCTTGGCAGCTGCACGCTTGACTTTTCTCAGTTCATGGGCAGTTATTTTGCGCCTTGGTTTTTCCACACGCTTCTTGCGACCCTGTTGACTATTTTGAATGAAACGCTTGATTGGAAGATTGAGCTCGCATTCTATTGGCTGTTCCAATCAGCCAATAGAATGCAAGCTCAAGCCAATTGGCTGATTGGATCAGCCAATAGATTGAACTTCAATCCTATTGGCTGATTGCATCAGCCAATAGGATTTTTCCTACCTTAATTCCGATTGGCTGATAAAATTCTATCAGCCAATCGGAATTCAAGGGACGCCATCTTGTATGACGTCATTTAAAGGAACCGTCATTCAGTCATCGGATGTCGTTGGAAGAGGATGCTCCGCATCGGATGTCTTGAAGATGGACCAGCTCCACGCCGGATGGATGAAGATAGAAGATGCCGTCTGGACAAAGACTGCTGCCATCTGGAGGACCTCTTCTGGCCGGCTTGGATGAAGACTTCTGCCTGTCTGGAGGATTACTTCACCTGGCTTTGTGGAGGACTTCGGCCCGGTTGGGTGAAGACTTCCCAAGGTAGTGTGATCCTCAAGGGGTTAGTGTTAGGTTTTTTTAAGGGGGGATTGGGTGGGTTTTAGAGTAAGGTTGGTTGTGTGGGTGGTGGGTTTTAATGTTGGTGGGGGGAGTATTGTACTTTTTTTACAAGTAAAAGAGCTGATTACTTTGGGGAAATGCTCCGCAAAAGGCCCTTTTAAGGGCTATTTGTAGTTTAGTATAGGGTAGGGCTTTTTTTTATTATTTTGGGGGGCTTTTTTATTTTATTAGGGGGATTAGATTAGGTGTAATTAGTTTAAAAAAACTTGTAATTATTTTATTATTTTCTGTAATTTAGTGTTTGTTTGTTTTTTGTACTTTAGATAATTTTATTTAATTTTATTTAATTGTAGCTAATTGTAGTTAATTTAGGTAATTAATTTAATTATAGTGTAGTGTTAGGTATAATTGTAACTTAGGTTAGGTTTTATTTTACAGGTACTTTTGTATTTATTTTAACTAGGTAGTTATTAAATAGTTAATAACTATTTAATAACTATTCTACCTAGTTAAAATAAATACAAAGTTGCCTTTTAAAATAAAAATAAATCCTAAGATAGCTACAATGTAACTATAAGTTATATTGTAGCTATCTTAGGGTTTATTTTATAGGTAAGTATTTAGTTTTAAATAGGAATAATTTATTTTGATTATTTAAATTATATTTAAGTTAGGGAGTGTTAGGGTTAGTTTTAGACTTAGGTTTATGGGTTAATACATTTAATATAGTGGTGGCGGTGTAGGGGGGCAGATTAGAGGTTAATAAATATAATGTATGTGGCGGCGGTGTAGGGGGGCAGATTGGGGATTAATAAATATAATGTAGGTGACGACGGGGTCTGTGAGCGGCGGTTTAGGAGTTAAACACTTTATTTAGTTGCGGCAGGGTCCGGGAGCGGCAGGATAGGGGTTAATAACTTTATGTAGGTGGCGGCGGTATAGGGGGCAGAAGATTAGGGGTTAATATGTATAATGTAGGTGGTGGTGGGCTCCGTGAGCGGCGGTTTAGGGGTTAATACATTTATTAGAGTTGTGGTTGGCTGCGGGAGCGGTGGTTTAGGAGTTAAACAATTTATTTAGTTTCAGTGGGCTCCGGGAGCAGCGGTTTAGGGGGTAAACAGTATAGTATAGTGTGGGTGTTTAGTGACAGGGTACCAAGGAAGCTGAAAAAAAGCCGAAGAGCAGTGAGATCGATGACTGTTAGTTAACAACAGTCCGCTGCTCATCGCACCGTACTTGGTGCGCAGCTTTTTGACAGCTTTTTTGGTAACTTTGGAGAACGTATTCAGGTCCGCGGCAGCGATGTTAGGCGAACTTATAGGTAACGTCGAATGCAAGGAAGTCGACGGCTTGATAAGTAGATGCCATTGTGTCAACCTTTTGATCATGTTTGATAATGAAATGCCTGGCCAAATCAGAGCTTTCATTCCCCGAATCACTATCATTGAGCTGCTCTTGAATGCGCGTTCGAGGCTCTCTGGTCCAACAACCAACCTATTGTAATTCCCATTGGGAGCATTCTGCCAGATACACAACAAAGGAAGTGCGACAGGTGGTGCAACTTGTATGTTCATAAACCTTATGTGTACTTTTTTTATTTAATAATGGCATTTAAAGTGACTGTTAACTGTGAGCCAACTGCTGGTGTCTCTCGATTGTTTCTTTAACATGCTAGGTGAGAGTATGTTACTAATGGTACAACCCCATCTAGACACAAAGGGTTCCATTTATTAATCAGCGAATACTGCTTCAGAGGCCAATCGTTTCAGGCTCATTTTAGGTGGCAGATTGAAATCATCCTGATCCGATCCGAATGATTGATACCCCCTGCTAGCTGCAGCCAGTGAGCAAGGGGCGGCATTGCAGAAGCAGAAATGCTTGTGCAATGTTAAATGCAGACAGCGTATGCTGTCTGCATTTAGCGATGTCGAGCGGACATGATTTGCTACAGCAAATCATGTCCACTCGACATTTAATAAATCAACCCAAAAGTTACAACCCCTGGAAACATAGCCTTGTAAGCTGTCCTCAAATAGGTAAATGTTTAGTTATTATGTTGCATATTTATTAAAATTGAGGGCTACAAATCATAGTCAAAGTTGGTTTAAAAAAAAATCAAAGCTCATTTTTGTGTTTCTTTTATGATCCTCTAAAAATTGGGACCAATCTATCCGGGAGACTTCGAAACTCTGTTAATAGCTTTTAACTAAAAAAAACCCTAGGCAAAAGCTATGACTTGAGTATCCTTACTTTCCTTAAGAATTGTGGTATCATCAGAACAGTTACATTTTATTTGCATAAATTGACCCTATAGCAACCCCAAAACCTGTATGTTTGGGGTGGCAACTCCTGCCATGAAAAATAGCAATGGACATTATAGTTTTTCTGTATTTAGCAGTATTAATGCCACCTGTATCCACAATTGCCCTATAGATTAACATCAGTATGGCATAGTATTTTTTTTCCAATTGCTGGCTAAACTGTAAACCGAATCCATTGTGATTTAGGTATGCAACAAACTGAAAATTGCAACAAAAAAAAATAAACATTTATTTTAAATCTTTAACAACTCAGATTTTTCAATGTTTTATTTGATTTGCAGGATGAAAATTACTATTTTCATTTTGATTATCACCAGTAGATGCTTCAATTGTTGCCTGGCATGTGATAATAACTATCACTTATGTTATTTTTTATTTAAACAAATGATCTGTGTTTTGAAAGATATGAGTGGAATCTTGACAGTGTATTCTTTTGAAAATAGAAATTCAATAAGGAAATTCCATGAATGTGGTCTAATAGCTTAAAACCCATTATTGGATATCAAACAGGATTACTGTGTCATTATCATAAGCAGCCTTTACAAATGGTTTTATTTATTTTTATTATGGAACACAAGAACAAAATAATATAAAAAATAAGAAACATTTTACCATCTAGTCTGTACAATATCCTGCTTGGTTGGAAACAGTTGGAAACAGCAGACACAATTTAATATTTTAGCATTTGTTTATGATAGTGATTTGCATTTCTAAAAAGGTTCATATACCAGTTTCAAATCTATATTGTCAAGGGACATTAAGTTTTACATTTATTAAATCATCTTATAAATTAATATGCCCTCATACTCTGTACTATGGAATGCTAAGCCCTGATTTTAATTATTTTTTTAGATAAAAAAACCCCTTGATATTGTGCACTGTCTTGGATGTAAATGAAAACCTTCATCAGTTGGCATACCATAGACAGGTGCATAACAGCTACAAAGACAATACATATGTAGACATATCTGTCACACATTATTTGGAATAACAGCTACAGTGGCCAGTCTACATTCAAATATTTACAGTAAATACATAGTTAAACACTTTATTAAATATAAGTTTTGCATAAAATATGATTTTAAATGTTTTCATCTACTTGACTGCAAAGGGCTCTAATGCACTTTATATATATACTGTATATATATATATATATATATATATATATATATATATATATATATATATATATATATATATATATATATATATATATACATATATATATAAATCTACAAGTATGTACATATGCATTTATGTATATATGTCTGTAAATATATTTATACACATATAATACTTATGCACACACATATATACATACATATTTAGACATGCATATGTACTGTATGTAACTATATCTCTATGTTAAAGAGACCTCATATTTTTTAGCCCTTATAGCTTTTTATTGTAATTTTTTAAATACATTTTTATTATATAGTGTTATGAGTTTTGTGCAATTTTTTAGTAGTGCATAACAGTTAACCAGAACTCTGAGATAGCGCTATCCAGACGCACATTAAATTCAATTGCACTCTAGGGAACACGTTTACTTTCAACTTGTAATACGTGCGCTTTTTCCACGAGCACAAAGAGCCGCGATAATCCCCTTTTCATTCACTCAACAACAGTGCGCAGCTTTTAATCTAGTTCTTAGTGTTCTATAGGTTTCTTATATGTATTTTCCTTAATTTTTTGCAAAAAAATATATTGTTGTGATAATTATCAATTTTTAGTATTAATGAAAAATAGCAGCAATAATGGCTTGTTATTATTGTGTTGAGAGACCGGACAACTGTTTTTAAATCCGTTGGGCGTGCATTTTCTAGAAAAATTTGATTCATTTAGATTTTCTGACGTCCTATGAAAGAAGAAATTGTATTATAAATGACACAATGACAAAATATAAACATATGAAAACGTAAAGACTTCAAGAAACTGGGATATTTTCACACTCCTTCATGGAGAAAGATAATCTACCAAAGTAAAACATTAAAGCAATAATGATAATGTCTGAATGCGGCTTTTTTTAACCCCTTCACTTCTGAGGCATTTCACACCTTTGTGCTGGAGCTGTTTTAAATGGACATGAAACCTTTTTTTTTTTTCTCATGATTTAGAAAGAGCATGCAATTTTAACAACTTTCTAATTCACTTTTAATATCTAATTTGCTTCATTCTCTTGATATTCTTTGCTGCTGATTGGTGGCTGCACATAGATGTCTCATGTGATTGGCTTACCCATGTGCATTGCTATTTCTTCAATAAAGAATATCTAAAAAGTGAAGCAAATTAGATAATAGAAGTAAATTGGAATGTTGTTTAAAACTGTATTCTCTACCTGAATCATGAAAGAAAAACTTTGTGTTTAGTGTCCCTTTAAGTTGTTTGGCTCTCTTTGCATTCACACATAGATTTCAAGTTTTTTTTATCTGTGAGGTACTCACACAAACTATACCCTTTATTATTATGTTTTTTAACATCAGACCAAGCATTTTTAGAAAGTCATTTTAGTTTTTAAGAATACTACAATATCGGAGAACACCGCCATATGAAATGCAAAGAGATTATATTTTTGTCCAATTTATTGTCTAACATTTATCACCATTTCACCTTCCCAAAACACTAACATTGGTAACTTATAACTACATTTTTCAATAGCAATTGATATTTAAAACTTAGAAGATAAAATGTGATGATTTTGTGCAGTATGCACCATCTTGTAATTTATGGAGAATGTGAGTAGGTATAAAATATCTAACCAGAGAAACATAGATATATGAGCCTAGCGGATAAATGAGGCTAGCGGTTACTGACAGCTTATCATTATTAATATGATGGTCACTTGATAGCTATTAGGGCATAAAACCCCTTATTTTAATTGTGGGACCACCTCACTCTTTCAAATGAAGGGTTCTACTCTATATTTCTATGGTGATAGGATAATAAAGGCCTTTTAAACATTGCCAGAACCTCTACAAATTGATCCAATGCTGTGAGGTATGTGTCATTGTTATGATAGTCAGCTAGCAATGTGATGGGCACAGGACCATTCATTTGAAAGATCAGAATTCCTGCTTTCAAATCTGAGGTCTCAAGTTTATTTAGTTTGCATATGTATGTATCTCTCTGTTAAAACCCTTTGCAGTCCTTTTTTTTTTTTTTTTTTTACACCTGAGCCCTCATATTTTTAAGCCCTTATAACTTTTTTATGTAATATTTTTTAATAATTGTTTTTATCAGACTTTGTTATTATGATTGTAACTGTGCTTTTCAATGTATTTTTTTAATGATGTGTTTTGGTCTACTTTGTAGCTAAGCGTAACAGTTAGCCATAGCTCTGAAGTCGTGCTGACACAAGTTAAATTCAAATGCACTCAAGCAAACGGGTTTACTTTCAACTTGTAATATGCACACTACTTCCAATGCATGCAAAGAGATGCAATAAACCCCTTTTCACTTGCATGCAAGCCAACAATAAGCAAGCACAACCCAGGTTCTAAACAAAAAATGGGCCGAGTCCTAAGCTTTATATTCCTGCTTTTTAAATAAAGATAGCAAGAGAATGAAGAAAAAATTATAATAGGAGTAAATAAGAAAGTTGCTTAAATTGCATGCTCTATCTGAATCATTAAAGAAAAAAATTGGATTAGTATCCCTTTAAGCAGCTTTTTAAGAATAAATGTTATCCCTGATTTAATTTCAACAAGTGGTGTGATTAGTCTGTTTTTGTCAACACCTTGCAATCAGATGCTTCATCCTTATGAGTGTATTTATCTATTTCTTCTTAATACTTGAATCATTTTTTTTAATGCACACTTTTGGTAGTCCCATCCCCTAAAGAAAGCTAACAACACCCCCCAACCCACCTCCCACACACAGTAACCCTTATATAAAAGAGGGGGTTACTCATTTTCAAATTAGGTGTCTTATTCCAGTTTAGACATCAGGTGATTCACATAATATTTGCAATCACCCTTTTTACATTGCTCTTGGCTATAAGAATGTCCCTAACACCCAAAAATCTAAACTACAATGGAGTCACATGCCCAATTGCCCAGGTGGCTATCAGCTGTTGTCAATGTCATCAGTGGTCACTAAACAGAACCATAGGCATTTGGAACCACGTCAATAGGTGGGGTATTTGCCATACAATAGACAAACTTGAGACCCCAGATTTAAAAGCAACAATTCTGATCTTTCAAATGAATAGTCCTGTGTCCATCACACTGCTAGCTTAATATCATAACAATGACACATACCCCTAATAGCTATCAAGTTACCCTCATAATAATAATCGCCTAGATTTAGAGTTCTGCGTTAGCCGTCCAAACCAGCATTAAGGGGTCCTAACGCTGGTTTTGGCCGCCCGCTGGTATTTAGAGTCAGTCAGGAAAGGGTCTAACGCTCACTTTCCAGCCGCGACTTTTCCATACCGCAGATCCCCTTACGCCAATTGTGTATCCTATCTTTTCAATGGGATCTTCCTAACGCCGGTATTTAGAGTCTTGGCTAAAGTGAGCGTTAGAACTCTAACGACAAGACTCCAGCCGCAAAAAAAAGTCAGGAGTTATGAGCTTTCTGGGCTAACGCCGGTTCATAAAGCTCTTAACTACTGTGCTCTAAAGTACACTAACACCCATAAACTACCTATGCACCCCTAAACCGAGGTCCCCCCACATCGCCGCCACTATAATTAAATTTTTTAACCCCTAATCTGCCGACCGCACACTGCCGCCACCTACATTATCCCTATGTACCCCTAATCTGCTGCTCCTAACATCGCCGACACCTACATAATATTTATTAACCCCTAATCTGCCCCCCCAATGTCGCCGCTACCTACCTACACTTATTAACCCCTAATCTGCTGACCGGACCTCGCCGCTACTCTAATTAATGTATTAATCTCTAAACCGCATCACTCCCGCCTCAAAAACCCTATAATAAATAGTATTAACCCCTAATCTGCCCTCCCTAACATCGCCGCCACCTAACTTCAAGTATTAACCCCTAATCTGCCGACCGGACCTCACCGCTACTATAATAAATGTATTAACCCCTAAAGCAAAGTATAACCCTAACCCTAACACCCCCCTAAGTTAAATATAATTTAAATCTAAAGAAATAAAATAAATCTTATTAAATAAATTAATCCTATTTAAAGCTAAATACCTACCTGTAAAATAAACCCTAATATAGCTACAACATAACAAATAATTATATTGTAGCTATTTTAGGATTTATATTTATTTTACAGGCAACTTTGTATTTATTTTAACTAGGTACAATAGCTATTAAATAGTTAAAAACTATTTAATAGCTACCTAGTTAAAATAATTACAAAATTACCTGTAAAATAAATCCTAACCTAAGTTACAATTAAACCTAACACTACACTATCAATAAATTAATTAAATAAACTACCTACAATTATCTACAATTAAATCAACTAAACTAAATTACAAGATTGCCACACTATACTTTCTAACGAAAGTACATACAAATACTCTAATACCCCCAGGTAGACCAATTATGTCTGGAAATGATAACTTAACTGAGAATGCTAGCAAATTTATAGACTTAAGGCTGAGGGAATATTTAACAACGTTACCATCATATGTTCGTGACACCATGGAAGTATTGCAAATGGTAAAAGATATTCAACTAACAGATAATATGTGGTTAGTCACAGCGGACGTGGAGTCCCTATATACCAATATTAGGCACAGTGATGGCATAGAAGCCATCAACTATTTCCTAGCCTCTAATAGTCTAGACAATGCAGCACACAATGCCTTTATAATCCAATTGTTACATTTCATCTTAACACATAATTTTTTCACATTCAATGATAGATACTACCTTCAAACACAGGGTACCGCAATGGGCACTGCCTGTGCGCCTACATATGCTAACTTATTTCTTGGTTTTTGGGAACACTTCTGTGTATTCTCCGATCAACTACAAACATATACTGAACATATACCATTGTGGGTAAGATTCATAGATGATGTCTTATTTATCTGGGAGGGTACATTTGATGAATTACAACTATTCATGCTGAAACTGAACGAGAATAAATTGAATATAAAACTTACTTATTCAGCTAGCCAACAGGAGATATGCTTTTTGGACCTGAAGATATTCAAAAACAGTGAAGGTACTATTAATACTACGATCTACAGAAAGGAGACAGCAACCAACACTCTCCTACATCACTCGAGTGCCCACTCACAGAGCACCCTGAAAGTGATACCGTATGGGGAGTTTTTGAGACTCCGTCGCAATTGCACAAACAACGAGATCTATATGACAGAGAGCATTGCGCTATCACAAAGATTAATATCGCGAGGGCACAGTAAAAAATCTGTGAAAAGAGCGAAATACAAGGCGCTAAAAATATGCAGGGATGATCTACTAGTCCCCAAGGAGAAAACTAAAGCTGAATCCTGTCCTAGGCTAATAACTACATACAATCCCCAGATGAGACATGTGACCAAAATTCTAAATGACCATTGGAAAATATTACAAAATGATGAAACCCTTAAACCTCTTATTGGAGACAAAGTATCCTTCGGATACAAAAGACCCAATAATCTAAGAGATAAACTGGTATCCAGCCATTTTGTAAGATCTGTAAAGAAACAACATAGGGACCCAGGCATGTACCCTTGTGGCACTTGTTCAGCGTGCCAATATGTGTGGAAAATCAAAACTCTTACTGATAAAACTGGTAGAGTATATAAAATACCTTATCATTTCTCATGCACCACCATTGCAGTGGTTTATGCACTCCACTGTTCATGCCAAATGTTCTATGTTGGCATGACTACCAGAGAGGTAAAAACAAGAATTCTGGAACACTGCTATAATATTAAAACAGCTCAACGTGATCTAAAAAATGGAAAAAAAATAACCTCAGTTGCCAAACATTTCTTACTTCATCATGAAAGCTCTTCTAAGGATTTGAAATTCACAGTAATTCAGAAAGCATCCCTTGGCATTCGAGTTGGCAACATAGAAAAAATACTGCTAAAAATGGAATGCAGGTGGATTTATTTACTGAATACTGTTAAACCAAATGGGATGAATGACTACAATAATTATTTTGTATACTTGTAACAACTTTCTGTTAGTCATCATTTATTATAGCTAATATAATCAGCTATGTTCAAAGTATTAATTTGATAGGTAATCATTTGAACAATGTCAAAAATTGGAATATGATAATATTTTTGAAAAAAAGTATTAGGCCATAATGCTTCAATGTAACCAAGGAATTAAGGTAAAATCAAGTGAATTAACACTTCCCTACACAAAGAACCATAAAAGTGAATTGAATTATAAAAATATTAGCACTAAATTTACACAGAAGCAGCACTTTGCACATGTGTTTAAGTATATCTTATCAGTCACTATATAAGGATACTTGTAATTAACGTTACTAAACATGATTTCAATGTTAATATTTCTCCTAAAGTTTCACCTCTTTTAAACACTCCCCTAATGTGTTTCCTAACACCAACATTTATAAAAATGTAGCTCTTCATTACATAATTCCTACACCAATATAAGTTATATTTTATGTTCGACTTTAGCACAATAGTAATGTGTCTTTTGCTGTGCACATTCCCTAAGATAGATTGAGTTTTTTATTTGTAACACTGTCCGGTTAGTTGTTCATATTCACACTCTAACAATAATAGAGTCACCTCACGAAAAAAAAATTATTTTAATTTTCTATTCATTTTTAATTATTTTAAATATTTTTATATATTTCTTTACATTCGATTTTTTATTTTTTATTTTTATTTATTTTTATAATCCCTGTATCTCTCAGGGTTTACACTTATATAATCTCTTTCAATCACAAAAACTCCTGGATTACATTGCGTTTTTTCTATTCAATGACAGAGGACTTATTGTCACGATTTTTGGTTCAATATTGTATTAATACTATTCCAACAATGATGTCCATCTAGTAATCAACGTAAATTGATACTATTTACAAGAAAGTAAATAACTAGAATTTATATTCACCTAATAATGTATGGAATAATTTTACTCCGTAATACAACATAAATAAATAGTCAGCAGAAATCCAGAGTGCTATTGTTATCTATACTTGCACTCGTTATAATATGATACCTGCAATGACATACAATGAATAAACACATAACAGCGACTATCTGTTGTTCAATAATGTAAGATTGAGCCAAAAATAATTTATAGAAGTTTATGTATTAAGAGAAATGTAGCCATTTGTGTACAATACAAATCACAATCCTCGTTTGTGTTATATTTCACTTCGCATTTCTATACTTTACTACTGATCCGTTTTGATCCAATAATATCAGGTACTTATGAGGATCACAAGTTAAAAGTTATACAATGGTATATAAATAGATTTACAACACATTTACCTCTATATATACAAACACTTTTTGTCTATGTGATCCTCCAATCATATTGGCCCCAATCTATACGCCCACTAAAATCATGACAAGCGCATCTTGGATTGGTGTTGCCTCTATGACTAAGCGACGGTCAGAAACACACCCCCTGTTCAATCATGAGTTTCTCCTACGTAGGATGATGATGCTAAGATGGACAAGATAATCAGCCAATCCTGTGGAGACAACTCCCACTTGCTTATCCAATGCGGTGTTAGTGGTGGGCATTTTGACACAATATAAGACGACGAGTAGCAGCGGCCCGCACCCCCTCTGAGGAAGCGTTCGTGAAACGCGCGTCAGGGGTCCGACAGGGGCAGCTTTGTCTCTCCTGTTGTTCTTTTTAATTTGCTTACTTTTGTGGAAAATCAGTTTACAAAGTGGTTTAATTTATATCCTCTAATCCTTTATTACTATATGTTAAAAATTAATGTAGCCCTCGGATTGTAAGGGCTTAGTTAATCTTAATTTATAACGGATTGAGGATAACTTAATAGTGGACACAGTTATTTAATGGCTATTATGCAATCCACAAAGTTTAAGTGGTTTTAATTCATAGCTTTTGCTACTGTATGAGTGTGAGTTCCTTAGTTGATTTAAATAAACTTTAATGTATGAATGATTTGGAACTATTTTATAATTTAGACACCTTATGAAATAAGTAGAGTTAAAGTCTTATAACATACAAGTGGAATTACTCTCTCTTTAAACTTTGTTGTACTCTTAGTTACAACTAGTTTGTCTAGTTGTTGTCAGTCGTTTTAGTGAGCAATCCACCCCAGGTTTTGCTTCTCTACAAAATTTAAAATTCTAGTACATAGAATATCATTATCAATAGTAAATATATGTAAAACCTGGTGCCACCTTTTATAACTCTACTCCCCCCAACTCCTTTTCTCTAAATAAATTACAAAAACAAACACTAAATTACAAAAAATAAAAAAAGATTACAAGAATTTTAAACTAATTACACCTACTCTAATCCCCCTAAAAAAATAACAAAGCCCCCAAAATAAAAAAAATGCCCTACCCTATTCTAAAATATAAATGTAACAGCTCTTTTACCTTACCAGCCCTTAAAAGGGCCTTTTGCGGGGCATGCCCCAAAGTAAACAGCTCTTTTGTATTTTAAAAAAAAATACCCCTCCCAACATTACAACCCACCACCCACATACCCCTAATCTAACCCAAACCCCCCTTAAAAAACCTAACACTAAGCCCCTGAAGATCTCCCTACCTTGTCTTCACCACGCCGGGTATCACCGATCCATCCAGAAGAGGGTCCGAAGTCTTCATTCTATTCGGCAAGAAGATGTCCAGAAGAGGCTCCGAAGTCTTCATCCTATCCGGCAAGAAGAGGACATCCGGACTGGTAGACATGTTCATCCAGGCGGCGTCTTCTATCTTCATCCATCCGGCATGGAGCGGGACCATCTTGAAGCAGCCGACGCGGATCCATCCTCTTCTTCCGGAGACTCCCGACGAATGAAGGTTCCTTTAAGGGACGTCATCCAAGATGGTGTCCCTCGAATTCCGATTGGCTGATAGGATTCTATCAGCCAATCGGAATTAAGGTAGGAAAAATCTGATTGGCTGATTGAATCAGCCAATCAGATTCAAGTTCAATCCGATTGGCTGATCCAATCAGCCAATCAGATTGAGCTCGCATTCTATTGGCTGATCGGAACAGCCAATAGAATGCAAGCTCAATCTGATTGGCTGATTGGATCAGCCAATCGGATTGAACTTGAATCTGATTGGCTGATTCAATCAGCCAATCAGATTTTTCAAACCTTAATTCCGATTGGCTGATAGAATCCTATCAGCCAATCGGAATTCGAGGGACGCCATCTTGGATGACGTCCCTTAAAGGAACCTTCATTCGTCGGGAGTCGCCAGAAGAAGAGGATGGATCTGCATCGGCTGCTTCAAGATGGTCCCGCTCCGGATAGATGAAGATAGAAGATGCCGCCTGGATGAACATGTCTACCGGTCCGGATGTCCTCTTCTTGCCGGATAGGATGAAGACATCGGAGCCTCTTCTGGACCTCTTCTTGCCGGATAGGATGAAGACTTCGGACCCTCTTCTGGACGGATCGGTGATACCCGGCGTGGTGAAGAAGAAGGTAGGGAGATCTTCAGGGGCTTAGTGTTAGGTTTTTTAAGGGGGGTTTGGGTTAGATTAGGGGTATGTGGGTGGTGGGTTGTAATGTTGGGGGGGTATTGTATGTTTTTTTAAAATGCAAAAGAGCTGTTTACTTTGCGGCATGCCCCGCAAACGGCCCTTTTAAGGGCTGGTAAGTTAAAAGAGCTGTTAAATTTTTATTTTAGAATAGGGTAGGGCATTTTTTTTATTTTGGGGGGCTTTGTTATTTTTTTAGGGGGCTTAGAGTAGGTGTAATTAGTTTAAAATTCTTGTAATCTTTTTTTTTTTTGTAATTTAGTGTTTGTTTTTTTTGTAATTTAGTTTAGTTGATTTAATTGTAGATAATTGTAGGTAGTTTATTTAATTAATTTATTGATAGTGTAGTGTTAGGTTTAATAGTAACTTAGGTTAGGGTTTATTTTACAGGTAATTTTGTAATTATTTTAACTAGTTAAAATAAATACAAAGTTGCCTGTAAAATAAATATAAATCCTAAAATAGCTACAATATAATTATTCATTATATTGTAGCTATATTAGGGTTTATTTTACAGGTAAGTATTTAGCTTTAAATAGGATTAATTTATTTAATAAGATTTATTTTATTTCTTTAGATTTAAATTATATTTAACTTAGGGGGGTGTTAGGGTTAGGGTTAGACTTAGCTTTAGGGGTTCATACATTTATTATAGTAGCGGCGAGGTCAGGTCGGCAGATTAGGGGTTAATACTTGAAGTTAGGTGGCGGCGATGTTAGGGAGGGCAGATTAGGGGTTAATACTATTTATTATAGGGTTTTTGAGGCGGGAGTGAGGCGGTTTAGGGGTTAATACATTTATTAGAGTAGCGGCGAGGTCCGGTCGGCAGATTAGGGGTTAATAAGTGTAGGTAGGTAGTGGCAACGTTGGGGGGGGCAGATTAGGGGTTAATAAATATAATATAGGGGTCGGCGATGTTAGGGGCAGCAGATTAGGGGTACATAGCTATAATGTAGGTTGCGGCGGTATACGGAGTGGCAGATTAGGGGTTAATAATAAAATGCAGGGGTCAGCGATAGCGGGGGCGGCAGATTAGGGGTTAATAAGTGTAAGGTTAGGGGTGTTTAGACTCGGGGTACATGTTAGGGTGTTAGGTGCAGACTTAGGAAGTGTTTCCCCATAGGAAACAATGGGGTTGCGTTAGGAGCTGAACGCTGCTTTTTTGCAGGTGTTAGTTTTTTTTTAACTCAAACTGCCCCATTGATTCCTATGGGGGAATCGTGCACGAGCACGTTTTTGAAGCTGCCGGGTCCGTAAGCAACGCTGGTATTTAGAGTTGAAGTGGCGGTAAATTATGCTCTACGCTCCCTTTTTGGAGCTTAACGCAGCCCTTCAGAGAACTCTAAATACCAGCGTTGTTTAAAAGGTGCGGGGGAAAAAAAATATGCGTAGCTAACGCACCCCTTCTAACGCAAAACTCTAAATCTAGCCGTAAGATAACCTGGTTAGCCTCATTTATCCGCTAGGCTCATATATCTATGTTTCTCTGGTTAGATATTTTATACCTACTCACATTCTTCATAAATTACAAGATAGTGCATACTGCCATAAAATCATCAATTTTATCTTCTAAGTTTTAAATATCAATTGCTATTGAAAAATTTAGTTATAAGTTACAAATGTTGGTGTTTTGGGAAGGTAAAATGGTAATAAATGTTAGACAATAAATTGGACAAAAATATAATCTCTTAGGCCTAGATTTAGAGTTGGGCGGTAGCCGTCAAAACCAGCGTTAGAGGCTCTGGTATTTGGAGTCAGTCATTAAAGGGTCTAACGCTCACTTTCAAGCCGCGACTTTTCCATACCGCAGATCCCCTTACGTCATTTGCATATCCTATCTTTTCAATGGGATCTTTCTAACGCTGGTATTTAGAGTTGTGGCTAAAGTGAGCGTTAGAAATCTAACGACAAAACTCCAGCCGCAGAAAAAAGTCAGTAGTTAAGAGCTTTCTGGGCTAACGCCGGTTCATAAAGCTCTTAACTACTGTGCTCTAAAGTACACTAACACCCATAAACTACCTATGTACCCCTAAACCGAGGTCCCCCCACATCGCCGCCACTATATTTAAATTTTTTAACCCCTAATCTGCCGCTCCGTACACAGCCGCCAACTACGTTATCCCTATGTACCCCTAATCTGCTGCCCCTAACACCGCCGACCCCTATATTATATTTATTAACCCCTAATCTGCCCCCCACAACGTCGCCGCCAGCTACCTACAATAATTAACCCCTAATCTGCCGACCGGAGCTCACCGCTAGTATAATAAATGTATTAACCCCTAATCCGCCTCACTCCCACCTCAATAACCCTATAATAAATAGTATTAACCCCTAATCTGCCCTCCCTAACATCGCCGACAGCTAACTTCAAGTATTAACCCCTAATCTGCAGACCGCAGTTCACCGCTACTCTAATAAATGGATTAACCCCTAAAGCTAAGTCTAACCCTAACACTAACACCCCCCTAAGTTAAATATAATTTTTATCTAACAAAATAAATTGTCTTATTAAATAAATTATTCCTATTTAAATCTAAATACTTACCTGTAAAATAAATCCTAATATAGCTAAAATATAAATTATAATTATATCTTAGCTATTTTAGGATTAATATTTATTTTACAGGCAACTTTGTAATTATTTTAACCAGGTACAATAGCTATTAAATAGTTAATAACTATTTAATAGCTACCAAGTTAAAATAATTACAAAATTACCTGTAAAATAAATCCTAACCTAAGTTACAATTAAACCTAACACTACACTATCAATAAATTAATTAAATACAATTCCTGCAAATAAATACAATTAAATAAACTAACTAAAGTACAAAAAATAAAAAAGAACTGTTACAAAAAATAAAAAAATATTTACAAACATTAGAAAAAAATTACAACAATTTTAAACTAATTACACCTACTCTAAGCCCCCTAATAAAATAACAAAGACCCCCAAAATAAAAAAATGCCCTACCCTATTCTAAATTACAAAAGTTCAAAGCTCTTTTACGTTACCAGCCCTTAAAAGGGCCCTTTGCGGGGCATGCCCCAAAGAATTCAGCTCTTTTGCCTGTAAAAAAAAACATACAATACCCCCCCCCCAACATTACAACCCACCACCCACATACCCCTAATGTAACCCAAACCCCCCTAAAATAAACCTAACACTAAGCCCCTGAAGATCTTCCTACCTTGTCTTTACCATGCCAGGTATCACTGATCGTTCCAGGCTCCGAAATCTTCATCCAAGCCCAAGCGGGGGCTAGACATCCATCATCCGGCTGAAGTCTTCTATCAAGCGATGGCTAAAGAAGTCCAGAAGAGGCTCCAAAGTCTTCATCCTATCCAGGAAGAAGAGTAGATCCGGACCGGCAACCATCTTCTTCCAAGCGGCATCTTCTATCTTCATCCGATGAGGACCGGCTCCATCTTGAAGACCTCCACCGCGGATCCATCCACTTCTTCCGACGACTTCCCGACGAATGACGGTTCCTTTAAGGGACGTCATCCAAGATGGCGTCCCTCGAATTCCAATTGGCTGATAGGATTCTATCAGCCAATCGGAATTAAGGTAGGAAAATTCGGATTGGCTGATGGAATCAGCCAATCAGATTCAAGTTCAATCCGATTGGCTGATCCGATCAGCCAATCAGATTGAGCTCGCATTCTATTGGCAGATCGGAACAGCCAATAGAATGCGAGCTCAATCTGATTGGCTGATTGAATCAGCCAATCGGATTGAACTTGATTCTGATTGGCTGATTCCATCAGCCAATCAGAATTTTCCTACCTTAATTCCGATTGGCTGATAGAATCCTATCAGCCAATCGGAATTCGAGGGACGCCATCTTGGATGACATCCCTTAAAGGAACCGTCATTCGTCGGGAAGTCGTCGGAAGAAGAAGATGGGTCCGCGGTGGAGGTCTTCAAGATGGAGCCGGTCCTCATCGGATGAAGATAAAAGATGCCGCTTGGAAGAAGATGGTTGCCGGTCCGGATCTACTCTTCTTCCCGGATAGGATGAAGACTTTGGAGCCTCTTCTGGACTTCTTCAGCCGTCGCTTGATAGAAGACTTCAGCCGGATGATGGATGTCTAGCCCCCGCTTGGGCTTGGATGAAGATTTCAGAGCCTGGAACGATCAGTGATACCTGGCATGGTGAAGACAAGGTAGGAAGATCTTCAGGGGCTTAGTGTTAGGTTTATTTAAGGGGGGTTTGGGTTAGATTAGGGGTATGTGGGTGGTGGGTTGTAATGTTGGGGGGGGGCATTGTATGTTTTTTTTAACAGGCAAAAGAGCTGAATTCTTTGGGGCATGCCCCGCAAAGGGCCCTTTTAAGGGCTGGTAAGGTAAAATAGCTTTGAACTTTTGTAATTTAGAACATTTTTTTATTTTGGGGGTCTTTGTTATTTTATTAGGGGGCTTAGAGTAGGTGTAATTAGTTTAAAATTGTTGTAATTTTTTTCTTATGTTTGTAAATATTTTTTTATTTTTTGTAACTTAGTTCTTTTTTATTTTTTGTACTTTAGTTAGTTTATTTAATTGTATTTATTTGTAGGAATTGTATTTACTTTATTTATTGATAGTGTAGTGTTAAGTTTAATTGTAGATACTTGTAGGTAGTTTATTTAATTAATTTATTGATAGTGTAGTGTTAGGTTTAATTGTAACTTAGGTTAGGATTTATTTTACAGGTAATTTTGTAATTATTTTAACTTGGTAGCTATTAAATAGTTATTAACTATTTAATAGCTATTGTACCTGGTTAAAATAAATACAAAGTTGCCTGTAAAATAAATATTAATCCTAAAATAGCTACAATATAATTATAATTTATATTGTAGCTATATTAGGGTTTATTTTACAGGTAAGTATTTAGATTTAAATAGGAATAATTTATTTAATAAGAGTTAATTTATTTAGTTAGATAAAAATTATATTGAACTTAGGGGGGTGTTAGTGTTAGGGTTAGACTTAGCTTTAGTGGTTAATACATTTATTATAGTAGCGGTGAGCTCCGATCGGCAGATTAGGGGTTAATTATTGTAGGTAGGTGGCGGCGACGTTGTGGGGGGCAGATTAGGGGTTAATAAATATAATATAGGGGTCGGCGGTGTTAGGGGCAGCAGATTAGGGGTACATAACTATAATGTATGTTGCTGCGGTGTAGGGAGCGGCAGATTAGGGGTTAATAATAATATGAAGGTGTCAGCGATAGCGGGGGCGGCAGATTAGGGGTTAATAAGTGTAAGGTTAGGGGTGTTTAGACTCGGGGTACATGTTAGATGCAGACGTAGGAAGTGTTTCCCCATAGAAAACAATGGGGCTGCGTTAAGAGCTGAACACTGCTTTTTTGCAGGTGTTAGGTTTTTTTTCAGCTCAAAATGCCCCATTGTTTTCTATGGGGATATCGTGCACGAGCACGTTTTTGAAGCTGGCCGCGTCCGTAAGCACTGCTGGTATCTAGAGTTGCAGTGGCGTTAAATTATGCTCTACGCTCCCTTTTTGGAGCGTAACGCACTGAAAACCCAGCCATTCTGTGAACTCTAAATACCAGCGGTATTTAAAAGGTGCGGGAGAAAAAAAGCACGCGTAGCTAACGCACCCCTTTGGCCGCCAAACTCTAAATCTAGCCGTTAGCATTTCATATGGTGGTGTTATCTGATATTGTAGTATTCTTAAAAACTAAAATGACTTTATAAAAATGTTTAATCTGATGTAAAAAATAAAAAAATTTGTGTCAGTACCTCACAGAAAAAAAAATTTGAAATCTATGTGTAAATACGAGAGCCAAACAACTTCAAACAACTCCAACACAATGGTGTGAAAATGCCTCAGAAGGGAAGGGGTTAAAAATTCAGACATTATCATTATTTGCTTTAATATGTTACTTTGGTAGATTATCTTTCTCCATGAGTGTGAAAATATCCCAGTTTTTCATATGTTTATGTTTTGTCATTGTGTCATTTATAATACAATTCTTTCTTTCATAGGACGTCAGAAAATCTATATGAATCAAATTTGTCTGGAAAATGTACACCCAATAGATTTAAAAGCAGCTGTCCGGTCTCTCAACACAATAATAACAAGCCATTATTGCTGCGTTTTTTCATTAATACTAAAAATTGATAATTATCACAACAATATCTTTCTTACAAAAAAATAAGGAATATACGTATAAGAAACCTATAGAACACTAAGAGCTATATTAAAATTTGCGGACTGTTGTGTGCGAGTGATAAGGGGATTATCGCAGCTTTTTGTGCTCGTTGAAAGAACGCATGTATTACAAGTTAAAAGTAAACGCATTTGCTAGAGCGCAATTTAATTTAATGCACTTCTGGATAGAGCTACCTCCAAGCTCTGGTTAACTGTTTTCCACAACTAAAAAACTTGCACAAAACTCATAATAACACTATCTAATAAAAATTAATTTAAAAAATTGCAATAAAAAGTTATAAGGGCTAAAAGATATGAGATTTCTGGTGTTAGAAATAAAAAAAAGTCTGCAAAGGGCTTTAAAATATAGATACATACATATACATGTCTAAATATGTATATGTATGTATGTATGTGTGTACATATGTATTTATGTATATATATATGTATTTACAGACAAATATACACATATAAACACATAAAAACTGGCACTCGCTGATCTTTCCAAAAAATATTTTACTGTGAAAGTAGTGACGTTTCGGGGACAAAGTATCCCCTTCCTCAGATACTATGTCACAGAAGTGAGTACACCCCTCACATTTTTGCAAATATTTTATTGTATCTTTTCATGTTACAACACTGAATAAATTACACTTTGCTACAATGTAAAGTAGTTAGTGTACAGCCTTTATAACAGTGCAAATTTGCTGCCCCCTCAATATAACTCAGCACACAGCCATTAATATCTAAACCGTTGGCAACAAACATGAGTACACCCCTAAGTAAAAATGTCCAAATTGGGCCCAAAGTGTCAATATTTTGTGTGGTTATCACTATTTTCCAGCACTGCCTTAACCCTCTTGGGCATGGAGTTCACCAGAGCTTCACAGGTTGCCACTGGAGTCCTCTTCCACTCCTCCATGATGACATCACAGAGCTGGTGGATGTTAGAGACCTTGCACTCCCCCACCTTCTGTTTGAGGATGCCCCACAGATGTCTTGAGACATGCTTGGCCAGTACATCCCCTTTACCCCCAGCTTCTTTAGCAAGGCAGTGGTTGTCTTGGAGGTGTGTTTTGGGTCGTTATCATTAAGAATACTGCCCTGTGGCCCAATCTCAGAAGGGAGGGGATCATGATCTGCTTCAGTATGTCACAGTACATGTTGGCATTCATGGTTCCCTCAATGAACTGTAGCTCCCCAGTGCCGGCAGCACTCATGCAGACCCAGACCATGACACTCCCACCACCATGCTTGACTGTAGGCAAGACACACTTGTCTTTGTACTCCTCATCTGGTTGCCGCTACACACACTTGACACCATCTGAACTAAATAAGTTTATCTTGGTCTCATCGGACCACAGGACATGGTTCCAGTAATCCATGTCCTTAGTCTGCTTGTCTTCAGCAAACTTTTTGCAGGGGTTCTTGTGCATCATCTTTAGAAGAGGCTTCCTTCTGGGACGACAGCCATGCAGAGCAATTTGATGCAGTGTGCGGCGTATGGTCTTAGCACTGACAGGCTGATCCCCCACCCCTTCAACCTCTGCAGCAATGCTGGCAGCACTCATACATCTTTTTCCCAAAGACAACCTCTGGATATGATGCTGAGCATGTACACTTAACTCCTTTGGTCGACCATGGCGCGGCCTGTTCTGAGTGGAACCTGTCCTGTGAAACCACTGTATGGTCTTGGCCACCATGCTGCGCCTGCAGCTCAGTTTCAGGGTATTGGCAATCTTCTTATAGCCTAGAACATCTTTATGTAGAGCAATTATACTTTTTTTTCAGATCCTCAGAGAGTTATTTGCCATGAGGTGCCATGCTGAAATTCCAGTGACCAGTATAAGAGAGTGTGAGAGCAATAACACCAAATTTTACACACCTGCTCCCCATTTACACCTGAGACCTTGTAACACTAACGAGTCACATGACATCGGGGAGGGAAAATGGCTAATTGGGCCAAGTTTGGAAATTTCCACTTAGGGGTGTACTCACTTTTGTTGCCAACGGTTTAGACATTAATGGCTGTGTGTTATTTTGAGGGGACAGCAAATTTACCCTGTTATACAGGCTGTACACTCACTACTTTACATTGTAGCAAAGTGTCATTTCTTCAGTGTTGTCACATGAAAAGCTATAATAAAATATTTACAAAAATGTGAGGGGTGTACTCACTTTTGTGAAATACTGTAAGTGCATTGGAGCTCTTTTCAGTCAAATAGATGAAAACATGAAAAAACATATTTATGTAATATTCATATTTAATAAAGTGTTTAACTGTATTTACTGTAAATATTTCACATTCCAATGTTCTTCACATAAGGGAATATGTTCTATTTATTTATAAATAGATATTTTTTTATATCTGTATGTATCTATACCAATATACTGTGTGTGTATATATATTTATATATATACACATACATACACACATATATATATATATATATATATATATATATATATATATATATATATATATATATATATATATATATATACATATATATATATATATATATATATATATATATATATATATATATATATATATATATATATATATATATATATAGGTATAGCTATATATTTTACCAAAAATCCATCTTATACATACTATCATACTATATATAGCTATAGTAATATAGTAATAGAACATATTCTTCTAAGTGAAGAAAATTGAAATGTGAAATTTTTATTAGTGCGCTTGAGAAAATGCAATCGGGATTGAGCGACTTGATGTGTGTTAGTTTTCCCCCCACTTTTCACTATCCATTGAAGTCTATGGGGGGAATACATTAACACAGTCGCGATATTTGAAGATTGACTTTTTTTTACATGTCAGTTTAGAGTGCGAACGAAAACGTTTTACTTGTAATACGCATGCTATATGACTCACGCAAAAAGCTGAAGTAGAGCTTAATCTAGCCCTAAATCTGAAAGCATCATCTCTACAAGGAAAAATATGCCATATGTATTGGGACATACAATTATATATCTGATCAGTACTTTTTATTATGTTTCCTGGGGACCCTGAGGTTCTGGTGGTGTCCCTGCTGCCGGCGTCTTCTCTTGCACCCCTTCTATTAGATTTTCTAGGGCACTAGGGTTCTTGTGGTCTGCTTGTGTCATATGGTCCATCCATACCTTTCTTTCCTTGTTGGAAAGGAAAAGCAGGTAAAATAAATAATGGAAGTACATTCCATTTTTTTTTTACTGTGCATAATTTAACATTTTGGGCCCCATTTATCAAAGCTTCAACATTTAGACAATTAGCATTTTTAATATGATTGTCAAAAAATGGGTTAGACTGTAAGATAGTGGGGAAATTGCTCACCTGAAAAAAACTTATATCCCAATAGTTTAAAAAGTAGTGATAGTGATAAGGTGGCGCAAAATGCTGTTCCCAATGAAGGTCATATTTGTTGTGAATATATAAGTTATATTAAAATTTAAATAGATTTTAAGATCAATCTATTGATAATGACTAATAAGTATATAACCCCTCTAATTGAATATTCCTTTTTGTAATTACCACAGGACTATTTCGTAATTGAATAAGTTTATACAAGTTTATTGATAGTTAAACAATTCATACAAAATTTAATTTGTTAAAATATTTTAGAATATCTAAGACACCGGTGTCAGTTAAACATGAGTTGATATTCTAATTAAAATTGCATTGTAAAAACATAAAAGCATATATATAAAATGTGCAGATATAAAACCAATTTTTAGGGTCACAATATTCACTTGGTATATACTGTGTGCATATATATAGAGAATTATGCAGATTTAAAGAATATTCACTTAGTATATAATGCGTATTCTTGCTTGGTTGATCCAAATGTTTCAACAGTATTGTACATATAATCTTAACAGTATTGTACATATAATCTTAACACGTTAATGCATGGTAATTATGCATAAAAAATATTTGTGATACCTTGTAGTGTATCCGTACTGAAAACACTATGGCCTAGATTTGGAGTTTTGTCGGTAACGACCCGCGTAGCTAACGCTGGCTTTTTTCTGGCCGCAACATAAAAATAACTCTGGTATTGAGAGTCCACATAAAGGCTGCATTAGGCTCCAAAAAAGGAGCGTAGAGCATTTTTAACGCAGCTTCAACTCTCGATACCAGAGTTGCTTACGCAAGCGGCCAGCCTCAAAAACGTGCTCATGCACGATTCCCCCATAGGAAACAATGGGGCTGTTTGAGCTGAAAAAAAACCTAACACCTGCAAAAAAGCCGCGTTCAGCTCCTAACGCAGCCCCATTGTTTGCTATGCGGAAACACTTCCTACGTCTGCACCTAACACTCTAACATGTACCCCGAGTCTAAACACCCCTAACCTTACACTTATTAACCCCTAATCTGCCGCCCCCGCTATCGCTGACCCCTGCATATTATTATTAACCCCTAATCTGCCGCTCGTAAACCGCCGCTACTTACATTATCCCTATGTACCCCTAATCTGCTGCCCTAACATCGCCGACCCCTATATTATATTTATTAACCCCTAATCTGCCCCCCACAACGTCGCCTCCACCTGCCTACACTTATTAACCCCTAATCTGCCGAGCGGACCTGAGCGATACTATAATAAAGTTATTAACCCCTAATCCGCCTCACTAACCCTATAATAAATAGTATTAACCCCTAATCTGCCCTCCCTAACATCGCCGACACCTAACTTAAATTATTAACCCCTAATCTGCTGACCGGAGCTCACCGCTATTCTAATAAATGTATTAACCCCTAAAGCTAAGTCTAACCCTAACACTAACACCCCCCTAAGTTAAATATAATTTACATCTAACGAAATTAATTAACTCTTATTAAATAAATTATTCCTATTTAAAGCTAAATACTTACCTGTAAAATAAATCCTAATATAGCTACAATATAAATTATAATTATATTATAGCTATTTTAGGATTAATATTTATTTTACAGGTAACTTTGTATTTATTTTAACCAGGTACAATAGCTATTAAATAGTTAAGAACTATTTAATAGCTACCTAGTTAAAATAATTACAAAATTACCTGTAAAATAAATCCTAACCTAAGTTAGAATTAAACCTAACACTACACTATCAATAAATTAATTAAATAAACTACCTACAAGTATCTACAATTAAACCTAACACTACACTATCAATAAATAAATTAAATACAATTCCTACAAATAAATACAATGAAATAAACTAACTAAAGTACAAAAAATAAAAAAGAACTAAGTTACAAAAAATAAAAAAATATTTACAAACATAAGAAAAATATTACAACAATTTTAAACTAATTACACCTACTCTAAGCCCCCTAATAAAATAACAAAGAACCCCAAAATAAAAAATGCCCTACCCTATTCTAAATTACTAAAGTTCAAAGCTCTTTTACCTTACCAGCCCTGAACAGGGCCCTTTGCGGGGCATGCCCCAAAGAATTCAGCTCTTTTGCCTGTAAAAAAAAAAACATACAATACCCCCCCCCAACATTACAACCCACCACCCACATACCCCTAATCTAACCCAAACCCCCTTAAATAAACCTAACACTAAGCCCCTGAAGATCTTCCTACCTTATCTTCACCATACCAGGTTCACCGATCCGTCCTGAAGAGCTCCTCCGATGTCCTGATCCAAGCCCAAGCGGGGGGCTGAAGAGGTCCATGATCTGGCTGAAGTCTTCATCCAAGCGGGAGCTGAAGAGGTCCATGATCCGGATGAAGTCTTCATCCAAGCGGGAGCTGAAGAGGTCCATGATCCGGATGAAGTCTTCTATTCAATCTTCTTTCTTCGGGAGCCATCATCTTCCATCCGACGCGGAACATCCTCTTCTCCCGACGCCTACTAGCTGAATGAAGGTTCCTTTAAGGGACGTCATCCAAGATGGCGTCCCTCGAATTTCGATTGGCTGATAGGATTCTATCAGCCAATCGGAATTAAGGTAGGAATATTCTGATTGGCTGATGGAATCAGCCAATCAGAATCAAGTTCAATCCGATTGGCTGATCCAATCAGCCAATCAGATTGAGCTCACATTCTATTGGCTGTTCCGATCAGCCAATAGAATGCAAGCTCAATCTGATTGGCTGATTGGATCAGCCAATCGGATTGAACTTGATTCTGATTGGCTGATTCCATCAGCCAATCAGAATATTCCTACCTTAATTCCGATTGGCTGATAGAATCCTATCAGCCAATTGGAATTCGAGGGACGCCATCTTGGATGACGTCCCTTAAAGGAACCGTCATTCTTCAGTTGGACGTCGCCGGAAGAAGATGGGTCTGCGGTGGAGGTCTTCAGGATGGAGCCGCTCGTCATCGGATGAAGATAGAAGATGCCGCTTGGATGAAGATGGTTGCCGGTCTGGATCGCCTCTTCTTCCCGGATAGGATGAAGACTTTGGAGCCTCTTCTGGACCTCTTCAGCCACCGGATGATGGATCGCCAGCCCCCGCTTGGGTTAGATGAAGATTTTGGAGCCAGGACGGATCGGTGATACCTGGTGAGGTGAAGACAAGGTAGGATGATCTTCAGGGGCTTAGTGTTAGTTTTATTTAAGGGGGGTTTGGGTTAGATTAGGGGTATGTGGGTGGTGGGCTGTAATGTTGGGGGGGTATTGTATGTTTTTTTTTACAGGCAAAAGAGCTGAACTTCTTGGGGCATGCCCCGCAAAGGGCCCTGTTCAGGGCTGGTAAGGTAAAAGAGCTTTGAACTTTAGTAATTTAGAATAGGGTAGGGCATTTTTTATTTTGGGGGTCTTTGTTATTTTATTAGGGGGCTTAGAGTAGGTGTAATTAGTTTAAAATTGTTGTAATTTTTTTCTTATGTTTGTAAATATTTTTTTATTTTTTGTAACTTAGTTCTTTTTTATTTTTTGTACTTTAGTTAGTTTATTTCATTGTAGTTATTTGTAGATATTGTATTTAATTAATGTATTGATAGTGTAGTGTTAGCTTTAATTGTAGGTAATTATAGGTATTTTATTTAATTAATTTAATGATAGTATAGTGTTAGGTTTAATTCTAACTTTATAGGATTTATTTTACAGGTAATTTTGTAATTATTTTAACTAGGTAGCTATTAAATAGTTCTTAACTATTTAATAGCTATTGTACATGGTTAAAATAATTACAAAGTTGCCTGTAAAATGAATATTAATCCTAAAATAGCTACAATGTAATTATAATTTATATTGTAGCTATATTAGGATTTATTTTACAGGTAAGTATTTAGCTTTAAATAGGAATAATTTATTTAATAAGAGTTAATTTATTTCGTTAGATTAAAATTATATTTAATTTAGGGGGGTGTTAGTGTTAGGGTTAGACTTAGCTTTAGGGGTTAATACATTTATTAGAATAGCGGTGAGCTCCGGTCGGCAGATTAGGGGTTAATAATTGAAGTTAGGTGTCGGCGATGTTAGGGAGGGCAGATTAGGGGTTAATACTATTTATTATAGGGTTAGTGAGGCGGATTAGGGGTTAATAACTTTATTATAGTAGCGGTGCGGTCTGCTCGGCAGATTAGGGGTTAATAAGTTTAGGCAGGTGGAGGCGACATTGTGGGGGGCAGATTAGGGGTTAATAAATATAATACAGGGGTCGGCGGTGTTAGGGGCAGCAGATTAGGGGTACATAGCTATAATGTAGGTGGCGGCGCTTTGCGGTCGGCAGATTAGGGGTTAATTATTGTAGGTAGCTGGCGGCGACGTTGTGGGGGGCAGATTAGGGGTTAATAAATATAATACAGGGGTCGGCGGTGTTAGGGGCAGCAGATTAAGGGTACATAAGTATAACTTAGGTGGCGGTCGGCAGATTAGGGGTTAAAAAATTTTAATCGAGTGGCGGCGATGTGGGGGGACCTCGGTTTAGGGGTACATAGGTAGTTTTTGGGTGTTAGTGTACTTTAGAGTACAGTAGTTAAGAGCTTTATGAACCGGCGTTAGCCCAGAAAGCTCTTAACTACTGACTTTTTTCTGCGGCTGGAGTTTTGTCATTAGATTTCTAACGCTCACTTCAGCCACAACTCTAAATACCGGAGTTAGAAAAATCCCATTGAAAACATAGGATACGCAATTTACGTTTCGGCTATACAGCCTTTTTCAAGATCCTGTAAAGGCTGTATAGCCGAAACGCATAGATACCGGAGTACTACCACATCGATTGTGGAAAGAAACAAGAGGAGCGCTTCTGATCACTCACCACAGTGAGTCAATAATTTCATCATCTAACGATCTTTGCATCTACCTGTCTGGTAAAAATCTACCCACGAACAGGCATCTACATCTAGCGGCATTTATTTAACCGCATTCTGACCTATACTACGGAAAAATACCTGCAAAAGATCAGCCATACTCAGCTGAGACACGATCGGTCACTGCCCTAAAGGAGAGAGAGAGCGAAAAACATCCAGCGGCATATATCACCACATTTGATCTATATCTCAAGAAGAGTCCCTGAGCAGAAGAGCGACAATTCAGCAACTTAAAGGGAAGATATCTATTGGCGGCATATATTTAACCGCATTGAACAACAGAAGTCAAGACACAGCGACTGCACGGAACAACAAGCTGCAACGTAAATTGTATGTTCGGTCACTGACCGACAGGAAATAAATACACCTAGCGGCATTTATTTAACCGCATTGCCACGGGGAAACCGAAACAAGGTAACCAACACTAAGGCACCTAATCGGGCCAGACTAAACCCCTCCACACTATCGGTCAAAACCCGGCTAACTATAAGACCGCGGGGGAGTTTATACAGAGTCTGACTATCGCAGACTGAAATGTGTGTGTTGGTATTTAAAGATGCTACACTCAGTGAACTCTTAGACTAAACCCAATAATATGATTAGACCTCCTGACTAATCATTGAATTATAGTGAAAAATAGGTGTGTTAGGGTTTGCGCTAGCTATATATCAGATATAATCAGATATAATTTCTATAAGAAATAATTTAATTTACACTCTTTTAAGCTTTAGCTAGCGCAAACCCTAACACACCTATTTTTCACTATCGCAGACTGATTCAGGACAACTGTAATTAAAGTATTAGAAACATAGTGTTTTCAATACGGATACACTACAAGGTATCACAAATATTTTTTACACATAATTACCATGCATTAACGTGTTAAGATTATATGTACAATACTGTTAAGATTATATGTACAATACTGTTGAAACATTTGGATCAACCAAGCAAGAGTACGCATTATATACTAAGTGAATATTCTTTAAATCTGCATAATTCTCTATATATATGCACACAGTATATACCAAGTGAATATTGTGACCCTAATAATTGGTTTTATATCTGCACATTTTATATATATATGCTTTTATGTTTTTACAATGCAATTTTAATTAGAATATAAACTCAAGTTTAACTGACACCGGTGTCTTAAATATTCTAAAATATTTTAACAAATTAAATTTTGTATGAATTGTTTAATTATCAATAAACTTGTATAAACTTATTCAATTACGAAATAGTCCTGTGGTAATTACAAAAAGGAATATTCAATTAGAGGGGTTATATACATATTAGTCATTATCAATAGATTGATATTAAAATCTATTTAAATTTTAATATAACTTATATATTCACAACAAATATGACCTTCATTGGGAACAGCATTTTTGCGCCACCTTACCACTATCACAGCATTTTTAATATGTCCACTGAACCTCGCTGCAGCTCTTACACATCTGATTTTGAAATTTATCAAAAATAAGGCTTAATACGATTGCATTAAAGCCATGAGGATCAGCGATCTGTTGATAACTTTAAAGCATTAATGATGCGAATACTTCAATTTATCATTTCTTCAGCATAAAAAAGAGATACGATATGAATCACTTGATGATTTTACTTTTCTCCTCCCTTTTCTACGCTCCAAAATGGTATTATAATTGATCACTTTAAAAGAATCTTTTAGCTTTGTAGCGCTATTTTACAATATTGTGTATTTTTGTACCATAAACCTCAATATATCTAATGGCTAATTACAACATTTTAAAGAGTTATATGTTGTATTTAGATTGTAATTGAAAAATGTATTCTAAAAAAAATTTGTAAAACATTTAATTTGCGTCTTTAAAATTACAAAATGTTTTGATGTGTTTTGCTGCAAATATAATACATTTTAAGGGCTAGATTATGAGGGGAGCTCTATTTAGCGCTGCTGAATTAACTGCGCTAGACGGAGGCTTTTCTTGCGCATAGGGTTGCAAGAGCAAGAACTTGACCTGCCCAAAATGTTGAACTTCGAATATCACAAATGTATTAACTTCTCCCATAGATTACATAGGAGAGTGCAAACTGAAAAAAAAAATAATACCCATATTCGTACACTTACCAGATCACATTTTGTGCACTAAATAATGAATTATGAATATTTCTCCTTCCAATGTTCCTCACATACTGCAAAATTACATCCGGGTGTGTAAATAATGCAAAAAAATAAGCGATATCGCACTCTCGACAGCGCTGCCATTACAAGTTACTGAAAAACCTTCTTGTCTTGTGCGGTATGGTGCAATAAGCTCCATACCGCACAAAACCCAAGGCTTGACTTGACGTGCTTGTGCACATTTTCCTCCATAGGCATCAATGGAGAGAAAGTGTTACAAAAAAAAACTAACACCTGCGATCGCTGAATGCCCTCCCCATTGATATCTATGGGGAAAAGAAAGTTATGTAAAAACACCCTAAAATAAACCCCTAGTCTAAATACCCTAATTCGCCGCCCCCCAACATTGCTGACACTAACTAAAGGGATTAACCCCTAAACCGCTGCCCCCCGCATCGCTAACACCTAAATACACCTATTAACCCATAAACCGCCAGCCCCCACATCACTACTAATAAAATAAGCCTATTAACCCCTAAACCTCCGTCCCCCCACACCGCTACTAATAAAATAAACCTATTAACCCCTAAACCACCATCCCCCCACAAGGCAAATAACTAATTTAATCATAGAAAAAACAGTCCCGCTCCGTTTCTGACTTAGAGCACTAAAGAGAAGAATAAATCCAGTGTGTCCCAATTAGGATAAAACATGAAAAAATTTATTGAAATACATTAAAACGTAAGCAGACTCCGTACATTAAAAAAAGGGATGAGCATGATAAAACAAAGTGAAAAGTCTGACCGGTTTAGGTCAATGAGACCGTAATCCTAGACATAAAATACAATTGTCAGGTGTAAGATAATTAAAGCTACAACACTGTTGTGATTTGATATTTGTTAAATACAGCTCAACCTATTTTTAACCCTGTGTGTATAGATACACTGTGAATATATAAATGAAATAGAAATAGATCCTAGGAGATAATTTCACAAATAAATACAAATGAATTTATATTCAAACCATCTATGATATATCATTGAATAGTAGTTAGTATGAAAAGGTATAATCCTATACCTATACAACATATTATGTACTATGTGTTATCATTACCTAGGTGATATTCCTAAATTGCAATGCTATACGAACTTATCATACATAGTACATATAAGATGATATTAAAACTAATAGCAGTTTATAACACCAATGTAAGTTTATACAAACATGTATTAAATATTGTAAATATAGAAACAGTACAAGAATATTACAAAATTAATTTGTTAAAGTATTCTGCCTAAAAGAATCCATATCTATTTGTTCCTAATAGCAACTTCATGATATTTAGGTATTTGATTTAGAATTAAATACCTGTACAGGGAAATTAATTCTGATAAACCAATGGCACAATAGAATGTGTTGAATAACAACCATAAAACTGAAACCCTAGATTTCTAACCAGAGTTAGCTGGTGTTAATGATAAAAGGTGTAAACACTATAACCAAAAACACATTGATACGTATCAATTGTATAGATATTAATATATTGTTACTTGACGATATATAACTTATTGTCAGATGGCTGTATAGACCCTATCTATGCCAATAATTAATAAAGTCAAATTCTGAGTTAAATCCCCTAGGTAGCAGGCTACCGAGCTTATGGATCCAATAAATCTCTTGACGAGATAGAATCTGAAACTTATCTCCTCCACGTGGGAGACTCACAATTTGCTCGATAGCCTGCCATCTAAAGGATCGCAAGTCACCATCATGCTGTTCCAAAAAATGTTTTGACAGTGCTGAAACAGCTCGATCATTGCTTACATGTGATAAATGCTCTTTTATGCGGGTACCCACCTCCCTAGTTATTCTCCCTACGTACTGGCGGGCACAGGTTGTGCACTCAATGAGGTACACTACAAACTTGTTTCCACACTTGACGGAGCCTTTTGTCTCAAATACTTCCCTTGTGGTTGCCGAGGTAAAAGTGGTAGATATGTTGATATGGTCACATGATCTACAAGATCTCTTGCCACATTTGTATGTACCATTGAAATGAAGCCAAGAATTACCACTTTTTTCCTTCTTAAGCATACTGGGTGATAGTAAGTTGCCCAGAGTCAGATTGCGGCGATATACAAAATTGCAGCCATTGTTAATGACTCCGCGCAACTTAGTACTCGGTCCAAGCTCTTGCGGACCTTAGGAAAATGGTGGAAAACGGTCATCACCGGACTGTCTAACAATAAGCAGTCAAGTGTCTGCTGATCAATAATGCCCATCTCCACACCATCATCCAACAGGTCCAAAAGTAACCATTTAAATTGAGCAGTAGGATTTCTGGGGAGTGGTTGGTATGCTTCAGGGTCCTGTAGCTGCCTGAGTGCTTCATTTACGTATGCTTGTTTATCCAGAACAACCAAACTACCGCCCTTATCTGACTTTCTAATGACTATTTGTTGGTTGTTCTGGAGTTCAGCAATAGCATCCCTTTCTCTTCTGGAAAGGTTCGAGTTCCTACCTTTTTGAGTTTTAGATAAAAGGGTAAGGTCCTCCACCATTCTTTTATAAAAACTTCTAAACTTTTTCCTCTAGTATGCAGAGGATAAAAGTTAGAACGGGATTTAATTGTATGATTTACTTTTTCATTGGTTTCATCAATTATACTACTCCCTTCTAAGGAAAGATCCTCTAAGTTGGTAAGAACACATATATCTGAGAAGGAAATATGGTCATAGTTAGGTGTTTTATGAGTCTCTGTCGCTTGTGTGTTAGTTCGGGTATCTACATCTGAGAAGAATTTTCTCAGAGTAGGATCCCTTACTAATCTATTAACATCAAGAATGGTTTGAAAAAGGTCAAAGTTACGTTAGGGTACAAACCCCAATCCATAACTTAAAACCTTTAACTCAGTTTCTTACAAAGTATGAGACAGTCCGATGATGCCCGTTTTCCACCATTTTCCTAAGGTCCACAAGAGCTTGGACCACGTACAAGGCAGACCTATAGTGGCAGGCATTGGCTCACTTTTGGAGCCGTTGCCGAAATGGGTAGATGATTTTTTACAGCCCATTGTTCGATGTCTGCCTAGCTATATTCGCGATACTGCACATACCTTGTCCAAACTAGAAAAGATACAATGGGAACCAGAATTCAGTTGGTTAAACATTGATGTGGTTTCCTTGTACTCCACTATACCACATACATTTGGAATTAGGGCAGTTTCTTTCTTTCTTGAACACTACACTTCATTGTCAGAACAACAAAGGAAATTTGTGATTTGAGCAATTGAGTTTCTGTTGCAACACAACTTTTTTATGTTTAATGATGTTTGCTACCTCCAGAGGGGTGGAACCGCTATGGGATGGTGGGAGCGGTTCCACATCTATGGAGATAGCAAGATCTTTTCCTCCTCAGTTGTCAAATATATGTGCTTCATCGATGATTTACTAATCATCTGGTCCTCAGACTACCAACAAGCTCAGGCTTTTGTTAATCATCTGAACATGAATGAAGTAGGGTTAAAATTCACCTTTGAGTGGAAGAAAAGTTCTAATAATTATCTGGATGTTACATTGACATCAGATGGACAACTTAAGGAAATAAGATCTACCCTCTTTAGAAAACGAATTTCAGGCAACACCCTTCTACATGCCCATAGTAGTCACCCTGGGCATGTATTTAAGGGAATTGTAAAAGGTCAATTCATGAGAGCCAGAAGCAACTGTACTACAATTGAGGATTTCCAAAAAAGATAGTACGGGACCTAAGTAAACGGTTTATCACTAGACAATATCCCAAGAAGGTTGTTGGGAAGTCTTATATGGAGGTCAGTCAAATGGATAGAAGTGAGTTGTTCAAACCAAAAAATAAGGATTGTACTAAGACTAAACCTACTCTGATAACTACATATTCTAATCAATACCATCAGATATGTAATATAGTCAGGAATAATTTTCCTATCCTTAGAGGAGACACTAAGTTGCGCGGATTTATTAACGATGGCTGCAATTTTGTATATCGGCGCAATCTGACTCTGGGCAACTTATTATCACCCAGTATGCTTAAGAAGGAAAAAAGTGGTAATTCTTGGCTTCATTTCAATGGTACATACACATGTGACAAGAGATCTTGTAGATCATGTGACCATATCAACATATCTACCACTTTTACCTCGGTAACCACAAGGGAAGTATTTGAGACAAAAGGCTGCGTCAAGTGTGAAAACAAGTTTGTAGTGTACCTCATTGAGTGCACAACCTGTGCCCGCCAGTACATAGGGAGAATAACTAGGGAGGTGGGTACCCGCATAAAAGAGCATTTATCACATGTAACCAATGATCGAGCTGTTTCAGCACTGTCAAAACATTTTTTGGAACAGCATGATGGTGACTTGCGATCCTTTAGGTGGCAGGCTATCGAGCAAATTGTGAGTCCCCCACGTGGAGGAGATAAGTTTCAGATTCTATCTCATCAAGAGATTTATTGGATCCATAAACTCGGTAGCCTGCTACCTAGAGGATTTAACTCAGAATTTGACATTCTTAATTATTGGCATAGATAGGGTCTATACAACCATCTGCCAATAAGTGATATATTGTCAAGTAACAATATGTTAATATCTATACAATTGATACGTATCAATGTGCTTTTGGTTATAGTGTTTACAGCTTTTATCATTAACACCAGCTAACTCTGATTCTCTGTTAGAAATCTAGGGTTTCAGTTTTATGGTTGTTTTTCAAAACATTCTATTGTGCCATTGGTTTATCAGAATTAATCCCTGTACAGGTTTTTAATTCTAAATCAAATACCTAAATATCATGAAGTTGCTATTAGGAACAAATAGATATGGATTATTTTAGGCAGAATACTTTAACAAATTAATTTTGTAATATTCTTGTACTGTTTCTATATTTACAATATTTAATACATGTTTGTATAAACTTACATTGGTGTTATAAACTGCTATTATTTTAATATCATCTTATATTTACTATGTATGATAAGTTTGCATATCATTGCAATTTAGGAATATCACCTAGGTAATGATAACACATAGTACATAATATGTTGTATATGTATAGGATTATACCTTTTCATACTAACTACTATTTAATGATATATCTTAGATAGTTTGAATATAAATTAATTTGTATTTAGTTGTGAAATTATCTCCTAGGATCTATTTCTATTTCATTTATATATTCACAGTGTATCTATACACATAGGGTTAAAAATAGGTTGAGCTGTAATTAACAAATATCAAATCACAACAGTGTTGTAGCTTTAAATAGCTTACACCTAACAATTGTATTTTATGTCTAGGATTACGGTCTCATTTACCGAAACCGGTCAGACTTTTCACTTTGTTTTATCATGCTCATCCCTTTTTTCATGTACGGAGTCTACCTAATTTTTAATGTATTTCAATAAATTGTTTCATGTTTTATCCTAATCGGGACACACTGGATTTATTCTTCTCTTTAGTGCTCTAAGTCAGAAACGGAGCGGGACTGTTTTTTCTATGTTTACTGTGGAGTACAGGGACTCCATCCGTCTTTTTTGCCTCTGCTTCTATCACATTGAGCAACAGTGAGGGAGAGCCGTATATCACAGCTGAGGAGTCCAGAGGCGGGACCTATGGTGCTTTCACGCAGAGCGAAGCTACGCAGTGTTTGGAAGAGGTGAGACTCCTAACAGGAGCACAGCTTTTGGGAATACCACAGGAGCAAGAGGTGTAAGCAGCTTTCCTTGGGGGAAAAACAAGTCTTTCCTACGCCGAGCTGCATGAAGCTCACTCACAGAGGTTGGATCGGATACACCGCAATACGGGTGAACAGATTACCCGGACACTTGTTGCAGCTACGCTGTAAGTAATCTGAATACCTGAGGGGATTGTTTACCTTGGCAGTAATTTATAACGGTGTCAGGAGATGAACACATGTGACATTACCAAGCATGGAATGCAGTCATTTTTCCATTGAACTATATAACATGTATTTATTGTTATAGCCTCTGTAGCACTCAGTATACTATTTTGAGCTGTCCTTTGCAGGTGAGCAGATTACCCGGACACTTGTTGCAGCTACGCTGTAGTAATTTGAATACAGGAGGGGATTGTTCACCTGAGCAGTAATATATTGGTATAGCATCTGTAGTGCTCAGCAGTCCTTTGCTAAAGGTTTACTAGCCCTGTATATAATGTGAAGATATGCTTTACAAAGGCTAAGGAGTGGTATTATCTTAATACTAAAGGGCTAGTACTACTAGTGTTGATAATTCTTACTATCAATATACTACAGCATTTTTACCCATTTGATGCATATAGTATATATCATATAAGCTTCCATCCACTGCAGAAATTGTATACGTAAGGACATTTTTGTTTCCTATTTGTTTTTTTTAATGTCACTGCATGTTGCGGATGGTAACAGCTTCTAGCAATTATAGGTCCCTGCTCAGCACCTTATACGTTTTTGGTTCATCTGTTATTATTAACTAATTTAATCACTAAGTCCCCTAACCTAACACCCCCTAAATTAACACCAATTACATAAAATAAAAAAATACTATGTTAAAATTAAAATAGAAACTTCTAACATTACTTAAATTTTTTTTCAAATCAGCCAATAGGATTTTAGTATCTCCCATCCTATTTGCTGATTTGTATTATATTGAGCCAATAGGAATTCAAGGTACCCCAAACATAAAACGGGTATCTTGCATTCAAGTTTCAGTGTGTGGCAGCGACCGCATGAAGAGGATCCTCCACGCTGGATGGCTCCGAGGCCGCCGGTCCTGTTCCGCGGCCACCTTCGCTCCGAGCCGCTTTTGCCCTGGATGAAGGTAGAAAAGGTCCCCGCGCTGGATGAAGATGTTGCCGCCTGGAAGAAGACCTTCACCGCCTGGAAGAAGACCTTCTCCGCCGGACTTCAGGAACTGCACCTATTTGAGGGTTAGACATAGGCTTTTTTTACTTGTTTAGGGTGGGGGTTTTTTAGATTAGGATTTTTTTATTTTAATGGGCTGCAGAAGAGCCGATTGCCCTTTTAAGGGCAATGCCCATACAAATGCCCCTTTAGGGCTTAGGTTTTTTTAGTTTTAGTTTTTTTTTATTTTGGGGGGTTTGGTGGGTTGGGCATTTTTACTACACGCTGAAACCAAGGTAAGCGCGGTGTAGCTGCATCCGGAACCGGAACCGGCACATACGAAGATCACACCAAGTCCTCCAATGAGAGTAGCTGAGAGAGTGCCGTAGCCAGCGATATGACTCAAGATCGCCCAAAGGTAAAATAGGAAAGAGAGCGGCAGGCACTACAAAAACCAAGCGGGCTGACACTAAAGTTTGAAAAATCAAAAAAAACTTTAATGAAAGTTATCTCAAAAGTTAACAGTTGAGGCAGAACACAAGTACAGGGGGGTGAAAAAAATGTGACAAGGAAGGCCTGACGCGTTTCGCGCCTCCTAGTGGCGCTTAATCATAGGCTACAGCACTAGGTAAGAGATACCTATTTAAAGGGAAAACCATTAACCCTAGACGTGCAGAAAATAATTTAAAAACATTATAAATTGTTAAAAACATTGGCACACTTACAGTGGGAATAATATACAAGATTGTATATATATATACAGGTTTCTATAATACAACAAGCAACAAGGTTTGAACTTAGACTGCCTGAATTAAAAGATGATAACGGATGTTAATATACGGAGAGGAGTTTAGTAAAAACTAGTATACTATATGCTTTTTAACTGATATGGTCAATTCGCTTAATTTTTATAATGAAGACAAGCAATGAAAAAAGCAGTATATAGATAATAAATATATTATATGTATATCCAATAGAACTTAGTTGTCTATTAGGTAATTCACATCACATTCTTTGTTCATTCCAAAGGGTTGCCGTGTATTTAGCTTTATTATCCAAAATATTTCCTTTTTATCTAGTATATGTTGTCTGTTACCTCCTCTAATAGGAATTCTAGCTATGTCTATAATTTGGACGGACATATCTGCCAAATGTGTGAAATGTAAACCATTAAAATGACTTGCTACTGCAGAGTCCTTACAATAGTTTTTGACATCTCTCATATGCTCTCCAAACCTTGTTCTGACTTCACGTGAGGTTTTTCCCACGTACTGACATTTACAAATATTACAAGTCAGAAGATAAATAGCAAACTTAGTTTTGCAGTTAGCATAAAAGTCTATAACATATTTCCCATGATCTACACTCGAGGAGAATTGAGTGCCTTTAATAAGGTTAGGGCAGGTATGACAATCCCTACTACCACATTTGTGAACACCCTTTCTAGATAGCCAATCCCCTGACGGGGTACTTTTTGTGTCCAAGACCAGACTGGGAGAAAGTACCTTCCCCAGTGTCTTGGGTTTTTTTGGGACAAACCTAAAATTTTTTACCAGAGGTTTAAGAATGTCATCTCCCAATAATAAATGGGAATGTTTCTTTAAGATTTTAACCACAGCATTGTAATGCATTGAGTATTCTGTGGTGAAAATAATACTCTCATTAGTGCCCAATTTAGACTCATTTTTGTTGTTGATAGGTTTATTCTTATACTTTTTTACTTCCAGTCTCGATTGTTCGAGTTTTCTTGGATTGTAACCTCTCTTAATTAACCTCTCTTTCAATTCTAGAGACTGTGTTTCATATATAAGATCGCTTTTGGTATTCCTGCGAAGCCTAATAAACTGCCCTCTTGGTATGGCTTTCTTTACATGTTCTGGGTGCTGTGATGCGGCATGCAGAATGGTATTTCCTGCTACTGGTTTCCTGTACGTTTGGGTCACAATTTGATTGTCTATAATTTTCAATGTTAAATCTAAGTAGTTGATTTGCAACCCATTTAATTCACCTGTAAATTGCAAACCCATTAAGTTATTACTTAGATAAGACAATAAATCATCCAAAACAACAGATTTCTTCTCATTGTTAACTATCATGAGCAAATCATCTATGTAACGAACAAAAAGTACTACTTGATCCATCCAGGGGTTATTACTTGAAAAAACATATGTTAATTCCCACCATGAAACATAAATATTAGCAAAAGCCGGGGCAAATTTTGCCCCCATGGCGGTCCCCCTTATTTGTAAGTAGTACTCTTTGTTAAACATAAAATAATTATGCGAGAGCAAAAATTGTAAAATTTCACATATGTAGTGTCTTTCCTGATCACTCAAGTTTGTTTCTCTCTTTAAAAAATAGTCCACAGCACTAATGCCTGAGTGCTGGGGTATGCTGGTATATAAAGAAACTATATCCGCAGTTATCCAACTGTAGTTGGACTGCTATTGGATGGTGTCCAATGTTGTTAGCAAGTGAGATGTGTCTCTTAAGTAGCTAAGTTGTCTTTGTGCAATGGGCTGTAGTATAGTATCTACCCATTCTCCTAAAGGTTCCAGTAAAGACCCTATGCCCGCTATAATGGGCCTGCCCGGTGGATGTTGAATGTTCTTATGTATTTTGGGTACATGATGGAACAGAGGAGTAATTGGGTGTTCTGGAATTAATAAATCTACATCCTCTTCTTTAAAAATGCCCAAAATAATGCCATCGGCAACAAGTTTGGTGATTTCTTTTTTAAAAGTATGTACTGGATTGTATGGCAACAACCTATAGACACTATTATCTGAAAGCTGCCTCTGGGCCTCTTCAAAATAGTATGATTTATCCATGACAACGATGCTGCCACCCTTATCCGAATTTCTGATGACAATGTCATCGTTATTTTTCAAAGTATTAATAGCTGAACGCTCTGTGAAATTCATATTCTGGGTGGCAGCATCGCCGCCTGTACTGACATCAGCTTCAAGTTTAAGTATGTCCTCTTGGACTAGTCTATGGTAGGCATTGACCATAGGGCCCCTAAAGTTAATAGGATAAAACTTAGACCTATATTTATTTGGTCTTCCTAATTTCTCTGTTGAGCTCTCCTGGTCAGTGCCCCCCATACTGTATAACTCATTAAGTGTTGCTACAGAGCACGCATCTATGAATGGTAAATGTGGAACAACTGCATTAGATTTAGGAATAGGCAACATTATATTATCCTGATCATCATTAGTATTAGACAAAGCAAAAAACCTTTTCAAAGACAGTTTTCGTATAAATTTGTTCACATCCAAAAGTGTATTAAAGCATGAAAGCCTATTGGTTGGAGCAAAGCCCAAACCTTTTGATAACACAGCAATTTCACTATCTTTCAACTGATGTTTTGAAATATTAATAACATTAAGTCCTTCTTCTGTGCATAGTGGTGTTGGAATTATTGCTTCTGCCCCCTTTTCATCTTGATCTTTCTTTTTTCTTCCTTTGCGCCATCTTCGTCTGTATTTTTTCCTCTTTCTGAACTTTTCCTTATTTTCAGACGTGTCGCCGGTTGTTCTTCCAAGTCTTCCCCCAACTGCACCTGTAAAAAAGCACATGAGGGTGGAGGAGTAGGAGAAGAGGGAGGAGAAGAAGCAGGAGAGGAAGATGAAGCAGTTGAGGAGCAGAAAGAAGAAATAGAGGAGACTGCTGAGATGTTAGCTTCTGAATCCGTGGACTCTCCCTCTGAAGCACTGAATGCCACTTTCCTGGCTTTCTTGTTCTTATTTTTAAGGATAGATTTAGGAACTTGTTTAGTTGGATCCTTATCATTCCCTTTTTCCTTGTGCTTATTTTTCATCTGTTGTTTAATTTTCCACGACTTGTTTTTTCGTTCACGTTGCTGTTGGCGCACCTCTGCCCAGTTATAAACTTTATCCTGATCATAATCATCTTTGTCACGTATAAATTTAGTTCCCTTTCTAGAGGCTTGTTCCTGATCACATCTCTTTAGGGTCTCATCCAATTTCTTCTTGTGCTCTAAGTATTTGGAGCTTACTTCCAAAGGTTTGAGGTCCTCTTTAATATTATCCACTTCTGCTTTGAGCTTCGTTCTTTTTTTCTCTTTAACTCTAATCAATACCTTGATGAGTTTAAATGAGCACTCTGTGAGTGCTATATTCCAATCCTCCATATCCAGAGGATCTTCAAAGTCAAAAGATGGATATTTCTTAATTCTAAGACCCCTTGGGATTCTTTCCGCTTCCACATATTTATTGAATGCAACAATATCCCACATCAGGCGTAAATCAGAAATTAGAATCTTTTGTAAGGCTTTGAAATTGGTTTTTAAGCTAGACTCCTCAATATCACTTTCTGCTTTAGAGAAAATTTTATTGAAAAAATCCTCTCTATTATACATATCAAACATGTCAATAGTCTCTTCCACATTGCTGTTAGTATCTGAATCCTGAATAGAATGGGTGAAATCTGTTCCCAAACCCTCCCTGTTTGTGTCTGCCATTTTTAAAGAACTGTATGTTATTTTATAGCCCTTTGGATTATATCCCAGCTAGATGCTCAAAGGAAAATGCCGGTATTTTTAATGCTTAGAATGTCCCAACCATAATACAGCAAGGATTAGTACAGACAGATCCTTAAGCTATTATCCCAACAGGTAAAACTTTCACGCTACAAAAAACACTAGAGAGCGAAAACAAATTAACTCACAGTGTGTAGCTTCAGAAGGTTGTCCGGACAAGGATGAAGGCGGTCTGGGTTATTCTATGGTCGGACGGCTTGCCAAGCGCTGTTAGGAGAGTCGAATTGCTACACGCTGAAACCAAGGTAAGCGCGGTGTAGCTGCATCCGGAACCGGAACCGGCACATACGAAGATCACACCAAGTCCTCCAATGAGAGTAGCTGAGAGAGTGCCGTAGCCAGCGATATGACTCAAGATCGCCCAAAGGTAAAATAGGAAAGAGAGCGGCAGGCACTACAAAAACCAAGCGGGCTGACACTAAAGTTTGAAAAATCAAAAAAAACTTTAATGAAAGTTATCTCAAAAGTTAACAGTTGAGGCAGAACACAAGTACAGGGGGGTGAAAAAAATGTGACAAGGAAGGCCTGACGCGTTTCGCGCCCCCTAGTGGCGCTTAATCATAGGCTACAGCACTAGGTAAGAGATACCTATTTAAAGGGAAAACCATTAACCCTAGACGTGCAGAAAATAATTTAAAAACATTATAAATTGTTAAAAACATTGGCACACTTACAGTGGGAATAATATACAAGATTGTATATATATATACAGGTTTCTATAATACAACAAGCAACAAGGTTTGAACTTAGACTGCCTGAATTAAAAGATGATAACGGATGTTAATATACGGAGAGGAGTTTAGTAAAAACTAGTATACTATATGCTTTTTAACTGATATGGTCAATTCGCTTAATTTTTATAATGAAGACAAGCAATGAAAAAAGCAGTATATAGATAATAAATATATTATATGTATATCCAATAGAACTTAGTTGTCTATTAGGTAATTCACATCACATTCTTTGTTCATTCCAAAGGGTTGCCGTGTATTTAGCTTTATTATCCAAAATATTTCCTTTTTATCTAGTATATGTTGTCTGTTACCTCCTCTAATAGGAATTCTAGCTATGTCTATAATTTGGACGGACATATCTGCCAAATGTGTGAAATGTAAACCATTAAAATGACTTGCTACTGCAGAGTCCTTACAATAGTTTTTGACATCTCTCATATGCTCTCCAAACCTTGTTCTGACTTCACGTGAGGTTTTTCCCACGTACTGACATTTACAAATATTACAAGTCAGAAGATAAATAGCAAACTTAGTTTTGCAGTTAGCATAAAAGTCTATAACATATTTCCCATGATCTACACTCGAGGAGAATTGAGTGCCTTTAATAAGGTTAGGGCAGGTATGACAATCCCTACTACCACATTTGTGAACACCCTTTCTAGATAGCCAATCCCCTGACGGGGTACTTTTTGTGTCCAAGACCAGACTGGGAGAAAGTACCTTCCCCAGTGTCTTGGGTTTTTTTGGGACAAACCTAAAATTTTTTACCAGAGGTTTAACAATGTCATCTCCCAATAATAAATGGGAATGTTTCTTTAAGATTTTAACCACAGCATTGTAATGCATTGAGTATTCTGTGGTGAAAATAATACTCTCATTAGTGCCCAATTTAGACTCATTTTTGTTGTTGATAGGTTTAAACCTTTGGAACCTTTGGAAGTAAGCTCCAAATACTTAGAGCACAAGAAGAAATTGGATGAGACCCTAAAGAGATGTGATCAGGAACAAGCCTCTAGAAAGGGAACTAAATTTATACGTGACAAAGATGATTATGATCAGGATAAAGTTTATAACTGGGCAGAGGTGCGCCAACAGCAACGTGAACGAAAAAACAAGTCGTGGAAAATTAAACAACAGATGAAAAATAAGCACAAGGAAAAAGGGAATGATAAGGATCCAACTAAACAAGTTCCTAAATCTATCCTTAAAAATAAGAACAAGAAAGCCAGGAAAGTGGCATTCAGTGCTTCAGAGGGAGAGTCCACGGATTCAGAAGCTAACATCTCAGCAGTCTCCTCTATTTCTTCTTTCTGCTCCTCAACTGCTTCATCTTCCTCTCCTGCTTCTTCTCCTCCCTCTTCTCCTACTCCTCCACCCTCATGTGCTTTTTTACAGGTGCAGTTGGGGGAAGACTTGGAAGAACAACCGGCGACACGTCTGAAAATAAGGAAAAGTTCAGAAAGAGGAAAAAATACAGACGAAGATGGCGCAAAGGAAGAAAAAAGAAAGATCAAGATGAAAAGGGGGCAGAAGCAATAATTCCAACACCACTATGCACAGAAGAAGGACTTAATGTTATTAATATTTCAAAACATCAGTTGAAAGATAGTGAAATTGCTGTGTTATCAAAAGGTTTGGGCTTTGCTCCAACCAATAGGCTTTCATGCTTTAATACACTTTTGGATGTGAACAAATTTATACGAAAACTGTCTTTGAAAAGGTTTTTTGCTTTGTCTAATACTAATGATGATCAGGATAATATAATGTTGCCTATTCCTAAATCTAATGCAGTTGTTCCACATTTACCATTCATAGATGCGTGCTCTGTAGCAACACTTAATGAGTTATACAGTATGGGGGGCACTGACCAGGAGAGCTCAACAGAGAAATTAGGAAGACCAAATAAATATAGGTCTAAGTTTTATCCTATTAACTTTAGGGGCCCTATGGTCAATGCCTACCATAGACTAGTCCAAGAGGACATACTTAAACTTGAAGCTGATGTCAGTACAGGCGGCGATGCTGCCACCCAGAATATGAATTTCACAGAGCGTTCAGCTATTAATACTTTGAAAAATAACGATGACATTGTCATCATAAATTCGGATAAGGGTGGCAGCATCGTTGTCATGGATAAATCATACTATTTTGAAGAGGCCCAGAGGCAGCTTTCAGATAATAGTGTCTATAGGTTGTTGCCATACAATCCAGTACATACTTTTAAAAAAGAAATCACCAAACTTGTTGCCGATGGCATTATTTTGGGCATTTTTAAAGAAGAGGATGTAGATTTATTAATTCCAGAACACCCAATTACTCCTCTGTTCCATCATGTACCCAAAATACATAAGAACATTCAACATCCACCGGGCAGGCCCATTATAGCGGGCATAGGGTCTTTACTGGAACCTTTAGGAGAATGGGTAGATACTATACTACAGCCCATTGCACAAAGACAACTTAGCTACTTAAGAGACACATCTCACTTGCTAACAACATTGGACACCATCCAATGGCAGTCCAACTACAGTTGGATAACTGCGGATATAGTTTCTTTATATACCAGCATACCCCAGCACTCAGGCATTAGTGCTGTGGACTATTTTTTAAAGAGAGAAACAAACTTGAGTGATCAGGAAAGACACTACATATGTGAAATTTTACAATTTTTGCTCTCGCATAATTATTTTATGTTTAACAAAGAGTACTACTTACAAATAAGGGGGACCGCCATGGGGGCAAAATTTGCCCCGGCTTTTGCTAATATTTATGTTTCATGGTGGGAATTAACATATGTTTTTTCAAGTAATAACCCCTGGATGGATCAAGTAGTACTTTTTGTTCGTTACATAGATGATTTGCTCATGATAGTTAACAATGAGAAGAAATCTGTTGTTTTGGATGATTTATTGTCTTATCTAAGTAATAACTTAATGGGTTTGCAATTTACAGGTGAATTAAATGGGTTGCAAATCAACTACTTAGATTTAACATTGAAAATTATAGACAATCAAATTGTGACCCAAACGTACAGGAAACCAGTAGCAGGAAATACCATTCTGCATGCCGCATCACAGCACCCAGAACATGTAAAGAAAGCCATACCAAGAGGGCAGTTTATTAGGCTTCGCAGGAACACCAAAAGCGATCTTATATATGAAACACAGTCTCTAGAATTGAAAGAGAGGTTAATTAAGAGAGGTTACAATCCAAGAAAACTCGAACAATCGAGACTGGAAGTAAAAAAGTATAAGAATAAACCTATCAACAACAAAAATGAGTCTAAATTGGGCACTAATGAGAGTATTATTTTCACCACAGAATACTCAATGCATTACAATGCTGTGGTTAAAATCTTAAAGAAACATTCCCATTTATTATTGGGAGATGACATTCTTAAACCTCTGGTAAAAAATTTTAGGTTTGTCCCAAAAAAACCCAAGACACTGGGGAAGGTACTTTCTCCCAGTCTGGTCTTGGACACAAAAAGTACCCCGTCAGGGGATTGGCTATCTAGAAAGGGTGTTCACAAATGTGGTAGTAGGGATTGTCATACCTGCCCTAACCTTATTAAAGGCACTCAATTCTCCTCGAGTGTAGATCATGGGAAATATGTTATAGACTTTTATGCTAACTGCAAAACTAAGTTTGCTATTTATCTTCTGACTTGTAATATTTGTAAATGTCAGTACGTGGGAAAAACCTCACGTGAAGTCAGAACAAGGTTTGGAGAGCATATGAGAGATGTCAAAAACTATTGTAAGGACTCTGCAGTAGCAAGTCATTTTAATGGTTTACATTTCACACATTTGGCAGATATGTCCGTCCAAATTATAGACATAGCTAGAATTCCTATTAGAGGAGGTAACAGACAACATATACTAGATAAAAAGGAAATATTTTGGATAATAAAGCTAAATACACGGCAACCCTTTGGAATGAACAAAGAATGTGATGTGAATTACCTAATAGACAACTAAGTTCTATTGGATATACATATAATATATTTATTATCTATATACTGCTTTTTTCATTGCTTGTCTTCATTATAAAAATTAAGCGAATTGACCATATCAGTTAAAAAGCATATAGTATACTAGTTTTTACTAAACTCCTCTCCGTATATTAACATCCGTTATCATCTTTTAATTCAGGCAGTCTAAGTTCAAACCTTGTTGCTTGTTGTATTATAGAAACCTGTATATATATATACAATCTTGTATATTATTCCCACTGTAAGTGTGCCAATGTTTTTAACAATTTATAATGTTTTTAAATTATTTTCTGCACGTCTAGGGTTAATGGTTTTCCCTTTAAATAGGTATCTCTTACCTAGTGCTGTAGCCTATGATTAAGCGCCACTAGGGGGCGCGAAACGCGTCAGGCCTTCCTTGTCACATTTTTTTCACCCCCCTGTACTTGTGTTCTGCCTCAACTGTTAACTTTTGAGATAACTTTCATTAAAGTTTTTTTTGATTTTTCAAACTTTAGTGTCAGCCCGCTTGGTTTTTGTAGTGCCTGCCGCTCTCTTTCCTATTTTACCTTTGGGCATTTTTACTGTTAGGGGGGACTTAGTATTCTGTTAGGTAAAAGAGCTGTTTAATTTAGGGCAATGCCCTACAAAAGGCCATTTTAAGGCCTATTGGTAGCTTAGTGTTAGATTAGGGGGTGTTTTTATTTTGGGGGCTTTTTTATTTTTAAAGGGGTATTAGGTTAGGTTTAATTTTTTAATTTTTGATAACTTAGTTTATTTTTTTCTGTAATTTTAGATTTATTTATTTATTTAAATTTAATCTTAGTTTTTTATTAAGTAATGTTAGGATTTTTAATTTTAATTTTAAGTTAGTATCGGCTAGATTACGAGTCTTGCGTTAGGCTTAAAAAACACTGTTGTCCGGTCCCAATGATGCTTTTTAACGCCCGCTGGTATTACGAGTCTTGAAAGTACAGGTGTACTGCTCACTTTTTTGGCCAGACTTAGAAATACCGCAAATCCACTTCCGTAAATTGCGTATCCTATTTTTTTAATGGGACTTGCATAGCGCCGGTATTACAAGTCTGCCAAAAAGTGAGCAGTACACCCTCTCCTTTCAAGACTGGAACCGCATTTTAAAGTCAGCAGTTAAGAGTTTTATGGTACAACGCCGTAGCATAACTAAAGTGCTAAAAAGTACACTAACACCCATAAACTACCTATTAACCCCTAAACCGAGGCCCCCCACATTGCAAATACTAAAATAAAAATTTTAACCCCTAATCTGCCGAACCGGACATCGCCACCACTATAATAAATATATTAACCCCTAAACCGCCGCACTCCCGCATCGCAAACATTAGTTAAATATTATTAACCCCTAATCTGCCGTCCCTAACATCGACGCCACCGACCTACATTTATTAACCCTTAATCTGCCGTCCCAAACGTCGCCCCCACTATATTAAATTTATTAAACCCTAAACCTAACTCTAACCCTAACACCCCCTAACTTAAATATAATTTAAATAAATATAAATAAAATTACTATAATTAACTAAATTATTCCTATTTAAAACAAAATACTTACCTATAAAATAAACCCTAAGCTAGCTACAATATAACTAATACAGGGAGTGCAGAATTATTAGGCAAATGAGTATTTTGACCACATCATCCTCTTTATGCATGTTGTCTTACTCCAAGCTGTATAGGCTCGAAAGCCTACTACCAATTAAGCATATTAGGTGATGTGCATCCCTGTAATGAGAAGGGGTGTGGTCTAATGACATCAACACCCTATATCAGGTGTGCATAATTATTAGGCAACTTCCTTTCCTTTGGCAAAATGGGTCAAAAGAAGGACTTGACAGGCTCATAAAAGTCAAAAATAGTGAGATATCTTGCAGAGGGATGCAGCACTCTTAAAATTGCAAAGCTTCTGAAGCGTGATCATCGAACAATCAAGCGTTTCATTCAAAATAGTCAACAGGGTCGCAAGAAGCGTGTGGAAAAACTAAGGCGCAAAATAACTGCCCCTGAACTGAGAAAAGTCAAGCGTGCAGCTGCCAAGATGCCACTTGCCACCAGTTTGGCCATATTTCAGAGCTGCAACATCACTGGAGTGCCCAAAAGCACAAGGTGTGCAATACTCAGAGACATGGCCAAGGTAAGAAAAGCTGAAAGATGACCACCACTGAACAAGACACACAAGCTGAAACATCAAGACTGGGCCAAGAAATATCTCAAGACTGATTTTTCTAAGGTTTTATGGACTGATGAAATGAGAGTGAGTCTTGATGGGCCAGATGGATGGGCCCGTGGCTGGATTGGTAAAGGGCAGAGAGCTCCAGTCCGACTCAGATGCCAGCAAGGTGGAGGTGGAGTACTGGTTTGGGCTGGTATCATCAAAGATGAGCTTGTGGGGCCTTTTTGGGTTGAGGATGGAGTCAAGCTCAACTGCCAGTCCTACTGCTAGTTTCTGGAAGACACCTTCTTCAAGCAGTGGTACAGGAAGAAGTCTGCATCCTTCAAGAAAAACATGATTTTCATGCAGGACAATGCTCCATCACACGCGTCCAAGTACTCCACAGCGTGGCTGGCAAGAAAGGGTATAAAAGAAGAAAATCTAATGACATGGCCTCCTTGTTCACCTGATCTGAACCCCATTGAGAACCTGTGGTCCATCATCAAATGTGAGATTTACAAGGAGGGAAAACTGTACACCTCTCTGAACAGTGTCTGGGAGGCTGTGGTTGCTGCTGCACGCAATGTTGATGGTGAACAGATCAAAACACTGACAGAATCCATGGATGGCAGGCTTTTGAGTGTCCTTGCAAAGAAAGGTGGCTATATTGGTCACTGATTTGTTTTTGTTTTGTTTTTGAATGTAAGAAATGTATATTTGTGAATGTTGAGATGTTATATTGGTTTCACTGGTAAAAATAAATAATTTAAATGGGTATATATTTGTTTTTGTTAAGTTGCCTAATAATTATGCACAGTAATAGTCACCTGCACACACAGATATCCCCCTAAAATAGCTATAACTAAAAACAAACTAAAAACTACTTCCAAAACTATTCAGCTTTGATATTAATGAGTTTTTTGGGTTCATTGAGAACATGGTTGTTGTTCAATAATAAAATTAATCCTCAAAAATACAACTTGCTTAATAATTCTGCACTCCCTGTAGTTACATTGTATCTAGCTTAGGGTTTATTTATATTTTACAGGCAAGTTTGTATTCATTTTAACTAGGTAGAATAGTTATTAAATAGTTATTAACTACCTAGTTAAAAAAATACAAAAGTACCTGTAAAATAAAACCTAACCTAAGTTACAATTACACCTATCACTACACTACAATTAAATTATTTCCCTAAATTAAATACAATTAAATACAATTAAATTAAATTATCTAAAGTACAAAAAAAACACTAAATTACAGAAAATAATAAACAAATTACAAAATCTTTAAACTAATTACACCTAATCTAATCCCCCTAACAAAATAAAAAGCCCCCCAAAATAAAAAAGCCCTACCCTACACTAAATTACAAATAGCCCTTAAAAGGGCCTTTTGCGGGGCATTGCCCCAAAGTAATCAGGTCTTTTACCTGTAAAAAAAAAGTACAAATCCCCCCCAAACATTAAAACCCACCACCCACACAACCAACCCTACTCTAAAACCCACCCAATACCCCCTTAAAAAAACCTAACACTAACCCCTTGAAGATCACCTTACAGGGAGAAGTCTTCATCCAACCGGGCCGAAGTCCTCAACGAAGCCGGGAGAAGTCTTCATCCAAGCCGGGCGAAGTGGTCCTCCAGACGGGCAGAAGTCTTCATCCAGACGGCATCTTCTATCTTCATCCATCCGGCACGGAGTGGGTCCATCTTCAAGACATCCGACGCGGAGCATCCTCTTCCTGAATAAAGGTTCCTTTAAATGACGTCATCCAAGATGGCGTCCCTTCAACTCCGACTGGCTGATAGAATTCTATCAGCCAATCGGAATTAAGGTAGAAAAAATCCTATTGAGCTTGCATTCTATTGGCTAATTGGAAAGCCAATAGAATGTGAGCCAATAGAATGTGGAAAAGCCAATAGAATGTCAGCCAATAGGATTTTTTCTACCTTAATTCTGATTGGCTGATAGAATTCTAACAGCCAATCGTAATTGAAGAGACGCCATCTTGGATGATGTCACTTAAAGGTACCTTCATTCTTTGTTAGCTGTCGTCAGAAGAGGATGCTCCACATCGGATGTCTTGAAGATGTACCCAACCATGCCGGATGGATGAAGATATAAGATGCCGTCTGGATGAAGACTTCTGCCCGTCTGGAGGACCACCTCGCATGGCTTGGATGAAGACTTTTTCCAGCTTCGTTGAGGACTTTGGCCCGGTTGGATGAAGACTTCTCCCGGTAAGGTAATCTTCAAGAGGTTAGTGTTAGGTTTTTTAAGGGGGTATTGGGTGGGTTTTAGAGTGGGGTTGGTTGCATGGGTGGTGGGTTTTAATGTTGGGGGGGTTTGTAATTTTTTTTTACAGGTAAAAGAGCTGATTACTTTGGGTCAATGCCCCGTAAAAGGCCCTATTAAGGGTTATTTGTAATTTAGTGTAGGGTAGGGATTTTTTTTATTTTGGGGGGCTTTTTATTTTGTTAGGGGGATTAGATTAGGTGTAATTAGTTTAAAAATCTTGTAATTTGTTTATTATTTTCTGTAATTTAGTGGGGTTTTTTTGATAATTTAATTTAATTGTATTTAATTTAGGGAAATAATTGAATTAAAGTGTAGTGTTAGGTGTAATTGTAACTTAGGTTAGGTTTTATTTTACAGGTACTTTTGTATTTATTTTATCTAGGTAGTTATTAAATAGTTAATAACTATTTAATAACTATTCTACCTAGTTAAAATAAATACAAACTTGCCTGTAAATAAAAATAAACCCTAAGCCAGATACAATGTAACTATTAGTTATATTGTAGCTAGCTTAGGGTTTATTTTACAGGTAAGTATTTAGTTTTAAATAGGAATAATTTAGTTAATGATTGGAATTTTTATTTAGATTTCTTTTAATTATATTTAAATTAGGGGGTGTTAAGTTTAGGGTTAGACTTAGGTTTAGGGTTTAATAACTTTAATATAGTGGTGGCGACGTTGGGGGCAGCAGATTAGGGGTTAATAAATGTAGGTAGGTGGCGTCGGTGTTAGTGCTGGCAGATTAGGGGTTAATAATATTTAACTAATGTTTGCGAGGCGTGAGTGCGTGTGAGGGATTAATTGTTATTATAGTGGCGGCGACGTTGGGGGCAGCAGATTAGAGGTTAATAAATGTAGGTAGGTGGCGGCGACGTTGGGGGCGGCAGATTAGGGGTTAATAAATATAATGTAGGTGTCGGCGATGTTGGGGGCAGCAGATTAGGGGTTCATAAGTATAATGTAGGTGGCGGCGGTGTCCGCAGCGGTAGATTAGGGGTGAATAATATAATGTACGTTGCGGCGATATCAGGAGCGGCAGATTAGGGGTTAATAAGTGTAAGATTCGGGAAGTTTAGACTCGGGGTTGATGTTAGGGTGTTAGATGTAGACATAAAATTTATTTCCCCATAGGAATCAATAGGGCTGCGTTAAGAAGCTTTACGCTGCTTTTTGGCAGGTGTTAGACTTTTTTTCAGCCGGCTCTCCCAGTTGATTCCTATGGGGAAATCATGCACAAGCACGTTACACCAATACGTAATACGTAAGCAGCGCTGGTATTGGAGTGCGGTAAGGAGCAAAATTTTGCTCAACACTCACTTCTTGTCTGGGTTGTAAAAACCCGTAATACCAGCGCTGTCTGTAAGTGAGCGGTGAGCATAAACTGCTCATTAGCACCGCATAGCCTCTAACGCAAAACTCGTAATCTAGGTGTATGTTTCTATTTTATGTAATTGGGGTTAATTTAGGGGATGTTTGGTTAGGGGCTTAGGCCTAGATTTGGAGTTTGGCGTTAGCCAAGAAAACCAGCGTTAGAGGCTCCTAACGCTGGTTTTAGGCTAACTCCGGTATTTGGAGTCACTCAAAATAGGGTCTAACGCTCACTTTTCAGCCGCGACTTTTCCATACCACAGATCCCCTTACATCAATTGCGTATCCTATCTTTTCAATGGGATCTTTCTAACTCCGGTATTTAGAGTCGTGTCTGAAGTGAGCGTTAGACATCTAACGACAAAACTCCAGCCGCAGGAAAAAAGTCAGTAGTTATGAGCTTTTTGGGCTAACGCCGGTTCATAAAGCTCTTAACTACTGTACTCTAAAGTACACTAACACCCATAAACTACCTATGTACCCCTAAACCGAGGCCCCTCCACATCGCCGCCACTCGATTACATTTTTTTAACCCCTAATCTGCCGACCGCCACCTACGTTATACTTATGTACCCCTAATCTGCTGCCCCTAACACCGCCGACCCCTGTATTATATTTATTAACCCCTAATCTGCCCCCCACAACGTCGCCGCCAGCTACCTACAATAATTAACCTATAATCTGCCGACCGCAAAGCGCGGCCACCTACATTATAGCTATGTACCCCTAATCTGCTGCCCCTAACACCGCCGACCCCTATATTATATTTATTAACCCCTAATCTGCCCCCCTCAACGTCGCCTCCACCTGCCTACACTTATTAACCCCTAATCTGCAGAGCGGACCGCACCACTACTATTATAAAGTTATTAACCCCTAATCCGCCTCACTAACCCTATAATAAATAGTATTAACCCCTAATCTGCCCTCCCTAACATCGCCGACACCAAACTTCAATTATTAACCCCTAATCTGCCGACTGGAGCTCACTGCTATTCTAATAAATGGATTAACCCCTAAAGCTAAGTCTAACCCTAACACTAACACCCCCCTAAATTAAATATAATTTTAATCTAACGAAATTAATTAACTCTTATTAAATAAATTATTCCTATTTAAAGCTAAATACTTACCTGTAAAATAAACCCTAATATAGCTACAATATAAATTATAATTACATTGTAGCTATTTTAGGATTAATATTTATTTTACAGGCAACTTTGTAATTATTTTAACCAGGTACAATAGCTATTAAATAGTTAAGGACTATTTAATAGTTACCTAGTTAAAATAATTACAAAATTACCTGTAAAATAAATCCTAACCTAAGTTACAATTAAACCTAACACTATACTATCATTAAATTAATTAAATAAAATACCTACAATTACCTACAATTAAACCTAACACTACACTATCAATACATTAATTAAATACAATATCTACAAATAACTACAATGAAATAAACTAACTAAAGTACAAAAAATAAAAAGAACTAAGTTACAAAAAATAAAAAAATATCTACAAACATAAGAAAAATATTACAACAATTTTAAACTAATTACACCTACTCTAAGCCCCCTAATAAAACAACAAAGCCCCCCAAAATAAAAAATGCCCTACTCTATTCTAAATTACTAAAGTTAAAAGCTCTTTTACCTTACTAGCCCTGAACAGGGCCCTTTGCGGGGCATGCCCCAAGAAGTTCAGCTCTTTTGCCTGTAAAAAAAAACATACAATACCCCCCCCAACATTACAACTCACCACCCACATACCCCTAATCTAACCCAAACCCCCCTTAAATAAACCTAACACTAAGCCCCTGAAGATCATCCTACCTTGTCTTCACCTCACCAGGTATCACCGATCCGTCCTGGCTCCAAAATCTTCATCCAACCCAAGCGGGGGTTGGCGATCCATCATCCGGTGGCTGAAGAGGTCCAGAAGAGGCTCCAAAGTCTTCATCCTATCCGGGAAGAAGAGGCGATCCGGACCGGCAACCATCTTGATCCAAGCAGCATCTTCTATCTTCATCCGATGACGACCGGCTCCATCCTGAAGACCTCCACCGCGGACCCATCTTCTTCCGGCGACGTCCAACTGAAGAATGACGGTTCCTTTAAGGGATGTCATCCAAGATGGCGTCCCTCGAATTCCGATTGGCTGATATGATTCTATCAGCCAATCGGAATTAAGGTAGGAATATTCTGATTGGCTGATGGAATCAAGTTCCAATCAGCCAATCAGATTGAGCTCGCATTCTATTGGCTGTTCCGATCAGGAAAGTTTTCTTCTGTGAAAAGCACACTGGTCTAAAAGAGGCTGCCTCCAGGTGGTAAATCGCCATAGAACAAGCCACTGAGCTGTTGTTCGTTCCTGGTAGAGCGCTTCTCTCTTTGTATGCAAATTATTATGACCCTGGGGAAGTCTCCCTATGGGTGATGGGGGAAACCAGACGTGGACTCCTTGCCCAGTGTGCTTAGAGGAATGTGGCTGCACCTCACTGACGAGGCCGAAACGATCGTCTGGGGTTGTCATGTTCCTTGTTCAGAGGAGAATTGCCTGGTATTTCGGGGCTGGACTGACCTTACTTGGCGGGATCAGACTGATATACTTCAGGAAAGTTTTCTTCTGTGAAAAGCACACTAGTCTAAAAGAGGCTGCCTCCAGGTGGTAAATCGCCATAGAACAAGAGACTGAGCTGTTGTTCGTTCCTGGTAGAGCGCTTCTCTCTTTGTATGCAAATTATTATGACCCTGGGGAAGTCTCCCTATGGGTGATGGGGGAAACCAGACGTGGACTCCTTGCCCAGTGTGCTTAGAGGAATGTGGCTGTACCTCACTGACGAGGCCCATAGGAGGCCGAAACGATTGTCTGGGGTTGTCATGTTCCTTGTTCAGAGGAGAATTGCCTGGTATTTCGGGGCTGGAGTGACCTTACTTGGCGGGATCAGACTGATATACTTCAGGAAAGTTTTCTTCTGTGAAAAGCACACTGGTCTAAAAGAGGCTGCATCCAGGTGGTAAATCGCCATAGAACAAGCCACTGAGCTGTTGTTCGTTCCTGGTAGAGCGCTTCTCTCTTTGTATGCAAATTATTATGACTCTGGGGAAGTCTCCCTATGGGTGATGGGGGAAACCAGACGTGGACTCCTTGCCCAGTGTGCTTAGAGGAATGTGGCTGCACCTCACTGACGAGGCCCATAGGAGGTCGAAACGATCGTCTGGGGTTGTCATGTTCCTTGTTCAGAGGAGAATTGCCTGGTATTTCGGGGCTGGACTGACCTTACTTGGCGGGATCAGACTGATATACTTCAGGAAAGTTTTCTTCTGTGAAAAGCACACTGGTCTAAAAGAGGCTGCCTCCAGGTGGTAAATCGCCATAGAACAAGCCACTGAGCTGTTGTTCGTTCCTGGTAGAGCGCTTCTCTCTTTGTATGCAAATTATTATGACCCTGGGGAAGTCTCCCTATGGGTGATGGGGGAAACCAGACGTGGACTCCTTGCCCAGTGTGCTTAGAGGAATGTGGCTGCACCTCACTGACGAGGCCCATAGGAGGCCGAAACGATCGTCTGGGGTTGTCATGTACCTTGTTCAGAGGAGAATTGCCTGGTATTTCGGGGCTGGACTGACCTTACTTGGCGGGATCAGACTGATATACTTCAGGAAAGTTTTCTTCTGTGAAAAGCACACTGGTCTAAAAGAGGCTGCCTCCAGGTGGTAAATCGCCATAGAACAAGCCACTGAGCTGTTGTTCGTTCCTGGTAGAGCGCTTCTCTCTTTGTATGCAAATTATTATGACCCTGGGGAAGTCTCCCTATGGGTGATGGGGGAAACCAGACGTGGACTCCTTGCCCAGTGTGCTTAGAGGAATGTGGCTGCACCTCACTGACGAGGCCCATAGGAGGCCGAAACGATCGTCTGGGGTTGTCATGTTCCTTGTTCAGAGGAGAATTGCCTGGTATTTCGGGGCTGGACTGACCTTACTTGGCGGGATCAGACTGATATACTTCAGGAAAGTTTTCTTCTGTGAAAAGCACACTGGTCTGAAAGAGGCTGCCTCCAGGTGGTAAATCGCCATAGAACAAGCCACTGAGCTGTTGTTCGTTCCTGGTAGAGCGCTTCTCTCTTTGTATGCAAATTATTATGACCCTGGGGAAGTCTCCCTATGGGTGATGGGGGAAACCAGACGTGGACTTCTTGCCCAGTGTGCTTAGAGGAATGTGGCTGCACCTCACTGACGAGGCCCATAGGAGGCCGAAACGATCATCTGGGGTTGTCATGTTCCTTGTTCAGAGGAGAATTGCCTGGTATTTCGGGGCTGGACTGACCTTACTTGGCGGGATCAGACTGATATACTTCAGGAAAGTTTTCTTCTGTGAAAAGCACACTGGTCTAAAAGAGGCTGCCTCCAGGTGGTAAATCGCCATAGAACAAGCCACTGAGCTGTTGTTCGTTCCTGGTAGAGCGCTTCTCTCTTTGTATGCAAATTATTATGACCCTGGGGAAGTCTCCCTATGGGTGATGGGGGAAACCAGACGTGGACTCCTTGCCCAGTGTGCTTAGAGGAATGTGGCTGCACCTCACTGACGAGGCCCATAGGAGGCCGAAACGATCGTCTGGGGTTGCCATGTTCCTTGTTCAGAGGAGAATTGCCTAGTATTTCGGGGCTGGACTGACCTTACTTGGCGGGATCAGACTGATATACTTCAGGAAAGTTTTCTTCTGTGAAAAGCACACTGGTCTAAAAGAGGCTGCATCCAGGTGGTAAATCGCCATAGAACAAGCCACTGAGCTGTTGTTCGTTCCTGGTAGAGCGCTTCTCTCTTTGTATGCAAATTATTATGACCCTGGGGAAGTCTCCCTATGGGTGATGGGGGAAACCAGACGTGGACTCCTTACCCAGTGTGCTTAGAGGAATGTGGCTGCACCTCACTGACGAGGCCCATAGGAGGCCGAAACGATCGTCTGGGGTTGTCATGTTCCTTGTTCAGAGGAGAATTGCCTGGTATTTCGGGGCTGGACTGACCTTACTTGGCGGGATCAGACTGATATACTTCAGGAAAGTTTTCTTCTGTGAAAAGCACACTGGTCTAAAAGAGGCTGCCTCCAGGTGGTAAATTGCCATAGAACAAGCCACTGAGCTGTTGTTCGTTCCTGGTAGAGCGCTTCTCTCTTTGTATGCAAATTATTATGACCCTGGGGAAGTCTCCCTATGGGTGATGGGGGAAACCAGACGTGGACTCCTTGCCCAGTGTGCTTAGAGGAATGTGGCTGCACCTCACTGACGAGGCCCATAGGAGGCCGAAACGATCGTCTGGGGTTGTCATGTTCCTTGTTCAGAGGAGAATTGCCTGGTATTTCGGGGCTGGACTGACCTTACTTGGCGGGATCAGACTGATATACTTCAGGAAAGTTTTCTTCTGTGAAAAGCACACTGGTCTAAAAGAGGCTGCCTCCAGGTGGTAAATCGCCATAGAACAAGCCACTGAGCTGTTGTTCGTTCCTGGTAGAGCGCTTCTCTCTTTGTATGCAAATTATTATGACCCTGGGGAAGTCTCCCTATGGGTGATGGGGGAAACCAGACGTGGACTCCTTGCCCAGTGTGCTTAGAGGAATGTAGCTGCACCTCACTGACGAGGCCCATAGGAGGCCGAAACGATCGTCTGGGATTGTCATGTTCCTTGTTCAGAGAAGAATTGCCTGGTATTTCGGGGCTGGACTGACCTTACTTGGCGGGATCAGACTGATATACTTCAGGAAAGTTTTCTTCTGTGAAAAGCACACTGGTCTAAAAGAGGCTGCCTCCAGGTGGTAAATCGCCATAGAACAAGCCACTGAGCTGTTGTTCGTTCCTGGTAGAGCGCTTCTCTCTTTGTATGCAAATTATTATGACCCTGGGGAAGTCTCCCTATGGATGATGGGGGAAACCAGACGTGGACTCCTTGCCCAGTGTGCTTAGAGGAATGTGGCTGCACCTCACTGACGAGGGCCATAGGAGGCCGAAACGATCGTCTGGGGTTGTCATGTTCCTTAATCAGAGGAGAATTGCCTGGTATTTCGGGGCTGGACTGACCTTACTTGGCGGGATCAGACTGATATACTTCAGGAAAGTTTTCTTCTGTGAAAAGCACACTGGTCTAAAAGAGGCTGCCTCCAGGTGGTAAATCGCCATAGAACAAGCCACTGAGCTGTTGTTCGTTCCTGGTAGAGCGCTTCTCTCTTTGTATGCAAATTATATATATATATATATATATATATATATACACATTATATATATATATATATATATATATATATATATATATATATATATATATATATATATATATATATATATATATATATATATATATATATATATATATATGATATTGTGAATGTAAAATACATTTCTATACCTATATATCTATAATATATATATATATATTTATAATAAAAAATAAATTATCCTGTACATGAAGAACATTGGAATGTAAAATATGTAATATACACACACATACACTGTATATATATATATATATATATATATAAATATATATATATATATATATATATATACACACATACACAAATATTTAGATAGCTGTATTTATGCATATATAAAATAAAGCCCTTTTGCAGCCTTTTTTGTCAAACACCTTATACCATCTATCTTTGAGTCTTATAACTTATTAAATTTTTACATAATTTTTATCAGACAGTGTATATATGAGTGTATTTTTACATGTATTTATGTTGTGTTTAATGCAGCTTTTTTTCTTCCACTACCATTTACGCAAACTCTGAAGTCGTTCTAATTGGAAATGCATTAAATTTTATGTGCTCGAGCAAACACGTTTTTTTTAAACTCGTAATACGCACGCTATTTCCATCACATGCAAAAAGACAAGATACACCAGATACTGTTAGCGCACCACTCATAATCTAGGCCTAAATTGGTAAAATTTACCTCTAGATACTATCGGTTTTGCAAAATTCCGATGAAATTAGGGAGTAATTGAGTTTAAGCAAATGTTAATTGCCACAATGGAACTTAAATCAGTTTGTAGAATTTTTTTTTTATAAATTGACAACATTATTGAGTACTCTATTTTGCGTGTAATTTGACGCTTAATTATAGGGAGTTTTCAGTTGAAGCTTTGATAAATGGGGCCCTTTATGCATAATTAAATGTTGATGTTAAAGGGACACTAAAGTCAAAACTAAACTTCAAGATTTAGATGAAGAATTTAGAATTACAAGACTTTCCATTTTACTTGCATCAGAAAGTGTGCATATAAAAATACACAATTTTATAATGATCAGCTATTAATGAGCATGTGCAAGAGTTCACAGTGTATACGTATTTGAGTCTCATTGGCTGATGCCTGTCATGTGATGAAGGGGTCTTGCAAATTGAAAAAAAAAAATGTTGAAATTTGTCAGAAAAACATGTACTGCACATTTAAAATCTAGATTGTGTTATTGCATTGCATTATTATATTACTCTTATTATGCATTTGTTGATTATTTAGTTCTACTGTATGTAGTGTTCCTTTAATGTGCTTTACCCTTTAGCTAGGGCTTTACTACAGTAAGGTCATAATACTTTGTGTTTTTATCTATATCTAGTATCTATCTAGTTTCTGGTATCTATCTAGTATCTTTCTAGTATCTTTCTATCTCATATATATTTTGTATCTATCTATTTTGTATCTATCTATGTCATATCTATCTCATATCTATCCATCTTGTATCTATCTCACATCTATCCATCTCGTATATATCTATCTATCTCGTATCTATCTATCTCATTTCTTTCCATCTCATGAATCACTATGGGCCAATGAAACTAGTAATTCAGCTAAGGGGGATGGATTTTTAAATGTTCTCAGAGATAACTTCTTGTCACAATTAATAGAGAAGCCAACTAGGAGTAAAGCTATATTGGATTTAATGCTATCAAACAATACAGATATAATATCAAACATAGAAGTCAAAGAACATTTGGGTTACAGTGATCATAAGTTATAACATGATTACATTTAAAATCTCTTTTCATATGCAGTGTTTTAAAGGTTTAACTAAGACTTTTAACTTTAAGAAAGCAAAATTCAACGATTTAAGGAAATCATTAAATAATATAAATTGGGACAATGTATTCTCTAATAAAAATGCAGAGGATAAATGGATAATATTTAAAACTTTCTTAAATAAATATACGTATCAACAAATACCATATGGTTATAAAAATAAAAAATCAAAGCCAATGTGGCTAAATAAAAGAGAAATTAGGAAAAAACGTAGGGCATTTAAACTATTCAAAGAAAATAGTACAGACTCAACATTCCATATTCATAAGGAATCTATCTATCTATTAGTAGAGCGCGAACTAATCACCCGTGAGGGCCTCAAGGCGCTAAGGGAAAGCAGATAGGAGGAGGGGGGGAGGGGGGAGGGGATGGGCGTTCAGTCGAAGAGCCAGGTTTTGAGGTCCTTTCTGAACTTTGTAAGGGAGGTGGATTGTCTGAGGTGCAGTGGGAGGGTGTTCCATGTCTTTGCTGCTATGTGGGAGAAGGATCTTCCACCCACTGTGGATTTGCTGATGCGGGGGATGACTGCGAGTGCTTGGTCGGCCGATCGTAGTTGTCTGGCGGGGGTGTAGAAATTTACGCGGTGGTTTATGTATTCGGGTCCGATGTTGTGTAGGGCCTTGAACGCGTGGGTAAGGAGCTTAAAGGTGATTCTCTTTTTGATGGGGAGCCAGTGAAGGTTCCTTAGGTGTTCGGTGATGTGGCATTGGAGAGGGATGTTGAGGATGACTATGGCTGAGGCGTTCTGGATACGTTGGAGTCTCTTTTGGAGTTTGATGGTGGAGCCGGCGTAGAGTGCGTTGCCGTAGTCCAACCGGCTGCTGACAAGGGCGTGGGTGACTGTTTTCCTGGTTTCTGTAGGGATCAATTTGAAGATTTTTCATAGCAGGTGGAGGATGTGGAATCATGTTGAGGTGATGGCATTGATTTGTTGGTTCATGGAGAGTGATGAGTCCAGGATGAAGCCTAGATTTTGTGAGTGGTCGGTTGGGGTTGGAGGTTGACCGAGGGATGTGGGCCACAAGGAGTCATACCATGCGGATTTATTGGGTCCGAGGAGGCGGACTTCGGTTTTGTCTGTGTTCAGTTTGAGCCAGTTGTCATTCATCCAGGCGGCGACTGCTGTCAGGCCTTTGTGGACTTTCTTTTTGGCGGTGGTGGGATCTCGGGTGAGTGAGATGATTAACTGGGTGTCGTCGGCGTAGGAGACGATATTGAGGTTGTGGCATCGGACGATGGCTGCGAGAGGGGCCATGTAGATGTTGAAGAGGGTGGGGCTCAGTGAAGAGCCTTGCAGTACACCACAGTTGACTGGTGTGGGTTTGGAGGCAAAGGGAGGGAGTCTGACTTTCTGGGTCCTGCCCGTGAGTAAGGAGGTGATCCAATCCAGGCCTTTTCTGCGTATGCCGGCGTCGTGTAGGCGGGTGCGGAGGGTGTTGTGGTCGACAGTGTCAAAGGCTGCAGAGAGGTCTAGGAGGATCAGGGTGGCAGTTTCTCCTCGGTTGAGCATGGCGCAGATGTCGTCGAGGAAGGTGGTCTCGGTGCTGTGGTTGCTTCTGAAGCCGGATGGGGAGTGGTCCAGGGTGTGGTTGGTCTCAATGTGGTCAATAAGTTGCGAGTTGATGGACTTCTCTATGACTTTGGCCGGGAAAGGGAGTAGAGAGATGGGAAGGTAGTTATTCAAGTCTGTGGGGTCTGCCGAGGGATTCTTCAGCAGGGGTTTCAGTTCTGCTTGCTTCCAGACAAGATGCCGGTTTTGATGGAGCAGTTGATGGTGCGGAAAAGGTCAGGGGCGATGGTGTTGCTTGCTTTGTTGAATATGTGATGAGGGCATGGGTCCGAGGGTGCACAGGAGTGGATGGATTTCATGATTCTGAGGGTGTCCTCTGTGGTGAGGGGGAACCAGATATTCTGTGTGTGGTGTGGGGGGCAAATTTGGGAGGGGAATCATTGGGTGTAGGGGAGTTGGTGGTGGAGGTTGAGAAACTGTCATAGATGTCGAGGATCTTGCGGTGGAAGTTGGCAGTGAGGGTATTGCAGAGGTCCTGGGAGGGTGGGATGTTGGTGGTGTCGCTGTTGGGTTGTAACAAAGCATGCAAAAAAGCAATCAAATTAGCCAAATTTGAAAATGAAAAATTAATTGCAAGGGATTCTAAGTATAACCCTAAAAAGTTCTTTAAGTACATAAATAGCAAAAAATCTAAGAAGGACAATATAGGTACATTAAAATGCGTGGAGGGTAGCATGATAAATAATGACAGGGAGAAGGCTGAGGTACTAAACCTGTTTTTTTCTTCAGTATACACAAGAGAGGAACCATTGGATGATACTTTGGAACAAAATAGAACATGCCAGCCTGTACCATTAACTGGGTTATGTTTAGAGGATATCAGGAAAAAACTGGATAATATTAAGGTAAATAAAACTCCAGGCCCAGATGGAATACACACAAGGGTGTTAAGGGAATTTAGCACTGTTATAGACAAACCTCTACTCTTAATTTTTCAAGACTCATTATATTCAGGCATGGTACACCAGGATTAGCGTAAAGCTGATGTAGTGCCACTCTTCAAAAAGGGAAGCAGGGATGATCCAGGAAGCTATAGACCAGTTAGTTTGACATCAATAGTGGGGAAGATATTTGAAGGGATTATAAGGGATTATATTGATGATCGTATTCGTGTAAACAAGATTATGAGTTCTAATCAGCATGGTTTTAGGAGAAATAGATCATGTCAAACTAATCTAATTAGATTCTATGAGGAAGTAAGTAAAAATATAGATAAATGGGATCAGTTGATGTGATATACTTAGATTTTGCAAAGGCATTTGATACATGAGAGATTAATGCACACAATTAACCCCTTAATGACCACAGCACTTTTCCATTTTCTGTCCGTTTGGGACCAAGACTATTTTTACATTTTTGCGGTGTTTGTGTTTAGCTGTAATATTCCTCTTGCTCATTTACTGTACCCACACATATTATATACCGTTTTTCTCGCCATTAAATGGACTTTCTAAAGATATCATTATTTTCATCATATCTTATAATTTACTATAATTTTTTTTTTATAAAATATGAGGAAAAATGGAAAAAAACACACTTTTTCTAACTTTGACCCCCAAAATCTGTTACATATCTACAACCACCAAAAAACACCCATGCTAAATAGTTTCTAAATGTTGTCCTGAGTTTAGAAATACCCAATGTTTACATGTTCTTTGGTTTTTTGCAAGTTATAGGGCCATAAATACAAGTAGCACTTTGCTATTTCCAAAGAATTTTTTTTTCAAAATTAGCGCTAGTTACATTAGAACACTAATATCTTTCAGAAATCCCTGAATATCCCTTGACATGTATATATTTTTTTTTAGTAGACATCCCAAAGTATTGATCTAGGCCAATTTTGGTAAATTTCATACAACCATTTCACCGCCAAATGCGATCAAATACAAAAAATCGTTCACTTTTTCACAAATTTTTTCACAAACTTTCGGTTTCTCACTGAAATTATTTACAAACAGCTTGTGCAATTATGGCATAAATGGTTGTAAATTCTTCTCTGGGATCCCCTTTGTTCAGAAATAGCAGACATATATGGCTTTGGCGTTGCTTTTTGGTAATTAGAAGGCCGCTAAATGCCACTGCGCACCACACATGTATTATGCCCAGCAGTTAAGAGGTTAATTAGGGAGCTTTTAGGGAGCTTGTATGGTTAATTTTAGCTTTATTGTAGTGTAGTAGACAACCCAAAGTATTGATCTAGGCCCATTTTTGTATATTTCATGCCACCATTTTACCGCCAAATGCGATCAAATTAAAAAAAAAAAGTTACATTTTTCACAATTTTAGGTTTCTCACTGAAATCATTTACAAACAGCTTGTGCAATTATGGCACAAATGGTTGTAAATGCTTCTCTGGGATCCCCTTTGTTCAGAAATAGCAGACATATATGACTTTGGCATTGCTTTCTGGTAATTAGAAGGCCGCTAAATGCTGCTGCGCCTCACACGTGTATTATGGCTAGCAGTGAAGGGGTTAATTAGGGAGTTTGTAGGGAGCTTGCAGGGTTAATTTTAGCTTTAGTGTAGAGATCAGCCTCCCACCTGACACATCCCACCCCCTGATCCCTCCCAAACAGCTCCCTTCCCTCCCCTACCCCACAATTGTCCCCGCCATCTTAAGTACTGGCAGAAAGTCTGCCAGTACTAAAGTAAAAGGGTTTTTAAAAATAATAATTTTTTTTAGCATATTTACATATGCTACTGGGTAGGATCCCCCTTAGCCCCCAACCTCCTTGATCCCCCCCAAAACCGCTCTCTAACCCTCCCCTCTGCCTTATTGGGGGCCATCTATCTTTTTTTTTTTTCATTTTCCTACAGTTTTTTTTTCTGTGTGTAGCGATTCCCACCCTCTCCCTCCCCGTGCACGCGCCCGCCCCCACCCTCTCGTGCACATGCGCGCGTCAGTGCGTGCCCCCTGGCATCCCCGCCCACGATCCCGCCCCCCTCCACATCACGAGGGCCATCGATGGCCGCCACCCGCCTCCCGGTCCGGCTCCCACCCACCAACGCAGTAAGCCACCGATCTCCGGTGCAGAGAGGGCCACAGAGTTGCTCTCTCTGCACCGGATGGCTTAAAAAGGTTATTGCAGGATGCCTCCATATCGAGGCATCACTGCAATAAACGGAAAGCAGCTGGAAGCGAGCAGGATCGCTTCCAGCTGCTTTCTACACCGAGGACGTGCAGGGTACGTTCTCAGGCATTAACTGCCTTTTTTTTGAGGACATACCCTGCACGTCCTCGGTCGTTAAGGGGTTAAGGGACTGGGAATAGCTGAAAATGTTAGCTCATGGATAAATAACTGGATAAAAGATAGGGAGCAATGAGTAGTAGTAAATGGATCATACTCAGATTGGACAAAGGTAATCAGTGGAGTCCCCCAGGGATCAGTACTGGGCCCAGTTCTTTTTACTATTTTTTATAAATGACTTGGAGCAAGGATTAAATAGTGACATCTCTATTTTTGCAGATGATACTAAGTTAAGTAAGGTCATTAGGTCAGAGCAGGATGAACTTTCATTACAAAGGGATCTGCAAAAATTAGAAGTATGGGCAGGTAACTGTAATATGAGATTTAATACAGGAAAATGCAAGGTTCTACATTTTAGAAGTAAAAATAAGCAGGCAACGTATTTTTTAAATGGGACAAGACTTAGCCAAACAGAGGAGGAAAGGGATTTGGGAGTAGTAATAGATAACAAGCTAAAGATGGGTGCACAATGCAGGGCAGCGGCTTCAAAGGCTAACAAGATACTAGCTTGTATTAAAAGAGGCATTGATTCAAGGGAGGAAAGCAAAATTATGTCACTATATAAAGCCCTGGTAAGACCTCACCTTGAGTATGGAGTGCAGTTCTGGGGACCGATCGCAAAAAAAGATATTTCAGAACTAGAAAAAGTTCCGAGAAGGGCCACAAAGCTAATAAGGAGATTGGAGAATTTAATTTATAAGGAGAGGCTAGCCAAACTGGGTCTGTTTTCTTTAGAAAAAAGGCGCTTGAGAGGTGACATGATTACTTTATATAAATATATTCAAGGCCCATATACAGAGATGGCAGAAGCTCTGTTTATGCAAAGAAAATTGTTTCTGACAAGAGGTCACAATTTAAGGTCGGAGGAAAGGAGACTTAATCTCCTGCAGCGGAAACGTTTTTTCACTGTAAGAGCAATAAAACTGTGGAACTCATTACCAAAGGAGGTAGTGAATGCCAATACCCTAGATACATTTAAGAATAGTATGGATACATTTCTGTATATAAACAAAATTCATAGATATGATTGCTAGTAATAAATGGGTCACCTTTTAGTGCGGTTATTTAAGCTTAACTGGAGCTTTTTGTAAGTATTTTAGATTTGTATAGGCTGAACTCGATGGAATTTTTTCAACCTTATCTACTATGTTACTATGCTATAGCTATTTCACATTTATTCATCTCGTGTCTATCTCACATCTATCCATCTCCTATCTATTGTGTCATATTTATCTATCTCATATCTATCTATCTATCTATCTATCTATCTCATATCTATCTATTTATCTAGTATCTATCTCATATCTATTTATCTTGTATCTATCTCGTATCTATTTATCTAGTATCTATCTATCTATCAATCTATCAATCTATCTAGTATCTATTTATCTATCTAGTATCAATCTATCTAGTATCAATCAATCAATCAATCAATCAATCAATCAATCAATCAATCTATCTATCTATCTATCATCTATTTCATATCTATCTATTTATCTCATATCTATCTATCTATCTATCTATCTATCTATCTATCTATCTATCTATCTATCTATCTATCAACATGTATCCATCTGTCCAGTTTTTATCTTTTATCTACCTGTCTTGTATGTATCTATCTACCTACTCATCTTCCCTCATTTCAGTGTGTAATACTTTTATGGATAAACTTTTCATAACTTAATATTTTTTAGAAAATCATCATATTTGAAATGTTGACAAGCACATTGTAATATTGATTTTTTTTTTTATTTGTAATCTCAGTCAAATAGATTTCCATGAATAAAAGGTAAGATGATCATAATTGATCAAGGATGCTAAAGCAAAGTAAATATTTTGTTTGTATGAAACCCCCATTGTGATAGAAACATTTATGTGACAAAGATGAAAGGAGGATGTTTAAACTGTCTCAACTATTTGAGTGGCTATAATTTATTATTACACTGTGATCATTACATCTTCATGATAAAACATCTTGACATTGAGTATTTCTTTTAAGCTTATGGATGACAAAGTAAAGTATAAAATGTAAGTAAATTCAGTAGTACACGTATAATTTAAAATGTGAAACAGTTTGACAGTTGCAAAAAAACAAACAAACCTTGCCTGTTAAAGGGATATAAGACTCTTTTTCCTTTCATGATGCAGATAGACCATACAATTTTAAACAACTTTCCAATTTACTACTATTATCTAATTTGTTTAATTCTCTTGTTGAAGGATCAGTAATGCAAAAATGGGAGCTAGCTGAAAGCCAATGACAAGAAGCATATATGTGCCACCTCCAACCAACAGCTTCCGAGCCTACCTAGGTATAATTTTCAATGAAGGATAGAGATATAGGGGTAGATTTATTAAGCAGCAGAGGCTACTTTCTATGGCCATCATTTCAGGCTCTCCTGAAATGGAAGCTTTTAGGTGGCGGACTGAAATCATCCCAACCCAATAAGATTGGGATGATTGACACCCCCTGTTAGAGGCTGATTGGCGGCTGGTGAGCATGGGGCAGCATTGCACAAATATTTCACTAGAAATGCTTGTGCAATGTTAAATGCAGACAGCGTATGCTGTCAGAATTTAGTGAGGTCGAGCAGACATGATTCGCTACAGTGAATCCTTTCAGCTCGAACCTTTAATAAATCTACCCCATAGAATTATTAAATAGTAAATAAGCAAATCTAGACATGTGTGCCTGATTGCTATACCCCAGAAATACTCTGTATACACTGTCATCAATGCATCAGAGAACTCTGGGTAAGATATGCAAAATAGATATTCAATAGCTCAAGTTTTTTGCTTCCAATCAGTTTTAAACACAGCAATTTCCTAATTGGGGTAGGGGGCAGCAAGAAAATCACTTCTGAACACAGATGGCAGTGCTGGTGGGGGCCCAAAAGTGTTGCAGTTCTGAAAATCAGAAAAATGGTCACAACAGATAAAGGGATGATTAGGAACCATACAATAAAAATCTGCCGACAGAGCATGCTAAAGTGAATTAGGTCTGTAATTGTCTATTATAGTGCCTTGCTAGACAGCACCAAAACAATCAGTATGTGGACTACCACGACATGCCAGTAATGTAATACTGTAATACAGTTGTAGGTCCCATGACTAACAAAAGGTTATATCTCCATTTCGGTGAAGATAACATGCCAGTAATGTAATACTGTAATACAGTTGTCGGTCCCATGACTAACAAAAGGTTATATCTCCATTTCGGTGAAGATAACATGCCAGTAATGTAATACTGTAATACAGTTGTAGGTCCCATGACTAACAAAAGGTTATATCTCCATTTCGGTGAAGATAACATGCCAGTAATGTAATACTGTAATACAGTTGTAGGTCCCATGACTAACAAAAGGTTATATCTCCATTTCGGTGAAGATAACATGCCAGTAATGTAATACTGTAATACAGTTGTAGGTCCCATGACTAACAAAAGGTTATATCTCCATTTCGGTGAAGATAACATGCCAGTAATGTAATACTGTAATACAGTTGTAGGTCCCATGACTAACAAAAGGTTATATCTCCATTTTGGTGAAGATAACATGCCAGTAATGTAATACTGTAATACAGTTGTAGGTCCCATGACTAACAAAAGGTTATATCTCCATTTCGGTGAAGATAACATGCCAGTAATGTAATACTGTAATACAGTTGTAGGTCCCATGACTAACAAAAGGTTATATCTCCATTTCGGTGAAGATAACATGCCACCATGAACACCTCTTGCTCAGGATCAACCACTATGAATTTAGGTTGATCAAAGAAATTCATCAAACCTGTAATCTAACAGAAATTGGTAAATTAATGTATTTTTGGGGAAGTAAAGTACCCCGTGGAGTTAGTACTGTGTATGGATCGCTGCTCTGTAGAAGTGCCTGGTACATGAATAGTGTTATTGGATGTGATACATATCTCAGTGGAGTGGCCAGCTGATGGGGTGTTACTTGCAGGAGAAATGTCTTCATAAACAAATGAGTTATGTGTGAGAGTAACCTCATTGCTCTCATTTATGCAGGGGGAGAGTTTGAGGCCTGCAAGCTCTGTTGCAGGGGATTCATTATTAATGCAGGAATGCTGAAAAGAAGATAGAATCCAAGTTTTTCAGTTGGGTTGCTTTTTAATGTATGTAATGCATAACATAAAAATATGTAAGGATTATTAGTGTATTTAACTAAAAAATCACACTGGTTACATTTATTGTAAATATAGTAGTGCTTTTCATCGACACATGGAATAGGAGTGTGTATTATTGTATAACTTGATAATAAGGAACACATTTTCCTTTCTGGTATCACATTAAAAAAAAAAAAGAAAGAAAAGAAATTAAACTGCTCATTTTTTGCTAGGAAGAAAGGATAAGATCCTGAAAAATATTAGAATTAATCTTTTTCTATCACTGATTTTACATAACCAATCAACCCTAAAGTTGTACAAAAAATACCATTACCAACTGTAGCTAATCCCTGGCCTATGTTAGATATTACATTGCCTAAAGTTGGCATTATATAGCTTAGAGACTTACATAAAGTCTTAATCCAAGCAGGAAAATCTCCATCATGCAAATCTACTCTCAATGTCGCATGAACCCTTTTATCAAATTCTTCTACTGCCTAGTGGGAGGAGCCTAATGTCACTTGCATGTTATGCAAATGAGCCTAGAAAGAAATTATGTATAATATTTGCAATGTAATATGGGGTGTCTGTATTGCTAAATGTTCACATATTTCAATATAGGTGATGTTAATATTATTTCATAAGATTCTACTGTCTGATTCACAGTTACTATTGTAGCTTGTAACATAGGAATATTACAATCATCTTCACTAGTTATTATAACATAAGATCTATTATTAATTGGCTCGATGTGAGTATATGGTACAGATATTATTGTAATATTTTTTTATCAATAACACAGGGTTTTTGCTTTAACATATTATAACACACCAAATATCCTAAATCAATAAATGTATCTGTACCAATATATTCCGAACTATCACACGACTTATATGTACTGTTATGGTTGTTGAAGCTGTAATAAAGCCATATGGTAAGATGAATTCATTAAATGTCAAAAATTTACAATTTCCCAGTGTAGTATAAACCTCTCCTGGTATTATAAAACATAGACAATCTTCTGGGTTATCTGTTAACCTGTGCTATATAACTCCCTTATATTATAAAAAAAATGATTTTAAAAAATAGATCATAATTTCTGTTTGCTTAACTCTTAAACCCAGTTGTATAGAAATATCAGTAACATTTACCAAAGCTGTATCAATGTGTTCCCCTTGGAGGGCTAATCTCAAAGCAGTCAAATAATTAAAGGGATACTGAACCCAATTTTTTTCTTTCATGATTCAGATAGGTTTTAAATTCTCAATAGTGACAATTCCGTCTTTGCCTTGTTTTTTACAATCAAGCGTGGTACTTGCTGTGGCAATTTTTACAGGATATAACCATGTAAACCTTATACAAGCATCAACTCATACTAGAACATATTTGTATCCATGTGAAAGAGGTAAAGGTCCTGGAAGCCCTTTTATTTCTCGATTTGCTTTATCCAGATTTCTGGCTTTATTTTCTGTTCAGTTTGGTAAAAGTTTATATATCACTTCTTTCTATGGTCTGTTATTTTGTTATGTTTCTGTAAGATTGCTTTTTTTTAGGTGAAACGTTGTTTCTTCTTATTGTCTTGTTACTACAATAATTAATTGGTGTGGCCTATTTGTTTTTAATTCTGTCACAGCTTTTAGTGTTATATTGTCACTACCAGGGATTTTTGGACTTTCAGTTTGTTTATTTTTCCCCTTCTGCAGGGTTTTTAATGTTATTTTCTTTACCTGTTAAAAGGGACAGTTTACTCCAGAATTGTTGTTGTTTAAACAGATAGATAATACATTTATTACCCATATGCCTAACCAACACTGTGATAGTAATAAACTTTTTAACTCAGTGACTACCTTGTATCTAAGCCTCTGCAGACTGCCCCTTATCCCAGTGCTTTTGAAAGACATGCATTTTAGCCAATCTGTGCTGACTCCTAAAAACCCCAGGAGAGTGAGCACAATGTTATCTATATGACACACGGGAACTAGCACTGTCTAACTGTGGATCAACTGTCAAAATGCACTGAGATAAGTGGTTTTAAACGGTTTAGAAATCAGTTTGAGCCTACGTAGGTTTAACTTTCAAAAAAGAATACCAAGAGAAAAAAAGCAAATTTGATGATAAAAGGAAATTGAAAGGTTGTTTAAAATGTCATGCCCTATCTGGATCATGCAGGTTTAATTTTGACTTGACTGTCCCTTTAATTGTGGAAAATAGTTCCTATGGTGTATGAGAGAAAGTTTTTCTCAGACTAAATTTTCCTTAGCAGAAATATTTTTTCTATTGACTTGGGGATAGAATCAGTTCTTTGTTTCTGAACTATTCATTCAGTTTCTGAGTTTCTTTTTTTAGGCTTGCTAGTCTGTTATTTCAAGGTCTGGAAGCCCTTTTATTTCTCAATTTGCTTTATCCAGATTTCTGGCTTTATTTTATGTTCAGTTTGGGTAAACGTTTATATATCACTTCTTTATGTCCTTATTTTGTTATGTTTCTGTAAGATTGCTACTTTTTAGGTGGAACATTGTTGTTTCTTCTTATTGTCTTGTTACTACAATGATTAATTGGTGTAGCCTATTTGTCTTGAATTCTGTCACAGCTTTTTAGTGTTATATTGTCACTACCAAGGATTTTTGGACTTTCAGTTTGTTTGTTCCTTTTTGCTGGTTCTATGTTTTTCTATTGGGGTTATGGATTTAGTGTCTCAGTGAAAGATGTTTTTTAGATTCCTCCCTTATTATCTCTGTTTGTGAATACACATAAAATAGAAGTGCTATGGGGATTGTCTCATTTGCATTATATAGTCTAATATACAATGCTGTTGGTGATAATGTATACTGAAAGAGCTTTAGTACTACTCTGTTTTATTAACTGCTTGTAATATTACATTGTGCATCCTCTTCCTGAGTTGTCCATTGATCATTCAGTAATCCAATAATACTACTTAATTGCTTTTCAAATCCCCAAAAAATGAACAGTTTGCCTAGCAAGTTGAGATTTCTTAAGGGATACAACATAACCTGCATCATGTAATATTGTCAATCTCTTATCCAAGATCTCTATGTGTTCATCTTCACTATCATCCACATACATCATCCACATATATTTCAGCTTCTGGAAATTGAGATATGAATTTCACTATATCTGAAGTAAATAATGCACTCAAATTCAGAAATCCTTGAGGAAATCGGGAGAAAACAAATGTTTTGCCCCTCCATGTAAAACTTGTTATCCAATAACTTCCTGGAGTAATAGGATGACTCCAAGATCCATTAGCTAAGTCTAACTTTGTTTTATAAGTTTTCCTTTGCAAAATTTGAAATATAGATGGTGCATGTGTATTTTGTGCTACTACCCTTGGTGTTACTGTGTTACCTTCCCTATAATCTAACACCGCCATCCAACTTCCGTCTGGTTTTGGCATCGGATAGATCGCTGAGTTCTTCTGACTGTATTGTTAGTTTAGTACTCATTGTTTAAGTAAATCGTCAATGACTTTCTGTATATATGTAATAGCTACACTATTAATTTTACACTGTGCTTGTTTCTTAGAAACTGCTGTTCCTGTAGCTATATGATGACTGATTCCTTTACGATGTTCATCCTGTTTTTCCCATTTCTGAAATCTTTTAACATGTTTCTTCAGGTATAATTCTAACCTCCTAAGATTAGATAGTGCAGTAATATTTAATTGCATTTTTATCAAAGCATCTACATCTATTTGTGTAGTTAACGGAATTTCATCTGCTTGCTGCAACAAAATAGTGTCCTATATCATTATAAGCGATTTGTAAAAGAGAAACAAGTGTAGGATGTTGAACTAATTCTAATTGCACTTTTTTACCATTTTATTTTCTTGAGTATTATATGTGGGATAAGTACCTTAACCTTCTAAAGTATCTATAGTTATATTTCCTAATGGTTCATCTTTTAAGATATGTGGCTGTACTTGTTTCTGCTTGTGTTTGTGTATATATATTCATAAGTCTTTCCCTTATATTGTATGTTTATTTTTACTTCATTCAACTTTAGGATCTTTTGAGATGTTTGGTAAAGATTTCTTTATTTTCCCTACTTTCTTAGTAGTAGCTGGGGTAATAGAAACTGCATCTCGTTCTTCAGTACGAGTTTTATTATTATTATCTGATATTGGAGAGCGCCAACAGATTCTGCAGCACTCTTGATTTCTATCTTGTCCCCCTGTTTCTCAATATATCACATTACCATTTCCAAATCCATCTATCATTAGTTCTTATAAATGGCATCAATGCCCTGCAAGTTGTTTCTTCAGAGGGTAAATCTGAAGATTTGCTTTGTCTTGTTTTTTTAATAAACTGAGCTCTGTTTCACCATGGCTGGAAAACCTTTTCTTCTTTCCTTTCTTTCTCTCAGACATTTGAAGCTCCAATTGCTGCTCTAGTTAGGTCATTTTCTTGCAAGTATGTCTTAATATTCCAGGCATTCTTTGTGCTCGCTCTCCTACAGGTATACAGCTTATTTGTCTCTCTATAGCTAAAATTAAGCCTTGCCGTCTAACATTTGGCTTTAAACATATCATGATTATTGTCTGTAAATCTCAATCCTAGTAAATATGCTGCTACAAGGTCACTATTCTTTTTCACCATTCCTAAAGTATCATGAGTCTTTTCATATAATGCGCTAGTCACTGATTTCCAGGGGGAATATATAAGGTTGAAAAGAGACTGCTCAGAGGCTGATGCTTTTCAGAGGGAAGGTCTGGAACTTAAACAAAGGTTCCTAGACAGAGGTTATAATAGTGAGGTCATAGACAGAGCTATAGTACAAGTAGTAGATTTAGAGAGGAAGCTTTTGTTGATGATGACAAAAAGTATAAGAGAAGACACAATAGAGATAGACCAACTTTTATTACTAATTACAGTAGTCAGTATGGGTAAAGTGTTAAGATAGTGAAAAAACATTTTTCCATTCTCAAAGGGGATAATGTTCTGTAAGATAATGTGAAGGAAGGATGCTGTTTTGTTTGTAAACGCAATCGTACCTTAGGCAATTATATTTCACCAAGTGTTGTTAGCACCAAAAAGTCCAAGAGGAGCAGTTGGCTCCTATGTGAAGGACATTATAAGTGCAATAATGCAAAATGTAAAGCCTGTGGTCATGCTGTAATTTCGAAACAGTTCCAATCCCATGTGTCGCAAAGAGTATATGAAGCTGTGAGCTGTACTAATTGTCAGTGTAAATATGTGATCTATATAGTTCAATGTACAGTGTAAGATGCAGTATGTGGGTATGACCACTAGGGAAGTGAGAGCAAGGATAAGAAAGCATTTAAATGATATCTCCACCTCTACCCCCTGTTCTGCACTAGCTGAACATTTTATAGATAAACATAATGAAGATGTGAGATCATTTAAATGGCAAGTGATTGAGAAAGTCAGCCTAACTGAGAGAGGAGGAAACCTAGATGTGCTGTTGTCTAAACGGGAAGCATTTTGGATTTTTTCTTTACAAACGAGATTGACGTTTGGTTTTAATACTGAAGCAGGTTTAATCAATGTATGGAGATAACTTGAAATAAATATTGTTTCTTTTAGAAATCTCCAAAAAAAAACAACACTCCTCCTTATATCTAATGCAATCTTTTACTGTCCATACTGTATGCTTTGATCCAAGCTTTACCTTAATAAGATAAGAATGTACCCTAATACGCGTCAAGCCCCTTGTCCCAATACTTGCAAGTGTGTTTTTATCCTATGTCTATGCTGTCAATGCTGTAAATAAAGTCCTTTTTTGAACATTCCTGAAGCACCACTTTTCTAAGTTTTTAATGAATTCCAGTGCCTTGCCTCAACTAAAGAAATTTACAAACCACAAGGTAGTATAGCATCTCTTTTTTGGTGAATTAGGAGTTGGATTAACTCCATTTAATGCATGTGATTTACAACAGTAATTATTTTGCCACAATGCTATGTGTTTTGGATTTTGTGGTGCTTTTCCAATTGTTGCTTTTATATTTGACATAAGAATTCTTGCAACTTGTGCTAGAGGAAATTGTAATCCTGACATTCCACCTGAAATTCCAGTTATTCCACTATTCAAAACCTGTGTAAGAATATGACCTAAAATCTTAAATTTTCCCTTTAAGGTTATCTCTCTCAATTTGTTCATTATTTGCAATTGGTAGTGTTTCATTTTCCTTTACTGGACTGTACAAACTAGATATACTGATACCCACATTTAAATTTTCGCTATAGGGCCATGTCTTTGTATTCCTGCAGGAATAACAGGAGGTCTGCCTAGTATCTCTGTTACATTTTCATAAAAAACATTTATAATTCTATGTGTCGTTGGATTATAATCCTTTTGTATGGTGCGATTGGTTGGCTGTTGCAAAGCTACGCCAGCAACATTTGTTAAAAACACAAATTAAACTATACCTAGCCCCTAAGGCTATAATTAATTAATTATTTTAACAAGTATATAAAAAATATTTTCTCTCAATCATCCAGGGATTATTATTATTATTATCATGTATTTGTATAGTACCAAATTCCGTACAGGGATGCCAAATTATAGTGGTTCACACCTTTTATCTTAGAGAAAAGTTATTTTGAAATTTACAGATAAAATATAATAAAAGAAGGCGCCAACATAGTGCACAATCAGTAAGGTATGACACGCCACTGTTGCAAGTGTTATTGTACTTACAAGACAGCAGATACTTGAGAAGTGTCACAATCGCCTCCTGGACTCTTAGAGTCGTCCAGCTAACTCCCACTCCTGTGTTATCTGGATACCGGATCCGTATCTATCACGTCCTCTCCTGTATACAACCAGTGCTCTCCTGGGCTGTATCTAGCACATCAAGCCAGTGTGTGTATCCAGCAGGGCTCCAAAGACGGCAAACAAGCAGAATAAGCACACTAATCAGACCCAGACTGATAACTGAGACAAGTGTGCAAATAAGGCAAAGTGTCCGTGGTTAAAATAATTAAAACAAAGTTCGTGGCACAAAGTCTTAAAAACAGTAACAAGACTTTATTAGCACAACGTTTCTCGGTCGTACGTGACCGTTTCCTCAGGTGCATATACATAAAATGAAGTAGCCACGAACTTATAACACCGTGTTTGGCGTCTTCAAACATTAACTGCACTTGCGCGTAGGTATGTCAATATTCTGGAGTTCCGATTGGAGTTTTAAACACCAATCAGGTATTGTATAGTAAACAGACCTCCATAATCTCGGAGGTAAATATATTAACATTTACAACATTGTAATGGCCAATATATCCGTATTTATGACAGCCATATCGGTTACGTAAAACTAATTATGTGTTGTTATGCTGATAGAACTCCAAAAAGAGACATCTACTGCTGCAGCGTAGTCCTGAATAAAAACATTAAAAACATTATAAAACATATAGAAAAATCATAAAATACAATATCTAATACGTACTTATACAAATGTGAAAATGTGACAATTAATCCCCAAATCTCAATGTCATACACGGTTTGGGGACCATAGAGCCATATAAAAATACAATAAGTAATGATGACCAATTCATACAATTGTTTAACAAAATACCAGATAAAATTTATAAACATATACAATTATATATTGCACAACTATATATAATAATAATTCATAACGATAATATGAACCTAATGTGACGAATCTCACTATAATGGAGACAGTGTGATAGTTGATGATACAAGGTGAACTACCAGACACCAATAATCACAATGCATATAAAAAATACATATAAAAAAAATACACACTCTGACGAGTGAGGTCATAGATAGATCATGACCAATAGATAGGTATAGCCCTGTGAAACATAAGATTCACAAGGACTATAAAAGCATATGTGGAGGGGGACGATGACCTACAAAGGTGTATATAAATATAAGATCAAAAACCTCAATATATATGGTGTGTGATAGGGTAAACAAAGTGGGGTGTTAATAGAATGCTGCCATATCAAAGTGGGGTTTCAATTGAATGCTGCCATATCAATATTTGCATTTAGGCCATAGGGAGACAAGGTTCAAAGTTTCCAGATCCAAAATGTCTCCCTCTGCCTCAAATGCAAATATCTATTCCTACCCCATTTGGGGGGTTACCATTTCCAATGGAAAAATACAGATTGAATCTGATTAACCTAGATGGCATTGATTAGCATGTCTTGGAACACTGTGATTTAAAATGTTCTTCGCAATGTTTCTTTTATGTTCCCCCCATCTTTTCTTTAGGCTTCACAGGCAATCAGTGCAGGGCTGCCTGGGCTCTTGTGCTTGTCAGACAGTCTGGGTTCCACTCAGTTGGAAGGGTTAAAAGTAATTCCTATGAATCTGAATCAATCTAAGATTTTAGAGGGAAAACTGCGCCAAATAAAAGTAAAACCTTTTATTCAGTCAGGTTAATAAAACATGCAACATGTTTCTCAGACATGCAAGTCAGTACCCAAGATGGCGGCAAATATGTAGCGGGGAGGGATCATGGAGGTTGGGGGCTAAGGTGGGATGCTACACTGCAGAATATATATATATATTTAAAAATAAAAAAATAAAAAAAATAAAAAAATCCTTTTATTTTAGTACTGGCAGACTTTCTGCCAGTTCTTCAGATGGTGGGACAATTATGGGGTGGGGGAGGGAAGAGAGCTGTTTAAGAGGGGTCAGGTAGATATCAGTGGGTAGCATGTGTCAAGTGGGAGGCTGATCTCTACACTAAAGCTAAAATTAACACTACAAGCTCCCTAATTAACCCCTTCACTGCTGGGCATAATAAACATGTGGTGCGCAGTGGCATTTAGCGGCCTTCTAATTGCCAAAGCCATATATATGTCTGATATTTCTGAACAAAGGGGATCCCAGAGAAGCATTTACAACCATTTCTGCCATAATTGCACAAGCTGTTTGTAAAAATTTCAGTGAGAAACCTAAAGTTTGTGAAAAAGTTTGTGAAAAAGTGAAAAAAAAGATTTAGTTGATCGCATTTGGCGGCGAAATGGAGGCATGAAATATACAAAAACAGGCCTAGAAAAAATGGTTTAGAAATAGCAAAGTGCTACTTGTATTTATTGCCCTATAACTTGCAAAAAAAGCAAAGAGCATGTAAACATTGGGTATTTCTAAACTCAGGAAAACATTTAGAAACTATTTAGCATGGGTGTTTTTTGATGGTTGTAGATGTATAACAGAGTTTGGGGGTCAAAGTTAGAAAAAGTGTTTTTTTGTTGTTTTTTTCATCATATTTTATATTTTTTTATAGTATATTATAAGATATGATGAAACTAATTTGTATCTTAGAAAGTCAATTTAATAGCGAGAAAAACTGTGTGTGGGTACAGTAAATGAGTAAGAGGAAAATTACAGCTAAACACAAACACCGCAGAAATGTAAAAATAGCTCTGGTCCAAAACGGTAAGAAAATTAAAAAGTGCTGTGGTCACTACGGGGTTAAAGCACCTTCCATTACTACCCAGCACATGCACAACCTTAACAATACAATTATCTCTAAGCAAACTCAGCAATGGTTAAATCCCACAAATAAAACATACATAGACAACTGACAACACTGATGCACTCCAGACTCAATCACCACTTCATCAGTCAGAAAACCATTCACTACAGACTTTCTTACACACTAAACTTAAAACCATGTATCACTCTATAAAAGGCCTTCAAAACCAACAGCCACAACAGCAACAGACTGCTTCCGATCTTTACATAACCACAAAACATCTCTCAAACAAAAAACAAACCCTGCAATCTTCCTCCCAGGAACTGCACACACTTGTTCTTTAACAACTATTCTATCAATCACACCTTTTAACCTATTCACAATCACCTTCATTTTTTTATAATCTATATTCAATAATGATATAGGTCTTGCAATGCAAAGATCCTTTCGACCCCCTTTCTTATATAAAAAAACCAAAACAGCTTCTCTCATTGATAAAGACATCTTACCATTATCTAAAACTTACGTAAAAACATCAAAAACATCCTTTTTAATCAAATCCCAAAAAGCTAAATAAAGTTCAGCAGTCAAACCATCACCCCGGGAAATTTTCCTTTCTTCATCCCATTAACTACCTCCTCAATATCAGACAAAGTCAGATATTTTTCCAAATCAATACATTCACCCTCAGTCAATCTATTTCCAATCCTCCCTAAAACAATTTCATCAACACAAAGACTTCTACCACCCTCTAAATACAAATTATTATAGAACTTCAAAACTTTCCCCAAAACTAAATTTTTACCACTAACTTCTCTACTATCCATAACACTCAGCACACCCTCTTTACTGCCAAACACTCTCTTGAAAAAATACCTAGTACACTTCTCACCTTTCTCTTTTCCTTCCATTCTTTCACACATAATACTTCTACCCTTCACATCCATATATCTTGTAATCACTTCTTTTGCAGCTTCCAGTTCATCACTTACTTCTAAACATAAATCCCTAAAAATCTTTCAAATATTGCAATATAACTTGCCCCCTTTTATAACCCTTATGTTCATTACATACTTTCTCACAACTCCTTAAAATAAAAAATAAATATTTGATTCAAATGTAACCCATTCCCACAATCCAAAATAGAATCAAATTCCCACTTTTTACTCCTCATCCATACAAACTTTACATATGTTTGTTTAACACATTCATCCTCCAACAAATCATTATTTAACTTCCATACCCCCTTACCATCTCCGCATTCACATCAACACTCACTGTACATTCAATACAGGTGCGATCCATGAAGGGCATTCTTGTCAAAACAAAATCATTGACCAAAAAATGTCTAGAAATAAAAATAAAAACCAATACGTAATTTGAAATTTCCACACACACTAAAAAAAGTAAAAACTTCATCAGAAGAATTACTAATTCTGAAGTCATCTCTTAAACCAAAATGTATTAAAAATTTCTAACAAATCTTAACTTGACTCATTTAAAGTAAGATCCGTCTGTCCCTCTCTACCACCAGCATCTAAAATACTATTGAAATCACTCATAACTTAAGTAGGTTCCCTCAGACCAAGGAAAAACTAAGCTTCACAAATAACTAATTTATCTTATTCTAAGGTGAAACATAAACATTAACAATATGAAAAACAAAAAACCATACCGCAAAACAAAAAATAAACAAAAAACTAACAAAACCCTCTCCTTAACAAAATGCTCAATCCTAAGAATCTTTAAACTATACCCTCTAAACAAAATTTCCACCCAATAATTACGATCCTTACTAAAGGAACAAAAAGCAGGACCTACATCCCACTCAGCTGCATATAAAAAAAATATTATTATTAACAGATTATAACATTTGAAGAATTCTGGCTCTCATGGTAACACTTTGTACATTACGAACATTTAAGGAGATAACCTTCAGCATCTAAAAGAGAAACAAAAACAAACATAGAACACAATCAAGTAGGATAAGAAACATCAGATCTCTTCTTTTTTCTAGCAGACTAAGATGGTCTACCTTTTTTGGATTTTACAGGCTGAAAACCCTGGGATGACACTTTCGGTTTTTCAGCAATCACTCCAAAAGTAACAGAAAATCGTCTTAAAAGCTGATTTATCCAGGATGGAGTTTCACCAACAGAAGAAGAAGTATATGACAATGTATCAGGGTCCTCAGAGTCCCCAGCTTCAGGACTCTTAAACTCCTCAATTTTACTAGAAAAGTCACTCTCCCCCAGAACCTCCTTTCTCTTTAGAAATTTTTGTACGACATCCATAGGTTCATCTTCTCCACGATCGACAGCAGGCAGAAGATATGAGACATTTTATTTAAAAGGACATAAAAACAATATATTATGATGCATTTAATGCAAAAATCTGTCTAAGAATAATATATAGATGTGTTTTTTAATGATATTAATTGTTTAAATAATGAAGAAATATATATAGAGTTTGAGTTTCTATAAAGTAATAAATGATGCCATTTCGAAATATTGCATCTGCTTATCTCTTATGCTAAGGTACATTTAGGGCAACAATAAAGCATTATTAGAGTAAACAATTTGAACAGTATCAGACTTTCAATTATATTATTTAAAACAATTCAGGGACAAATTACGAGTGGTATGCTATTTCGTACAAATAATATTGGTTTTATCGTGGCCGTTTGTGTGCGTCAGAAGGAGCACTCGTGTTACAAGTTGAAAGTAGATGTGAATTTTTGAGCACTATCGTGATTAACGCTAGAATGATTACCACAACCTCAGCTCTGGTTAATTGTTACACAAGACAAAAATGTATCACAAAACACATCAAAAATACATTGAAAACTAAAGTTACACTCATAATAACACTATCTGCTAAAAAAATATTTAAAAAAATATGGTACAAAAAAGTTATAAGGGCTTAAAGATATAAGGTCTCAGGTGATAGAAAAAAAAGGACTGCAAAGGGTTTTAAAGTAGAGATACATATACACTCATTGGCTACTTTATTAGGTATACCTTTTCAATTGCTTGGTAACACAAATTGCTATCAGCCAATCACACTGCAGCAACTCAATGCATTAAGGCATCTAGACGTGGTGAAGACAACTTGCTGAAGTTCAAACCAAGCATCAGAATAGGGAAGAAAGGGGATTTAAGTGATTTTGAACGTGGCATGGTTGTTGGTGCCAGGCGGGCTGGTCTGAGTATTTCAAAACAGCTGATCTACTGGGATTTTCACTCACAACCAAGTCTATGATTTACAGAGAATGGTCCGAAAAAGAGAAAATATTTAGTGAGTGGCAGCTGTGTGGACGAAAATGTCTTGTTGATGTCATAGGAGAATGGGCAGACTGGTTTGAGATGATAGAAAGGCAACAGTAACTCAAATAACCACTCGTTACAACCAAGGTATGCAGAATACCATCTCTGAACATTGAAGCAGATGGGCTACAGCAGTAGAAGACCACACCGGGTGCCATTCCTGTCAGCTAAGAACAGGAAAATGAGGCTACTGATCGCACAGGCTCACCAAAATTGGATAATAGAAGATTGGAAAAACATTGCCTGGTCTGAGGAGTCTTAATTTCATCTGCAACATACAGATGGTAGGGTCATAATTTGGTGTAAACATCATGATGATAGAAAGGCAACAGTAACTCAAATAAACATTCGTTACAACCAAAGTATGCAGAATACCATCTCTGAACTTTGAAGCAGATGGGCTACAGCAGAAGAAGACCACACCGGGTGCCATTCCTGTCAGCTAAGAACAGGAAAATGAGGCTACTGATCACACAGGCTCACCAAAATTGGATAATAGAAGATTGAAAAAATATTGCCTGGTCTGAAGAGTCTTAATTTCATCTGCAACATACAGATGGTAGGGTCAGAATTTGGTGTAAACATCATGAAAGCATGGATCCATACTGCCTTGTATTAACGGTTCAGGCTGGTGGTGGTGGTGTAATGGTGTGGGGAATATTTTCTATGCACACTATGGGCCCCTTAGAACCAATTGAGCATCATTTAAATGCCACAGCCTACCTGACTATTGTTGCTGACTATGTCCATCCCTTTATGACTACAGTGTACCCATCTTCTGATGGCTACTTCCAGCAGGATAATGCATCATATCACAAAGTTCAAATCATCTTAAACTGAGAGTTCACTGTACTCCAATGGCCTCCACAGTCACCAGATCTCCAAAAGATCACCTTTGGGATGTGGTGGAACGGGAGATTTGCATCATGGATGAGCAACCGACAAATCTGCAGCAACTGCGTGATGCTATCCTGTCAATATGAACCAAAAGGTCTGAGGAATGTTTCCAACACCTTGTTGAATCTATTCCACAAATAATTAAGGCAGTTCTGAAGGCAAAAGGGGGTCCGACCCGGTACTAGCAAGGTGTACCTAATAAAGTGTCCGGTGAGTGTATATACATGTCTAAATCTGTATATATGTGTGTACAGGTCTATTTATGTATTTATGTATTTATATGTGTATATATGTTTTTACAGAAATATAAACACATACATACATATGTACACATACTCTATAGACATGTGCATTGCATCCCTTTTCAGTCAAGTAGATGAAAACATGTTAAAGCATATTTATGCAATATTAATTTTTAATAAAGTGTTATTTATTGTAAATCTCTCTCTCTCTCTCTCTCTCTCTCTCTCTCTCTCTCTCTCTCTCTCTCTCTCTCTCTCTCTCTCTCTCTCTCTCCCATACATAGAATAGGACATATCCTGTCATGTGAAGAACATTAGAATGTGAAATATTAATATGTTCATGTTGAGCACTTGAGAAAATACAATTAGATTTGTACACGAGTAGGGTGTCCCCCCCCCCCACTTTTCTTACTTCATTGATTTCTATGGGGGGGGGGGGGATACGTTAATATGGTCATGATATTCTAACTTTAGCTTTTTATGCGCGCTGGGTTAGCACTCGTGCAAAAACTTTTTACTTTCAACTTGTAATAGGCGCTACCTACCAGCCCAAAAAGCTTACTTCTAGTGCAGTTAATGCACAAGTGGGAGAGCAAAATACATCTTCGCTCATAATCTATCCCAAATGATTAGAAAATAATTTGTTTCCTATCAGTGGGTCAGAATTTTCTCTGCCTGTGTCTTTGTTTTAGTTTTTCTTGTTTTAAAATGCAAAAAAAGTCTAGATTTATTTAAAAAAAAAAAAACTTTTATTTTTTTGGTTACAGTACTGTGTTATCTTTCTGTAAGCACTATGTATATATATATATATATATATATATATATATATATATATATATATATATATATATATATATATATATATATATTATTAAAACAAATATGTATAACTTCCTTTAGCTTGCATGTAAAAGCTTTATTATGACATGTAAATATTACCTAAATTACATAAGATATTGTTGTTTACATTTGATCCCATTCTCTCAAAGCTGCTTAATCTGAAATACAAACATGTTGTGGCCCCAAGCAGTTTTTTTCTACCTGTGTAGCAGTGTTAGGCTTGTGAAGTCTGGAGACTCTTCTCTCATGAGCGTATATTACAGGATAAGGAGATAAAATAAATAAATAAAATATATTGGATTTTTTTCCACTACATATGATTAGATATTTTATATTGTACCATAAATAAAATTAACTCATTTGAATTTTTGTTAACATATATTGTATAGCTGTAACAATAATGCTACCCAGCGAAGAATGAACTGTTTCTATCATATTAGAATGTTTTAAGCATCTGCTGCTAGTAGCACTTACATAACTCATGCAACCTCGTATGAGGGCAACACACAATGTCAGGGCTTCTTAACCTATTTATTGAAACTTTACCAATTTACAGACAAATCTATCTGTTATAGAGAAAAATACCGGATTTTTAGTCTTAATATGAGAAAATATTGCCATAGAGTTTATTACAGGTTGACCTGGAATTATAAGTACACTGAAGAGACAAACATATCTAACCAGCATGTGACAAATCCATCCTCTTTTATAACAGTATAAAGTGTTTTATACTCAGATATAAATATACCACTTACGTCAGTATCTTTCTATAAAAAAGAAAAAAAAGAAATAGAATGTCTGTCACTTGCAGCAACATATATAAGATTCTCTTCTGTAGTTTGATGTATAATCCTTGACCCATTTTTACAAAATATGCACTTTTCCAACTGTCTGTCAGATTTCCTAGTGCTCTCTTGGTCTATTCAGTGTTGTAAGCTACTCAGGATCTTACATCTTACATTTCTTGCTTCATGACATACAAAAAAAATAAATCAGTTTAATTGCTTAAGAAATGTAGCTAAACATTGTCTGGCTGTTAGCTAAATAATAATAAAGACTATATATATATATATATATATATATATATATATATATATATATATATATATATATATATATATATATATATATATATATATATATATATATATATATATTATATTATATTTATTTATAATCCAACAATGTTGACAAATTTAAACAATTGACATTTTGCCTTTTCAATGCACCTCGCAGGGTATCTTAGGTACGTTACAATAAACAAATCATGTCATATTTATAAAAATATACAAAACAGAGTGACTCACCCAGGTCCTTCTTGGACCATAATATCAATACAATATAAATCCAACAAGTGCTTATTTGGCTATGATACAGAGAAAAAGTGATAAGGACTCTATGTAGCGTTTTACTCCTTAAACCAAAGTACACTGTTGGGGTATTTTATTTAAATAAAACAAAGAACACAGAACAAAAAAATATATATATTCTCTCCTCTTAATTGTTTTTCTCTCTCCAGTACAATGGGAAGGTATAAGATTGAATTAATTGCAAGAAGAAGCATGAATTACGAAACAGAAAACTGACCTGTAGTGGAGACTCCATAGGTAATGACAGGAATCAAATAATCAAATAATCATTTGGTACCACATGTTTTGGATAAAAGTTGATATAGACGGAGAGCCCTTACGTATCCATGATTTAAGAATGGCATGCCTAGCCATCATTAATTAATCAATCAAGTGTTTATTTTAAAAGGGGAGGAACTCTTGATCAAAAAAAATATTTGTCTAGAATTAAATTTGATATTTATGGTAAGAAATGTATTCAACCAATAAGCAACCTTATGCCAAAACCTTTGTAATTTTGGGCAGGACCAGAAGACATGGATAATGTCTACATTAAGTGCTAAACACCTAGTACAACAATTAAATTGTTGGTTAGAGCATTTAGACATAATGTTTGGGGTGATATAAGATCTGTTCAGGAGTCTAACATGCAATTCTCTCAATGAACATAAGCGGGTGTACTTGAATATTAAAGAGAAGCTCTCTTTAAATTCGTCAAACCGGAGATCACTTACATCTGTCAGTCATTTGTTATAGAGCTTTTGAAGATTGGGTTTAGCAAGTACGGTAGCAAGTAGTCTATAGAGTGGGGCGATGGCATGCAACCCTGCTTGATATATATTTATGACTGAGTCCAGCACATATAAAAGACTATTAAGGTCACTAGGCACAAAGTATAATGATATAGCTTCTTCAGTCCCCCCGTCACACATTACCAGTACTATACAACATTATTTAATGAATATATAAATACATAATCATCAACCTATAATGGATATAAAAATATAAGTACATGATAAACTTAAGTCTATACTTTAAAACGTCTAAGCATATGCATCTCTGGGAAACACCATTTATTTCAGTGTGCACTTCCTAAAGTTACAATTTAATAGCTTCATTACCATGACTCTAAAGCCGTAAACCAATACATGTAATGTGTACCAAATCCCTCCCAGAATTCAATCAAGCACAGCAATCCCTTATCAACATATTTTCCTCTTCCCCCTGTCCTCAGTCTGTGTGATATCCCTTTAAGACTTTCTGACTATCAGCACTTCCTCCTATTTAAGGAAGTGCTTCTCCATTACTCAGTGCCTGAAAATTAAAGTGGATTCTCTCATCCTTTGCTATTGCTCATTTCAAGCAATTTATTTTCCCTTTCAGGTCTAAAGTATTTAATAATTTTTGAAGACTGTTTGTACTCAAAGTTTGCTGCACTTCTTTCCTGATTCCTTTTTTGGGACCGTTACTTCTAATCATATTCCTACGCTTCCGGAACTCTATCACTCACAGCTGAAGCCGCACTCACACATGCTGCTACCGGACGCCGCTTTCTAATATTCTCCGGTTTAGTATATACTCTGCTGCTAATACCGCTCTCCACGCTTCACCATCGTTTCTGGGGAAATCTGGTCTTATCACCACGCTGGTATTGGTATCGTATTGTATACGAAGTTTAAGGTTTACAAATATAACGCTAAGTGTCATTACTTACCTGAGCTGTATTTTCACTGAATTAACCTCCTCCTTGCTGCTCAATATTGCGTGTGTGTTGGATCATTGTATATATATTTTAGAGTGTTTGTGTGAGTGCGTGAAACTAAAGGAAAGTTATTTGAACATTACTTTACTAAGATTTGAACTTTATCAACTTATTTCATATCCTGAATTTAAAGGAATTTTTTCTCATTTTTTCTTTGATCATAAACGAATCATTGTTTATAGAGTAGAAGCTATATAAGCTTCTCACATAAGAATTATTATTAACATTCATAGAGGTAGAGTCCATACTTTCATTTCTATTACTAAAGTAAATGCTCACCTTGTGCATGCGAGTATATTAAGTTATATATATTTGCTGTTTACAAGAATAGAGCTACATTCCCTTTATTTTATTTTTCTCTAAAGTTTGTGAGACAAATTTATTCACACATATCACAGAATTTTCAGGCCATAAAAAGAAAAGTTTTTTTTTTTTTATTTTTTGGAATATGGATCCTAATGAAATTAAAAATGAATTTTCTAATATTCATCAGAAATTAGAATATCTTGCTAGAGCATTAACAGAGGTACAAACTGAAAATAAAGCTCTCAAAACTATAATAAAAGATTGTATGTCAGGGAAAGAAACAGGAATTGCTGAACCTCACATACAATACCCACAACCATTTTCTGGAAAACGCAGCGAATTCAGGGATTTTAAAAGTGCATGTAAACTTCTTTTCTCACTTAGACCTAAAACATATCATAGTGAAAGGATAAAGGTCTGTACCACTATTTCCTTCCTACAGGGGGAGCCACGCTCCTGGGCCAATAGATTTTTTGAAAGTGAACATTCAATATTGGATTCGCTTGAAGAATTTTTTTTTAGCTATGACTGCCTTGTATGAGGATTCCCACACTCAAATAACAGCTGAAAACAAATTAAGATCTATGAAACAAGGGAAAAGAAACATTGAAGAATATATTACTGAATTTCAAATGTGGATAGATGACTCTCAATGGAACGAGATCAGTTTAAAGAATCAATTCAGATTGGGTCTCTCTGAATCCCTTAAAGATGAATTGTCACGTCTAGAGATGCCTGACACACTGAATGGGTTGATGAAATTAAGCACCACCTTGGACCAAAGGTTACGTGAAAGAAAGGCTGAAAAAGCTTCCTATGAAGTGGTACCCAGACGTTCATATCCCTGTTTTACAACCATGGAAAAAGCTGTTTCAAACCAGGTTCCTATGGAAATTGGAACTATAAGGGGTCCTCTAACCCCAGAGGAAAAAATTAGACGTAGAGTAGAAAATCTCTGTCTTTATTGTGGACAAAAAGACCACTCCGTCACAAATTGTCCATCTCTATTGAGACAGAAAAAGGGTAAGGGTAGTTTCAAAAACAATATTTTTCACATTTCTCAAAACCCCCATCTCACTCTCACTTTTTCTTTACAGTGAGATCAAAAAAACGTGCGCTCTAACGCTTTGATTGATTCTGGGGCGTCAGGAAACTATATAGACATAGCATATGTTAAGCTCAATAAAATTCCAACTGTTGTCAAGACACATCCTGTTTCTGTTAAACTTATTGATGGTTCTATTATACAACAGGGCCCCATTACTCATCAGACAATCCCTTTACTCATAACAACTGACCAAGGACATTCTGAATATATTACTTTTGACCTCATACCTATCTACATGCATATTATTATCTTAGGTTTCAACTGGTTACAAATACATAATCCTCATATTGACTGGTCATCACAACAAATAAAATTTGACTCTGATTATTGTATAAAGACTTGTTTTCCCTATCAGGTAATCTCTACTATAGAACATGAGCTACCACAAATTTATCAGGACCTGGCAGAGGTATTTGACCTCAAGGAGGCAGAAAATCTCCCACCACATAGGGAATTTGACTGTCCCATTGATTTAATACCGGGATCTCAGATACCACATGGTAAGATTTACCCTCTTTCGCAAGAAGAATTGGTATATCTAAGATCATATTTAGATGAAAACTTGCGAAAAGGGTTCATCTCACACTCAACATCCCCTGCTGCTGCAGGATTATTTTTAGTACGTAACAAAGATGGGACAATAAGACCCATTATAGACTACAGGGCATTGAATGAAATAACAATTAAAAATAGGTATCCTTTACCTCTCATACCAGAGTTACTCGAAAGATTAAATGAGGCCACAATCTACTCGAAATTAGATCTAAAGGGCGCTTATAATCTTATTCGCATAAAGGAAGGGCACGAATGGAAAACCGCGTTCAGAACCCGCTATGGTCTTTTCCAGTATAACGTAATGCCCTTTGGTTTGAGCAATGCTCCCGCAACCTTCCAACATTTTATCAACGAGATTTTTCATGATCTAATGGATATCTGTGTCATCATATATCTAGATGATATTCTGATTTATTCGAAATCTCCCATAGAACATGAAAAACATGTTAGGTGGGTTCTTACTCGACTCAAGGAGCATAAGTTATATGCTAAGCTAGAAAAATGTGTTTTTCATGTCTCAAAAATAAAATTTTTGGGTTATATAATTACCCCAAACAAAATAGAAATGGATCCTGAAAAAGTATCCGCTATTAAAGACTGGCCTAAACCCACTACAGTAAAAGCATTACAGCGATTTATTGGTTTCGCAAATTATTACCGTAAATTTATAAAAAACTTCTCCTCAGTGATAAAACCATTAACACAATTAACTAGCATAAAACAGCGATTTAAGTGGTCTGAACAAGCCCAGAAGACTTTTGATAGTCTTAAGGAAATGTTCACAACAGCTCCAATACTAACACTGCCTAAATTTGATCAACAGTTCCTGTTGGAAGTTGATGCATCTAATACAGGCATAGGGGCTGTTCTTTCCCAACAAAATAAGGAGACAGGTGAAGTTCATCCCATTGCGTTCTATTCAAGAACGTTGACTTGTGCTGAAGCTAACTATAGTGTTGGAGACAAAGAACTCCTTGCTATTAAGTGTTCTCTAGAACAATGGAGACACCTACTAGAAGGATCAGTAATTCCATTCCTTATATATACTGATCATAAAAATTTAGAATACTTAAAAAAGAATAAGACTTTAACAGCAAGGCAAGCAAGATGGTCACTCTTTCTAGATCGCTTTAACTTTCTAATAACTTATAAACCTGGGAGTCAAAACACAAAGGCAGATGCACTTTCACGTATTTATGAGTTACTTCCACATGAACAACCTAACTTCACTATTCCACCAGAAAAGATAATAGGTACTTTAACACCTTTAGAAGAAGAGATTTACAACGCTCTAAAACATGATTCAATACCATTACAAAATTGTTCCAAAGATCCTACTACAGGTCTTTTTTATCATGAAGAAAAGTTATACATACCTGAGAAAATAAGATCTTCCATTCTCACACATACCCATGATGACACCATATCTGGTCACCCAGGGATACAGAAAACCATTGAACTTACCCGTCGTAAGTTTTGGTGGCCAGGAATGAATAAATACATTTATGATTATGTCTCTAGGTGTGAGAATTGTGCTAGAAATAAAATTGAACATAAAAAACCCATAGGGTTACTTAGACCTCTGCCCATTCCAGATAAACCATGGAGTACTATTGCCATGGATTTTATAGTTGAGTTACCTGCATCACAACAATATAACACTATCATGGTAGTAGTCGACCATTTAACAAGACTGGCTCATTTTATTCCACTTAAGGGATTACCAACTGCCATGACTACAGCTAAAGTATTTCTTGATCAGGTTGTAAGACTACATGGTTTACCCTCTAATATTATTACTGACAGGGGTACCCAATTCACCTCTTCGTTCTGGAGATCTTTGTGTAAATTACTGAAAATTGATCATCGCTACACTACTGCTTTTCATCCTCAGACAAATGGCTTGACAGAAAGACTCAACCAGACTATTGAACACTTTTTACGTTCTTATATTTCACATTTACAAGATGACTGGCTAATTTACCTTCCTATGGCTGAATTTACTCATAATAATTCATTCTGTTCCTCAACCAAAACATCCCCCTTCTTCGCAACTTATGGGTACCATCCTAATACTATAACCTTGTCCCACAAAACAGTAAATTCCCCTTCAGCTTTAGATTTTTCTTCCAAGCTTCAAGATCGATTAAGAGTATTGAAAAAACATCTAGCTGAAGCTAAGGAATACCAAAAGAAATACTATGATCGGAAACATTCAATTGGACCTGAATATAAAATAGGTGACCTAGTATTACTCTCTACTAAAAACCTCAAACTTCAGGTCCCTAGCAAGAAATTGGCTAACCAATTTCTGGGACCTTACCCTGTGGAGCAGGTAATAAATCCCAATGTGGTCAAACTCACGTTACCCAAGGACTACAAGTTTCATCCCACTTTTCATATTTCATTACTAAAACCTTTTGATTCAATGACACGTACGACAGTTGATCTTCCACCTCCTATCTCAGTGGATCTTCCAGAGGAATTTGAAGTTGAATCTATATTGGATTCTAGGATTCGACGACAAAGATTAGAATATCTTATCAGATGGAAGGGTTATGGTCCAGAGGATGATTCCTGGCATCTTCATTCGGAAGTTCATGCCCCTCGTCTGGTGAAGTCATTCCATCATCGTTACCCCCTTAAACCTGGTCTGGAATCCCCGGGGGTGATTCCCTGAGAAGGGGGGGATGTGATATCCCTTTAAGACTTTCTGACTATCAGCACTTCCTCCTATTTAAGGAAGTGCTTCTCCATTACTCAGTGCCTGAAAATTAAAGTGGATTCTCTCATCCTTTGCTATTGCTCATTTCAAGCAATTTATTTTCCCTTTCAGGTCTAAAGTATTTAATAATTTTTGAAGACTGTTTGTACTCAAAGTTTGCTGCACTTCTTTCCTGATTCCTTTTTTGGGACCGTTACTTCTAATCATATTCCTACGCTTCCGGAACTCTATCACTCACAGCTGAAGCCGCACTCACACATGCTGCTACCGGACGCCGCTTTCTAATATTCTCCGGTTTAGTATATACTCTGCTGCTAATACCGCTCTCCACGCTTCACCATCGTTTCTGGGGAAATCTGGTCTTATCACCACGCTGGTATTGGTATCGTATTGTATACGAAGTTTAAGGTTTACAAATATAACGCTAAGTGTCATTACTTACCTGAGCTGTATTTTCACTGAATTAACCTCCTCCTTGCTGCTCAATATTGCGTGTGTGTTGGATCATTGTATATATATTTTAGAGTGTTTGTGTGAGTGCGTGAAACTAAAGGAAAGTTATTTGAACATTACTTTACTAAGATTTGAACTTTATCAACTTATTTCATATCCTGAATTTAAAGGAATTTTTTCTCATTTTTTCTTTGATCATAAACGAATCATTGTTTATAGAGTAGAAGCTATATAAGCTTCTCACATAAGAATTATTATTAACATTCATAGAGGTAGAGTCCATACTTTCATTTCTATTACTAAAGTAAATGCTCACCTTGTGCATGCGAGTATATTAAGTTATATATATTTGCTGTTTACAAGAATAGAGCTACATTCCCTTTATTTTATTTTTCTCTAAAGTTTGTGAGACAAATTTATTCACACATATCACAGTCTGTTTACATATATGGACATTCAATATTATTTTTTTAAATTAATGCTGCAGAAATGAATCACTTTATTGCATACTTTCTGCATAGAAAATATACATGTTAAAAAATAAACATTGTTTTACAGAGCTAATTGCCTGGCCAATTAGGGAGAGATCTAAACAAGTCCCTTCATATATTAACCAATCATTTTGCAGCATGTAAGAGTGTCAGAGTTTTGCATGCCACAGAATGCAGGAAAGGCTCTCTTGGGGAGAGGAAACATCACTATTTTGAGAGTAAACTTACAGGAAGAGCAGGCAAAATAAATAATGAAGGTGTGTTGCAATTTTTAAAAATAAAATATGCATAATGAAATATTTTGGGCTAGATTACAAGTGAAGAGCAATCAACAGCGCAGGCTGACCTACCATGCGCAAAGAATATCATGCAACCGACCAACCAAGTAGGTGGTAACAAATGTTAAGCAGAGAATCTATTTTAGCATGCCCAATACTTTTAATGTATAGTGCAGGGAGGGCTATTAGTGATCATATTACAAGTGGTGAGTTAAAAAAACCCATAATTTATGTTTACCTACTAAAAAATGTTTTTTCCGAATCATAATAGTCCATAGGGCTCCATAACATGTGGGATATATTTCCCTCCACTAGGAGAAAGCCAGGAACACTACATATATCTGATTTTTTTGGTACAATATATATCTATACATTATATAAATCTATACATCATATATATATATATATATATATATATATATATATACATACAGTATATACATAAATATACACACACATACATATACACACACACGGTTATTTATATATATATATAACAGTACTGTGCAAAAGTCTTAGGCCACCATTAGATTTGTTTTTTTTATCAATTTAATATCAATTTAATAACAATATATAATTATTTCTCAGTCTATTAGAATACAACCAGAAAATACAGGATATTTGTATGCAATAATAAAAAACAGGAAATAAAATCTGAAAACAAACAGAAATAGCAGGAACATGGCTCTCGTAAACCTATATTGGAATGGAACCATAATTAATGTCATTGCTGACACTTGTATTTTTCCTACTATTTAATGTCAAAATTATTGCTGTGAAAAAAGTCTCTTACACCAGGTTTGTGCAAGATATGCTTGAGCATTACATACATATATGGTATGAGTTTAATTCATTGGAAGCTTGCTAATAAGACCAACTTTCAATCACATCATTCCATTCACAATTCCAAAAATAACAGAATTTGACGGACATAAAATCATAATTTTTGTGCTTGGGATCATTATCATGCTGAAAAATAAAACCATTCCCAATCGGGCATGGATTGGCATGATGAATTAAAATCATTTCGGATAATATCACCAACACCGCTGGCAGAAATGCAGCCTCAAACCAGGACAGACCCTCCCCCATGTTTCACAGAAGGCTGCAAGCATTTATTGCTATGCTAATACACAAGTATAATTTTTTTTCCAGTAATGTGCACTACAAAAAAAAAAAAAAAATCTGCACTAAAAAAGGTTAAACTTTAAAGTTATGTGAATTTAAAAAAAAGAGTATGCAGGCCACAGGCTAGGCGCCAAAAGCAATAAAATAAAGTAACCATGAAGTTTAAAACTAACTGAAATTAAATTAGAAATGTTTCTGCACACAAAGGGTTGAAGCTTCATTAAAAAAAAAAATAAGCCCCTCAAAAAGCAAGATGGCCTTCCTATCAGTCACAGGCTATGCCCCCACAGAATTATTATTATTATTATTATTATTATTATTATTATTATTATTAATAATAATTTCAATGTATGGCCCAGCAGAAAATGTATACATGCAATTTTTAAATAAAATTCTAACTGACTGCAATAAAATAGAATCCTTTTTCTACACACAAAGGGTTAAATATTAATTATAATTTTTTTGTATCCCCAAAAAGCAAGGAGCCCAGTATTATATTGCAGTTCACTGCTAGAAAATAAAATTGGTTTTCTGCACACAAAAGGTTAAAGTTTAATTTGAATCAAGACAGTAGAGTCACATCGTATGGCCCCACAGCAAAAGTATATGTGCAGCTTTTAAATTAAAGGTTAATGGACTGAAATAAAATAGAACTATATTTCTGTAAACAAAGGGTTAAAGTTAAATTCTAAATTTTTCGTATCCCCAAAAAAACAAGGAGCCCAGTACAACTTTTAAATTAAAGTTTAACTGGCAACAATAAAATATAACTGGTTTTATGCATAAAAAAGGTTAAAGTCTAATTCTAAGTTTTTGCACCCCCCCCAAAAAAAACAAGGAGGCCATTAAAGTCTAAGCTCCACAGCAAAAAGTATATGTGCATCTTTTAAATTGTAGTTTAACTGACTACAATAAAATAGAACTATATTTCTGCACAAAAAAGTTAAAGTTTTATTCTACATTTTTGCACCCCCAAAAAAGAAAAGGAGGCCAGTACAGTTGCAGGCTATGGCCCCACAGCAAAAATATGCGTGCAGCTTTTAACTAAGAAGTTTAACTGACTGCAATAAAATAGAACTTGTTTTCTGCACACAAATGGTAAAAGCTTAATGCTAAATTGTTTGCACCCCAAAAAGGCAAATAAGCTCTAAGGTTAGGATTACTTTTTGCAGATAGGAGCTCATTTGCAGCAATATTTGAGGTATCAAGAGACACATAAGCCTCCTTTTTGGCCTTACCCCCCTTATGCATCATAAACTTTACTTCTGAGTACTAGGGTCAGCAATGCCAGCAAGCTACAAGCCCAGAGTTAGCAAGCAGTTCAGTGATGCAGATAAGATACAGTTCAAAGTCAGGGACACCACAGCAAAGGTGCTCACAGGGTACAGGTACTGGATACAAATACAGTCCAGAGGTAAAGGCCTGAGTCAAGATTACTGTGGCAGCAGTCAGTGGAGACTCCTCCATATGCGCCTAGCCGCACGTGAACCTCCAGCCAAAAGAAGAGAAGAAATTTTATTTTTTTTGGCTGAATAAATATAATTTTTCCAATAGCCCTTTATTGGAAAATTTATATTTATACAGCCAAAAATGTTCCAGTCCAGTTTTGTTGCAAAAAAGACAAAACATTTTTTGCCATTTTAAATTCTATCACACTGCACGTGCGATAGATAGAAGTATAGGGCTGTGCTTTTGATTAAAACATCATCAACATAAGATAAGGTCCCCCTTTCCAGTGCATCAGGCATAGCCTTATGCATGAATACAGCAAATTCATGTCCGGAATTTATGTATCCAAAAGGAAGTCTTTGAAATGCATATTGGACCTTTTAGAAGGAGAATGCCAGCTTATATTGGTCCTCTTCATGTACCTTTATGGTCCAATATCCCTGTGCACAATCAATGGCAGTGAATATTTTGGATCCCTGCATCTGCACTAGGCACTGGTCAATGTATGGTACAGGCCAACCAGACATGTACACTCGTTTGTTTAGCTGTCTTAAATCAGCACACAAATGCCATTGTCCATTGGGCTTAAGGACACCTAGAATAGGATTATTATAAGAGCTGTGCACCTGTCGTATGATACCCCTTTCTTCCATGTTCCTTATGATTTCTGCGAGAGAATCATATGAGGCTAAAGGAAGTCTGTATTGTTTAACAAAGACAGGTGGTGCATTGGGATCTGTTTGTATTCTTGCAATGTGCAAGTCTGTAGTACCACAATCGTAAGAATCCCTAGCAAAAATATCCTTGTACTCCATCAGGAGTTCTCGCAGCTGTTGGCGTTCATCATCGCTGGAACAGCCATTAGCTAAGGATATTTGCTCTTCAACTATTTGCTGAAATCCTGGAAAGATTTAAGGCTGTCCTATTTCATAGGCTACTTCCAACCTAGAGGTGAGATCCCCTTGATTATAATTTACATTGCTCCCATGACTCTGGGTATTGGGGTAATCTTGCTGTTTGATTGGCTGATCAAACACTAGAGAGGCTTCTTCAATTTTACAGATGCCTTCCTCTGAGCTGAAGGGATAAATAGACTGAACATTAAATAGACCCTCTGGCATAGATGCAAAGGATTGTTCTATTAATTGTTCTTCAGTTAGGTATCCTTCAGGTATTAGCCCAATTACATCATTCTGGAATCCAAAAGTGTAATAACTTGATTCCAGTGCATATCCTATGGTAGTTCCCTTGGATAATGTTATATCCTGTGGGGTCATGTTATGTACAATAATATGTATTGGAGCAGTTCCAATATTCACCATAGGAGTGTAGGTTACTGTGACACCCAGATTTTGTATTCTATGGCAGAGGCAAATCAGTGTTTCAGAAGTTTTTAATTTCTGACCTCTCTTTACCTGTAAGGGTAAAAAATTTATCAGCCCCAGCAGGAATTATAACTAATGCTAGATATCTGCATATTCACAGCATATGGCAATTGCTGGTTTGATTTCAGGGCTGCATTTCCATCTTGAAATACTTCAGGGTCCCCCTTTAACCTGCTCCAGAGACAAGAGTTAATCAAATCTATTTGTATGGCATATCTATGTAAGATATCATTGCCAATGTATATTTGATTATGGGGAGTATTTAAAACTAAAAACAGGTGCTTCACTGACTTATTTCCTATAGAGATAGATAATAAGCACTTAGCTGTGATGTTATAGCTTTCAGACCTGCTATCCAGGTTGTGGACACAGTGGTCTTGGGGAGAAAGATATTTAATCACTTTAGGTTCAGCTATTTGCACTAATAAACCTTTGCTTATATAGCTAGCTTCCTGTTTTAAGTTTAATTTAGCATACTTGGTTTTACCAAGGTCATGCACTTGTATAGGTATAAATAGATCCTCTTTAACTCTCTCAATCCCTGTGAGGTATTGAGCGTGGCCTCCCCCCTTAGGGATTTTATAATCCCCCTTGTGGAGTGATATGGTTAATACATTGCCCTCTAGGGAAATATTCGCTATCTTTCCAGGCGAAATTTTAAAAGTATTACCATCAGAGCCACTTAAAGGAGTCTGATCATCTTTTTGTAGAATAGTGATTTCAGGTACAGAGTTATTCCTGAAATGAATCTCCACAGCATCTGGTTTCTCTTCCACCACGTGACAGCTATGTCGGGCGTGAGATATACCAGACTTTTCATAATTTATAGGCCTTTTAACTTGTGACCAAATTACATTATTTATGCAATCAATTATGGTGCTTAATCGCTTCAGGAGATCACTACCAATAATTAAACGATCAGTAGGCAGATCCACTATAATGACAGGGTGTCTTATGACCCTGTTCCCCAATTTAAATTTTAACCAGGCCGTACCGTAGACTTTTAGAGAATCACCCCCAACTCCTATTAGAGAACCATCAAATTCTCTTATTTTAGGTTTGTGGGGTGTTAGCTCATTTAGCTGTGTGTAGTACCTGTGGGATAAGATAGTTGCCTGAGATCCGTTGTCAATTAATCCCATGATAGGGTTGGAGACTGAATCTTGCAGTTCAACTAATACATAATACCTTCCTGCATTTTCTACCATTTCACACATAAAGTTGGCATTCTCATACATCTGTGGGCTTCGCCATGTGTTACCTGAATTTGCCACGTTTTCCTGTGCAGAGGAAGCTTCATACCTACCGGCCTCCTCCATGACAGGGTCAGCTGGATTCTTGTGTACTGTATCTGTGGAAATAAGGTTAAGAGAGTTCTGCAAAGGAAGGGATTTGTTAATTTTTCCCGGATGAGGTTTGCTTGTCATCACGGCTAAATCGTCCGTTTCCGGTCTGTGGGGAGAGAACATGATTAGTATCATTGACATTTATTATTTCATTTTGTATATCTCTCCCCTCCCTTTCAGGTGATACCGCAGTATTTATGATTGTGCCTGTGGTCCACTGCTGACCACTGGCTGTACCCCTAAAAAAGTATTGTTCGGTTGCTGAGCCGTAAATTTTTGACTCATATTAGCGACTTGTTCGCTCAACCGAATTAGCTGGGTACTAAGCTGATCTACTTGATTGTACAAGTTACCCCTACTTCTGGGCCTATCTCTTGATGCCCCATAATAATGATTCTTGGACCATTGGTTCCCCTCAGAATTAGAGCTGCTATTTCTATCCTGGCATGGTTGCCCCTGGGGTTCAATTTGTTCTGCATTATTATTTTGGGGAGCATTATTTACTTGGGGTTTCTGGTTATCCTGAGAATACCTTCACCGTCTATTGTATCTACCTTTGCGGGGGTACCCATTATTCTGTGGTTATTCTCTTTGGGCTTAATTATTCGCCTGAGTATGTCCCCCGCTTTGGCTATAGTCTCTTTGCGCCTCATCCCGTGTTGGGGGAAGGGTAGAGTTAAACCTCTGTGGAGATGGCCCGTTTTCTCTGGCCACTTCCGTGTAGGTTTTCTTTTCAGACTCCAAATTTAGGGGTTTAGGTGACACCCTAGTTTCGGCCACTATTTTAGGATTGGGCTTTTTCTCCCTTTTATCCCCCTGTTCACTGGACTGCTGAATAGAGTATAATTTTGTACTCTCTTTGATCAGCCATTCCAATGAACAGTTCTCCTTAAAATCTCTAGCTAAGTTGATTTTGATGGGTGTGGGTAGCGCTTCAAAAAATATATTCACAAACGCTGAACCTTCAAATACGGGATCATCTTCAGCCATGCTGTACGCATTCTTCAATATAGAAAGGAATTCGATTGGACTTTGATTTGCACTACATTTTAAACCATATACAGCTATTCTCGCTGCCGTTTTAGTGCGATGTTGTCCGAATTATTTTCTGCATTGTCATTTTGTTTCACTCCAGGAACGAATATTCATATCCTTTAGTGAAGCAAAGAATTTGTGATGCTTACTTTCAAATACCAAGGGTAGAAATTCAATTTTTAACTGCTCACTTGTAACACTCATTATAGATAATGCTTTTTCAAAGGCCTCTAAGTGGTCAATTATGGAAGTGGCCCCCCTTTAGAAAACTGTATTCTTTAGGAATTTAATTATTGTGGGGGTGTCATACACTTTATTTGATATATCACTGGATCTTACTGGGGACTTATTGTTTGAGCCAGATTGTCTTTCATCTGAAGCGTAATAATTTTCTGGTCCCCCAGAGTTATGTAGTTGCCTAGGGGAAAAAGTTACCTCTGGGCCTGAATTAGGGCTATAGTTTGGGTATCTTTGTCTATCCTCCCGCCTGGGATCTTGACTCTCATTTCTGTCCCAGTCCTTATAGCTGCTAATTTGTCTCTGTAATTTATTTATTGCCTGTTCGTATGCTTTTTCAGCCTCATGATATCTAGCTTTTAAAGTTTTATTTTCATCTTGGCACTTTTTATATTCTTCTTTGAAAGCTTTAAAATCAGCCATTAGTTCCTGATTATATTTATCTAAGTCAGAAGCCTTTTGGCTAGCATGGAAAACCTCTGTCTTTGCCTGAATAAAGGCATCTTGAAATTCTCGTAATGAATTATTTTCATCCCTTAGCCGCCCTAATTGTCTGTTCTAACCTGCCATTTGGTTAGACATCTCACAGCTCAAATACATTAGGATCGACCAAGTTTCGAAAATTAATTCATCATGCCCCCTAAGTTCCGTGCATCTATTAAGTTGCAGTAACATTTGGTACAATTCCCCATCTTCAAACCACATATCTTTAACTAAATCTTTGGCCTTATCTTTACACTCATTAATATACCTGGAGACATCGTCCCCAATATCAAGTCTAGTCATGATGTGATTCATGGCGTCTAATTTGAGCATTTTTTTTCTGAATCACTTCATTGACGGAGGACCTTGGGGAGGACACAATTTCATCTTGCACAGAAACGCTAGCATTACTTTTTGCTGAAGACATCGTTATTTGAGTGTTGTACTTAATACGATAAAACGCTAATACAATTTTGACCAATAAGAGAGAGGGAAAAAAAATTATATCTTCAAAATATCAATATCAATTTTGAAATATGACAAAATTAATATTTTTATTAATCTTGAAATCTGAAAAATCAATATTTTTATGAATTTTGAAATATGAAAAAATAATATTTTTTATTAATTTGAAATATGAAAAATAAATATTTTTATGAGTTTTGAAATATGAAAAAATTAATATTTTTATTAATTTTGAAATGTGAAAAATTTATATTTTTGATTATTTTTTTTAATATGAAAAATCAATATTTTTATTATTTTTTAAAAAAAATATTTTTTAATAATATTTCAAAATATTAATATTAATCTTGAACACGAAAATCAATATTTCAATTTTCAAAAAAAAAAAAAAACTTTTATATTTTCAAAATATCAATTTGAAATATGAAATTTTTTCTCTCTTCTATAATAATTTCTATTTACCACAAATATACTATATCAATATGATAATTATTTATAATATCTCAGCAGTGCCTCCAAATAATATGTCAGTATATTTATAGAAATCTTAGCAGTATTCTCCAAACAATGTGTGAGTATATGTCAGGGAATATATTTAACAATCTTTCTTTAGACTGAACCCACAATCAATATACTTCTACTAAGACAAAAAAATTAATATAAGTATCAGAATTCTTTATTATTAGTAAATAACTATGAACATGTTGATACATAAATATTTGTAATAATTAGAATATGAGTCAATATTATATGCGTTAAAACAAAAACTATTTAAAATATGCTATCCTGCTTACAAAGCCCAGAAAAATTTACCTTAAAAAATCAGCCTTATTTACAAATAGCCTTTCATTCAGTTGCATTTAAAATATTACAATGAGATTTAAAATAGCAGCTACAAACATTCAGCAATGCGATTTACAGTGCTAATTTAAACAATAGTACAGTATACACTTCTATTAAAACATCAGAAATTGTATATATTATTTATACAAAAACCCAATTCTGAGTTATAACTATATATTTGTACAGATAAAACAATTTAGCAGTAAGGATTTGTTTAACCATACACAGTAAAATGCAGACTGCTCTCTTAATCTATTGAATACAAATTGACTATGTTCTTACCAATAAGCTTTGTTTCAAGTTTTTAAAAATTAGAACAATTATACTTTACCAATTTGAACCAATTTGTAGTGGTCTTTAGGTCATCTCATTTAAAGGAAAGTTATTGCATAGATCAGGGATAAGCTTCCAGTTCCTTGCTGAAGTGAAATGTATTTCCAGGCAGCGAAAATTAAAAACACTTTTGTCTCAGCAAGTCACAAAAAAACTGTCCCCTTTGCATTGACTAATCCTGTTTTTATAATCATTGATGACCTGTTTCGTTCACGCCTTTTTTGCTTGTCCCTTCTCATTGGTTCACCCTGTGAATGCAGGTTGCCAAGGAGATGCATTCTTTAACAGCCAATTAACTCCTGGCTGTAATACCTGTGTTGCAACACCGTACCTTGTCCATCGGGTGGCAGTATTACAAACAGACACAGCAATACATGCAGCATGACAAACAAATACAGCTATACAATTAAAATCTTTCTTTAAAATGTGTAATAACTGCCATAATTTCTTGCATGAACCCCTCAGAATATCAATCATAGATGAGGTAAATTTACATCACCTCTCTGATCATTTTGATATCAAACATGTTATATTATTTATATTAAATAATTTATATTGCTAACTATTTATTTATTTTTCCTATTAAACATACCACAATTTACTTCATTAGCAAATTTCTCTTGTTAGCATTTCTATTTCATTATCAGATGTCAATATTTCATAGTCATATCACATCAAAGTAACTTCCATATATCCATCTCACTATATTTCAAGAGATGTATTTAAAACTTTATAAACATTTATTGCTCATTCATATGATATGACTTATTTCATCCCATGTATCGTCCTGTATGTGTCATCTTTTAGTTCCACCTGGAAAAATAGGAAAGCATGTTATATATACATGTAATTCAAATATGGTATTATAAAAATTGTTATTTAATCTATAATAATTCTGAATTTATTTCCTATATAAATGTGTCATGCAGCAGTTATTTATTTAATATAAAACATACTATTTCAACATATATATACATATATGGGCTATTTGAATCATTCCAAACATATATGGAAAACTGGCATTGTTCCCTTTGCAAAATGTATTTAATTCTATTTGTGTCATCTTCCCCCCAGCTGTATGTCTGCAGCACATGTCTTTCTTTGAATCCGCAAAGATTTAGGTGACAAATTCCAGAGGGCTCCCGAGCATATTCTCCACCCAAAACACAGATCATTTATTCTAAATAATCAAAGGGGTTTCCTGTAAGTACTATGCTTATCCAACTATTTTAGATTTTATCCTTTCATCACCAAATGTCTTGGAGTTATAGTTCCTTTAGGAAAATGTGTGTGTGCTTTACACAGCAGGAGGGTGTGCTACAAAGCTATGCTGATTTTCAATCCTGATAAATGTGCATTCACCCAGCTAAACCCATATGGTAGGGGGTTGGGACCCACAGTGGATTAGAAGCTGTGTTCAACAAACTCATGTTCAATTAATCCTGAGGTCTCATCTAACATATACAGTGTATAATATATATATATATATATATATATATATATATATATATATATATATATATATATATACATATATATGTATACATATGTAATATTCATCATAATATTCATATACTCTGACAACACTAAAAATAAGAAAGATCTTTCTAAGAGATGGGAAGGGGGTCAATTAGTAAATATGATTAACTTTCCAAAAAATGACAACCATTCATTAAATAAGTTGAAAAAAAAATGGAGAAATTATCCTTAAAGGGACAGACAAGGGTGAAGCAACCCCATAGACATGGACAAGTCATATTATGTAGAGGAAATCAAGACACAACTCAGTGATTCAGAGACTTACAGAAAAATCAGTGCTAACCCATTCTGTAAGATCCAGAGCGAGATACAGTCCATATTGAAAGTAGCAGTAGAACAGGGCACTATAGATAAAACATTGGCAGAATATCTTTATGTTGTGACCCCACGTAACCAAATATTTTATACGGTCCCCAAGGTCCATAAAGACATTAAAAAAAAACAAGGAGACCCATTGTCTCAAGTGTCGACTCAGTGTTTACAAACATTTCTATATTCATAGACAGAATATTGCAGCCTGAGGTAGATAGGATGTCTAGTTACTTAAAGGACACTAGTCATTTTTTGGAAAAGGCAAGACAACTAGAGTTTCCATCATATAGATACCTGTTGTTCACCATGGACTTCAAAAGTCTTTATACCTCTATAAAAAAATGAATCAGGTATAGCTATTATTAAAAAGACACTCATGGTGAACAACAGATATACACAAAGTGATTTTATTGAGCAATTGCTTAAGTTGATATTATATTGGAATTATTTCCTTTTCCAAGATGAGTGGTTTGTGCAGATAAAAGGCATGGCTATGGGTTCCAATGCTGCCGCATCATACGCCAATCTCTTCATGAATGAGTTTGATTAGAGAATAGTGTATGAAAATAAGTAATTTAGAAAACATGGTGCAGTGTGGTGGCGCTACATCGACAACGTGTTTGGCGTGTGGTGGGGTAACATTGGAACTCTCAATAACTTTGTTGGTGACATTATTGAAATATGACAGCTTTCACCCCAAGAAACTAATTGATTCATTACCTACGAGTCAACTACTTAGAGTGAAAAGGATAGTAAGTAGTGAAACTGACTGTGAATTGAGGATGAAGGAGATGGTGGAGAAATTCTTAGATAGAGGGTATCCCTTTAATCTTATTAACAAAAAAATGGAGGAGATAAAACATCCAGTCCCAAAACAACAAAAAAAACCCGATATAGGTAACAGAATTGTCTTTGTGTCCCAGTACAGCCCACTTAGTGAAAGAATTTCCAAAATAATACGTAAAAATTGTCATGTCCTCAGGGAGTGCAAACAACAGGTAGCCCCCACTTATGGCATATAGGTGCGTAAAAAGCATCAGGGACCATTTGGTTAAAACGGATGTAGGACCCAGTAAGGGGTATAAACAAACATACATGGGCAGTAAACAGAGGGGTAGCTTACCTAGGGACCAAATTTGTTTCATCCACATAGTGGCAAGAGATATGATATAAATGGGTTTTATACCTGTGAAACCACACATGTGGTGTATCTAATAAAATGCCCATGTTCCCTAGTATATTTAGGAGAGACCACACAGAAAGTTAGAGAGTGTATGAGCCAGCATCCCTCCAACATCAGACGCAAGAACTTCCCCTGTCCAAGCACTCCCTGGTAATCAATGTAAAAATCATGCTGTTGGGGTCCATTCACTAACCCCATATAGTATCAGCGAATAAAGTAGCAGCACCAAAATGTAGAGATTTAGTAACTTGTAATTAGAGACATACCAATGACATGACATGTTTTTTTGGTATGTCTCTAATTAAAAGTTACTAAATCTCTACATTTTGGTGCTGCTACCTTCTTTATTCGCAAGCACTCCCTGGAGCAGGGCCATGGCATTAGCCAACTAAGATGGCAAGTCATTGATCAAATAAAGAATTTATTCTTTTTGTGGTGTGCTTAACAAAAAACCCTCTTTTTGTATTTCTTGAATAGGGAGTTGACCAAATCCCCTCCTTTGGTTAATGCACACCACCCAGCCCAGGTGTGTTCCAGACAATTTAATTTTGGTATACATTTAAAGCTAGGGAATTTCACTCAGTGTGGGAATTCTGTATTTGAACATTAGAAATGAATTATTCCGCCTAGCTAAGCTAAACTGATTAGTGTTAGGACCAGTCTATTGTGGGACACCTTGTAAGTGGTGACTGGCTTAGCAGAATATGATCATATTGTGTGACTAAGATCCCATATTTATTAAAAATGTAAAAGCATATTTAATAAATATAAGTCAATAAGAATTTATGTGAGATGTTTATCCCAATCTTATTTGAACTATGTAAGTATATTTAGCAGACAGAAGTATATATACATATGCTATAAATATGTGGACTTAAGTGGTTGGATGTGCACCTATACTTTTTTGTTGTTTTTGTAATTGTTTTGGTCACTTTGGTAGCACTCCCACAATATGTGTGTTAAGATATAAACAGTCTTTTTGTGGTGTGCTTAACCAAAACCCCTCTTTTTGTGTATGTGTATATATATATATATATATATATATATATATATATATATATATATATATATACCTGCATATATCTGTGTTTATATATATATATATATATATATATATATTGTTTTTTTATGTTTTGTAAAGTAAAACACTTTTTTTTGGGGGGGGGGGGGGTTCATGAAACCTCTGCAGAGCAGGTGAGGTGTTTGGCCAGACAGGTTAGCAGATTCATTAAACAGAAATGCAGAGAGGTCTGTAACACATTGTAAAGCAATGCTAAGTTCTCACTGGCGATCAGAGGGTCCCATCATGTGTGACTGTAAGTACAATATCTAATAATTAACTGAGAACCCAGAGTGACATGTAAATGCTTGTAAACTAGAACATCCTAAACGGTTAAGACAAGTCTATAGGAGGACAATAGTGAACTATTAGTGATATAGACAGGATAACTTTATAATAATTAGTATATGTTCAAGTGTAATGCTAACGAGTGAGTCTTTGCACAGAGGACAATCCAGGGTCTCATAACAAACTTAAAGGGACATGAAACCCAAAATTTATTTCATGATTTAAAAAGAGCATGCAATTTGAAACAGCTTTCTAATTTACTTCTATTATCTAATTAGCTAGAGAGATGTTTAAGAATGATTTAATAAAACTTGAGGGGGGAAATGAATAACCCCCACCCCCCTGGAGTTAGCTCCTTTACCTTTATTTTGTCATTTGAAGTAGCTATTTTTGCCGGTTAAAGCCACCACCTATACAGATAATATGAATACTGCTGTATTGCACTATCTCCACTGCTATAGTTGAAACCAATTAGAAAATACTTGCTAGGTGGTATTTAGCCCCAGTTCATGTATTGTGAACCCCTTTTTGAATAACCCACGAGCCTCCACCTGCAGTAGGGCAGGTGACTTACAAACCAGCTCAGAAAAACTATTGCCTAGATTTAGAGTTCTGCGGTAGCTGTCAAAAGCAGCGTTAAGGGGTCCTAACGCTGCTTTTGGCTGCCCGCTGGTATTTAGAGTCGTGTAGGTAAGGGTCTAACGCTCACTTTCAAGCCGCAACTTTTCCATACCGCAGATCCCCTTACGCCAATTGCGTATCCTATCTTTTCAATGGGATCTTCCTAACGCCGGTATTTAGAGTCTTGGCTGAAGTGAGCAGTAGACCATCTACCGACAAGACTCCAGCCGCAAAAAAAAGTCAGTAGTTAAGAGCTTTCTGGGCTAACGCCGGTTTATAAAGCTCTTAACTACTGTGCTCTAAAGTACACTAACACCCATAAACTACCTATGTACCCCTAAACCGAGGTCCCCCCACATTGCCCCCACTATATAATTTTTTTTAACCCCTAATCTGCCGACCGTACACTGCTGCCACCTACATTATCCCTATGAACCCCTAATCTGCTGCCCCTAACATCGCCGACACCTACATAATATTTATTAATCCCTAATCTGCCCCCCCCAACTTCGCCGCTACCTTACCTACACTTATTAACCCCTAATCTGCTGACCGGACCTCGCCGCTACTCTAATAAATGTATTAACCCCTAAAGCTAAGTCTAACCCTAACCCTAACACCCCCCTAAATTAAATATAATTTTAATCTAACGAAATAAATTAAATCTTATTAACTAAAGTATTCCTATTTAAAACTAAATACTTACCTGTAAAATAAACCCTAATATAGCTGCAATATAATGAATAATTATATTGTAGCTATTTTATGATTTATATTTATTTTACAGGCAACTTTGTATTTATTTTAACTAGGTACAATAGCTATTAAATAGTTAAAAACTATTTAATAGCTACCTAGTTAAAATAATTACAAAATTACCTGTAAAATAAATCCTAACCTAAGTTACAATTAAACCTAACACTACACTATCATTAAATTAATTACATAAATTACCTACAATTACCTACAATTAAATAAACTAAACTAAATTACAAAAAAACAAACACTAAATTACAAAAAATAAAAAAAGATTACAAGAATATTAGGCTAATTACACCTACTCTAAGCCCCCTAATAAAATAATAATAAAAAATAATAAAAGTCCCTACCCTATTCTAAATTAAAAAGTAACCAGCTCTTTTACCAGCCCTTAAAAGGGCTTTTTGCTGGGCATGCCCCAAAGTAATCAGCTCTTTTGCCTGTAAAAAAAAAACACAATACTCCCCCAACATTACAACCCACCACCCACATACCCCTACTCTAACCCAAACCCCCCTTAAATAAACCTAACACTACCCCCCTGAAGATCTCCCTACCTTGAGTCTTCTTCACCCAACTGGGCCGAAGTCTTCATCCGATGGGGCAGAAGAGGACATCCAGACTGGCAGAAGTCTTCATCCTATCCGGGCAGAAGAGGACATCCGGATAGGCAGACATCTTTATCCAAGCAGCATCTTCTATCTTCATCCATCCGACGAGGAGCGGCTCCATCTTCAAGACCTCCGGCGCGGAACATCCTTCTTCTCCGACAACTACCCGACAAATGAAGGTTCCTTTAAGTGACGTAATCCAAGATGGCGTCCCTCGAATTCCAATTGGCTGATAGGATTCTATCAGCCAATCGGAATTAAGGTAGGAAAAATCTGATTGGCTAATTGAATCAGCCAATCAGATTCAAGTTCAATCCGATTGGCTGATCCAATCAGCCAATCAGATTGAGCTCACATTCTATTGGCTGATCGGAACAGCCAATAGAATGCGAGCTCAATCTGATTGGCTGATTGGATCAGCCAATCAGATTTTTCCTACCTTAATTCTGATTGGCTGATCGGATCAGCCAATAGAATGTGAGCTCAATCTGATTGGCTGATTGGATCAGCCAATCGGATTGAACTTGAATCTGATTGGCTGATTCAATTAGCCAATCAGATTTTTCCTACCTTAATTCCGATTGGCTGATAGAATCCTATCAGCCAATCGGAATTTGAGGGACGCCATCTTGGATGACATCACTTAAAGGAACCTTCATTCATCGGGTAGTCGTCGGAGAAGAAAGATGTTCTTCGCCGGAGGTCTTGAAGATGGAGCCGATCCTCGTCGGATGGATGAAGATAGAAGATGCCGCTTGGATGAAGATGTCTGCCGGTCCGGATGTCCTCTTCTGCCCAGATAGGATGAAGACTTCTGCCGGTATGGATGTCCTCTTCTGCCCCACCGGATGAAGACTTCGGCCCGTTTGAGTGAAGACGACTCAAGGTAGGGAGATCTTCAGGGGGGTAGGGTTAGGTTTATTTAAGGGGGGTTTGGGTTAGAGTAGGGGTATGTGGGTGGTGGGTTGTAATGTTGGGGGAGTATTGTGTTTTTTTTTTACAGGCAAAAGAGCTGATTACTTTGGGGCATGCCCAGCAAAAAGCCCTTTTAAGGGCTGGTAAAAGAGCTGGTTACTTTTTAATTTAGAATAGGGTAGGGACTTTTATTATTTTTTATTATTATTTTATTAGGGGGCTTAGAGTAGGTGTAATTAGCCTAATATTCTTGTAATCTTTTTTTATTTTTTGTAATTTAGTGTTTTTTTTTTTTTGTAATTTAGTTTAGTTTATTTAATTGTAGATAATTGTAGGTAATTTATGTAATTAATTTAATGATAGTGTAGTGTTAGGTTTAATTGTAACTTAGCTTAGGATTTATTTTACAGGTAATTTTGTAATTATTTTAACTAGGTAGCTATTAAATAGTAAATAACTATTTAATAGCTATTGTACCTAGTTAAAATAAATACAAAGTTGCCTGTAAAATAAATATAAATCCTAAAATAGCTACAAAACAATTATTCGTTATATTGTAGCTATATTAGGGTTTATTTTACAGGTAAGTATTTAGTTTTAAATAGGAATACTTTAGTTAATAAGATTTAATTTATTTCTTTAGATTAAAATTATATTTAATTTAGGGGGGTGTTAGGGTTAGACTTAGCTTTAGGGGTTAATACATTTATTAGAGTAGCGGCGAGGTCCGGTCGGCAGATTAGGGGTTAATAAGTGTAGTTAGGTAGCGGCGACGTTGGGGGGGGCAGATTAGGGGTTAATAAATATTATGTAGGTGTCGGTGATGTTAGGGGCAGCAGATTAGGGGTACATAGGTATAATGTAGGTTGCGGTGGTGTCCGGAGCGGCAGATTAGGGGTTAATTGTGCAATGCAGGGGTCAGCGATAGCGAGGACAGCAGATTAGGGGTTAATAAATGTAAGGTTAGGGGTGTTTACACTCGGGGTTAATGTTAGGGTGTTAGGTGCAGACTTAGAAAGTGTTTCCCCATAGGAAACAATGGGGCTGCGTTAGGAGCTGAACACTGCTTTTTTGCAGGTGTTAGGTTTTTTTTCAGCCCAAACTGGCCCATTGTTTCTTATGGGGGAATCGTGCACGAGCACGTTTTTCAAGCTAGCCGCTACCGTAAGCAACGCTGGTATTGAGAGTTGAAGTGGTGGTAAATATGCCTTTACGCTCCCTTTTTGGAGCCTAACGCAGCCCTTCAGAGAACTCTAAATACCAGCGTTGTTTAGAAACAGCGCTAGAAAAAAAAGACGCGTAGCTAACGCACCCCTTCGGCCGCAAAACTCTAAATCTAGGCGTATGGTAATAGTCAGGGGACAAGAAAGCAACAAAGTCAGAAAGATGCAGAGAGTGACACGAAAGCAGCAGCGATAATTCAAGGAACTAGCAAAGGTGAAGTCCAGGAACAAAGCAGTGAAGAGACAGGAGGTCACAGATCAAACAACAAAGAGTTCTTGCAGGAAACATTTACAATGCCAGAGTACAGATGACTGAGTGTGGCTGCCTTATATAGCAACGTTATGTAATGAAATGCACCTGGTAAAAACAAGTTTGTGCAAACATTAATCAGGTACTCTAGAAGCAGACTCCTAAATCTGGTGTTTTTTATCCGGTTCTGAATAGCTCAGTAAGTTGCTTAATAAACTAAAGACCAAAAGACACAGGTTCAAATCCAACCCAGAAACTATTTACAGACACACCACACAAGACAAACATAGAACAACATACAGAAAACCTGGATCAGTTAAAGGGACAGTCTACACCAGAAATTTTATTGTTTAAAAAGACAGATAATCCCTTTATTACCCATTCCCTAGTTGTGCACAACCAACACAGTTATATAAATATACTTTTTACCTCTGTGATTACCTTCTATATAGTCCTTTGCAAACTGCCCCCTTATTTCAGTTCTTTTGACAGACATCCATTTTAGCCAATCAGAGCTGGCTCATCTGAACTCCACTTTCGTGAGCACAGTGTTATCTATATGACACACATGAACTAACACCCTCTAGTGGTGAAAAACTTTCAAAATATCCTGAGAGAAGAGGGCTTAGAAATTAGCATATGAACCTCCTAGGTTTAGCTTTCAACTAAGAATATCAAGAGAACAAAGCAAAATTGATGATAAAAGTAAATTTGAAAATTGTTTAAAATTACATTCTTTATATGAATCATGAAAGTTTATTTTGGACTAGACTGTCCCTTCAATTGCTAGTCCATGAAAAAGTGAAGCAGGCAAAGCATGTTAAGCTTTTTCATAAGCCAAATCTTATTTACAAACCATAGTACCATCCAAAGCCAAGGCAAACTCAGAAGACTTAGAGTAAGTAGCAAAAGGTAAAGGAACTGGAGGGGGTAATTATGCCACAAACCATGGTTGGTATACTGTAGTCTTTATGTGTTACCTGTGATGATACTACAGAAGCGTGAGAGGTTCTTCCTGAAACTGTGGCACATTTCTTGCAAAACCGTGCAGAACAGGAAAAGTCAGTGAGTGGTGTTTTATTACAAACTGCATGAATGGGTCTTGGAGATTTCACTGGACAAAGGTGATCAATTGTCCAGAATCTTCACAATAAAAACAAATTATTCTACATTTAATTTCAGAGCGAGAGTGATGATCAAGGTAAACTGCAAGGCCTGGTGGCACGCCCTTTTACAACCTTGATCTTTAGAGCAGAAACAGTTCTTTGAATTGTGCCCACAAATTTTTTGGAAACAAAATCAGTAGATGCCACAGATGTCTGGGGACTTGACAATAAAGGTTGAAACCAAGAAGAAAACATATCTGGGAGATCCTGTATTGCCTAGAAAATTTGCAAGACTTGCTGCATCAATACTGGAAAATCTTGCACCGCTGTACTTAACCCCTTAGTGACCAGAGCACTTTTCCATTTTCTGTCCGTTTGGGACCAAGGCTATTTTTACATTTCTGCAGTGTTTGTGTTTAGCTGAAATTTTCCTCTTACTCATTTACTGTACCCACACATATTATATACCGTTTTTCTCGCCATTAAATGGACTTTCTAAAAATACCATTATTTTCATCATATCTTATCATTTACTATAAAAAAATTTATAAAATATGAGGAAAAATGGAAAAAAACACACTTTTTCTAACTTTGAACCCCAAAATCTGTTACATATCTACAACCACCAAAAAACACCCATGCTAAATAGTTTCTAAATTTTGTCCTGAGTTTAGAAATACCCAATGTTTACATCTTCTTTGCTTTTTTTGTAACTTATAGGGCCATAAATACAAGTAGCACTTTGCTATTTTCAAAACATATTTTTTTCAAAATTAGCGCTAGTTACATTGGGACACTGATATCTTTCAGGAATCCCTGAATATCCATTGACATATATATATTTTTTTTTAGAAGACATCCCAAAGTATTGATCTAGGCCCATTTTGGTATATTTCATGCCACCATTTCACCGCCAAATGCGATCAAATACAAAAAATTGTTCACTTTTTCACAAATTTTTTCACAAACTTTCAATTTCTCACTGAAATTATTTACAAACTGCTTGTGCAATTATGGCATAAATGGTTGTAAATTCTTCTCTGGGATCCCCTTTGTTCAGAAATAGCAGACATATATGGCTTTGGCATTGCTTTTTGGTAATTAGAAGGCCGCTAAATGCCACTGCGCACCACACGAGTATTATGCCCAGCAGTGAAGGGGTTAATTAGGGAGCATGTAAGGAGCTTTTTGGGGTATTTTTAGCTTTAGTGTAGTGTAGTAGACAACCCCAAGTATTGATCTAGGCCCATTTTGGTATATTTCATGCCACCATTTCACCGCCAAATGCGATCAAATTAAAAAAAACATTACATTTTTCACAATTTTAGGTTTGTCACTGAAATCATTTACAATCAGCTTGTGCAATTATGGCACAAATGGTTGTAAATGCTTCTCTGGGATCCCCTTTGTTCAGAAATAGCAGACATATATGACTTTGGCGTTGCTTTTTGGTAATTAGAATGCTGCTAAATGGCGCTGCGCATCACACGTGTATTATGGCTAGCAGTGAAGGGGTTAATTAGGTAGCTTGTAGGGAGCTTGCAGGGTTAATTTTAGCTTTAGTGTAGAGATCAGCCTCCCACCTGAAACATCAGACCCCCTGATCCCTCCCAAACATCTCTCTTCCCTCCCCTACCCCACAAATGTCCCCGCCATCTTAAGTACTGGCAGAAACTCTGCCAGTACTAAAATAAAAGGAAAATTTGTGCATTTTTGTGCATTTTGTTTTAGCATATTTACATATGCTTCTGTGTAGGATCCCCCTTAGCCCCCAACCTCACTGATCCCCCACCCAACAGCTCTCTAACCCTCCCCCTCTGACATAATGTGCGCCATCTTGGGTACTGGCAGCTGTCTGCCAGTACCCATTTTAGTGAAAATATGTGTTTTTATTAAAAAAAAATCCTTTTTCTGTAGTGTAGCTTCCCCCCCCCAATACCAACCCCCCACCCCTTCCAGATCGCTTAAATGCTTTATTTTTAAAATGTTTATTTCATTTTTTTAATACACTTACTCTTTACTTTTTTTCTGTAGTGTAGCGGTTCCCACCCGCTCCCGCCCCGTGCACGCGCCCGCCCGCCACCCACCGTGCACGCGCGCGCGCCCGTGCGCGCCCCCGAAGGCCCCGCCCCAGATCCCGCCCCCCTCCACCTTCCAGATCACACCGATGGCCGCCCACCCGCCTCCCAAGTCGGCTCCCACCCACCAACGATACCGGCCATCGATGTCCGGTGCAGAGAGGGCCACAGAGTGGCTCTCTCTGCATCGGATGGCCAGAAAGTGTTATTGCAGGATGCCTCGATGTCGAGGCATCACTGCAATAACCGGAAAGCAGCTGGAAGCGAGCAGGATCGCTTCCAGCTGCTTTCCAGACTGAGGACGTGCAGGGTACGTCCTCAGGCGTTAACTGCCTTTTTTTAGAGGACGTACCCTGCACGTCCTCGGTCATTAAGGGGTTAAAAGCAAGATCTGCTTTGCTATCACATCCATTTGTGAAAGTGGACAGAGCACTGAATACTACTAAGAGTTCCATACGGCTAGATTTAGAGTTTTGTCGGTAACGACCCGCGTAGCTAACGCTGGCTTTTTTCTGGCCGCACCTTTAAAATAACTGTGGTATTGAGAGTCCACAGAATGGCTGCGTTAGCCTCCAAAAAAGGAGCGTAGAGCATATTTAACGCAACTTCAACTCTCAATACCAGAGTTGCTTACGGACGCGGCCAGCCTTAAAAACGTGCTCGTGCACGATTCCCCCATAGAAAACAATGGGGCTGTTTGAGCTGAAAAAAAATCTAACACCTGCAAAAAAGCCGTGTTCAGCTCCTAACGCAGCCCCATTGTTGTCTATGGGGAAACACTTCCTACGTCTGCACCTAACACCCTAACATGTACCCCGAGTCTAAACACCCCTAACCTTACACTTATTAACCCCTATTCTGCCGCCCCCGCTATTGCTGACCCCTGCATATTATTTTTAACCCCTAATCTGCCGCTCCGTAAACCGCCACTACTTACATTATCCCTATGTACCCCTAATCTGCTGCCCCTAACACCGCCGACCCCTATATTATATTTATTAACCCCTAATCTGCCCCCCACAATGTCGCCTCCACCTGCCTACACTTATTAACCCCTAATCTGCCGACCTGACTGCACCGCTATTATAATAAAGTTATTAACCCCTAATCCGCCTCACACCCGCCTCAATAACCCTATAATAAATAGTATTAACCCCTAATCTGCCCTCCCTAACATCACCGACACCTAACTTCAAGTATTAACCCCTAATCTGCCGACCGGAGCTCACGGCTATTCTAATAAATGTATTAATCCCTAAAGCTAAGTCTAACCATAACACTAACACCCCCCTAAATTAAATATAATTTAAATCTAACGAAATTAATTAACTTTTATTAAATAAATTATTCCTATTTAAAGCTAAATACTTACCTGTAAAATAAATCCTAATATAGCTACAATATAAATTATAATTATATTATATCTATTTTAGGATTTATATTTATTTTACAGGTAACTTTGTATTTATTTTAACCAGGTACAATAGCTATTAAATAGTTAAGAACTATTTAATAGCTAAAATAGTTAAAATAATTACAAATTTACCTGTAAAATAAATCCTAACCTAAGTTACATTTAAACCTAACACTACACTATCAATAAATAAATTAAATTAAATACCTACAATTACACCTAACACTACACTATCAATAAATGAATTAAAAACAATATCTACAAATAAATACAATTAAATAAACTAAGGCCTAGATTTGGAGTTTGGCGTTAGCCGTGAAAACCAGCGTTAGAGGCTCCTAACGCTGGTTTTAGGCTAACTCCGGTATTTGGAGTCACTCAAAAAAGGGTCTAACGCTCACTTTTCAGCCGCGACTTTTCCATACCGCAGATCCCCCTACGCCATTTGCGTATCCTATCTTTTCAATGGGATTTTTCTAACTCCGGTATTTAGAGTCGTGTCTGAAGTGAGCGTTAGAAATCTAACGACAAAACTCCAGCCGCAGAAAAAAAGTCAGTAGTTAAGAGCTTTCTGGGCTAACGCCGGTTTATAAAGCTCCTAACTACTGTACTCTAAAGTACACTAACACCCATAAACTACCTATGTACCCCTAAACCGAGGTCCCCCCACATCGCCTCCACTCAATTAAATTTTTTAACCCCTAATCTGCCGACCGCCACCTACGTTATACTTATGTACCCCTAATCTGCTGCCCCTAACACCGCCGACCCCTGTATTATATTTATTAACCCCTAATCTGCCCCCCACAACGTCGCCGCCAGCTACCTACAATAATTAACCCCTAATCTGCCGACTGCAAAGCGCCGACACCTACATTATAGCTATGTACCAATAATCTGCTGCCCCTAACACCGCCGACCCCTATATTATATTTATTAACCCCTAATCTGCCCCCCTCAACGTCGCCTCCACCTGCCTACACTTATTAACCCCTAATCTGCCGAGCGGACCGCACCGCTACTATAATAAAGTTATTAACCCCTAATCCGCCTCACTAACCCTATAATAAATAGTATTAACCTCTAATCTGCCCTCCCTAACATCGCCGACACCTAACTTCAATTATTAACCCCTAAACTGCCGACCGGAGCTCACCGCTATTCTAATAAATGTATTAACCCCTAAAGCTAAGTCTAACCCTAACACTAACACCCCCCTAAATTAAATATAATTTTAATCTAACGAAATTAATGAACTCTTATTAAATAAATTATTCCTATTTAAAGCTAAATACTTACCTGTAAAATAAACCCTAATATAGCTACAATATAAATTATAATTACATTGTAGCTATTTTAGGATTAATATTTATTTTACAGGCAACTTTGTAATTATTTTAACCAGGTGCAATAGCTATTAAATAGTTAAGAACTATTTAATAGTTACCTAGTTAAAATAATTACAAAATTACCTGTAAAATAAATCCTAACCTAAGTTACAATTAAACCTAACACTACACTATCAATACATTAATTAAATACAATACCTACAATTACCTACAATTAAACCTAACACTACACTATCAATAAATTAATTAAATACAATATCTACAAATAACTACAATGAAATAAACTAACTAAAGTACAAAAAATAAAAAAGAACTAAGTTACAAAAAATAAAAAAATATTTACAAACATAAGAAAAATATTAAAACAATTTTAAACTAATTACACCTACTCTAAGCCCCCTAATAAAATAACAAAGCCCCCCAAAATAAAAAATGCCCTACCCTATTCTAAATTACTAAAGTTAAAAGCTCTTTTACCTTACCAGCCCTGAACAGGGCCCTTTTCGGGTCATGCCCCAAGAAGTTCAGCTCTTTTGCCTGTAAAAAAAAAACATACAATACCCCCCCCAACATTACAACCCACCACCCACATACCCCTAATCTAACCCAAACCCCCCTTAAATAAACCTAACACTAAGCCCCTGAAGATCTTCCTACCTTGTCTTCACCATACCAGGTTCACCGATCGGTCCAGAAGAGCTCCTCCGATGTCCTGATCCAAGCCCAAGCGGGGGGCTAAAGATGTCCATGATCCGGTAGAAGTCTTCATCCAAGCGGGGCAGAAGAGGTCTTCCATCCGATTGAAGTCTTCATCCAAGCGGGGCAGAAGAGGTCTTCCATCCGATTGAAGTCTTCATCCAGGCGGCATCTTCTATCGACATCCATCTGGAGCGGAGCGGCAGCATCCTGAAGAACTCCGACGCGGAACATCCATCCTGGCTGACGACTGAACGATGAATGACGGTTCCTTTAAATGACGTCATCCAAGATGGCGTCCCTCGAATTCCGATTGGCTGATAGGATTCTATCAGCCAATCGGAATTAAGGTAGGAATATTCTGATTGGCTGATGGAATCAGCCAATCAGAATCAAGTTCAATCCGATTGGCTGATCCGATCAGCCAATCAGATTGAGCTTGCATTCTATTGGCTGATCGGAACAGCCAATAGAATGCGAGCTCAATCTGATTGGCTGAGGGACGCCATCTTGGATTACGTCATTTAAAGGAACCGTCATTCGTCGTTCAGTCGTCGGCCAGGATGGATGTTCCGCATCGGAGGTCTTCAGGATGCTGCCGCTCCGCTCCAGATGGATGTCGATAGAAGATGCCGCCTGGATGAAGACTTCAATCGGAGGGAAGACCTCTTCTGCCCCGCTTGGATGAAGACTTCTACCGGATCATGGACATCTTCAGCCCCCCGCTTGGGCTTGGATTAGGACATCGGAGGAGCTCTTCTGGACCGATCGGTGAACCTGGTATGGTGAAGACAAGGTAGGAAGATCTTCAGGGGCTTAGTGTTAGGTTTATTTAAGGGGGGTTTGGGTTAGATTAGGGGTATGTGGGTGGTGGGTTGTAATGTTGGGGGGGGTATTGTATGTTTTTTTTTACAGGCAAAAGAGCTGAACTTCTTGGGGCATGCCCCGCAAAGGGCCCTGTTCAGGGCTGGTAAGGTAAAAGAGCTTTTAACTTTAGTAATTTAGAATAGGGTAGGGCATTTTTTATTTTGGGGGGCTTTGTTATTTTATTAGGGGGCTTAGAGTAGGTGTAATTAGTTTAAAATTTTTGTAATATTTTTCTTATGTTTGTAAATATTTTTTTATTTTTTGTAACTTAGTTCTTTCTTATTTTTTGTACTTAGGTTAGTTTATTTCATTGTAGTTATTTGTAGATATTGTATTTAATTAATGTATTGATAGTGTAGTGTTAGGGTTAATTGTAGATAATTGTAGGTATTTTATTTAATTAATTTAATGATAGTATAGTGTTAGGTTTAATTGTAACTTAGGTTAGGATTTATTTTACAGGTAATTTTGTTATTATTTTAACTAGGTTACTATTAAATAGTTCTTAACTATTTAATAGCTATTGTACCTGGTTAAAATAATTACAAAGTTGCCTGTAAAATAAATATTAATCCTAAAATAGCTACAATTTAATTATAATTTATATTGTAGCAATATTAGGGTTTATTTTACAGGTAAGTATTTAGCTTTAAATAGGAATAATTTATTTAATAAGAGTTAATTTATTTCGTTAGATTAAAATTATATTTAATTTAGGGGGGTGTTAGTGTTAGGGTTAGACTTAGCTTTAGGGGTTAATACATTTATTAGAATAGCGGTGTGTTCCGGTCGGCAGATTAGGGGTTAATGTTTGAAGTTAGGTGTCAGCGATGTTAGGGAGGGCAGATTAGGGGTTAATACTATTTATAATAGGGTTAGTGAGGCGGATTAGGGGTTAATAACTTTATTATAGTAGCGGTGCGGTCCACTCGGCAGATTAGGGGTTAATAAGTGTAGGCAGGTGGAGGCGACGTTGTGGGAGGCAGATTAGGGGTTAATAAATATAATATAGGGGTCAGCGGTGTTAGGGGCAGCAGATTAGGGGTACATAAGGATAATGTAAGTAGCGGCGGTTTACGGAGCGGCAGATTAGGGGTTAAAAATAATATGCAGGGGTCAGCGATTAGGGGTTAATAAGTGTAAGGTTAGGGGTGTTTAGACTCGAGGTACATGTTAGGGTGTTAGGTGCAGACTTAGGAGGTGTTTACGCATAGCAAACAATAGGGCTGTGTTAGGAGCTGAATGCAGCTTTTTTTTCAGCTCAAACAGCCCTATTGTTTCCTATGGGGGAATCGTGCACGAGCACGTTTTTGAGGCTGGCCGCGTCCGTAAGCAACTCTGGTATCGAGAGTTGGAGTGGCGTTAAAAATTCTCTACGCTCCTTTTTTGGAGCCTAACGCAGCGATTCTGTGGACTCTCAATACCAGTTATTTTTATGGTGCGGCCAGAAAAAAGCTGGCGTTAGCTACGCGGGTCCTTACCGACAAAACTCTAAATCTAGCCGTTACTAAAGTACAAAAAATAAAAAAGAACTAAGTTACAAAAAATAAAAAAATATTTACAAACATAAGAAAAATATTACATCAATTTTAACCTAATTACACCTACTCTAAGCCCCCTAATAAAATAACAAAGCCCCCCAAAATAAAAAATACCCTATTCTAAATTACAAAAGTTCAAAGCTCTTTTACCTTACCAGCCCTGAACAGGGCCCTTTGCGGGGCATGCCCCAAAGAATTGAGCTGTTTTGCCTGTAAAAAAACACATACAATACCCCCCCCCAACATTACAACCCACCACCCACATACCCCTAATCTAACCCAAACCCCCCTTAAATAAACCTAACACTAAGCCCCTGAAGATCTTCCTACCTTATCTTCACCATACCAGGTTCACCGATCGATCCAGAAGAGCTCCTCCGATGTCCTGATCCAAGCCCAAGCAGGGGGCTGAAGATGTCCATGATCCGGCTGAAGTCATCATCCAAGCGGGAGCTGAAGAGGTCCATGATCCGGCTGAAGTCTTCATCCAAGCGGGATCTGAAGAGGTCCATGATCCGGCTGAAGTCTTCTATCAAAGGCATCTTCAATCTTCTTTCTTCCGTATCCATCTTGCAGACCTCCGACGCGGAACATCCTGCTGGCCCGACGGACTACCGACGAATGAAGGCTCCTTTAAAGGACATCATCCAAGATGGCGTCCCTCGAATTCCGATTGGCTGATAGGATTCTATCAGCCAATCGGAATTAAGGTAGTGAAAATTCTGATTGGCTGATGGAATCAGCCAATCAGAATCAAGTTCAATCCGATTGGCTGATCCGATCAGCCAATCAGATTGAGCTTGCATTCTATTGGCTGTTCCGATCAGTTAATTTTCCTTCATGGTCGTATTTAGGGATGGGTGAACGTGTTTTTATTCAAATTCGAATGTTAGAATGAATGTTATTATAGAAATTCGATTTACATAATAGAATGTTGATAAGAACGAATATTCTTAAAAATTCTATTATCGAATGTTATTTACAGTTTTCGAATGTCACTTTTTCGAATTCAAATGCGACATTAGAATTCGATTGTGACATTCGAATCGGAATGTCACATTCAAATTCAAATATTACATTTATAGAACACGGTATTAGACTAGAAATGCCATTCTGAATTTGAATGTTACATTCAAATTCAAAAGTAGCATTCAAATTCGAATATTACATTTATTAAACAGTTGTAGACTAGAAATTCTATTTCAAATTCGAATGTCATATTCAAATTTGAATATTGCATTTGAAAAACACAGTATTAGACTAGAAATACTATTTCGAATGTGAAAAAATTTGAAAACAAAAATTTGAAAATAGAATGTTATATAAACATTCAAAATTTAATTTGAACAAACAAATGTATCAAAATTCGTTTTAAATTTTGAATATTTAGAAACATTTGCCATTCCTCCCTAGTCGTATTCATTTCAAATAATTTTTTTAGAAATTTTAACTAAAATTTTCATTTTGAGCTACAGTGCAGATTTAGGCCATTGTGAAACTGTAATCATCTTTTTTAGCTTTAGTTTTGTCATCTATGTTCTTTTTTTAATTCTTTTATTTATGCATTTAATTTTTAACTTAGTACTGAAAACAAAAAATGCCCCTTTATGAGACACCAAGTGTAAATTAAACCACCAGCAGTCGCTAGCAACAATGCAAGAAAAGGTAAGACAAACTTTTTAAAATTACAACTCGTATAACAACTTAGTAAAAAACAAAGAATTTTTTTTTTTTTTACTATTACAAAAATGTCCCTTTAAGAGACACAGTGCAAATGAAACCACCAGCAGCTGCTAGCAGAAATGCAACCAAAGGTAAAAAACATTTTTAACTTATAACTAATGCAAATTAATAAAAGACAGAGAACTAGTTTTTTTAAAATATTAACCTAGTACTGAAACAAAAAAATGTCCCTTTAAGAGACGCTAGCAGCCGCTAGAACTTTTTAAACTTAAAACTTATATAAATAACCTGTTTTAAAACTCAAACTATTAGTACTAAACTGCTGTACTAACTTTTTAAAATGAAATACTTAACAATTTACAAACACAAATATTGAAATTTACAACTAATCTGCAGTCCTGCAGATAAAAATAGTTAAAATAATTAAATTATAACTGTAGATTAGAGATAAATAAATAAATACACAAACACACAAGGTGCTGGTATATTATAATCTCTTTAAAGCTGGCAGTGGCACAAGCAATAGCAAATGTCTCACAGTAAGGGGTCCCAATCAAACAGGTGATTCTAGAACACTGATACACAGATCTGAGGCTGAAAAACATTAAGCAGTAAGTTAAAACTCCCTCTTTCACTACACTCCCTCCCCCTGAGAATGCTGAATGGCCAGAAAAACGTCACAAACCTTCACTGACAGGCTGATGGAACCTGTCAATCTATTTACTGCTTCTTCCTGGTTTTCATCCATTGGTTGAAGCCTGCATCATAAAAACAGCATCCGAAAACTAAAAAAGAAAACAATGCACATTTATTTTCTTATTTGTTTCATTTTGGTTTTTGGATGTTTCCGTTTTCAGTATACAAAGAAAATAACAAAAGTTTAATTTTCGCTATTTTCTTTAATTCTTTTGAAAACTAATGCACATCCCTAATTGCTATTTCACATGTTCTTAACAAATATTTGATAATTACACTATCAGTGGGAATGCTGATTGGATAAAGTATAAACTGTAACACTAATAACATTGTTATTTATGGGCAATATATCACATAAAGTGGATCCACAATGCAGACATTGAGGAACGTGGAAGGAACCAGGGTATTGGTATATGAGCTTTCTGGGCAGCTCCTAAAGACCGAGCCTGCTGTTTCTGCACATTCTAATGCAACATTAAATGCGAGCACCAATTTTGTTGCTTTTAAGGGTTCCTGTGTTGTGAGACTACACCATTGGGGCGCCCTCTTTTTATTTTGTCTATTCAAGATTTTATTGTCTTCCTTGTGTGGAGCGATTGTTTTGAAGAGAAGGCAGCCTAAGGTCCTCCAGACACTTGTACCCTTCCTTTAGAGAGGAATACGAACAACATGACTTTATTGTGGAATGCTGTGTTAATTACCTTTATTCTATAAGCATTTGGCAAATCCAGTTTGGAATTTTTTTCCTTTGGTTTGTTTGTAAAAAAATGGAAATATAAATGTTATTTTGTGTCAAAATAGAAATGTTTCTTATAGGCATATGAAAATTGTGCTTTGGTAATAGTTGAATAAACTCTGGTATTAATAATAATAATAATAATAATAATAATAATAATAATAATAATACTAATAATAATAATATTGTTTAACAATTTATAATTCCTATATTAAAAGACACATAAGAAAAATACATTTAATTAGCAAATGTATTTAACAGAGTGTGACGTGAATACAAAAAAAATCTTTCAATGTTTGAAATCAAATTATCCCATATAAGTTGTGCCCTAGAGACTTGTTAGCCAGGTTAGAAAGCCCTGTTTGTTCAATATTCTGCTCTCTGGGCTGAAAATACATGAGACCTCATTTACTTTAACCAGAAAAAAAGGTGTAAAAAAAATGAAACACGGTTAAGAAAATGTATTATAGAAATCTATAAGAAATATAAGAAATTACAGACAAATTACTTTGAGTTTGGAAGTTATACTTGGGAAGAAAAATGTATATATATATATATATATATATATATATATATATATATATATATATGCAGGGAGTGCAGAATTATTAGGCAAGTTGTATTTTTGAGGATTAATTTTATTATTGAACAACAACCATATTCTCAATGAACCCAAAAAACTCATTAATATCAAAGCTGAATAGTTTTGGAAGTAGTTTTTAGTTTGTTTTTAGTTATAGCTATTTTAGGGGGATATCTGTGTGTGCAGGTGACTATTACTGTGCATAATTATTAGGCAACTTAACAAAAAACAAATATATACCCATGTCAATTATTTATTTTTACCAGTGAAACCAATATAACATCTCAACATTCACAAATATACATTTCTGACATTCAAAAACAAAACAAAAACAAATCAGTGACCAATATAGCCACCTTTCTTTGCAGGGACACTGAAAAGCCTGCCATCCATTGATTCTGTCAGTGTTTTGATCTGTTCACCATAAACATTGCGTGCAGCAGCAACCACAGCCTCCCAGATATTGTTCAGAGAGGTGTACTGTTTTCCCTCCTTGTAAATCTCACATTTGATGATGGACCACAGGTTCTCAATGGGGTTCAGATCAGGTGAACAAGGAGGCCATGTCATTAGATTTTCTTCTTTTATACCCTTTCTTGCCAGCCACGCTGTGGAGTACTTGGACGCGTGTGATGGAGCATTGTCCTGCATGAAAATCATGTTTTTCTTGAAGGATGCAGACTTCTTCCTGTACCACTGCTTGAAGAAGGTGTCTTCCAGAAACTGGCAGTAGGACTGGGAGTTGAGCTTGACTCCATCCTCAACCCGAAAAGGCCCCACAAGCTCATCTTTGATGATACCAGCCCAAACCAGTACTCCACCTCCACCTTGCTGGCGTCTGAGTCGGACTGGAGCTCTCTGCCCTTTACCAATCCAGCCACGGGCCCATCAAGACTCACTCTCATTTCATCAGTCCATAAAACCTTAGAAAAATCAGTCTTGAGATATTTCTTGGCCCAGTCTTGACGTTTCAGCTTGTGTGTCTTGTTCAGTGGTGGTCGTCTTTCAGCCTTTCTTACCTTGGCCATGTCTCTGAGTATTGCACACCTTGTGCTTTTGGGCACTCCAGTGATGTTGCAGCTCTGAAATATGGCCAAACTGGTGGCAAGTGGCATCTTGGCAGCTGCACGTTTGACTTTTCTCAGTTCATGGGCAGTTATTTTGTGCCTTGGTTTTTCCACACGCTTCTTGCGACCCTGTTGACTTTTTTGAATGAAACGCTTGATTGTTCGATGATCACGCTTCAGAAGCTTTGCAATTTTAAGAGTGCTGCATCCCTCTGCAAGATATCTCACTATTTTTGACTTTTCTGAGCCTGTCAAGTCCTTCTTTTGACCCATTTTACCAAAGGAAAGGAAGTTGCCTAATAATTATGAACACCTGATATAGGGTGTTGATGTCATTAGACCACACCCCTTCTCATTACAGAGATGCACATCACCTAATATGCTTAATTGGTAGTAGGCTTTCGAGCCTATACAGCTTGGAGTAAGACAACATGCATAAAGAGGATGATGTGGTCAAAATACTCATTTGCCTAATAATTCTGCACTCCCTGTATATATATATTTATTTATTTAATTTCCTTTGTTCCAATGTCTTTGTGTTTTTGTTTTTAAACTCTATAGCTTTCAAAAGGATCTGCCATGGATCATGTTGAAAATAATGCTGTTGGAAATGGAAACATCAAGCAATTACTTCATCATATTCCCTATTTATATTGTTATGAAAAGTATGAAAGTCTCTAGTGACAAGATAGCTCTACAAACAACATAAGATACCAAGATGCTACCAATTTAAAGAGGTTTCTTACTTGTTGTTGCTTACTTGTGAAGGACTACTTATTTTATTGTATATGACAAAAATATATAAATTAGAAACTGATTCATTTCTAAAAAATAAAAAGGTTAGCTTAGACACACTTGCTAAATTCATTGTCAGGACTATCAAAATAGGTAGATGCCTAGGGGCATTCATATTTCAGATGACAGGGGAGTAGTATACTACTTAAAAACATACCAAGCAATGGATTTCTTGGCTACTAAATGCTGTTTCTTCCAGAATCAGATGTTTTTGTAATGATTTTATTGAATGTAGAGGATTGGAAAATGTATTTGTAATATCAAATGTCATCATTTTATCAAACATTCAACAATAATTTATAACAGAGGAATGCAGCCAATATTTTCCATTGTAAATAAATGTATTGAAAGTGAAACTTTCACCCAGAGGGCACACAGCAAAGGTGGAGGGTGGTGACCTAATGTAGTTTGATAGTAAGGCAGTGGTAAAAAGAGAGATGGAATTAGTCTGTAAGGCTGCCAATAAAGCTGAAAGATAATAAAAGATGTATGTTTTAATTAATTAGAAGAGCATGTATACAAGTTCCTTATCAAGTGCCAGTCCTCTAGGGGGAATAAACACTGATATTTCATCCAAACTCAAACAACCTGGTAGGATAACATTAAAATGATCATTGTGAAACACAATGTGTAAAATAGCTCAAGAACATGATGCTTTCCTTTAAAACATTATTATTGTCACATTTTGTACAAAATAAAGCAAATATGTGGAAACAGAACATGAACTTTATTATAGTTAGGAGAAAAGGTAAAGTATAACTGCAAATATGCTAATAATTCCTTAGTAAAGGCAAAACCCCATTCCCCTATGGCTTACAGACAAGCAGCCAGAAGAACAGATTTGCTGAAGAAGACATAAGCTGGTGCTGTGGGGAAAGATAAGACAATGGCAAGTAAACACAGGCTTGTTGGTGGGATACCAGGGGATATGGTTGTTGTTGGAAGTCTAGATGTCATGAACGTTCTGTTAAAGGGATAGGAAAGACAACATTAAACTTGCGTGATTCAGATAGAGCATGCCATTTTAAGACACTTTTAAATTCATTTCTAAAATAACAAATAAAAAGCTCAAGTGCCCTGATGTCAAAAACAAATAATTTTGTTATAAAATGTCTCAATGAAAAGGATATAGATTGCATAAAATTATGCTTGCCGCTAGTGATGATCCTTGTTGGAGTCGCTGCTTTCTTAGAGCTCAGCACTGGAGGCTGGAAGATTGCGAGACAAAAGACAGAAAAAAGAACAGAGCAGACTCCTCTAAGTGTAGTAGTTAAAAACAGTTTATATACATTTATTGTAGCACACTAAATTCCCTTCTATTTTCAAATGTGCTTCATTCTCATAGTATCCCTTGTTAAAAAATGCTGTTCTATAAGCAATACTCTGAATTTCCTTTAGGAATATAAGAACCATAATATAACATCAGAAAGTGAATAAGAAACAAAATAATAAGTCAAGTGATGTTATCAGCCACCAATACAATGACAATGTGTTAACGTCTTCTTCCATAGACTTCAATGGAGTGAGCTGTTAACCTCCCCCCCCCCCCCCGAAAAAAAAAACAATTTTCGAACTTCATGGCAAAATATTTTTTTTCTGATGACATGAATATATGTCTGTTTGCTTAAATACCTGTTAAATAAATTATTATTAAGTAACGTAGCTGAATCAGTGCTAAACCACCTCAAGGTAAGCAAACCCCAGTCTCTTTTCTTAACTGCACATGTGTTGCTCATGCTTTATGCGTGTATTAGTTTGTAATTGGATAGCAAGATTTATTTTGTTATGGGGGAAAGGAAATCAGAGAAAAGATAAAAAAACAAACAATAAGCTAATTTCACAAAACAAAGCTGCATTATTCACTGCAAAATATGTCTCAGATATGAAGGTACATTATCGTGCAGTTTACATTTTGTCTTTAATGTCCCTTTAAAAAACTTTCCAAACTACTTCCATTATCAAATTATGTACACAGCTCCTACTAGGCATGTGCAACAGTTTGCAGTACATAAGTATAAAAGTCTGTGATTGGCTGATGGCTGTCACATGATACAGGGGGCAAGGAAATGGAAGGAAATATTTACATTTGTCATAAAATTATCTACTGCTTATTTGAGGTGCTGTTACATTGTCTTTTTATTACGCTTTTGTTGATGATGCAGTTACACTATATTTAATGGCCATTTAAACGAAAGGCTTGAAAAATATTTGCAACCCCATTTCTACTGTTAATGGAGATTTCTTCATCACAAAACCAATTTACTGGCTGCATTACAAAGCCCCTTTTTTCTGCTAAGGCTTTTCACTAAAAAAACAAAACATGAAGTGTCCGATGTGTACTAATAATAAGTAATTATGTTAGTGCTTTTGACAGCAAAATTGTAAAATATATACAGGTAGCCCTCAGTTTACGCCGGGGTTAGGTTCCAGAAGGAATGGTTGTAAATCGAAACTGTTGTAAATTGAAACCCAGTTTATAATGTAAGTCAATGGGAAGTGAGGGAGGTTCCAGGCCCCTCTCAAAATTGTCATAAGTAACACCTAATGCATTATTTTTAAAGCTTTGAAATGAAGACTTTAAATGCTAAACAGCATTATAAACCTAATAAAATAATCAAACAACACAGACTTTACTAGCATTTTTCTGCAAACAGTTCTTTCTATGCATATCAATCTGGACTGATTTATAGACAGAAAGATCTTGTTCCTTTGCAAGATGCTCGATAGCGCAGGTCTGGTTAAACTGATTAATTTCAGCTTGCTTGGCTTGCATATCTTTGCTGCAACACATTTATTATGAATTATTTTTGGTAGAGGAACAGAGTAATGCAGATAACATCAAGTCAGATTTCTACTTATTAGCATTTCTATTTATTACCATTATTTACACATTGACAAGGTTTTCTGCTATATTCCTGTTAAAAATTACATTGATACCCTTTTAAACATTATAATACAATAAATAACTATGAAGAATATTACAGTGTTTATATGGAACAGTCATTAGTTTAGAATGTCAGAAAAGTTTCCCATAAATGAATCATATTTTTATGATTAATAAAGAAGTCAGGGCTAGTGTCACATAGGTACATTTTTTTTTTATTCTAACTTTTCTCTCCATCATATTAGCTATATAGTTTTAGTGCATAATAAAAGTACAAAACATTTGCTTTGAAAGGGTATCCTCTGTAATGCTATATTCTTAAACAGTAGCTGTGCAATTAAAAAAAAGGCTACAAGTTTTGTAAATAATATTTCAAAGTTCAGATTACAAGTATAAATGTCAGAATCTGTTTTATAAATGAATAATGCATCAATAGAAAGTAAACAGTTCATACTGACAACAGAGTATGACACATTATTAAATTGACATATTTACAATGCAGTAGAAAGCTACTGAGACTTTTTTCAGTTATCTAATTATCTCTGACCTATCATACAAGCAAGTCCACCAATTTTAGCAAAACATATTTTGACTGCATTTTTTGTTTAACTTAGTTAAGTATTTCTAGTTTAATTGAATAACATTTGATTTTAAAGCAATGTCTTGATACAATAACTGCTTCTTGATTAGTTTCACGGTATACTACAATATTGTCATTAGATATTCTGAATAATATTTGTGTCATGAATGTCATTGGCACCTTGGTGTGTTTTTCTGTTGAAGCCCACTCATTTGCTTTTTAAATATATGCAGAAGTAATCGGCAGAGTACTTTTTTATGCAGTGACTGCTGTCATGCTATTCTGCTACGACCTTGTTTGTCATAGTTTGCATGATTAATAACAAAATAACTTCTATTTCAGTTTTTGTGAAACAGCTTCATTCATTTTAATAACTAAAGGCCACATCATGAGTGGAGATCAAAATTGCGCTTTCGCAAGCTCTATATTTGCTCTACACTCGTAATACCAGGGCACGCAATGGTATAAGAAGTGGCCCGCAATGCGAACGCAACCTCATTCTTATGCCAACAGACACTGCAAGATTGAATTTAGCGCATCGAAGAAGGTAAGTCGCACAGCAAATCTAAATATATATGTATATAAGCATATACATATTTATTTATAGAGAATACACAGTCCCCCTAGACCGCAATGTAAAGGCACTTTTCCGTGCTGTTTTTTTTCTAGCACCCCAGATTGACCAACTTTAACCCCTCATTTCTGCTTTTGCAGTAATTTTAATAAAAAATAAAAATGCTACAATTTTGTATTTAATAAAAACTACACTACACTATATTTTGAGGCAATTGGGACACATTTTGAATATTGACCTCTGGTTCATTTTTTGGAGCGCTAACTTGTAATGGCTGGTTATTAATTAGCACTCCACTTCTAATCTAACCCTAATTGTTTAGATTTTCTGCAGTAGTAAAAATTTGTATCACTTCACTAGAATTCCAAAAAAGGGCTACATTACGAGTAGTGCACAATAGTTTAAAATCCGCTCTTATTACAAGTGGAAAGTAAATGCAAATGTGTGAGCGCAATCACGATTTACTCTAGAATCATTGCCATGACTTCAGAGCTCTGGTTAAAGGGTTATGAAACCCACAATTTTTCTTTTGTGGTTCAGATAGAACATGCAATGTTAAGCAACTTTCTAATATATTCCTATTATCAAATTTTCTTTGTTATCTTGGTATCTTTATTTGAATAGCAGGAATGTAAGCTTAGGAGCCAGCCCATTTTTGGTTCAGCACCTGGGTAGTGTTGCTGATTGGTGGATACATGTAACAAACTAGTAGATTGCCTAAAATCCTTAATAGCCTTGCTATAAAACTTTAAAGCTATAACTACATCAAGTTATGTAAAAGTCTTTCCTTAGAATTCTGAGGATTAGGACAAAGAAGGTACCACAATTTCTCAATTGAAGTTATCTGAGGAAACTACCATTGGGAAAGGAAATCTAATTTAGTTCTTAAATAGAATGCATAGGTTCAAAAACTTGCAAGACTCTTAAAAGCAAATTAAAGGGACATTAAACAGTAAATAAATGCTAGATAGAATGATGCATTCAAAGAAAAGATTAGTCCATGACTAACATGTAGATGTATTTTTTAAAGTTTCATTAGTTGTTTAAAAAGTGACAAAATAAGTGTAAAGTTTTAGTGTCTATAAAACACTAAGAGCTGCCATGTTGTAACTTGTGTTACCTTCTCTGCTGTGGCCAATTATGGTCAGTTATAAATAGGTCACTAGAGTGTGCAGCCAATGGCTGTGCTGGATTTAACAGTGTTCTGCACTTCCATTTCTAACAGGAACTGAAAAGCTCACAATTTCAGAATGGAATTACAGGCAAAGAGGACAAAGTAAATAATAAAAGTATATTGCAGAGTTGTTTTATTATATACAATTTATCATTTTATATTACCATCTCAAAGTGTTTAATGTCCCTTTAAGGTCCCAAGGGGGAGAATTAAAGGGACAGTAAAGTCAAAATTAAACTTTTATGATTCAGATAGAGCATGCAATTTTAAAAAAACTTTTCAATTTTCTTCTGTTCTCTTGGTATCTTTTATTGAAGAGTAAAACTAGGTAAGCTCATAAGAGCTCAGGAATGTGCACGTGTCTTTAGTACTGTATGGCAGCAGTGTTTTGCGACATTGTATAACAAAGTTACAAATGATGTTGCAAAACACTGCTACCATACGGCTAGATTTAGAGTTTTGTCGGTAACGACCCGCGTAGCTAACGCTGGCTTTTTTTCTCCTGCACCTTTTAAATACCGCTGGTATTTAGAGTTCACAGAAGGGCTGCGTTAGGCTCCAAAAAGGGAGCGTATAGCATATTTACCACCATTGCAACTCTCAATACCAGCGGTGCTTACGGACGCGACCAGCTTCAAAAACGTGCTCGTGCACGATTCCCCCATAGAAAACAATGGGGCAGTTTGAGCTGAAAAAAAACCTAACACTAGCAAAAAAGCAGCGTTCAGCTCCTAACGCAGCCCCATTGTTTCCTATGGGGAAACACTTCCTATGTCTGCACCTAACACCCTAACATGTTCCCCGAGTCTAAACACCCCTAACCTTACACTTATTAACCCCTAATCTGCCGCCCCGCTATCGCTGACCCCTGCATATTTTTTTTAACCCCTAATCTGCCGCTCCGTACACTGCCGCAACCTACATTATACCTATGTACCCCTAATCTGCTGCCCCTAACACCGCCGACCTCTATATTATATTTCTTAACCCCTAATCTGCCCCCCACAATGTCGCCACCAGCTACCTACAATAATTAACCCCTAATCTGCTGACCGGACTTCACCGCTACTATAATAAATGTATTAACCCCTAAAGCTAAGTCTAACCCTAACACTAACACCCCCCTAAGTTAAATATAATTTAAATCTAACGAAATAAATTAACTCTTATTAAATAACTTATTCCTATTTAAAGCTAAATACTTACCTGTAAAATAAACCCTAATATAGCTACAATATAAATTATAATTATATTATAGCTATTTTAGGATTTATATTTATTTTACAGGCAACTTTGTATTTATTTTAACCAGGTACAATAGCTATTAAATAGTTAATAACTATTTAATAGCTACCTAGTTAAAATAATTACAAAATTACCTGTAAAATAAATCCTAACCTAAGTTACAATTAAACCTAACACTACACTATCAATAAATTAATTACATGAAATACCTACAAATAAATACAATTAAATAAACTAACTAAAGTACAAAAAATAAAAAATGCTAAGTTACAAAAAATAAAAAATTAATTACAAATATAATAAAAATATTACAAAAATTTTAAGCTAATTACACCTACTCTAAGCCCCCTAATAAAATAACAAAGCCCCCCCAAAATAAAAAAATGCCCTACCCTATTCTAAAATTAAAATAGAAAAGCTCTTTTACCTTACCAGCCCTTAAAAGGGCTTTTTGCTGGGAATGCCCCAAAGAATTCAGCTCTTTTTCCTGTAAAAAAAAACATACAATACCCCCCCAACATTACAACCCACCACCCACATACCCCTAATCTAACCCAAACCCCCTTAAATAAACCTAACACTAAGCCCCTGAAGATCTCCCTACCTTGTCTTCACCATGCCAGGTATCAACGATCGTTCCAGGCTCCGAAGTCTTCATCCAAGCCCAAGCGGGGGCTGGGGATCCATCATCCGGCTGAAGTCTTCTATCAAGCGGCAAGAAGAAGTCCAGAAGAGGCTCCAAAGTCTTCATCCTATCCGGGCAGAAGAGGAGATCCGGACCGGCAACCATCTTCATTCAAGCGGCATCTTCTATCTTCATCCGATGACGAGTGGCTCCATCTTGAAGACCTCCAGCGCGGATCCATCCTCTTCTTCCGACGTCCTAAGTCTGAACGAAGGTTCCTTTAAATGACGTCATCCAAGATGGCGTCCCTCGAATTCCGATTGGCTGATAGGATTCTATCAGCCAATCGGAATTAAGGTAGGAAAAATCTGATTGGCTGATGGAATCAGCCAATCAGATTCAAGTTCAATCCGATTGGCTGATCCAATCAGCCAATCAGATTGAGCTCGCATTCTATTGGCTGATCGGAACAGCCAATCAGATTTTCCCTACCTTAATTCCGATTGGCTGATAGAATCCTATCAGCCAATCGGAATTCGAGGGACGCCATCTTGGATGACGTCATTTAAAGGAACCTTCATTCGGACTTAGGACGTCGGAAGAAGAGGATGGATCCGCGCTGGAGGTCTTCAAGATGGAGCCGCTTGTCATCGGATGAAGATAGAAGACTTCAGCCGGATGATGGATCTCCAGCCCCCGCTTGGGCTTGGATGAAGACTTCAGAGCCTGGAACGATCGTTGATACCTGGCATGGTGAAGACAAGGTAGGAAGATCTTAAGGGGCTTAGTGTTAGGTTTATTTAAGGGGGGTTTGGGTTAGATTAGGGGTATGTGGGTGGTGGGTTGTAATGTTGGGGGGGTATTGTATGTTTTTTTTTTACAGGCAAAAGAGCTGAATTCTTTGGGGCATGCCCCACAAAAAGCCCTTTTAAGGGCTGGTAAGGTAAAAGAGCTTTTCTATTTTAATTTTAGAATAGGGTAGGGCATTTTTTTATTTTGGGGGGCTTTGTTATTTTATTAGAGGGCTTAGAGTAGGTGTAATTAGCTTAAAATTGTTGTAATATTTTTATTATGTTTGTAATTAATTTTTTTATTTTTTGTAACTTAGCTTTTTTTATTTTTTGTACTTTCGTTAGTTTATTTAATTGTATTTATCTGTAGGTATTGTATTTAATTAATTTATTGATAGTGTAGTGTTAGGTTTAATTGTAGATAATTGTAGGTATTTGTATTTAATTAATTTATTGATAGTGTAGTGTTAGGTTTAATTGTAACTTAGGTTAGGATTTATTTTACAGGTAATTTTGTAAATATTTTAACTAGGTAGCTATTAAATAGTTATTAACTATTTAATAGCTATTGTACCTGGTTAAAATAAATACAAAGTTGCCTGTAAAATAAATATAAATCCTAAAATAGCTACAATATAATTATAATTTATATTGTAGCTATATTAGGGTTTATTTTACAGGTAAGTATTTAGCTTTAAATAGGAATAATTTATTTAATAAGAGTTAATTTATTTCGTTAGATTTAAATTATATTTAACTTAGGGGGGTGTTAGGGTTAGACTTAGCTTTAGGGGTTAATAAATTTATTAGAGTAGCAGTGAGGTCCGTTTGGCATATTAGGGGTTAATACTTGAAGTTAGGTGTCGGCAATGTTAGGGAGGGCAGATTAGGGGTTAATACTATTTATTATAGGGTTAGTGAGGCGGGAGTGAGGCGGATTAGGGGTTAATAACTTTATTATAGTAGCAGTGAGGTCCGGTCGGCAGATTAGGGGTTAATAATTGTAGTTAAGGTTGCAGCGACGTTGGGGGCGGCAGATTAGGGGTTAATAAATATAATATAGGGGTCGGCGGTGTTAGGGGCAGCAGATTAGGGGTACATAGGGATAACGTAGGTGGCGGCGGTGTGCGGTCGGCAGATTAGGGGTTAAAAAATTTAAATAGAGTGGTGGCGATGTGGGGGGCCTCGGTTTAGGGGTACATAGGTAGTTTATGAGTGTTAGTGTACTTTAGAGCACAGTAGTTAAGAGCTTTATGAACCGGCGTTAGCCCAGAAAGCTCTTAACTCCTGACTTTTTTCTGCGGCTGGAGTTTTGTCGTTAGATTTCTAACGCTCACTTCAGCCAAGACTCTAAATACCAGCGTTAGAAAGATCCCATTGAAAATATAGGATACGCAAATGGCGTAGGGGGATCTGCGGTATGGAAAAGTCGCGGCTGCAAATTGAGCGTTAGACCCTTTCCTGACTGACTCTAAATACCAGCGGTAGCCCAAAACCAACGTTAGGAGCCTCTAACGCTGGTTTTGACGGCTAACGCCAAACTCTAAATCTAGCCGATAGACTACTAAATATATGTGCACACTCCTGAGCTCTTATGAGCCTACCTAATTTTACTCTTCAATAAAAGATACCAACAGAACAAAGCAAATGTGTTAATGGTAGTAAATTGGAAAGTTGTTCAAAATTGCATGTTCTATCTGAATCATACAAACAGTTCAGGGTGTCGTCCTCCTATGTAGGTGCGCTCAGGGAACAAACAAAGATGGTGGTCGACGGCTTCCAAAATCGTAGAAACCAGGCTGCTCTTCCGATGTAAACAGGGTAAGTGGTATCTATAGCGAAGGAAAGAAGGCGCCGAATAGGGTGATATCGCTAGAAACAAATACAGAGGCAAAGTGACAAAGACTATTACTCACAAGCCAGGCGGCACTGAATTGTGCCTTCACAAGTGGACTGGGACCTCAGCATCGCCCGGAAGACCATCCAAGGCAAAATCTAATCGAAGGATCAGGAACACGCTGCCGACAGCCAATCAGGGCCCAACGCGGCAACACACCTTCCTTTCAAACCTACGGGTCTCTACACTCCCAGCTGGGGATAGATGATACACCACAGGTGCCGGGAATTTGCTCCGATTCCTCGGTAGTGATAAAGGAAATATAATATTGGATAAAGGGGAGAACGAACTCCAGCAGGATATAAAAACAAGTTTATTAAAATGTTTTTTTAAAAAGCAACGCGTTTCTCGGCTACACAGAGCCGTTTCATCAGGCTATAATACATCTTCTAAACAGCCTGCTGCTTATAAACCTCCTCTATCCAATTAAAACAGTCCTAGTACACACACCCAATTAGTGGATTCTCTGTAACTTAATACTCTTGTTAACTCTTGAGTGCTTGGAAATAATATAGTGCTATCGTATTAAAAGCAAAACATATATAAATAAATGCATTTCATACAAATAATCTGTAACAATCAATTTCGTCTAATACACAAAATGTTATAAAATGGATAAAATAGAATTACTTACACATTAGTATATAAAATTGTAAAAATACCTTGAAGCACAGACTTCCACCCATATCAGTTCATATACCATCTATTTATATATCATTTACAGCACTTGGTGGATCTAACCAATACTTCCATTATCATTATATTTAAACAGTAAGACTGGCACCTTATATACCCATGTGTTGAAGGAACCTAAAACTGATAAACAAATTACTATTTATATGTAAGAGTCCTATTTTTTAGTTGATTATAATATTTTAATTTGTTTTAATTTGTTTTAAATTGTTTTAATTTGATCATTTTAACAACACTATACATGATGATTACTTTGGACTCCCTAAAGCCTACTCATATACATACAGTTGTTTTATGTGCCAACCATTCCCATATCAATCCTAGGTATAATCTATTCTATTTCTCTTATTACTACAAATTATATATTTGTGTATTCGCTTGTAATAAGTAAAGATATTACTCGACAACTGGGGTGTCCCACCTGATAGGTGCCGATTGATATTCCCTAGAACTTTAGCTCTATATACAGAGGTCACTATAGACCAGTCTTATTGAATGAACCCCGCTGCCATTAGAATGTACTTAAAGGCTACCATTTTTTAGTCTTGAAATGCAGCAAGATCAATATTCATATTTAGGCCTGAGGGATACAACGTTTGAAGTCTATAAATCCAAAACGTCTCCCTCTGTCTTAGCCTAAAAAAGCGATTGTAGAAATCAGATCTAGGGATATATTCTATAGGTGTAATTTTCATACAATGCAAATTCCCACTGTGTTTTAGATTACAATGTCTGGACACACTATGTAGCTTAAAGTTAGCCTTAATGTTTCTAAAATGTTCAGACCATCTCAAACTCAGACGCCTACAGGTACGCCCCACATACTGGCTCCCACAAATACAAGACAGAAGGTAGACTACGTAATTAGATGCACAAGTCATCCGGCTCCCCATTTTGTATGTTCTGGATGTTACAGTGGACTGAAAAGTGTTCACATTGTGTGTTATATACTTACACATTTTACATTTCTTATTATGGCATTTATAACTACCCTTTCTTTGTGTCCCGCAAGTTGTATTATTTTTTCTAACGCTTCCTACATTAGATAAGTTATTTCTATCTGTGTTTTTATTTTTATTCTTCACTATTTTACTGGGTGCCAGAATTCTTTTTAGATTGGGTGCTCTTTTGTAGACAATCTTAGGTGTAGGGTCTAACATTGGGCCCAATATAGGGTCTTTCAATAGAATTTTCCAGTGCTTGTTAATACTCTTCTTAATCACATCATAGTTGCTATTGTATTCTGTGATGAAGAGTGGCTGGTTCCTATTATTATCCTGATACTGTGTATTCACTTGCTTTTTTTCAAAGTATTTATTTCTATCATCCTTCTTTGCTCTTTCGTAGGCACTATTAACAATTTCTTCTGGGTATCTTTTTTCTTTAAATCTATCCTTTAAGATTTTGCTCTGTATTTCCTAATCTTGTGGACTACTACAATTTCTTCGAACCCGTTTGAACTGACCGTATGGTACGTTCCTTTTCCAGGGGAGATAGTGGTTGCTTCTATAATCTAAGTAGCTATTACAATCTACTTGTTTAAAGTGGGTATTAGTAATAATCTTATCATCATCAAAGGATAGATTGAGATCCAGAAAAACAACCATTTTTGTGTCAATTGTACAAGTAAATTTAAGACCTTTATTGTTGTTATTGAGGTGTCTCACAAACTCCTCAGCTGATGACCTATCGCCCCTCCATACTACTACCAAATCATCTATAAACCGGCCATAGTATACCAGGCTCGCCCCAAATCTGGAGTCATATATATATTCCTGTTCAAATGACCCCATAAAAAGATTGGCGTAACTTGGGGCGAACCTGGTACCCATGGCCGTCCCTTTGACCTGGAGAAAATACTCATCCTGAAAGATAAAATAATTATGATGTAAAATAAATGATATTAATGAAATGATAAATTGTTTTTGAGAATCTGGCAGGTATAGATCTGTTTCAAGAAATCCATATACGGCCTTTATTCCTAAATCATGTATAATGTTGGAATATAGAGCTTGGACATCACACGTGATCCAAATCAGGTCACGTGTGATGTGAATCTGTTCAAGTTTACTGATTAGATCTGATGAATCTCGTATATAGGAGTCCAGGCCAACGACATATTTCTGTAAGAAGAAATCCATGTATGAGGAAGCATTGTCTGTTAAACTGCCAATTCCTGATATTATCGGGCGGCCAGGGGGACATCTAGGGTCCTTATGCAATTTTGGCAAGTGATAGTAGAATGCACGATTAGGTTCTGTGGGAACAAGGTATTCTTTTTCTTTCTTATTCACAATACCTTCCTTAAAGGCGCATTCGACTATATCTCGCAAAGCTGCCAAATATTTCAAGGTGGGGTCAGATTTTAATTTGATGTAGTAGGTTTTGTCATTCAGGATCTTTTCTGCCTCCGCCAAATAGTCAGTCAGATCCTGAATGACAACTCCTCCGCCCTTATCGGCCTGTCTGATGACAATAGATTTGTCATTCTTTAGGGTTTCCAATGCTTGTTTCTCATTCCTATATAGGTTACCCCTTTTGTTCTTATCTATACCTTTGGGGATCCGATCAAATTCGTCACTCACAAGTTGTCTAAATATTTCTATATGGGAATTGTTTACTGGTTTTGGAGCATAGTTAGATTTGTTCCTGAATGATGTGTGGATAAATCCTTCACACAATTGATCCACTAAAGATTCAGGTTCAAAAACCGGGAGAATTTGATTATTGAGCCTAGGGTCCATATTATCTGTTAGAATTGGTAGACTAGATTCCTCTTTTAATCTTTTCTCTGCAAAATATTTTTGCATAGAAAGCTTCTGGGTAAACCTGTTCAAATCCACAAAAAGGGAAAATACATTGTGCGAATTAGACGGGCTGAAAGACAATCCCTTCCCTAAAACCCTCACCTCATCGTTGGTTAGGTGATGGGAAGACAAATTAAAGATTCCACTGCTCAGAGCCCGTAATCTAGCACTGGAAAATTCTATTGAAAGACCCTATATTGGGCCCAATGTTAGACCCTACACCTAAGATTGTCTACAAAAGAGCACCCAATTTAAAAAGAATTCTGGCACCTAGTAAAATAGTGAAGAATAAAAATAAAAACACAGATAGAAATAACTTATCTAATGTAGGAAGCGTTAGAAAAAATAATACAACTTGCGGGACACAAAGAAAGGGTAGTTATAAATGCCATAATAAGAAATGTAAAATGTGTAAGTATATAACACACAATGTGAACACTTTTCAGTCCACTGTAACATCCAGAACATACAAAATGGGGAGCCGGATGACTTGTGCATCTAATTACGTAGTCTACCTTCTGTCTTGTATTTGTGGGAGCCAGTATGTGGGGCGTACCTGTAGGCGTCTGAGTTTGAGATGGTCTGAACATTTTAGAAACATTAAGGCTAACTTTAAGCTACATAGTGTGTCCAGACATTGTAATCTAAAACACAGTGGGAATTTGCATTGTATGAAAATTACACCTATAGAATATATCCCTAGATCTGATTTCTACAATCGCTTTTTTAGGCTAAGACAGAGGGAGACGTTTTGGATTTATAGACTTCAAATGTTGTATCCCTCAGGCCTAAATATGAATATTGATCTTGCTGCATTTCAAGACAAAAAATGGTAGCCTTTAAGTACATTCTAATGGCAGCAGGGTTCATTCAATAAGACTGGTCTATAGTGACCTCTGTATATAGAGCTAAAGTTCTAGGGAATATCAATCGGCACCTATCAGGTGGGACACCCCAGTTGTCGAGTAATATCTTTACTTATTACAAGCGAATACACAAATATATAATTTGTAGTAATAAGAGAAATAGAATAGATTATACCTAGGATTGATATGGGAATGGTTGGCACATAAAACAACTGTATGTATATGAGTAGGCTTTAGGGAGTCCAAAGTAATCATCATGTATAGTGTTGTTAAAATGATCAAATTAAAACAATTTAAAACAAATTAAAACAAATTAAAATATTATAATCAACTAAAAAATAGGACTCTTACATATAAATAGTAATTTGTTTATCAGTTTTAGGTTCCTTCAACACATGGGTATATAAGGTGCCAGTCTTACTGTTTAAATATAATGATAATGCAAGTATTGGTTAGATCCACCAAGTGCTGTAAATGATATATAAATAGATGGTATATGAACTGATATGGGTGGAAGTCTGTGCTTCAAGGTATTTTTACAATTTTATATACTAATGTGTAAGTAATTCTATTTTATCCATTTTATAACATTTTGTGTATTAGACGAAATTGATTGTTACAGATTATTTGTATGAAATGCATTTATTTATATATGTTTTGCTTTTAATAAGATAGCACTATATTATTTCCAAGCACTCAAGGGTTAACAAGAGTATTAAGTTACAGAGAATCCACTAATTGGGTGTGTGTACTAGGACTGTTTTAATTGGATAGAGGAGGTTTATAAGCAGCAGGCTGTTTAGAAGATGTATTATAGCCTGATGAAACGGCTCTGTGTAGCCGAGAAACGCGTTGCTTTTTAAAAAAACATTTTAATAAACTTGTTTTTATATCCTGCTGGAGTTCGTTCTCCCCTTTATCCAATATTATATTTCCTTTATCACTACCGAGGAATCGGAGCAAATTCCCGGCACCTGTGGTATATCATCTATCCCCAGCTGGGAGTGTAGAGACCCGTAGGTTTGAAAGGAAGGTGTGTTGCCGCGTTGGGCCCTGATTGGCTGTCGGCAGCGTATTCCTGATCCTTCGATTGGATTTTGCCTTGGATGGTCTTCCGGGCGACGATGAGGTCCCGGTCCGCTTGTGAAGGCACAATTCAGTGCCGCCTGGCTTGTGAGTAATAGTCTTTGTCACTTTGCCTCTGTATTTGTTTCTAGCGATATCACCCTATTTGGCGCCTTCTTTCCTTCGCTATAGATACCACTATCTGAATCATGAAAGTTTAATTTTGACTTTACTGTCCCTTTAAACTTAATAACTGGTTTCAATCTGACTAAAACCTGAACAAAACTGTCAACATCATGGAGTTTAGCAATCTTTTTATGATATAAATCCAAAAGAGCAGAAATTTGATCCTTTAAAGAGCTAGCAGATTAGCCCTTGTCTAAACCTTCTTGGAAAAATTGCAGCATTCTGGGAATTTTGATAGCATGCCAATTAAACTGAGTTTTTAAAACCAAAAAAGAAAAACTTTCCAAAAAAATGTGATAGATCTTCCTTGTGATAAGTGTTCTAGCCTGAATTAAGGTATTTAATGTTGCTGTTTCAAAATTATGCATTCAATCTCTAAGCCGTCAAGTTGGAGACTCGAGATCTTGATGACAAAATGGACCTTGAGATAAAAGGTTGTGACGAAGAGGAAGAGACCATGGAGGAGAGTTAGATATTTGTATTTTGTGAAGATGGCACTATTAAGATTACTGGCGATAGCTCTTGCTTGATTTGAACTATCACTCTTGGAAGAAAAACAGTTGGAGGAAATATGTATGCCAGGCATTGTTTAAATATTCCCCTCGATCAAGGGATTGACAAATCAGAAAATACACTCCAGTTGGAATAATACAGCAATTGGTTTTGGTTTTTCCTTGATGATTAATATATGTTCATACATGATGATTGAAAATTAAGATGAGACTCTTCCTTCAAAAGGGGTCATCTCTAGAGATCCCTGAAGATCAAATTTAGCTCTAACACATTTATTATTATCCAAACTTCCTGCACTCTCGTGGACCCCATACTGCACCTCAACCTGAGAGGCTTAAGTCTGTTGTGATTATTGTCCAGGTGGTTTGTCCACCACAAAAGAAAATGCCTTGTTATGGTATCCAATAGAATCTTCTTAGGAAGCTGATTGTAATCCAATCCTTGCACCATTGAATCAACATGCAAAGTTGAAGAGGTCTCATTTGAATCTGAGCAAACGGAATGGTCACCAGACCTAGTATTTCCATACAGAGAGCTACAGTAGGGTTGGGAGATGACTTAAGATTCAAACAAAATTACTAACTTTAATTTCTTCTTATCACTCCCAGAAAGGAGGCCTTCGTCTGTGGAGACAAAGAGCAATTTAGAACAATGATTCTCCAACTATGTTGTTGAAGAAACGAAGAAAGATTGTTGGTATGATAAATTGTTAAAGGTAAAAATGGAGCCTGAACCAAGATATCATCCAGGTATGGAGCCACCGATATACCCTAAGCATTGATTACAGATAACAGGGTTCCTAGAACCTTTCTGAAAATTTTGAGAGCAGTAGCCAGACCAACTGGTAGTGCTACAAACAGAAGATTTTTGTCCAGGTAAGCAGATCTGAGAAACAGAATATGCTCTTTGTGAATAAGGTAATAAAGGTAGGCATTCTTCAAATCTATTGTCGTCACAACCAGTAGCAGTTTATATAAAAGACCACAATTGCAGAATAGCTTTTTTGCAACAGTTGTTAGAGAGGTTGCAGTAACTTAATATTAAAGTACTTATATTAAGTCTCTGTGAAATAACTGGTGAGTACTTTGCAGATATATATGTGTATGCTGAGAGTGAAAGCAAACAGGAACTGATATCCAGTTTATACACTCCCTGCAATTGCTTTAAGTGGTAAAGCTGAATATACAGCTCCTAGGAGAGAAGCAGCTTATTATAAGAGGGTGTGACAGAGGCTCAGGAGCTGAGTTGGTAAGCTGGAAACAAACTGATAATGCAGCATACAATGAACAGTTCTTTAGGAAAGGCTCACCTCTGAATAACAGGATCTGTTTGTTACTGTTAATGCTTGTCCTCTTACTGAACAGCAGGCAGTTTAGAGAGAAATGATGTGGAGCTGAGATTGCAATTTTAGTAAACATCATAGGAGGCTGAGATAGGAGAGGTTGGATAGACTGCTGAGTGAAATGACAAAGGCAAAGGTGAAAAATGGCAAAGGAGGGATTGTTCAAAAGGAAGAATACTTCCAGGACGTTTTGGAAGACTCATTCTTTTGTGAAGAAGAATAAGAGGATTTTTGGTTCCTAGAATGACGAAAGGAAACAATTAGTAGCCCTTCCATTCCCCTTGGATTTCTTGTCCTGAGGGAGAAACGCACCTTTACATTCAGTCACGGTAAAAATAATAGCATCTAGACCAGGCCAAATAATTTCTTACCATGAAAGTGAAGAGTCAAAAGGCTGGTCTTAGAAGCCATGTCAGCTAACCAAGATTGAAGCCATAATCCCTTCTAGTCAAAACAGCTAGCGCCATATTCTTGGCATTAATCCTGATAATGTAAACAATTGCATCACAGATGAATACATTAGCTGACCTTAACAGATCTAGGCAATGTTAAAAATCCTCATCCATAGAGTTGTCAGTAATCTGATCAGACAAACTGTTACACCATAGAGTAGAGGATGCCACGACACAGGCAATACTAAAATCCGGTCTGAATAAAAAAAAATATATATATATTTATATATATATAGTAGCACAGGAGAGCACTCTCACTTAGTCAAACAGCCGCCAGGGTGCTAGTGTGGTGTAGATACAGTAAAACAAAAAACTTGCACTCTCTGGTCTTTTTTAGAAACAATATTTTACTGTGGAAAGTGACGTTTCGGAGACAAAGTATCCCCTTCCTCAGAATCTGGTCTGAATAAAATACCAACTTGCTGAAAAGCCTTTATATGGTAGGACTTTAATTTACTGTCAATATGACGTTTGAAAGAAATACTGTCCTCCAAAGAAATTGTAGTACGCTTAGTCAAGGTAGAAATGGCTCCCTCTACCTTAGGGATGGTCTACCAAAGTTCCAAATTCGAGGATTGTAAAGGAAACTTAATTTTAAATTCCAAAGCTGGACTGTAAGGAATACCAGGCCTAGCCCATTATTTGTTAATTATTTCAGTAATAACATCTTGTACAGAAAGAAATTCAGAAGCCTTAGGAGCAGGCTTGAAATTAGATTGAATTGTTTAACAGACTTTTGCTCAGCTAGTTTAGAATCTTGTACTCCTAACGTACATAATACTTCTTTCAGTAATGTACAAAGGTGTTCCAATTTAACCATGAAAGAAGTCCTTCAGGATATCTTTAGATTACAAATGGCATGCTTAATATTTGTTTTCATTTGCATGCAAATATCGATAAAATGGTAGGTTAGGGAAAATTCAAAGGGTTTGTGGCATTTAAGCCAAGTGCTGAATTAGGCACTATTATATTAGATAGAATCAGTTAAAATTAACACTTTATTTAATATTTATACAAAGACAGACAATTCACTTAAATTGGATCACACTAAAGAAACAGGTTGTCATCAATTTTTTCTATGTATGAGTCATTGTGAGTGATCCAACTAAAACATAATAAAACCAAAAGGTTAAAAATAAGGGCAATGTGCTCTAGTGACAACTAGTGAAGTTGTGATAGAATGAGTCTAGATGTGGTAATCTGGGATATATTAGAACCAAGCGCAAAACACACAGGCTATGCGTTCAAAGGCGTCCTCCTACCTGCGTACTGCTGGGATTTAACTCCTTAATACTACTTAATCCCTATCAGTAAGTAACACAACATTCATACAGTATCAATATGTCTGTAGTTATATAAATATACATATGTGTGTGTGTGTTCTGTGTACTGTATATACATATATAAACACATAAATGCACATGTTTATACATGTACATATATATATATATATATATATATATATATATTTATACACACACATACACACACACATATATGATTTTTGTATTGCTGCATTCTCCCTATTTGGGAATCACTGTGTGTTAACACAGTATGAAGCAAAAAATCTGAGATGTTGGATATCTAATTTGCCAATCTTACCCAGAATCCTGTTGTGCGTTGGTAACAGTGTATATGGAGTGATACTGGGTAAAAGCAAGCAAGGATACTTGCCTAGATGTGCTAATTTCCTATGCAACAATTTATATTGATTTACTTTTGAGGCATGGAGGATTTTAATCTCAGACTTTTATCTACATCATACTTTAATTATATGTGCAAATGCAATTGCAATAAGACAGGACTGCTGACACGCACACTGAAGACAGGTAACTTCATTTTTTGAGACCTTAAAAACGTGTATGACACGTATATACACCTATCGTTACTACAGAGGAGGAATAATTGCAACCGCAATAAAAATTCACTTTGCCACACTGGAAACAAAGTAACCGGTATACTCAGAGTGACGTATCACATACAGCTAGACTTGACAGCCAGTCACGTACCGGCTATCACCAGATCACAAAGAGGCTGAATCCTGTACATAAACCACAAATTGAGCACCTTAGAACGAACTCTGCTACAACGGACAATTGTATTTGCACATATAAGGAGTTTAAGAAAGCAACCAAACACCACAGTGAGTTGTCCTGATACGGACAAATGATTTTTCATACTGTTATAAGGTACCTATAAACTAAGACTGTTTTGATAAAAGATATCTACTTATTACTTATTATATAGGGAGACGTCCCTATTTCTCATGAGAAACTTTTTATTGATAATAATTTTGAAAAACTGCATAGCGGAATTGTTTTTATAATAAAAATATATTTGTATAGATCTAACCTTTCATACTGCATAGTGATATTTATTGATCCATACACTAATATCCACATAAGAACTTTATACTTAGATTAAGATCATTGTTGAGATATAGCGATTCACAAGCTTTCAATCTACACATATGCACTAAGAATTTTCTACCTCAGATTAATATATCTTACCTTGTTTTTAACATATCCCCTAAATTAGAGGGATTTTCCTTGAATCTTGGATCCAAAACATCCTGTATATCTGTTCTTTAAATAAAGAATAGAATATCACCTTAGTTTTTTTTAGCGCCTGTTCTAAATCTTTTCTTTTTAGTGTTACCTTTACCATCATACTTGGGAGGAGTGTGATTCTCTAAGAACGTGGCATAGGTAATTATTACTAGCACCTTAGACTATCTCGCCACAAAAACTTAAAGTGCAGTCTCTCAGCTTTAATTTGAAGGAATTCATATCCAAATTCGAGGAAGGGTTTAGAAATTACAGTTTCTTAATATCCAGCCTCCTGTTTTTCCTCAAAGGACCAAAAGTAATTGGACAATTGACTCTAAAGCTGTTTCATGGAAAGGTGTGGGCTATTCCTTCATTATTTCATCATCAATTAAGCAGGTAAAAGGTCTGGAGTACCAAGTGTGGCATTCACATTTGGAAGCTATTGCTGTGAACCCACAACATGCGTTCAAAGAAGCTCTCAATGCAAGTGAAACAGGCCGTCCTTAGGCTGCAAAAAAAAAAAAAAAGAAGAAATCGATCAGAGAGATAGCAGGAACATTAGAAGTTGCCAAATCAACAGTTTGGTACAAACTGCAACACAACACATCTCAACCCGATGACGCATGCATTTTACTTGCTGAAGACAGAACTTAAAGGGACAGTCTGTTTAAAAAGATAGCTAATCCCTTTATAACCCATTCCCCAGTTTTGCATAACAAACACAGTTATATTAATATACGTTTCACCTATGTGATTACCTTGTTTCTGAGCCTCAGCAGACTGCCCCTTATCTCAGTGCTTTTGACAGACATGTAGTTTTGCCAATCATTGCAGACTCCTAAATAACTCCACAGGAGTGAGCACAATGTTATCTATATGACACTGTCTAACTGTGAAAAACTTTCAAAATGCTCTGAGCTAAGAAGCAGTTTTCAACGGTTTAGAAATAATTTTGAGCCTACCTAGATTTAGTTTTTCAAAAATACCACCAAGGGAACAAAGCAAATTTAATGATAAAAGTCAATTGGAAAGTTGTTTAAAATTGCATGCCCTATCTGAATCATGAAAGTTTAATTTTGACTAGTCTGTCCCTTTAAGGCAGAAAGACCTACGAACAAACAACAACTGAAGACAGCTGCAGTAAAGGCCGGGCAAAGCATCACAAAGGAGGAAACACAGCATTTGGTGATGCCCATGCGTTCCAGAGTTCAAGCAGTCATTGTCTGCAAAGGATTCTTGACAAAGTTAAAAATTAACATTTTATTTATGATTGTGTTAATTTGTCCAATTACATTTGAGCCCCTGAAAAAAAGGGGACTGTGTATGAAAATCGTTGCAATTCTTAAATGTTTCATATAATATTTTTGTTCAACCCCTTGAATTAAAGATGAAAGTCTGCACTTCAATTGTATCTTGGTTATTTCATTTTAAATCCATTGTGGTGGTGTACAGAGCAAGAATTAGGAAAATTGTGTCAGTGTCCAATTATTTATATATGTCAAAGCCCTTTGCAGCCCTTTTTTTCAAACAACTTATACCATCTATCTTTGAGCCCTTATAACTTTTTTTTATTAATTTTTGTTTTTAAATAATTTTAAATAATTTTTATCAGGCAGTGTTTATATGAGAATAACGGTACTTTTATATCTATTAATGTTGTGTTTAGTACAGCTTTTTTTCTTCCCCTAACCTCTGAAGTTGCACTAACCTAACGAGTATAAATCACGATTGTAAACTTCTAATACGTGCGCTATTTCTGTTGTACGCAAAAAGCTGAGAAAAACACAATATCTCTCATGCGCAACAGTTGGCGCGCCACCCGTAATCTAGCTCAAAATCTTTAAAACCTGGAGCAAAATCTGACAAACTCACTTGTAATGAGAAGACATAGGGAAGACTGACTCCTATAGAGGCAAGCACAGCATGAGATTGATTGGCACGCATCAGATGATCTATACAAGAATTACCAAGTTGTGTTGGGAATATATAACAGTAATAAATTTGCACATTACATATTTAATGCAAAATCAGAGGATCGACTCTCTAAAGGATGAAAGTGAACAGGATTGGGGACAGTGACAGTATACTCCATAGTATGTAATTTAGTAATATGCAACAGATTAAATCTGAATGGAATTCAGAGCAATATTAATTCAGGAATTTTTACTTAAAGAATAACATAAGAGAGCTAACAGGTAGAAGAAACTGAAGGTCCTTACAGTGCAATGACTAGTCAAAATATAACTAAACGATAGCCCAAAGATATATAAATAATTTGACAGTATGTAGAAAGAAAGTAATTAAACTCTTTAAATAGTTGCCAATCTTACCCCCTCAAAGTAAAAGAAGGAAAGTTTAGGAGTGCAGGAGATGAGATGCGGAAACAGTCAATCTCCTCAGATCAGTAGCATGCTCACATTACAGGGCGGGAGAATAGCGCAGGAAAACATTCACTTGAACACTATCAACTAATTTTCAGTACTCAAACATTTGTATGACAGAACGAAGGGCACTGCCCAGAGAATGCAGTGAGATTCGGTAATGCGCTGGGGATAAATGCAGGAAAAATATTAACCTGAGCGTTGTCAACTAAGTCTTATTACTCAAAAAAATGTATATGGCAAAATGAAGTAAGCTATCCCAAGTCAGCAGCATAGTTCCCTGGAGACATTAGCTGCAACTCTTAGTCAGTGAGAGGGCACAGATAGGATTGCGCTTGACCAGTGCTATAGTTGGAATACAAAATGCAAAAATCCCCAAAGTTGTGTTCCATACAAAAATACACTTGTCAAAGCGTTATGAGCCACCCCCCCTCCTCCAGCAGAGCCCAATCCGATTATACAGAAGACATGCATAATCTAATTAAATGTAGTGGTGTAGTGTAGTCCCCTGGCTATGATGTACTGTGTAAAAAACTGTACTTACTAATAGCCGGTGGGCTATGTGAATGCAAAATGAGAATATCTACTTACCTGAAACTGTACCCACTCTACTGAACTCACCACAGAGGATCACTGTAAGGAGTGTCTCCATAAACCAATGTGAGGAGGCTTAGGAACTGGTGCCCACGACAACTGTAGCAGGCTTGTGTTTAACTCCTACACCAGGAGTAATTATGTCACTAACTTATACTCCAATATCCTTCTGTCAGTAACAGATCTCTGAAGGGTAAATGAGCCTCAAATCGGTCTAAGGACCTCTCTCAATTAAGATTCTGTGGCACCTCTGTTCTTCACCTTCCTCCTGGAACACAAAGATTAGACCGGCTTATCAGTGAGGTGGGAGGGATAGTTTTTGGGAATCTTTGCCTCCTCCTAGTGGCCAGACGTTGAATCCCAAGAGTAATGGACTTGTGAACTCTCACCACCTTCCAAAATAAAAGCATTACCCAGGGGGCAGCTACGGGTGCAGGTAAAAGACATTTATAGCAGTTAAAAATATGATTTAAAAATATTTTTTAAAACCGTTTCATACAGGTGGTGTGGTTAGATTGCAGTTAAGAATTAGATACTGCAAGCTTTGGATTAAAGGGTCAGTATACTGTAAAATTATTCTCCTTAATGTGTTTTCAATTACTTGTTATAACTGCTGCATAATATAAATGTATGGGAAATTGGTTGTTTAGCTTTATTTTTTGTATGAAATAGGTGGTTTTGTTCTTTGAAACCACAATACATAAAAATGTGTTGAGCTTGCAGGGAAATAAGTTCTCCATATTTTATCACATATGCTTATATTAGCTCTGTCTGTATACCAAAGCCCAATACTTATGGCTTGATGATCTAATCCTCTGCGCTCTAGCAAGATGATCTATCAAATCTCATCTGTATCGCAAGGTCCCTCGAAGACTTTTAAAAAGGAGATTTTTCCATTGAGAGTTGTTTATCTCTCTATGCAGAGTTCTGGATGTGAAGAAGAGACACCTACACTTCAAAATAATACTCAAAACAATTACCCAAAGATTTGGCGAGATTTCTCTCCATGCTGGTGAGTTTTTGATCACCAAGCCCTTACAGAGCATAACTGAAAATTAATATTTTATTACTTATCTCTCCTACCTTCTACTGGGAGTGTAGTTTGTTCTGATGGCTATATTTCACAGCTTTTTTATAGCCTATACTTTCAGTAGAAATTTTCAGCATATGTACAGATACAACAGGCAACATAAGCTATTTTAATGCCAATATAAAGGTAAATGATATATTTGGAAACAATTTAATGCACTCCAGAATGTAAAATGGATCATTCAGAACAAATTAAAGGGGAGAAAATTTTAGAGTAATCTGTCCCTTTTATGCGGACTGTCCCTTTAAAATAAATCAAATATGTTATTTTATCTTTAATTGTAACTCTTTCTACATTCAAAATCCAAGATATGTAAGTTAATTTCATACCATACAAATTGTCTAAGTCAAAACCTTAGTTTCTTGTAACAGGAAGCTGTCACATTTGTAAGTACTGAATAAAATGTCTAACAAAATTCTATGATTATGTAAATGAGCTCCTTAGAATATTAATGAATTAGGGAACTGTCTCCACCAAATATAACGCTATCACCCTAGTGACATATACAGAAACAAGCATTTAACATAAATCAAATGCATTTTAATCTATCAATTTCAGCTGTGATCATTTTCAGCAGGCTTTTTTTCCAACTAATATATTTTACAAAAATACTAAACTTGGGCTCTGTTCCAATCTGTTAGATAAACCCTTCAGGTTTTTGAAGCCTTTCAACCTGAAAGAAAACTGTATTTTCTAACCGCTAGATTTAGAGTTTTGTTGGTAAAGACTCGCGTAGCTAACGCTGCTTTTTTTTCCAGTGCACCCTTAGGACAACGCTGGTATTTAGAGTTGTCTGAGTGGCTGCGTTAGGCTAAGAAAAGGGAGTGTTGAGCATAATTTACCTTCCCTTCAACTCTCAATACCAGCGTTGCCTACGGTAGCGGTAAGCTGGAAAAACATGCTCGTGCACGATATCCCCATAGGATACAATGGGGCTGAGCTGGCTGGAAAAAACCTAACACCTGCAAAAAAGCAGCGTTCAGCTCCTAGCGCAGCCCCATTGTTTCCTATGGGGAAACACTCTCTAAGTTTCAGCCTAACACGCTAACATGAACCCCGAGTTTAAACACCCCTAACCTTATTAACCCCTAATCTGCCGTCCCCGCTATCCTTGACACCTGCATAATGTTATTAACCCCTAATCTGCCAACCGGACATCGCCGCCACCTACATTACCCCTATGAACCCCTAATCTGCTGCCCCTAACATCGCCGACACCTATATTATATTTATTACCCCCTAATCTGCCCCCCCCCCCCATATCGCCGCTACCTTACCTACACTTATTCACCCCTAATCTGCCGACCGGACCTCGCCGGCACTATACTAAAAGTATTAACCCCTAAACTGCCGCACTACCGCCTCGCAAACACTATAATAAATTGTATTAACTCCTAATCTGCCCTCCCTAACATCGCCGCCACCTACCTACAGTTATTAACCCCTAATCTCCCGCCCTCAACGTTGCCGCTACTACAGGGAGTGCAGAATTATTAGGCAAGTTGTATTTTTGAGGATTAATTTTATTATTGAACAACAACCATGTTCTCAATGAACCCAAAAAACTCATTAATATCAAAGCTGAATAGTTTTGGAAGTAGTTTTTAGTTTGTTTTTAGTTATAGCTATTTTAGGGGGATATCTGTGTGTGCAGGTGACTATTACTGTGCATAATTATTAGGCAACTTAACAAAAAACAAATATATACCTATTTCAATTATTTATTTTTACTAGTGAAACCAATATAACATCTCAACATTCACAAATATACATTTCTGACATTCAAAAACAAAACAAAAACAAATCAGTGACCAATATAGCCACCTTTCTTTGCAAGGACACTCAAAAGCCCGCCATCCATGGATTCTGTCAGTGTTTTGATCTGTTCACCATCAACATTGCGTGCAGCAGCAACCACAGCCTCCCAGACACTGTTCAGAGAGGTGTACTGTTTTCCCTCCTTGTAAATCTCACATTTGATGATGGACCACAGGTTCTCAATGGGGTTCAGATCAGGTGAACAAGGAGGCCATGTCATTAGATTTTCTTCTTTTATACCCTTTCTTGCCAGCCACGCTGTGGAGTACTTGGATGCTTGTGATGGAGCATTGTCCTGCATGAAAATCATGTTTTTCTTGAAGGATGCAGACTTCTTCCTGTACCACTGCTTGAAGAAGGTGTCTTCCAGAAACTGGCAGTAGGACTGGGAGTTGAGCTTGACTCCATCCTCAACCCAAAAAGGCCCCACAAGCTCATCTTTGATGATACCAGCCCAAACCAGTACTCCACCTCCACCTTGCTGGCATCTGAGTCGGACTGGAGCTCTCTGCCCTTTACCAATCCAGCCACGGGCCCATCCATCTGGCCCATCAAGACTCACTCTCATTTCATCAGTCCATAAAACCTTAGAAAAATCAGTCTTGAGATATTTCTTGGCCCAGTCTTGACGTTTCAGCTTGTGTGTCTTGTTCAGTGGTGGTCGTCTTTCAGCCTTTCTTACCTTGGCCATGTCTCTGAGTATTGCACACCTTGTGCTTTTGGGCACTCCAGTGATGTTGCAGCTCTGAAATATGGTCAAACTGGTGGCAAGTGGCATCTTGGCAGCTGCACGCTTGACTTTTCTCAGTTCATGGGCAGTTATTTTGCGCCTTGGTTTTTCCACACGCTTCTTGCGACCCTGTTGACTATTTTGAATGAAACGCTTGATTGTTCGATGATCACGCTTCAGAAGCTTTGCAATTTTAAGAGTGCTGCATCCCTCTGCAAGATATCTCACTATTTTTGACTTTTCTGAGCCTGTCAAGTCCTTCTTTTGACCCATTTTGCCAAAGGAAAGGAAGTTGCCTAATAATTATGCACACCTGATATAGGGTGTTGATGTCATTAGACCACACCCCTTCTCATTACAGAGATGCACATCACCTAATATGCTTAATTGGTAGTAGGCTTTCGAGCCTATACAGCTTGGAGTAAGACAACATGCATAAAGAGGATGATGTGGTCAAAATACTAATTTGCCTAATAATTCTGCACTCCCTGTATAATAAAGTTATTAACCCCTAAACCGAAGGCTAACCCTACCACCCCCTAACTTAAATATAATTTAAATTAAACGAAATAATATTCCTATAATTAAATAAATTATTCCTATTTAAAACTAAATACTTACCTATAAAATAAACCCTAATATAGCTACAATATAACTAATAATTACATTGTAGCTATTTTAGGATTTATATTTATTTTACAGGCAACTTTGTATTTATTTTAACTAGGTGCAATAGCTATTAAATAGTTCATAACTATTTAATAGCTACCTAGTTAAAATAAGTACAAAATTACCTGTAAAATAAATCCTAACCTAAGTTACAAATACACCTAACACTACACTATTATTAAATTAATTAAATAAATTAGCTACAATTAGCTAAACTAAAATACAATTAAATAAACTAATCTATAATACAAAACAAAACAAAAACTAAATTACAAAAAATAAAAAAAAATTACAAGAAGTTTAAACTAATTACACCTAATCTAAGCCCCCTAATAAAATAAAAAATCCCCCTAAAATAAAAAAATGCTCTACCCTATTCTTAATTACAAAAGTAATCAGCTCTTTTACCAGCCCTTAAAAGGGCTTTTGCGGGGCATTGCCCCAAAGTAATCAGCTCTTTTACCTGTAAAAAAAATACAACCCCCCCAACATTAAAACCCATGTATTGAGCTCGCATTCTATTGGCTGATTGGAACAGCCAATAGAATGTGAGCTCAATACGATTGGCTGATTGGATCAGCCAATTGGATTGAACTTCAATCTGATTGGCTGATTGGATCAGCCAATCAGATTTTTCCTACCTTAATTCCGATTGGCTGATAGAATCCTATCAGCCAATCGGAATTGAAGGGACGCCATCTTGGATGACGTCCCTTAAAGGAACCTTCATTTGTCGTTCAGTCGTCGGTTGAAGAGGATGGCTCCGCGTCGGCTCCTTTGAAGATGGCTCCGCTCTGCTCCGGATGGATGAAGATTGAAGATGCCGCCTGGATGAAGACTTCTACCGGATGAAGGACCTCCTCTGCGCACCTTGGATGAAGATTTCGGCCTAGTTGGGTGAAGACGGCTCAAGGTAGGATGATCTTCAGGGGGTTAGCATTAGTTTTTTTTAAGGTGGGTTTGGGTGGGTTAGAGTAGGGGTATGTGGGTGGTGAGTTTTAATGTTGGGGGGGTTGTATTTTTTTTTACAGGTAAAAGAGCTGATTACTTTGGGGCAATGCCCCGCAAAAAGCCCTTTTAAGGGCTGGTAAAAGAGCTGATTACTTTGTAATTTAGAATAGGGTAGGGCATTTTTTTATTTTGGGGGGATTTTTTATTTTAGTAGGGGACTTAGATTAGGTGTAATTAGTTTAAACTTCTTGTAATTTTTTTTGTAATTTAGTGTTTTTTTTGTATTATAGAATAGTTTATTTAATTGTATTTTAGTTTTGCTAATTGTAGTTAATTTATTTAATTAATTTAATGATAGTGTAGTGTTAGGTGTATTTGTAACTTAGGTTAGGGTTTATTTTACAGGTAATTTTGTACTTATTTTAACTAGGTAGCTATTAAATAGTTATGAACTATTTAATAGCTATTGTACCTAGTTAAAATAAATACAAAGTTGCCTGTAAAATAAATATAAATCCTAAAATAGCTACAATGTATTTATTAGTTATATTGTAGCTATATTAGGGTTTATTTTATAGGTAAGTATTTAGTTTTAAATAGGAATAATTTATTTAATTATAGGAATGTTATTTCGTTTAATTTAAATTATATTTAAGTTAGGGGGTGTTAGGGTTAGGGTTAGACTTTGGTTTAGGGGTTAATAACTTTATTATAGTAGCAACGACGTTGCGGGCGGGAGATTAGGGGTTAATAATTGTAGGTAGGTGGCGGCGATGTTAGGGAGGGCAGATTAGGGGTAAATAAAATTTATTATAGTGTTTGCGAGGCGGGAGTGCGGCGGTTTAGGGGTTAATACATTTATTATAGTGGCGGCGAGGTCCGGTCGGCAGATTAGGGGTTAATAAGTGTAGGTAGGTGGCGGCGACGTTGGGGGGGGCAGATTAGGGGGTAATAAATATAATATAGGTGTCGGCGATGTTAGGGCAGTAGATTAGGGGTTCATAGCTATAATGTAGGTGGCGGCGGTGTCTGGTAGGCAGATTAGGGTTTAAAATGTTTTATTAGAGGGTTGGCGATGTGGGGGTGGCTCGGTTTAGGGGTACATAGGTAGTTTATGGGTGTTAGTGTACTTTGTAGCACAGTAGTTAGGATCTTTATGTTCTGGCATTAGCCCATAAAGCTCTTAACTACAGACTTTTTTTGGCAGTAGGAGTTTTGTCGGTAGAGGCTCTACCGCTCACTTCTTCCAAGACTCCAAATACCAGCGTTAGGCAAATCCCATAGAAAAGATAGGATACGCAATTGATGTAAGGGGATCTGCGGTAGCCTGGAGTTGCGGAAAGGAAGTGAGCGGTAGACCCTTTCCTGGCTGACTCCAAATACCAGCGGGCGGTTAAAAGCAGCGTTAGGACCCCTTAATGCTGTTTTTGATGGCTAACGCCAAACTCTAAATCTAGCCGTAATTGTTTACAAGTGATTTTGCCCAGTATAATCTGCTAGGTACCTGTATTTAGCACTGAGACAGCTCATCAACTATATTCCAATGCATCTGTAAACACTTCTTGCACCAAAGATCTGTATCACCAGTTCTTTAAATAACCTCTCAAAATAATAGAGAAACTTGATTAATGGGACATGGATGTTGTTTAGTGTCTCTTCCATTAAAATCCACAATGTAAAATCTGTAACATAGTTTTTCGTCATGCAGAAAACTACCTAAACCATTTGTTGCATTTGCAGGTAACATAATCTGTTTGTTTTTTATTTTTCAAAAGTTTTATTAACTTCAAAGAATACAACAACCAAACAAAAATAAAAAGTAATTTCACATACAATGATGAAAACATATTGAAGTAAGGTGCATACAATATTTTGAGATGTTAGCTAACAAGGGGGTTGATCACAATCCTTTAGAAAAATATATCAAATGATTATCAACAGTATATTTTGTAGATAAATAATTTGATACATTTTTCTAAAGGCTTGTGATCGATCTCCTAGGACTAGTAATAACTATTGCAAATCAAAATGTAAATACAGTCATAAAATGTCTCCAAAACTGGTAACCCAACAAAAAAATATATCAAAAGTGCTCAACATGATGAGTCTAAAAATAAAGAGGTCTTGAGTTCCAACATATATATTAAAACCACAAGGGTAGTGATAAAGAACGGGGAACATTATCAAACTATTGAGTAATGGGACCAACAGAGATAAAAATTCAATGATGATAATAAAATCACAATGAAAGATTAAAATAACTGTGATAGTAGATATCAGATCATAACAGATGGTCTTATGTAAGGATAAGGAGAAGGGCAATAAAATAAAATAAAAAAGTAGTTAAAAGATTTAAGGCCTCCCCTAAAGGAGGTAGAACAAAAAAGAGAAGTAAGTGAGTGATCAAATAAGAATACACAATTTGCGTTTTAGCCTCTTGAGGGAGTGTGGGACAAGCACAATTTATTCACAAAAGCAAGAAGTGTTTTATGTCCTTTTAAGCAGTGTTTGGTGAAGTCATGTTAACCCCCTCAGTCCCTGAAAACTTTCTGTAGCTCCCTGTTATATGCTAGGGAAAATGATTCACAAATAGGTTTCAGGTTGTTAGCACCAAGGAGAGCACTAAGGTAACTATCAGTACTAAATAAATGGAGGACACAGGAAATTTGTAAAATAGTTAATTTTTATTGACAACTTATGCTAAACAAAGCAATGATTATACATAACCCAATACTTAGCTGTTATTTATAATGGCGTGTTAGTTGCTAAAGATGGCATGTACTGACATGGAAGAAAATAACAGCCATCACTCAAAGAAAGAACTCCATCTCATCAGGTGACACTTTGTAGAAGATGTTCAGACAAGTCTCATCTCAACAGTAAAAGTCCAGGTTCAACACATTGATAATACCCAGAAGCAACACCAACCCAAACTTTCAATCTGCATCTTTCTCTGCCTGCATGTTGTCAAAGAGACCATTGACAATCAGCCACAGCTTTCCCCCCTTCCACAGTATCAGGGAACTAACTTTCCTTTTTTTTTTTTACAAGTCTGTGAACAAAATATTAACTAGCAGTGAGGTAGCTACTTCACTTCCAGTTGTTTAAAAACATTATGGACCAGATTATGAGTGGAGCGCTAACAGTTATGCGCCAGTGATAAGGGGTATAATAATTCAAGTCAACGCTCCTCGATTTAGCGCATCTTCAGAGATCTGGCTAAACTGTTTCACGAAACAATGATGTAGCATAAAACACATCAAAAATATATTACAAAGTACACTAACACTCATAACACCTTCTAATAAAAAGTATTCAAAAAATTATGCATACATGTGTCAGGATGCCAGGAATCAGACTGAGACGAGAAGTGCAAAAATAATCACACCTTTATTAATAGAAAAAAATAATAAAAAGTTCACAAATCAAATAACAAGCCAGGGATCAAAACCAGAGCTGGTAGTCAGACAAGCCGAGTCAGGAGCCAAAGCAAATAGTCAGACGAGCCGAGTCAGGAGCCAAAGTGAGTAGTCAGATGAGCCGGAATCAGGAACAAGGAGAACAACAGAGTCAGGAACAAGCCAGGGATCAGGAACCAGGAGGGACGTCAGACAGCCAGGTAATACACAGGAGCTCTCACAAACAGGTCTGAGACAACGCAAGGGCAAAGCATACTGAACAGAGACCCTTTAAATAATAAGTGATGACATCACAATTCTGAGACTGCATCCTGTCTCACACGGATGATGTACACCAGTCTGGCCATAAAAGGAAGTGCAGGAAATGAGCAGCATCACACAGTATGCACCAGAGTCAACAAGAGAGGTGAGTAAAATGGCTGCCAGCAGCACATGGCAAACAAAACAGGGAAAAAACCCTGACAGTACCCTCTCCTCAGTGACCCCTCTCCCACGGGAGGACAAAAGGCTTATTGGGGAAACGGGCATGGAAGGCACGGAGGAGAGCGGGAGCATGAACATCAGAGGAGGGAACCCATGAACGCTCCTCCGGACCGTAGCCTCTCCAGTGAACCAAATACTGTACGCAGCCCCTAGACATACGAGAGTCAATATTGCTGCTGACCTCATACTCCTCATGGTTGTCAACAAAGATAGGACGGGGATGAGGCAACACAGGTGGTAAATTGATTACAAACCAATGGTTTCAAGAGGGAGGCATGAAAAACATTGGAGATGCACATTGCAGGAGGAAGGTCAAGAGCATATGCCACAGGATTGACCAGTCGGAGTATTCAAAAAGGACCAACATAACGGGGAGCCAGTTTATTGGAAGGCACACAAAGGATCAAGTCAGCCAAACTCTCTCACCAACCTGGTAGGAAGGAACGGACAGACACCTATGATCAGCCTGGAACTTTTGGTGCTGCATAGAATGATGAAGGCAATCCTGAATCTGCACCCACGTGGAACGGAGTTGCCGGAGATGCTCCTCCAAAGCCGGAATACCCTGAGACATGAATGAATCAGGCAACAAGGATGGTTAAAACCCATAATTCGCCATGAACGGGGATAACTTGGAGGAAGCATTAATAGCACTATTACGAGAAAACTCTGCCCAAGGTAACAGTTCAGACTAATTATTGAGGTGATCTGAGACATAGCAATGGAGGAACTGTTCCAGAGCTTGATTAGACCGTTCCGCAGCCCCATTGGATTGAGGGTGATATGCTGAGGAGAAGGAAAGCTGGATTCCCATTTGAGCACAAAAGAAACGCCAAAATCTGGAGACAAACTGGCTACCCTGGTCCGACACTATTTCCTTGGGTAACCCATGTAAACGGAAGACTTTTCGGGCAAGCTCCTGAGCGGTAGGCAACTTATTCAAGGGAATGCTTTGTGACATTTTAGAAAAATGGTCAACCACCATAAGGATAACAGTATTGCCATTGGAAACAGGGAGCTCAACAATGAAGTCCATGGAAAGATGTGTCCAAGGACGCTCACTATTAGCAATAGGTTAAAAAGACCCACAGGAAGACTGTGAGTAGTCTTACTCTGTGCACAAACTGAGCAGGAGGCAACATAAGCAGCAACATCAGAACGAAGACCTGGCCACCAGAATTGTTGAGTGACAGACCAAATCATTTGGTTCATGCCTGGGTGACCTGCAGCTTTAGGATAGTGGTAAGTGTGCAAAAGTTTAGTTCGAAGATTCTCAGGAACAAAAAACTTACCACTAGGTTTCTCCGGAGGTGCATTGGTTTGTGCAGCCAGGATCTCCTCCCCCAAGGGAGAAGTCAAATTAGTACATATGGTAGCCAAAATATGGTCAGGAGGAATAACTGTAGTAGGTACAGACTCCTCCTTGGACAGAGGCGAAAATTTTCGAGAGAGGGCATCAGCCCTAACATTCTTACTACCAGTCACAACATAACATACACACCCCCTGCCTATAATTCTGTGACTGGCTAAGAGCTTGACCTAAACACGCCTCCCAACTCACACCCCTTTAGTACGTAGAAGAGCTCTATACATCAGAGCTTGTTGTAATGACTGACAGATCCAAGAACGAATTGGATCCATTTGAATCGTGGGTGGCAACCAATCAGGGTTTAGAGGTGGGCCAATTAGCATTACAAGTAACGCTGAGTAGCAGCGGCCCGCACCCCCTCTGAGGAAGCGTTCTGTGAAACACGCATCAGGGGTCCAGCAGGAGCAGCTGTGTCTCTCCTGTCTGTCACTTTTAAACTTGCTTGCCTAAGTTCAAATAAGAATTTGTGCCTTAAAACTTTTTATAATTCATGGTGTCCACTAATATTACGAGTTAATATTTAAAAGTAATTTAGCCCTCGGATTGTAAGGGCTTAGCTTACTCTAGATTATTCTTTTGTGGGCCCATGTTGATTAATACTTTTGGCTTATTCAGTGAATCAATAATTATTTATGACTGGGCTTAAGTGTTTTTAACTTTTTTCTTGCTACTACTGTGTGAATGCATGTTCCTAGTATAATGAATAAAGACTTAAAGTATGAATGATATGGAACTTTTTAATATATAGAGTAACCTTATATCCAATTCATCATTTGGAGTTAATAATAATACTATTTTTGTGGAACTCTTTGCTATGAATTCTAATGTATTCTCTGTACAATTAGTATTTCTAGTTGGTTAATTCTTACTACCAGGCAGGTAGGAGACCACATAATTAAACCGAGACAAAAATAGCACCCATCTGGCCTGTCGGGGCGACAGACATTTTGCTTCAGATAGATAAGTTAAATTCTTGTGGTGAGTAAGAATGAGCACTGGCACGCTAGTACCCCCGTTGGAGACAATTTCTTAGAGAAGAAACCACACGGATGCAAGGAACCGTCAGGCATAGGACATTGAGACAAGAGGGCACATACTCCAGTCTCAGATGCATCGACCGCAAGAACGAAAGGCAGGACAGGGTTAGAATTCAAGAACTGGAGCGGCAGCAAAAGCAGTCTTAAGACTATCAAAGGCCTTAATGGCAGTTGTTGACCAATGGAGTGGATCATTCTCTTTACGGGTCATGTCTGTGATAGGTTTGACCAAGGAAGAATAGTTTTTAATAAACTTTCTATAGTAATTGGCGAACCCCAAAAAACGTTGAATAGGCCGAAGACCAACTGGGCGAGGCCACTGCAGAACTGCAGATAACTTGTCAGGATCCATGGAGAACCCTGCAACAGAGATAACATAACCTAGGAAGGTTACTTGAGTCTGATGGAACTCACATTTCTCAAGTTTACAAAACAGGCCATTCTCACGTAGTCTCTGAAGAACCCGTGTAACATCAGAACAATGAGCCTCAAGTGTGGGTGAGTGTATGAGGATGTCGTCTAAGTACACCACAACACACTGTTGCAACATATCTCATAGGACATCATTAATAAATTCCTGGAAAACAGCAGGAGCATTACATAGGCCAAAGGGCATTACAAGATACTCATAATGCTCGCTCCTGGTGTTAAATGCTGTTTTCCATTTGTGGCTCTCCTTGATCCTAATGAGATTGTACGCTCCTTTCAAATCAAGTTTAGTAAAGACCGTAGCTCCCTTGAGTCAAAGAGTTCTGTAATGAGTGGAATAGGGTAAGCATATAACCCCTATTATCGATGCATGGTCTTAATTTGCCACCCTTTTTCTTCACAAAGAAGAAGAGAGCCCCTGCAGGAGAGCAGGATTTGTGGATGATCCCTGTGACAGAGCATCAGCAACATACTCCTCCATAGCACAATTCCCGCAACAGACAGAGGGTAAATCTGACCCCGAGGAGGAATGGCTCCGGGTTGCAGGTCTATGGCACAATCGTAAGACTGGTGAGGAGGCAACATACTGGCACGCACCTTGTCAAAAACATTTAGGAACTCTCGGGACTCCTCGGGCAATTGAGATACTGAAGAAGTGCTCAAGACTTTAACTGGTTTCTGAAGACAAGTGGAAATACATTGCAGAGACCACGACAAAATGTCTGAGCTGCGCCAGTCAAGACTGGGATTGTGCTTTTGGAGTCAGGGATAACCCAGAACAACCAGAAAATGCAGAGAGTTTATCACCTGGAACTGGAGGGTTTCAAAATGGAAAGCCCCAACAGCTATGGATAACGGGGCAGTTTCGTGAGTAACGAGTGCGGGCTGAAGGGGCCTGCCATCAATGGCCTCAATAGCAAGTGGAATAGACCGAGGCAAAACAGGAATGGAGTGCTTTGATACAAAAGCACTGTCAATAAAATACATAACTGTGCATGAGTGACCTGCTCACAGAGAGGGCGCTTAAGAGTAGTGGTTCATAAAACGAAAGCAAAAAAAAATAAACAAATATTGCGTCACAGACCCCTAATAACAGATAAATGACATAAAAGTGTACTATATCACCAATTAGCTTATAACAATAATTTTGTAACAATAAAAACCTTCAAAAAGTTCACTTGTAATTCAAAAAGGTATGAATGTCCTCTGAAAGTAATTCCTTCCAAAAAGAAATGATTGCTGGGGTGGATGCCTCCTCCTCACTGTCTGGTCCAGGTAAAACTAGAGAAAATGAAGAAGAATAGAGGGGCGCCTCATGTGTGGTATCATCAAGGACACAACCAAAAAAACACAACTCAGGCCAAATGAGTACTCACATATTCCCGAAGCACATTCATGTGCTGGTAGAGACAGCCTGCAGAATTATAGAGGTGTGACAGCTCACCCACTAAAGGCGCTCTTAACGAGAGGTGTTGGTAATACTCACGGAGCACACCAATGTGCTTGTGGAAGCATGCTGCAGATTGATGTAGGTGTGGCAGCTCACCCAAACAAGTGGTATCTTAGTAGTGATGTCGCAGGTATGCAGAAATCCCAATTGGCTCACTCAGGTATTGAGCTGATCTCTTGTATGTGGGCATAGGCAGATGGTGGGTAGAATAAAATCCACTCAAAGAGTAAAAAATATATATATTCAAATTTATTAAAAACACAAAGTCTTAAAAACAACAACAACACAATAGTTGCTGATAAAAGTAGTTAATGGGGTGTCAAATGGTCCCTCAATACTGCAACGCGTTTCTCGGTTCACAGACCGTTTCATCAGGTATAAAAACATGCCTGATAAAACGGTCTGTGAAACGAGAAACACGTTGCAGTATTGGGGGACCATTTGACACCCCATTATCCACTTTTATCAGCAACTATTGTGTTGTTGTTGTTTTTAAGACTTTGTGTTTTTAATAAATTTGGATATATATATTTTTTACTCTTTGAGTGGATTTTATTCTACCCACCATCTGCCTATACCCACATACAAGAGATCAGCTCAATACCTGAGTGAGCCAATTGGGATTTCTGCATACCTGCGACATCATTATTGTCATTGTCCAAGAAGTGACTCTGAGCAGTCGCATTTTTCTAGTGCTCCGGGAGAAAAGCTAATAACTTGCCAGTTATTGCTAGATTTGCATAGCATCAAGAGCCCCACGACTGGATTCGTGAATATTAAAGAATATTAACACTAATTATATCAGATTGCTGTATTAATGACCCCAGGGTCGGAAAAGGACACCTGAGGCCTGTAGTCGTGGCAAACTTACAGGCGGCGCCTCCCCCTCGGATTCTCTGGGGTGTATGACCGGAGCTGTTCACATAACTATCTACTGCTGACACACAAGAGTGTTTGCAACTTCATACAACGTTGCTGTTGAAGGTGGACAGCTACGCAACATAATAGAAAATTGAAAGGCTACCGAATATCACAGCTACCATGAGAGGTAATCCACTTCCTGACAAATGGGACGTAATTCTCATAAGATTAGAGGGACTATTTCAACCTCTCATAGAGAAAGCGTTGTCTGAGAGTGAACTGCAGCTTCTTATAGACAGACTACCTATGGATACATCTCCGGTGAAAACTATGCAGGAAACTATGGGCCATAGACCTGAATCTCACACGAAGCCTGCGAAAGTGGTAACCCTAGGCACACAGATAAAATGGAAGCCTTCACAGCGAACTGATACCCTACTACCTATACTCCTACCAATAAAACAGAGCGAATGGGCAGACGACGCTTACCAGGATTCTCCTAATACAGAGCTCCTTTCCCCAATGCAGAGAGATGTGCTGCTGCAGTGCAACCATCAAATTAAGATGGCGCCTGGAAAAATGGACACATCAAGCCGCAGTGGCGGAGGCTGCAAAGAAGGAGCAAAAGAGCCACATTGCCATCATCTGATGATTGCACACCTATTATACCTGAGCGGGTACAAGCGGGGACCAGCGGAACTGCCCTGTGGCCTGGGGGGGAGCTCCGGGGTCCGAGAACCTCGACTTCTCAAGTCTCCCGCTATTTGGTGATCCTCCAGAAATCTTCAAGACCTGTTCCCAGCAAACTGAAGTAGCGCACAGTGATCCCGGAACCATCTACAAAAAAAATCCTCCAAAATACTGGAACAAGATCGAGCAGGGTTAGCAGGAAAAAGCTTCAGCCTTACTTTGACTACACCGGGCTCAAGATCTATGACAGGACATCTATCATAGGGATCAGTTGTTACCTAGCAAAATCTATGCCAGACAAGCAGAGACAAGACCTATGGGACTATAGCTAAGTACTATAAGCTTACCACATTCTAAGTTAAAAAAAAAAAAAAAAAAAAAAAAGGTTTTGTTCTGTTTGGGAATGTTGTTCTATATGCAAATAGGCCCTAAGAATTGTTCATGTGGCATTAGCTGTTTAATATTGTTTACCTCACTTTTTATGCTAAAATCATATAAGATATGCAGAGTCAAGAATCCTAGGACTGTAGCTAAGTGCTATAATCTTGCTATATTTTAAGTTTTAAAACAAAAAACAAACAAAAAAAAAACAACAGAAAAGTCTTATTTTGTCTTGGAATGTTGTTCTTTATGCACATAGGATCTGAGAATTGTCTATGTGACATTGTCAGATAAATTTTGCATATCTCAATTTTTATGTATATAAATTTACTATAGAACCAAATACACATTAGATGGGTAAAGAAAAGTAGAATCATCAGTAGGGTTACTGCATCACACGCATTTATTTTAACTGTAGCTCCCAACTAGTATGTCGCTAGGCAAAGTGCCCACATCCTTCCTCAAACTATGTAAATAGGTGTGTGCCTTGGGGGTTAGTGGGGGACCCCTGGGTAGACACTACTCAAGCCATACAGAAGATGGGACATACGAATTCACAAAAAGATCTTTCAATGTGTGGTGTAGACTCATACATGCTGTCTTGTCTGGCGGTCTGCGGCCGGGACTGCGAGGTGGACACAACATGTACAGCATTTTGCACCCATGATAATATAGCCAACTTTCAGGCATATATATATAATTTATTAAGATAGCAAGTCACCCATAGTTAACCACCCTTCTCCTTTTAGTCTATTTTTACAAACATGGTAACCCAATCTTCACTTTCAAATTGAGCCCACAGATCAGCTCGTATAAATGGGAAGTTTGTTTTTCCGAAAGGGATATGCACTACTTTCCTAGGAAAAATGCAGCAGGTGTAGTTTCTAATTTGTACACTATTAGGTCACAATAGTGAATCTTACTAATCTATATTGCAACTGTTCAATGGTTAAATAGAATGTGTCAAATTGTTCTGCACACACACTATGTTCAGCTCTGGTCTTAGTATCTGGACCATAACTTGTTTATATCACACCTACAATGATCTCATTTATGTCAGATACTTTTTTGTTTTTTTTTGCATTATAATATCCCCTGGACTTTAGCTATATCACTTGAAAGGCCCAAGAGTGACCTAATATATTACATATGGGGAAGAAAAATGAGGACTTTACATTAAAATACCTACTCTTGTTATAAAAGGAAGATATTATCTTGTACACTGTTTATAACTGTTGTATGTTTTCTATCCTCAATAAAAATATTATAAAAATAAAAAGTCCACAAGTCAAATAACAAGCCAGGAATCAAAACCAGAGCTGGTAGTCAGACGAGCCGAGTCAGGAGCCAAAGCAAGTAGTCAGACGAGCCGGAATCAGGAGCAAGGAGAACAACAGGGTCATGAACAAGCCAGGAATCAGGAACCAGGAGGGACGTCAGACAGCCAGGTAATACACAGGAGTTCTCACAAACAGGTCTGAGACAACGCAAGGGCAAAGCATACTGAACAGAGGCCTTTCAAATAATAAGTGATGACATCACAATTCTGAGACTTCATCCTGTCTCACATGGATGATGTACACCAGTCTGGCCATAAAAGAAAGGGCAGGAAATGAGCAGCATCACACAGTATGCACCAGAGTCAGCAAGAGAGGTGAGTAAAATGGCTGCCAGCAGCACATGGCAAACAAAACAGGGAAAGAACCCGACAACATGTCTAAAGACGTATATGTATGTGTTATATACTGTATATAAATGTGTGTGTGTGTACATATGTATTCATTTATCTATTTATATATGTATTTATAGACATACTGTATATACGCATATAAACACATAAATACATATGTACACACATATATATATATATATATATATATATATATATATATATATATATATGTTTGTGTGTGTGTGTGCATTGGAGCCCTTTGCAACTAAGTAGAAGAAAACATGAAAAAACATATTTATGCAGTATTCATTTTTAATAAAGGTTTTAAAGTGAATGTAATTTTTTTGTTAATTCTTCTTCCCTATAAATTCTCAAACAAAAGACTAGTTAAACTGCCGCATTTTTTTTTAACAAAATCGTATAATTTCACTTTATATTTTATATTTCAACTTATCTCCATTTTTCAATACAACTCCTCTCATCCAGTTCTTCCTGTATTTCTACCGCATTATGTATCGAGCGGCCGCTCTATTATGTAGTTGAAAAGCGCTTTCACGAGGAGTACTCTGCACATGCGTTTACCGCGGTCGTGCTAATATGCGCATGAGTTCCATAATGCTTATGCAACCGTTATCGGCACAGCAATTTTCAGTGCGCATGCGTCCTTACAGCGTATCTTGCAAATGAGTGCTGATAATTTCTGCGCATGCGCGAGTTGTGGACGTGCATTACTTCTGAATCCGGTCATGGACGTGCATTGCTTCTGAATCGGTCATCAGTTTGGGAACTCATGCACACTAACATTGTGTGACGTTTAAGAAAAGGGGCTGGACGCTGCAGGGGGAAAAGCAGATTAGTTTAATGAAGTGTCAATCAAAGTAGAAATGAGGGACAAAATGGCAGGTGGAGGAAGCAAGTAAAAGAATTGTCGGTAAATAACTCTATAATTCAATTTCAGGTTAGTTTATAAAAAAAAGATGAATTAAAGTACACTTTATTTATGGTGATACACAATATGAGAATGAGCGATCCCATTGAGTTTACATCCACTTTAACTATGTATTGGATATGGGTGTTAATATATTGACTTCTATGAGAGAATAGGTTAACACGAGCACAATATTCTAAGTTTGGCTTTTTGCACTTGTCTGGTTAACGTGTGAACAAAAACAGTTTACTTTCAACTCATAATATGAGTGCAACCCGACGTGCACAAAAAGCTTACTTCTAGCGCAGTTAATGCTCGAGTGGGAGCGTTAAATAATGCTCCACTTGTAATATGGCCCTATATTATTTAATCATAATAAAGTTAGTTTTTCCTAGTGCTATGCAATACTAAAAGCCTATATTGTTTAAGCTGTGCATGGAGCAGGAAAGTAAGCATAGCCTTATTTCCAAGTCCTTAGCTGGCCTTCAATCATGGGGCCTATTTATTATGGTGCGAACGGACATGATCCAATATAGCAGATCATGTCCGCCGCACATCGATAAATGCAGACAGCATACGCTCTCAGCATTTATCCTTGCACCAGCAGTTCCTGTGAACTGCTGGTGCAATGCCGCCCCCTGCAGATTCGCGGCCAATAGGCCCCTAGCAGGGGGTGTCAATCAACACGATCGTATTAGATCGGGTTGATTTCTGTCGATTTCTGTTCGCCCCCTCAGAGCAGGCAAACAGGTTATGGAGCAGCGGTCCATACGGAGCTTGATAAATATGCCCCCATATGTGTTTTCTAAAAGTAATGTTTTCATATAAACTGCCAATACATTTACTGTTTGATTAATTATTTGTGCATGAATTATGAAAAGTTTCCAATCCCTTACACAGGTTCACCTCGTTTCTTATAGAATTCCGGACCATGCATCTGTGAGGTTATTTTATCTCACAGCTCAGAGGACAAGAAACATCTGCATGAGGCCCATAACGTATTGGATGTATAATATTATTGATATGAACACATCTGTACCAGTGCTAGTTTTGATAATTTATTTAAGAGATATTTATTATTGCCTCAAAAGTCATGCTTTGAAAAACCTTTACTTAGTGTTATTGTTTTTTTATTGTTAACCATTTTTCAATGATTAGAACCCCAAGAAATAATTTTTTTTTTCCTGTATTCATATAAAGCTTTCAAACTATTAGTTGTTGTCTGTTTCACTTTTAATATACTGAACTATTAGCAAATATCTCACTAATTTCCTGATGACACTCTGTTGACTTATTATGAAACTTTTATCAGAGGGTTTATCAGTTCAATACAATTTAATTTCCTTTTTCAAAGTATCTAAACTCTTCAGATCTTATTGTTAATCTAATCATTCTCTGTGTTATTTTCATTATATCTCCTCTTATTATTGAGATAGCTGTAATTTACAAAATAAGATAATCCTATTTTTTATTTAAAGATAGCTGATAATAGCCGATATGAGTAATGAATCTCTATAAAGAAAGAAGATTAAAGAAAGAAGATTATTAAAGAAAGAAGATTATTAAAGAAAGAAGATTAACTGCAAAAATTAAATAAAAAAAAAACCTTCCTGTAAATTTGGTTTTAAACTGCATTTTTATACTATATTTAAGTGAATAGCCACAAAATGCACTTTTACGCCACAAAAATAAAACATTACAGAGTTTCTATAGGTTAAAATGTTTTAACTGACAATTTATTTGTTTACCTAACAAACGGCCAGATTACGAGTTTTGCGTTATGAGCGGCTCGGTACTAACTTGCAAGTTATTTCCACCGCTCACCTCCCTATAGCGCTGCTATTACAGGTTTGCAAAAACCCGGCGTTAGCAGGCAATATGGCAGCTTTGAGTTCCATACTGCACCCAAATACCAGCGCTGCTTTGAGCTGGTTTTACGTGCTTGTGCTTCCCCATAGACATCAATGGGGAGAGCCGGCTAAAAAAAAGCCTATAATCTGCAATAAAGGAGTGTAAAGCTCCGTAATGCAGCCCCATTGATTCCTATGGGGAAAGAAAATTTGTGGTTAAACCTAACACCCTAACATAAACCCCAAGCCTAAACAACCCTAATCTGCTGCTCCTGACATCGCCAACACCTACATTACACTTATTAACCCCTAATCTGCTGCCCCCGACATTGCTGACACCTACATTACACTTATTAACCCCTAATCTGCTGCCCCCAATGTCGTCGCTACCTACATACATTTATTAACCCCTAATTTGCTGCCCCCAATGTTGCTGCAACCTACATTACACTTATTAATCCCTAATCTGCCGCCCCCAATATCGTCGCTACCTACCTACACTTATTAACCCCTAATCTGCCGCCCCCAACATTGCCGCCACTATACTAAAGTTATTAACCCATAAACCTAACGCTAAGTCTAACCCTAACGTAACCCAAACCCTAACACCCACTAACTTTAACATAATTAAAATAAATCTAAATAAAAATTACAATTAATACCTAAATAATTCCTATTTAAAACTAAATACTTACCTATAAAATAAAACCTAAGCTAGCTACAATATAACTAATAGTTACATTGTAGCTAGCTTAGGTTTTATTTTTATTTTACAGCTAAGTTTGTATTTATTTTAACTAGGTAGACTAGTTAGTAAATAGTTATTAAAAATACATACAAATGTTCCTGTAAAATAAAACCTAACCTGTCTTACACTAACACCTAACATTACACTACAATTAAATAATATACATTAATTAAATACAATTAACTAACTGCTAAATGACGAGTCTTGGGTTAGCCTTAAAAAGCAGCGTTGAGAGGTCCCAAAGCTGCTTTTTAACGCCCACTGGTATTAGTCTTGCAGGTGCAGGTGTACCGCTCACTTTTTCGGCCAGACTCGAAAATATTGCAAATCCACTTACGTCAATTGCGTATCCTATTTTTTCAATGGGACTTGCATAGCGCCAGTATTACGAGTCTTCCAAAAAATGAGCGGTACACCCTCTCCTGTCAAGCCTGGTACCGCATTTTAAAGTCAGTAATTAAGAGTTTTATGGTCTAACGCCGTAGCATAAAACTCTTAACTAAAGTGCTAAAAAGTTCACCCATAAACTACCTATTAACCCCTAAACCGAGCCCCTCCCACATCACAAACACTAAAATACATTTTTTAACCCCTAGTCTGCCGAACCAGACATCACCGCCACTATAATAAATGTATTAACCCCTAAACCGCCATACTCCCGCCTCGCAAACACTAGTTAAATTTTATTAACCCCTAATCTGCCGTCCCTAACATCGCCAACACCTACCTACATTTATTAACCCCTAATCTTCCGCCCCCAACGTCGCCACCACTATATTAAAGTTATTAACCCCTAAATCTAAGTCTAACCCTAACACCCCCTAACTTAAATATAATTTAAATAAATCTAAATAAAATTACTATAATTAACTATATTATTCCTATTTAAAACTAAATACTTACCTATAAAATAAACCCAAAGCTAGCTACAATATAACTAATAGTTACATTGTAGCTAGCTTATGATTTATTTTAATTTTACAGGCAACTTTGTATTTATTCTAACTGGGTAGAATAGTTATTAAATAGTTATTAACTATTTAATAGCTACCTAGTTAAAATAAAACCTAACCTAAGTTACAATTACACCTAACACTACACTATAATTAAATTAATTCCATAAATTAACTACAATTAAATACAATTATCTAAAGTACGAAAAAAACAAACACTAAATTACAGAAAATAATAAAATAATTACAAGTTTTTAAAACGAATTACACCTAATCTAATCCCCCTAATAAAATAAAAAAGCCCCCCAAAATAATAAAAAGCCCTACCCTATACTAAATTACAAATAGCCCTTAAAAGGGCCTTTGGCGGGGCATTGCCCCAAAGTAATCAGCTCTTTTACCTGTAAAAAAAAGTACAATACACCCCCCCAACTCTAAAACCCACCAAATCCCCCCTTAATAAAACCTAACACTAACCCCTTGAAGATCACCCTACCTTGAGAAGTCTTCACCCAACCGGGCCGAAGTACTCAATGAAGCCGTGCGAAGTGGTCCTGCAGATGGGCAGAAGTCTTCATCCAAGCCGGGAAAAAGAGGTCCTCCAGACGGGCAGAAGCCTTCATCCAGACGGCATCTTCTATCTTCATCCATCCAGCGCGGAGCGGGTCCATTATTCAAGACATCCGACGAGGAGCATTCTCTTCTTTCTTCATCCGACGACTGAATGAAGGTTCCTTTAAATGAAGTCATCCAAGATGGCGTCCCTTCAATTCCGATTGGCTGATAGAATTCTATCAGCCAATCAGAATTAAGGTAGAAACTTCAATCCTATTGGCTGATTAGAACAGCCAATAGGATTGAGGTCGCATTATATTGGCTGTTCCAATCAGCCAATAGGATTGAAGTTCAATCCTATTGGCTGCTTGCATCAGCCAATAGGATTTTTCTACCTTAATTCCAATTGGCTGATAGAATTCTATCAGCCAATCGGAATTGAAGGGACGCCATCTTGGATGATGTCATTTAAAGGAACCTTCATTCAGTCGTCGGATGAAGAAAGAAGAGGATGCACCACGTCGGATGTCTTGAAGATGGACCCGCTCCGCGCCGGATGGATGAAGATAGAAGATGCCGTCTGGATGAAGACTTCTGCCCGTCTGGAGGACCTCTTCTTCCCGGCTTGGATGAAGATTTATGCCCGTCTGGAGGACCACTTTGCCCGGCTTTGTTGAGGACTTTGGCCCGGTTGGGTGAAGGCTTCTCAAGGTAGGGTGATCTTCAAGGGGTTAGTGTTAGGTTTTATTAAGGGGGGATTGGGTGGGTTTTAGAGTAAGGTTGGGTGTGTGGGTGGTGGGTTTTAATGTTGGGGGGTATTGTACTTTTTTTTACAGGTAAAAGAGCTGATTACTTTGGGGCAATGCCCCGCAAAAGGCCCTTTTAAGGGCTATTTGTAATTTTGTATAGGGTAGGGCTTTTTATTATTTTGGGGGGCTTTTATATTTTATTAGGGGGATTAGATTAGGTGTAATTTGTTTAAAAAACTTGTAATTATTTTATTATTTTCTGTAATTTAGTGTGTTTTTTTCCGTACTTTAGATAATTGTATTTAATTGTAGTTAATTTAGGGAATTAATTTAATTATAGTGTAGTGTTAGGTGTAATTGTAACTTAGGCTAGGTTTTATTTTACAGGTAAATTTGTCTTTATTTTAACTAGGTAGCTATTAAATAGTTAATAACTATTTAATAACTATTCTACCTAGTTAAAATAAATACAAAGTTGCCTGTAAAATAAAAATAAATCCTAAGCTAGCTACAATGTAACTATTAGTTATATTGTAGCTAGCTTAGAGTTTATTTTATAGGTAAGTATTTAGTTTTAAATAGGAATAATTTAGTTAATTGCAGTTATTTTATTTATATTTATTTAAATTATATTTAAGTTAGGGGGGGTGTTAGGGTTAAGGTTAGACTTAGATTTAGAGGTTAATAACTTTTATATAATATATAACTTTAACTTTAATATAGTGGCGGCGACGTTGGGGGTGGCAGATTAGGGGTTAATAAGTGTAGGTAGGTGGCGGCGACATTGGGGGCAGCAGAGTAGGGGTTAATAAATAAAATGTAGGTTCATAAGTATAATGTAGATGGTGGCGGTGTCCGGAGCGGAAGATTAGGGGTTAATAATATAATGCAGGTGTCAGCGATGTTGGGGGCGGCAGATTACGGGTTAATAAGTGTAAGATTAGGGGTGTTTAGACTCGGGGTTCATGTTAGGGTGTTAGCTGTAGACATAACTTTTATTTCCCCATAGGAATCAATGGGGCTGCATTAGGAGCTGAACGCTGCTTTTTTGCAGTTGTTAGTTTTTCAGCCGGCCCTGCCTCATTGATTCCTATGGGGAATTCGTGCCAGAGCATGTTTAGCCAGCTCACCGCTAACATAAGCAGCACTGGTATTGAGGTGAGACGTGGAGCTAAATTTTGCTCTCCGCTCACTTTTCCACGACTAACGCCGGGTTTGTAAAAGCCGTAATACCAGCGCTGTTTGTAAGTGAGCGGTGAGCATAAACTGCTCATTAGCACTGCACACCATTACCAACAAAACTCGTAATCTAGGCATAAATTACAATAAAAATAAACACTAAATTACACAAAATAAAAAATAAATTATCAAATATTTAAACTAATTACACCTAATCTAATAGCCCTATCAAAATAAAAAAGCCCACCCAAAATAAAAAAAACCTAGCCTAAACTAAACTGCCAATAGCCCTTAAAAGGTCCTTTTGCGGGGCATTGACCCAAAGAAATCAGCTCTTTTACCTGTAAAAAAAAAAATATAAATCCCCCAACAGTAAATCCCACCACCCACACAACCAAACCCCCAAATAAAATCCTATCTAAAAAACCTAAGCTCCCCATTGCCCTGAAAAGGGCATTTGGATGAGCATTTCCCTTTAAAGGGCATTTAGCTCTTTTCCATTGCCCAAACCCTAAGATAAAAATAAAACCCACCCAATAAACCCTTAAAAAAAAACTAACACTAATCCCCGAAGATCCACTTACAGTTTTTGAAGACCGGACATCCATCCTCATCAAGCCGGGAGAAGTCTTCATCCAAGCGGGCAGAAGTCTTCAATGAAGCCGGGAGAAGTCTTCATCCAAGCGGCAAGAAGTGTTCCTCCAGACGGGCAGAAGTCTTCATCCAGACGTCATCTATCTTTATCCTTCCGACGAAGAGCGGCTCCATCTTCAAAACATCCGGCGCGGAGCATCCTCTTCTGTCGACGGCTACTCAAGAATAAAGGTTCCTTTAAGGGACGTCATCCAAGATGGCGTCCCTTGAATTCAGCCAATCGGAATTAAAGTTGAAAAAACATCAGCCAATAGGATTGAACTCACATTCTATTGGCTGATTGTAGTGTAATGTTAGGTGTTAGTGTAAGACAGGTTAGGTTTTACTTTACAGGTACATTTGTATTTATTTTGACTAGGTAGCTAGTAAATAGTTAATAACTATTTACTAACTAGTCTACCTACTTACTTAACTTGTAATTATTTTATTATTTTCTGTAATTTAGTGTTTGTTTTTTTCGTACTTTAGATAATTGTATTTAATTGTATTTAATTGTAGTTAATTTATGGAATTAATTTAATTATACTGTAGTGTTAGGTGTAATTGTAACTTAGGTAAGGTTTTATTTTAACTAGGTAGCTATTAAATAGTTAATAACTATTTAATAACTATTCTACCTAGTTAAAATAAATACAAACGTGCCTGTGAAATAAAAATAAAACCTTAGATAGCTACAATGTAACTATTAGTTATATTGTAGCTAGCTTAGGGTTTATTTTACAGGTAAGATTTAGTTTTAAATAGGAATTATTTAGTTGATGATAGTAATTTTTATTTAGATTTATTTTAATTTTATTAAAGTTAGGGGTGTTAGGGTTAGACTTAGGGTTAGGTTTAGGGGTTAATAATAGTATACTTTAGTATAGTGGCGGCGGTGATGTTGGTGCGGCAGATTAGGGTTAATAATATTTAACTAGTGTTTGCAATGTGGGAGTGTGGCGGTTTAGGGGTTAATATGTTTATTATAGTGGTGGCGATGTCCGGAGTGGCAGATTAGGGGTTAATAATTTATTTTAGTGTTTGCGATGCGGGAGGTCCTCGGTTTAGGGGTTAATAGGTAGTTTATGGGTGTTAGTATACTTTATAACACTTTAGTTATGAGTTTTATGCTACAGGGGCGCGATCCGATATACTGCGTAGTTTGCGGCGGAAGCGAGGGAACCCCCGCCGCCCGTAGTTTCAGCTCGCAACTCGAGCTATCCAATATACCCCGCCGGCAATTGCTAAAGTGCCGTAAGTCAGATAAACTAGCGATGTCCAGAAATTTGCGTAAGTACAAATTTCTGGAGTCGCCAGTGACTTACGGCACTTTAGAAACTGCCGGCACCTACAAAAATGGACTAAAGTATTAAATCTCCCGTACTGTCTAACACGCCTCCCAAGCATAGCCCGACACGTCTAACCCTCTATGTATTAACCCCTAAACCGCCGCTCCCGGACCCCACCGCACCTAATAAAGTTATTAACCCCTAAACCGCCCTTCCCGGACCCGCCACACCTAATAAAGTTATTAACCCCTAAACCGCCGCTCCCGGACCCCGCTGCCACCTACATTAACTACCCCCTAATGTGAGCCCCTTACACCGTCGCCACCTACATTAACTACCCCCTGATGTGAGCCCCTTACTCCGCCGCCACCTACATTAACTACCCCCTAATGTGAGCTCCTACCCCGCCGCCAGCTATATTAAAATTATTAACCCCTAATCTAATCCCCCTACCATGCCGCCAGCTATATTAAAATTATTAACCCCTAATCTAATCCCCCTACCCCGCCGCCAGCTATATTAAATACATTAACCCCTAATCTAATCCCCCTAAAGTAATCAGCTCTTTTACCTGTAACCTGACCCCCCTACACTGCCGCCACCTATATTAAATATATTAACCCCAATCTAATCCCCCTATACCGCCGCCACCTATATTAAATTAATTAACCCCTAAAATACTAAAATATCCCTACCACTAAACCTAAGTCTAACCCTACAAATAGCCCTGAAAAGGGCTTTTTGCATGGCATTGCCCCAAAGTAAACAGCTCTTAACGACAAATGAAGTCTCCTTTAAATGACATCATCCAAGATGGCGTCCCTCAAATTCTGATTGGCTGATAGGATTCTATCAGCCAATCGGAATTAAGGTAAGAAAATCTGATTGGCTGATTCAATCAGCCAATCAGATTGAGCTCGCATTCTATTGGCTGTTCCGATCGGGGGGGGGGAATTCAAGGGACGCCATCTTGGATGACATTATTTAAAGGAAACTTCATTCATCGTTCAGTCGTCGGGCCAGCTGGATGTTCCGTGTCGGAGGTCGGAAGAAGCCGGAAGAAAGAAGATTGAAGATGCCGCTTGGAGGAAGACTTCGCCCCGATGGAGGACCTCTTCTTTGCCGCTTGGATGAAGACATCACCGGGATGGAAGACCTCTTCTTTGCTGCTTGGATGAAGACATCGCCAGGATGGAAGACCTCTTCTTTGCCGCTTGGATGAAGACATCGCCGGGATGGAGGACCACATCTGGATGAAGAGTTCGGCCCAGCTGGGTGAAGACGACTCAAGGTAGGGAGATTTTCTGGGGGTTAGTGTTAGGTTTTTTAAGGGGGGTTTGGGTGGGTTTAGAGTAGGGGTATGTGGGTGGTGGGTTGTAATGTTGGGGGGTAGCATTGTGTTTTTTTTTTACAGGCAAAAGAGCTGATTACTTTGGGGCATGCCCGCAAAAAGCCCTTTTAAGGGCTGGTAAAAGAGCTGGTTACTTTTTAATTTAGAATAGGGTAGGGCATTTTTTTATTTTGGGGGGCTTTATTATTTTATTAGGGGGCTTAGAATAGGTGTAATTAGCTTAAAATTCTTGCAATCATTTTTTATTTTTTGTAATTTAGTGTTTGTTTGTTTTTGTAATTTAGTTTAGTGTATTTAATTGTAGTTTAGTTTAGATATTTGTAGTGTATTTAATTTATTGATAGTTTAGGTGTATTTGTAACTTAGGTTAGTTTTTTTTTTACAGGTAAAATGGTAATTATTTTAACAAGGTAGCTATTAAATAGTTATTAACTATTTAATAGCTATTGTACCTGGTTAAAATAAATACCAAGTTACCTGTAAAATAAATATAAACCCTAAAATAGCTACAATGTAATTATTAATTATATTGTAGCTATCTTAGGGTTTATTTTATAGGTAAGTATTTAGTTTTAAAAAGGAATAATTTAGTTAATATTATTAATATTATTTAGATTTATTTTAATAATAATTAAGTTGTGGTGTGGTGTTAGAGTTAGATAGGGTTAATATAGTTAATATATAAAATAACTATATTAACTATATTAATCCTAATAAAATTCGGGTTAATATAGTTAATATAGGTGGCGGCGGTGTAGGGGTATTAGATTAGGGGGTAATACATTTATTATAGGTGGCGGCGGTGTAGGGGGATTAGATTACATTACAGGCAAAAAAGCGGATTACTTTGTGACAATGCCCCGCAAAAAGCCCTTTTAAGGGCTGATAAAAGAGCTGGTTACTTTAGGGCAATGGCCCAAAAAAAGCTCTTTTAAGGGCTGGCAATAGAGCTGTTTACTTTGGGGCAATGCCACGCAAAAAGCCCTTTTCAGGGCTATTTGTAGGGTTAGACTTAGGTTTAGTGGTAGGGATATTTTAGTATTTTAGGGGTTAATTAATTTAATATAGGTGGCGGTGGTATAGGGGGATTAGATTAGAGGTTAATTAATTTAATATAGGTGGCGGCGGTATAGGGGGATTAGATTAGGGGTTAATAATTTAATATAGGTGGGGGCGGTATAGGGGGGTCAGATTAGGGGTTAATAATTTAATATAGCTGGCAGCGGTGTAGGGGGCTCACATTAGGGGTTAATATAGTTTAAAAAGGTGGCGGCGGTGTAGGGGGCTCACATTAGGGGGTAAAAAATGTAATGTAGCTAGCGGCGGTGTAGGGGGCTCAGATTAGGGGGTGATATAGATAATGTAGCTGGCAGCGGGGTCCGGGAGCGGCGGGGCTAGGGGTTAAACACTTTATTAGGGGTTGCGGAGGGGGATCGCGGTTCACAGGTAGATAGACATTGCACATGTCTTAGGTGTTAGGTTTTATTTAGCAGTTTGCGGTTGACAGGTAGATAGACATTGCGCATGTGTTAGGTGGTAGGTTTTATTTTGCAGGTAGTTTAGGGAGTTACGGGGCTCCAATACACAGCGTAAGGCTTACTACGTCTGCAATGTGTGGCAAGGTGAAAATGGAGTAAGATTTCTCCATTTTCTCTACGTAAGTCCTTAGCTGTATTTTGGTCTATGGGCCAAAAAACTACGGCCGAAGGCAGAAATATACAAGCGTAACTTCTTACGCCGTATATGTGATACCAAACCAGCGCAAAATTTGGCGTCGCCAGCTTTTACGGGCGACGCTGCATATCAGATCGAGGCCCTGATTTGTAACATAAAACCAATAACTGCTGACTTTAGATGGCGGAACGAATCTTGACGGTAAAGGCTGTACCGCTCACTTTTTGGCTCGTAATACCGGCACTATGGAAGTCCCATTGAAAAAGGACTTTTTGAAAGTTGCGTTAGTTACGTTGCATTACGGCCAAAAAAGTGTGCGGTACAGCTATACCTGCAAGGCTTGTAATAGCAGCGGTAGTGAAAAAGCAGCTTAATGAGGCTTTTTCACTCATAACGCAAAACTCGTAATCTAGCTGAAAGCTAACAATAGGATTTACGCCATTTTTTATTAAATATTTTATACTACTCTACTATTTGTTTAATGTCATTCAGAATTGTGAATGAATATATACTAGTGATAAGTTACAGGACATTTTCTTTTGGTTAAATGAATAAAAATCTATACATAGTAGAAGTTTTGTGGCCATTTCAGGTACGTGCATGGAAGCAAAAAAACAAGCAGCCAATAGATAGGGAAACATTATTTTACATTTATGTGAAGGAGGGTAAAATCCATTGATGTTAACTAAGTAATTCAGGATTCAGAATCAGGAAATGGTGAGGATAATGACTGATTATAACTATCTGCAAACTCAGGATTCAGGTACACACTACAACCACACTAATATGCACACATGTCCCTTGATGAAGAACTTATCATGATAAATGATGATCACACAAATTCTAAAGCTTTGTTAGCTGATCAAGACCTCATTTATGCTCATTATAAATTCCCCCAACTCTGAAAATGTCTTTGACATCCTCTGATGGTTTGTTTCTCCATAAAGGCCAGATTTATGTTCCTATCTTCCTCTGTTTCCAGATACTACAGGCTCACCATTACTGCTCACAATGCCAATTGCTTCGTATGGGGGTATCAAACAAATGTTGGAGGCAGTGTTTTGGTCCTTTTGGTGGCCAAAGCTTCATACTGAAGCCCATCAGTTTGTCTCTTCATGTGAAATATGTGCCCATGAGAAGAATATTACTTTGGTCCCTGCTGGGTCTCTCCAACCTTTGCCTGTTCCTGAAAGACCTTGGTCTGCATGTGTCTTTGGATTTTATAACTCCAATGGCCATGATACCATTCTTATGTTAGTGGATCACTTGACTAACGGCTAGATTAAGAGTTTTTCATTTTGAGCTGTACGGTGCTAACGAGCAGTTTTCCCTCACCGCTCACTTACATGCAGCACTGGTATTACGAGTTTTTACAAACCCGTCGTTAAAAGACAAGAAGTGAGCGTTGAGCAAAATTTTGCTCATTACCGCACTCCAATACCAGCGCTGCTTAAGTCAGCGGTGAGCTGGTCGTACGTGCTCATGCACGATTTCCCCATAGGAGTAAACGGGGAGAGCCGACTGAGAAAAAGTCTAACACCTGCAAAAAAGCAGCGTAAAACTCAGTAACGCAGCCCCATTGATTCCTATGGGGAAATAAAAGTTATGTTTACACCTAACACCCTAACATGAACCCCGAGTCTAAACACCCCTAATCTTATACTTATTAACCCTTAATCTGCCTCCCCCGACATCGCCGCCACCTGCATTACATTTATTAACCCTAATCTTCCTCTCCGGACACCGCCGCCACCTACATTATACTTATGAACCCCTAATCTGCTGCCCCCAACATCGCCGCCACCTATATTATATTTGTTAACACCTAATCTGCCACCCCCAATTTCGCCGCCACCTACCTACATTTATTAACCTCTAATCTGCCGCCCCCAACGTCGCTGCCACTATAATAAACATATTAACCCCTAAACCGCCACACTCCCGCCTCACAAACATTAGTTAAATATTATTAACCCCTAATCTGCTGTCCCTAACATTGACGCCACCTACCTACATTTATTAACCCTGAATCTGCTGTCCCCAACGTTGCTGCCACTATATTAAATTTATTAACCCCTAAATCTAAGTCTAACCCTAACACCCTCTAAATTAAATATAATTAAAATAAATCTAAAGAAAATTACTATTACCTAAATTACTATTACCTAAATTATTCCTATTTAAAACTAAATACTTGCCTATACAATAAACCCTAAGATAGCTACAATATAACTAATAGATACATTGTAGCTAGCTTAGGATTTATTTTTATTTTACAGGCAAGTTTGTATTTATTTTAACTAGGTAGAATAGTTATTAAATAGTTATTAACTATTTAATAACTACCTAGCTAAAATAAATACAAAAGTACCTGTAAAATAAAGCCTAACCTAAGTTACACTAACACCTAACACTACACTATAATTAAATAAATTAACTAAATACAACCCCCCCACTAAATGACAGAAAATAATAACAAATTACAAGATATTTAAACTAATTACACCTAATCTAATAGCCCTATCAAAATAAAAAAAGACCCACAAAAATAAAAAAATCCTAGCCTAAACTAAACTACCAATAGCCCTTAAAAGGGCCTTTTGCGGGGAATTGACCCAAAGTAATCAGCTCTTTTACCTGTAAAAAAAAATACAAACAACTACCCCAAACAGTAAAACCCCCCACCCACACAACCAACCCCCCAAATAAAATACTATCTAAAAAATCCAAAGCTCCCCATTGCCCTAAAAAGGGCATTTGGATGGGCATTGCCCTTAAAAGGGCAGTTAGCTCTTTTGCAAGCCCAAACCCTAACCTAAAAATAAAACCCACCCAATACACCCTTAAAATAACCTAACACTAACCCCCTGAAGATCGACTTACTGGAAGAAGTCTTCATCCAAGCCGGGCCGAAGTACTCAATGAAGCCGGGAGAAGTCTTCATCCAAGCCGGGCGAACAGCCAATAGAATGCAAGCTCAATCCTATTAGCTGATTGGATCAGCCAATATGATTGAACTTCAATCCTACTGGCTGATTGTGTCAGCCAATAGGATTTTTTCTACCTTAATTCCGATTGGCTGATAGAATTCCATCTTGGATGACGTCACTTAAAGGTACCTTCATTCCTCTTTAGTAGTCGGATGAAGAGGATGCTCCTCATCGGATGTCTTGAATATGGACCCGCTCCGCGCCGAGTGGTTGAAGATAGAAGATGCCGTCTGGATGAAGACTTCTGCGCGTCTGGAGCGCCACTTCGTCCGGCTTGGATGAAGACTTCTCCCGGCTTCGTTGAGGACTTTGGCCCGGCTTGGATGAAGACTTCTCCCGGTAAGTCGATCTTCAGGGGGTTAGTGTTAGGTTTTTTTAAGGGTGTATTGGGTGGGTTTTATTTTTAGGTTAGGGTTTGGGATTGCAAAAGAGCTAACTGCTCTTTTAAGGGCAATGTCCATCCAAATGCCCTTTTCAGAGCAATGGGGAGCTTAGGTTTTTTTAGATAGTATTTTATTTGGGGCGTTGGTTGTATGGGTGGTGGATTTTACTATTGGGGGTGTTGTTTGTATTTTTTTTTACAGGTAAAAGAGCTGATTACTTTTTGGCAATGCCCCGCAAAAGGCCCTTTTAAGGGCTATTGGTAGTTTAGTTTAGGCTAGGGTTTTTTTTGGGGGGGGGGGCTTTTTTTATTTTGATAGGGCTATTAGATTAGGTGTAATTAGTTTAAATATCTTGTCATTTGTTTATTATTTTCTGTAATTTAGTGTGTTTTTTGTTGTACTTTAGCTAATTTAATTTAATTGATTTAATTGTTGTTAATTTAGTTAATTTATTTAATTATAGTGTAGTGTTAGGTGTTAGTGTTGGAAAAAGACAATAGATAGAGGCGCCAATGGTGCAGATCATTAGGTGTAACTTAGTTTAGGTTTTATTTTACAGGTACTTCTGTATTTATTTTAGCTAGGTAGTTATTAAATAGTTAATAACTATTTAATAACTATTCTACCTAGTTAAATTAGCGGCAGATTAGAGATTAAAAATAAAATTTTAGTGTTTGCGATGAGGGAGGGCCTCGGTTTTAGCGAGTTTTATGTTATGGCGTTCTACCATAAAACTCTGACTTTTAAATGTGTTAGGACACTTGACGGGGTAGGGTGTACCGCTCACTTTTTGGCCTCCTAGGGCAGACTCGTAATACCGGCGCTATGGAAGTCCCATAGAAAAAAGACTTCACGAAGTTTATGTAAGTCGTTTTGCGGTAAGGCTAAAGAAGTGTGCGGTGACCCTAAACCTTCAAGACTCGTAATAGCAGCAGGCGTAAAAAAGCTGCGTTAGGTCCCCTTAACGCTGCTTTTTTACCCTAATGCACAACTCGTAATCTAGCCGTATGTTAGCACACTTTGAAGTGTCCCCCATTCTCCCAGAAGGTAGCACTCCCAAACAAGTAATATATTTCTAGGTGCCTCAGCAAATAAACATACTAAAAAAGACTTAATCCCTTGCACCCTACTCGATTGACACCCCTTCACAGAAGCTGCAGACCAATCAATTCCAGTCTGGCGCTGAGTTCCATGAGCCTGGCTAGGCCGGCGATGTTTTCCTTTTCTACTTGACAAAATATCAATTGTCATGTACAATGTAGATTATTTAAAGTATTGAGATATCTTAAAAGGTAATAGTTGCTTGCTATTATTTTAAACATAAATATATATTTGAAAATTTATGTTTGTTTCAAATAATATTAAGCAACTATTAAATCCATTTTAAGATATCTACAATACTTTAAACAGTATGCATTGTACATGGCAAATCATATCATTTCAACATTGACACCTAATCTGCCATACACTAAAACTAACTGCAGAAGTTAACGGCCTACACATAAATATTCAATATTTAAAATATCACATTGTTATGTAGAATGCCTAATGTTTAAATATTTGCATATAAATTAAAATTTAAATAATGTTGCTTGTTGTGTTTATTATTTCTAATTAAAGACAGTATAGTAATATTATAGGTCTACATAACTGCATGCCTTTTATGTAAAAATATAATTTAATGATATTGACTACTATAACATAAATATATACTGTTAACATATATATCTATGTTATCACTAATAAACACAACAAACTATCATAAATACAATTTTAATGTATATGCAATACTTAAATCATTATGCAATATACATGTATAACTGTTTAAATATTAAATATCAATGCAAGGCCTGACTATATTATATCTATAATCTTAAAATGCATGGTATTGATAATTCATATTAGTTTAAAAATTGGATATATAAATTCAAATGTAGATATTCTTGCTTGATGCATTTATTATTGTAAATATAAATATATTATGTTATAATAGACAGTTGCATTATAATTATGGTATTACATAACTGCATGCCTGTTATGCAATAAAACGATTAATACTAATGCCTTTTGTAACATGAATATACATTTTAAAATACATATTTATGTTTAAAATAAAAAACAACAAGAAAAAAAAACCATATTAATTTATATACAATAGTTAAAAGAATATTCATCATACATTAGAATGCAGAATTTAATTTTCTTTTCTAGATAAATGCACTGTTAACCCCTAAGCTGCCCTAACCTAATCACTGAATCAGCTAATCAACCCCAATACATGTATGAGGTTTGGTTAGGAGATTAATGGTGAACATCAATAATGACCTAATCAACCCCCATACAGCTATGGGGGGTGGTTAGGATATTAAGGCCTACAAAATACTAACTAACAATAATCACCTAATCAACCCCAATACAGGTATAGGGTGGTTAGGAGATTAAGGCCAACAAAATACTAAAAAAAAAAACCTAAACCCTAACACTAAAATAAATTTCAATAGCCCGTAAAGGGGCCTTTTGTAAAACATTGCCCTAAAGTGATCAGCTCTTTTTGAAAAATAAAAATGACAAACACCCATCCATATTACAGGTAACCCCCCAAAACAACAAAAACTAACTCAAAAAACCTAAGCTAGAAAATAAGAAAAATAAAACAAAAAAACACTTTTCACTAGTCTTTAAAAAAAATGTCACCCCAACAATCCGGCTCCTCTTTATCCGACGTTGGGCCCTCCTCATCCCAGCTCCAAATGCTGGGGGCCCATCTTTGCGATGGCAGAGGCAGACTTCATGGCCTCTTCCGCCTCCTCCACTTTGCAATCTTCATCAATGACAGGGCCCACTTCATCCAAGCTCCAGGAGCCAGGGGCCCATCTTTGCAGCACTGGAGTCTGATTTTGGCAGCCTCTTCCACCGCCTCCTTAATCTTCATCAATGATGGGGCCCTCATCATCCCAGCTTCTGGCATTGTGGCCTCTTCCATTGCCTCTGCTCCACAATTTTTGGCTCTCTTCTGGGACCCATGGTCTTCATGTGGTTGCCGCCACACACTGAAATCCCAAAAGCGTGGAAGCCCGCTATATAGGGGTGCCACTTAATTCAGAATTGGCATTTTAAATTAGTCAATAACTATTGGCTGAATTGATTTAGCCAATAGCAAGAACTTTTTTTCAATTTAAATTCTAATTATCCTTTTCTATTGGATGAAAAGAATTATTGGGGTAAATATAGGCACCTGGAGCCTGGATGAAGAAGGCCCAATGTCAGATCAAGATGAGCCGGATTTCCCATAAACTGTGAGTACCACTTTTGAGGTTAGTTAGGGCTTTTTTGGGGTGGCTTTTTTATTTTTAAGAATAGTGTTTTTTTTTCTAGCCTAGGTTGTTTTTTTTAACTCAGTTTTTGTTATTTTTTTTGGGGGGGGGGTTACTTGTAATGTAGATGTGGGGTTCTGGAGCTTTTTTTTTTCTTTTCAAAAAGAGCTGAACACAAAATGCCCTTTTAAGGGCTATTTTTTTTTTACTGTTAGGCTTTAGGTTTTTATTTTATTTTGGTAGGTTTTTTATTTTATGGGGCATGTAGTTTAGTGTTAGGTATAATGGTGGGTTTTTTATTTTGGATACTGAAGTTTTTTTAGGTGTTAGGTTAGTTTGCGTTTGTGGTATTTAGCGGGATAGGGGTTAATAGCATAGTACTTGTGGTGCGTATATGGTGGTATAGAGGTTTATAGTTAGAGAGATAGGGGTTAATAGTTTATTACAGTGGGTATGTGTCTAGGGGTTTATAGTTAGAGACATAGGGGTTAATAGTTTATTGCTGTTGGTATGTGGTGGCATAGTGGTTAATAGTTCGATACTAGTGGTGAGTATGTGGCAGCATAGCGGTTAATAATTACATCATAGCAGTGCATATGTGGCGGCATAAGGGTTTATAGTTAAATACATAGGGGTTAATAGTTTATTGCGGTAGGTATTTGTCAGCATAGGGGTTTATAGTAGAGACATAGGGGTTAATAGTAAGTTTATTGCAGTGGGTATGTGGCAGCATAGGGGTTAATAGTTAGATACTAGTGGTGGGTATGTAGCAGCATAGGGGTTAATAGTTGGATACTAGCGGTGGGTATCTGGCGGCATAGGGGTTAATAGGATAGTACTTGCACTGAGTATGTGGTGGTTTAAATGTTTATTAGTGCTGTGTTAGTTTGCGATCATTGGGTACTACAATTTAGAAGCATTAGGATTAGTGGTTAGGCAGACAGCAATTATATTCCAGGGATCCTTTACTATACATCACCAATATGAAAATGTAAAACTTTTATTTGTCATTCCAAGTGTAAATAGCATCTATAAATATGGGAGTCCAATATCTTCTCAAACTCAAAAACATCACACCCTTAAATGAACATTAAACACTAAATACATTTTATAAGCACAGTACTGAGGTTGTTCCCCTTATTGTCATCGGTGCCCCCATATTGAAATCTATCTTGAAATCTATCCTTTCACAGTAACAGAAGGTGGAGGTGTCTGTCTGTCTATCTATAAAACATGAAATATGCACTCTCTGGTTCAACTGCAAAAACTTCAACACATAAACAAATAGTGACCTTTAAGGGTTAATTAGTCCCTTTCTCACTATTTGTTTATGTATTGACGTTTCCATAAATTGAACTTTTGATATTTGAAAAAGACCAGAGAGTTCATTTTTCCTGTTTAGTTGTTGGACCTAAAGCATGATGCAGCATGGATAATGTGGACTTTTGGGGGCCGATTTATCATCGGTCTGTCCGACATGATCCACTGTCAGCATTTATCATTGCACAAGCTGAACTGCTTGTGCAATGCCGTCCCCTGCAGATTCGTGGCCACTAGCAGGAGGTGTCAATCAGCCCGATCGTATAGGATCGGGTGAATTGATGTCCGCAGCCTCAGATCAGGCAGACCAGTTATGAAGCAGCGGTATTCGGAGCTTGATAACTCAGCCCCTTGGTGTAAGAAAAGGGTTCTACCATTTGTATATCTATCTAACTATCTTAATGTTATTAATTTAATTATGAAGATGTGTTAACAGTGATATAAAGGGATATGATATATTACAAGGTGTTTAACTGGGAAGGGCTTAAAGTTGATGGATAGATAGATGATAGATAGATAGATAGATAGATAGATAGATAGATAGATAGATAGATAATGTTTGTGTGTGGTTTTGTATGTGTAGAAATGTGTATATTTGTGTACATATGTATTCAATTAATCAACACATTTGTATGAATCAATATTCTACTATTGCTCAAATGCAGCATGTGTCATAAGATAATCAGTGCTTAATGAAGTATCAAAATGATAGCTTCAGAATTTATAAAATAACACACATTCTGTTTAATTTTAACAAAGTATGATATATGTAATTACATAAAAAGTAGTATTTGACATTCTTTAAGGCAGTGTTTTGCCATGTTATTGTATAACTGAAAAGTAGTTACAGTTGTAAACAAAATTATGTAACCCCCATTGCAAATAAGGTTTATTTTGTCAAAATTTACAGACTTTCAGCTGTTTGCAATGAACAAATCAAACAAAAGCAATTGAAATAGCTCAACACATTGAATGCTTCAAGTGGTTCCCCCAAATTCAACTGAAAATGCAACTTTTATTTAATTCTGCAGTCTCAAAATGATTCAACCCCCTGAGAAGAATCCTTCAAAACAGCACAAATATGCAAAATAGGTGTTGTCTCAAGCACACCTGATGCAACTTATCAATCGCTTTATTAGTTGCACCAGGTGTGCTTGAGCTAGAACACATGAAATACCTGAACTGGATAGAGGTTTGTTAAGTCTTATGTTTGACTGCATGCTAGAAATATGGCTAAGTCAAAAGAATGGTCCAAAAAGTTAAGAGAAGAGATCATCGCCCTTTACAAACAAGGAACAGGATACAAAAAGATAGCAAAGGCACAGAATGTTCTTAGAGACACCGTTGGAATAAGGACAGGGCAGAAAAAGGAAGCTATTAAAAGCTGCAACCAGATTTCTGAAAAGTCAGGTTGAGAAAAACCCTCAAGTGACTGCAAAAGACCTGCAGCAAGACTTGGTGGCAACAGGCACTGATGTTTCAGTTTGCACAGTAAGGTGCGTACTAAACCCAGAACTCCAAGACGTACACCAATACTAAAAGCACAAGAAAAGTCGGCTCCAATATGCTCTCAAGCATATTGGGATTCAGTTCTGTGGAGCAATGAAAAAAAATGGAAATTTTCGGCCCGATGGATCAGCGGTATGTCTGATGGAAAAAGAATGAAGCATACACTGAAAAGAACACTCTGCATACAGTTAAGCATGGTGGTGGCTCTGTGGTGCTCGAGCTTCTGGGGCTGCTTTGCATCCTCTGGCACACGAAACCTGCAGCGTGTGGAAGGCAAGATGGATTCATTGAAGTATCAGGAAATCCTAGGAGAAAACGTCATGCCATCTGTGAGGAAGCTGAAGCTTTGCGTCATTGGCCCTTCTAACAGGACAATGATCCCAAGCATTCCTCAAATTCCACCAAGGCTTGGTTGCAGAAGAAGTCCTGGAAGATTCTACAGTGGCTATCCCAGTCACTTGACTTAAACCCCATAGAAAAATGCCTGGTGGGATTTGAAGAAGGTGGTTGCAGCACGCAAACCCAAGAATATTACTGAACTGGAGGCCATTGTTCATGAGGAATGGGCTAAGATTCCTCAGAAACACTGCCAGACGCTGGTGTCTGGCTATGCATCTTGTTTGCAGCAGGTCATAACAGCAAGAGGGTGCTTAACTAAGTACTAAAGATGCTTGCCATGAAGGGGTTGAATATTTTTGAGACGGCAGAAATAATTAAAGTTGCATTTTCAGTTGAATTTGGGGAACCCACTTGAAGCATTCATTGTGTTGAGTTATTTAAATTGCTTTTGTTTGATTTGTTCTTTGCAAACAACTGAAAGTCTGTAAATTTTGGATCGGTGGGGCGCCTTCCTTGAACCCCCCCAGGCAGAGGCAAAGGGAGGTTCAAGGAAGCTGTTTAGAAGGGAGGTGGGAGGGTAATGAGGGAAATCCTACTCTGCAGAAAATTAAATAAAAATAAAAAAACACTAAAACTTCGCATTGGCAGACTGTCTACCAGTACCTAAGATGTGGTGACCAGTGGGGGAGGGAGGAAATATAGCTGTTTAGGAGGGAGGGAATAGAGCTGTTTAGGAGAGATCTGATAGGGATCAGGGGGTGGGAGGTATCAGGTGGGAGGGTAAGCTCTACACTACAGGTAAACTTAACCTACAAGCTACCTGATTAACCCATTCACTTCCGGCAATTTCTGAAGTTTGGTACACAGCTGCAATTAGTGGCCTTCTAATTAACTCACATGACTGCATATGGGGTATGTAAATAATTTCAGTGAGAACCCCAAAGTTTGTGAAAAAGTGATCAATTTTTTTAATTATTCTTTAAAAAAAAAATATGCAAAAAGAAATTTAAAACCTTTTCAAAAACCTAATAATACTTAAAATACATAGGGGCATATGTATTAAGCTCCGTATGGAGCTTGATGCCCCGTGTGTTTCTGGTGAATCTTCAGGCTTACCAGAAACAGCAGTTATGAAGCAGCGGTCACAAAGACCGCTGCTCCATAACCTGTCCGCCTGCTCTGAGCAGGCGGACAGACATTGCCGGAAATCAACCCGATCGAGTATGATCGGGTTGATTGATACCATAAGATACATATAAATAAAACATTGTGTACCAGATTACAAGTGCAGCGTTATTCAATGCTCCCACTCAAGAGTTGCGCTCGTTTTATGAGTTTAAAGTAAATTGTTATCGCTCACGCGTTAATCCGACAAGTGTAAAAACCAGAGCTTACAGTATCACGCACGCGATAACCTATTCCCCCATAGTATATGGAGTAATTGTTTTTTCTATTTATTTATATATACATATTTCTATAAATATCTGATTTTTTTGCACAAATTTATATCTATACCTATATTATTCTGCTATGTGCAGCTCATTGGAATGTCAAATATTTACAGTAAATACATAGTTAAAACATTTATTAAATATGGATATTGGATAAATATGTTTTTTCGTGTTTTCATCTACTTAACTGCAAAGGGCTCCAATGCACTTCTATATATGTCTATATGTGTGTACATATGTATATATGTTTATATACATATATATATATATGTCTGTAAATACATATATACACATATAAATGCATAAATACATATGTACACACACACACACACACACATATATAGATAGATAGATAGATAGATAGATAGATAGATAGATAGATAGATAGATAGATAGATAGATAGATAGATAGGTAGATAGATAGATAGATAGATAGATGATAGATAGATAGATAGATAGATAGATAGATAGATAGATGATGATAGATAGATACATAGATAGATAGATAGATAGATAGATAGATAGATAGATAGATAGATAGATAACTAGATAGATACTGTATATATAGATCCTTAGACATGTATATGTATGTATCTCAATGTTGAAGCCCTTTTTCTAACACCTAAGACCTCAAATCTTTGATCCCTTATACCTCTTTTGTGCAATATATTTTTTTTTATAATTGTTATTAGATAGTGTTATTATGAGTGTAGCTGTACTTTTTATTGTATTTTTTATGTGTTTTGTCACACTTTTTTGTTTTGCGAAACAGTTACCAGAGCTCTGAGAGCGTGGTAATCATTCTAGCATTAATAGCGATTGTGCTAAGGCGATTGTGCTTACTTTCAAATTGTAATACAAGCGGAAAATTGGATGCATGCAAACACCTGCAATAAACCCCTTATCACTCACATGTAACTGTTAATGCGCCACTTGTAATCTGGCCCTTTATTTACATGTAACCCCACATGTTTAATAGTAAGTTGTTTTTTTCTCTTTATTAGCAAGTTATATCGCAGACATTGCAAATATATAGACGTTCTGTGGGAGTTTGATGGTCGTTCCTTGGGAGTAACCTATATTTTAATAGGGAAACATCACAGTGAGTGTGTAATATTCAAAACACTGCCCTCCATGTTCTATGCCTTTTCAGTCATATCAGTCATGCCAGCTTTTCAGTGGCGAGAATTTACAGTGTGTGAAATAGAGTTAGCGTACAACTTTGATATTACAACACCATGGTAAACTGCGTTATCCAGAGAAGGGTTACTGCTGCTGACTTTGCTCAAGTTCTACCGTTACTTTCAATGCATATCACTAATTTTCAGAGGTTTTACAAAATTAAAGTTATAGTTTGAGATTGAGCACAAAGACCGCCGCACCATAACTTGTCCACCTGTTTTGAGGCCGTGGACAGAAATCAATTCGATCGAATAGCGTATGCTGTCGGCATTTATCGATGTGCTGCGGATATGATACGCTACTTCGTATCATGTTCACTCACACATTGATAAATATGCCACTAAGGGTTAAAAAAAAAGTTTCACTAAACACATCCAAAATACATAAAGTATTCTGCACATATATACACTTTTTAATAAAAAATATCATATAAGTATAAATAAAAATGTTTTAAAGGGTTAAAAGGGATATTGTAAATGGAAAAGTGTTTGACTGGGAAGGGCCCCAATGTGTGTGCATCTATCTATCTATCTATCTATCTATCTATCTATCTATCTATCTATCATCTATCTATCTATCTACATCTGCATATATTTATTTAGATTATAGGTACAGATAGATATTTTACAAAAATATATACATACATTATATATATATATATATATATATATATATATAGATATATATTAGAAAATAAAAAGAACATTTTGTTCTATGTAAAGAACATTAGTATATAAAGTACTAGGCGATAAGCCTGCATACAGGGCAGTCTATGTTTAAAAAAAATACAAACCCCAAAGCTAATAAAAAATGTCTAAAAAACCTAAGCTACCCATTGCCCCTAAAAGTGGCATTTGTATTTGCATTTCCCTTAAAAAGGCATTCAGCTCTTTTACTGCCCATAAAAGGGTAATCAGCTCTTTTACAGCCCAAAAAACCCTAATCTAAATAAAAAAGCCACCCCAAAAAAAAAAAAAAGACTAAGACTAAGCCCCAAATAGATACTCACCGTTCCTGAAGTCCGGTGGTGAAGGTCTTCTTCCAGGCGGCTCCATTATTGTCTATCTTCATTCAAAGCAAAGGGGGTGCGGAGCGGAGGTGTGGAGTGGTCTTCCCCTATAGGTGGATCCGGAGCAGCGGTCCTCAGCAGCGGTTCTCAGCACCGGTCCTCAGTGGCGGTCTTCAGTGGCGGTCTTCATCGGCGGTGGTCCTCAGTGGCGTGGGGGCTCCTCTTCATGGAAGGTACCACGTTTAGATTGGGGTACCTTGCATTCCTTTTGGCTGAATTTTTTAAATCAGCCAATAGGATTAGAGATACTGAAATTCTATTGGCTGTTCCTAAGTCAATAGGAATGAAGGGTAGCCCAATCAAAATACGGTACCTTGCATTCAATCTTCAGTGTGCGGCGGACGATCACATGAAGAGGAGCCTCCACGGCGCTGAGGATCCGATCATCGTGGAAGCCACTATTTGGGGCTTAGGGGCCAAAGTATCAAACTCCGAATGGAGCCTGATGCCCCTGCTTCCGCGTGAGCCTACAGGCTTGCCAGAAACAGAAGTTATGAAGCAGCGGTCTAAAGACCACTGATCCATAACTTGTCCACCTGCTCTGAGGCCGCGGACAGAAATGAACCCGATCGAATACGATTGGGTTGATTGACACCTCCTGCTAGCTCAATGATAAATGCCAAAAGCATCTGCTGTCGGCATTTATCGATGTGCAGCAGACATGATACACTACATCGTATCATGTCCGCTCACACTATGATAAATCTACCCCTTAGTCTTAGGCTTTTTTTTTTGGGTGGGGGGGGTGGCTTTTTTTTTTAGGTTAGGGTTTTTTGGGCTGTAAAAGAGCTGATTGCCCATTTAATGGCAGTAAAAGAGCTCTCATTCTATTGGCTAATTCGAATTAAACAATAGAATGAGAGCTGCTTAAATCATATTGGCTGATTTGAATAGCCAATAGGATTTTAGCAGCCCTAATTCCTTTTGGCTGATTCCAATTTTTCAGCCAATAGGAATGCAAGGGATGCCATCTTGCATTGAAGATTTAGTTTACTGCGGCGACCATAAGAAGAGGAGCTCCGCGTCGGATGGCTTCAGGATGGACCCGCTCTGCGCCGGCTGGATGAAGATCGAAGAGGCCGTCTGGATGAAGACTTCTTGCTGCATGGATGAGGACTTTGCCGGCTGGATGAAGATAGAAGAGGCCGTCTGGATGAAGACTTCTTGCCGCATGGATGAGGACTTCGCCGGCTGGATGGATCCTTCAAGCGGGACTTCAACAACTGTAAGTGGGTGGTCTTGGGGTTAGTGTTAGGTTTTTTTAAAGAGATTTTTGGGTGGGTTTTTTTAGTTTAGGGTCTGGGCAGTAAAAGAGTTAAATGCCCTTTTAAGGGCAATGCCCATACAAATGCCCTTTTCAGGGCAATGGTTAACTTAGGTTATTATAGAGGGTTTTTATTTGGGGGGGTTGGTTGGGTGATGGGTTTTACTGTTGGGGGGGTTGTATTTTTTTTTACAGGTAAAAGAGCTGAGATTTTTGGGGCAATGCCCCACAAAAGGTCCTTTTAAGGGCCATTGGTAGTTTATTGTAGGCTAGGCTTTTTTTTATTTCGGGTAGGCTTTTTTATTTTGATAGGGCTATTAGATTAGGTGTAATTCTTTTTCAATTTTTGATAATTTGTTATTTTGAGTAATGTTTATTTTTAGGGGGTGTTTTTTAAAAGTAAAAGAGCTGTTTATCTAAGGGTAATGCCCTACAAAAGGCCCTTTTAAGGGCCCTTGGTAGTTTTGGGGGGTGGGTGTTTGTATAGTGTTAGGGGGTGTTTATATTATTTTTAAAGTAAAAGAGCTGTTTATCTCAGGACAATAAGGGCCCTTTTAAGGACCCCCCAAAAGGCCCTTTTAAGGGCCCTTGGTAGTTTATTCTAGAAATTACAGAAATAGTACAGCGCTACAATCTAAAGGTTGAACTAAGCCACTCTCCTACCACCTCCCCAGGATGGTTATAATAAAAACCACAAATGAGAGGGCGCTAAAAGCTAAGAAAAACCAACACACTTAATCAAATATAGTAACAGTGTAATAAATAATGAGAGATATAACACAGCATAAGATGTATATATATTTATTTCAAGGAAGAATTAATACAACATTACAAGGGACGTCTCCCTTACATGTAATACATTGAATTTGCAATAACAGAAAAATAAAAAATAAAAATTAAAAATTAAATAAATGAAAAAAGAAAAATAAGGATAATAACTATTTGGAATACCACCCTAAAAAATATATAAAACCATGAAAAAAAGGGGGTACTAGCTATAAAAAATGCCAATATAAAAAGCACAAATGTTCATAGTAATTGCAATTGTATCCGGTCTTGGGCTGAATGCAGATATAAAAGTGACGATGTTGCTAGTATAAAAGTAACGATGTTGCTATTGCTCCATATCTTTGTGTCAAATCATAGGATATTTGTAACATATGTCAGATTTGCAAAATACCATAATCAGATATGTGCGCTGTGGAACGCCTTGATATATACAGAGTGAACAGCAATAAAGTCTCTGTGTCAAGGGAGATAATCTTAAATCACTTGAGAATGAATAATAGTGATTCCGTAATGTAAACAATGTAAACATTAATATAAACAAGCCGGTCACTGATTCTTATATTGTGCACACTGCTCACCTTGAGATCAGGCTGTTTAGCGATTACTCACACTCTAGCAGGCCACTCTGGTTCGTTACAGGAACCTTTTCCTCGCCAGGCGCGTTATCACTCTGGTCAGCGTCTCGCTGAGATTCACACCTGCGTCGGCTGTAAACAGCAGGATTCCGGCAAGAGGGAAGATGCGCTGAACCAATGAAACAAAACAACCCCCGCTCTAAGCGTATGTCACGCGCGGGTATACGACTAGGTACCTAGTTTAAAAGTTCTTGACAAGATCAGCAACTTTCTTTCTACGCGTTTCACCCGTGTATTTGGGCTTTTTCAAGATCAAGATCAGTTTATTCTAGAGTAGGTTATTTTTATTTTGGGGTGTTTTTTTACGGGTATTAGAATAGGATTAATCTTTATTTTTTTGATAATTTAGTTTGTTCTTTTTTTATGATAGTTTTTTTATTTTTTGTAATGGTATTTTTTTTTTGGTAATGTTAGGTGTTAGTGTAAGGCAGGTTAGGTTTTATTTCACAGGTAAGTTTGTATTTATTTTAACTAGGTAGTTAGTAAATAGTTAATAACTATTTACTAACTAGTCTACCTAGCTAAAATAAATACAAACTTACCTGTGAAATAAAAATAAAATCTAAGGTAGCTACAATATAACTATTAGTTATATTGTAGCTAGCTTAGGTTTTATTTCACAGGTAAGTGTTTAGTTTTAAATAGGTATTATTTAGTTAATAATTGTAAATTTAATTTAGATCTAATTTAATTATGTTAAAGTTGGGGGGGGGGGTTAGGTTTAGGGGTTAATATAGTTTAATTTAGCTTGTTGCCATGTGGGGGGGGGCTGGCGGTTTAGGGATTAATAGGTTTATTTAGTTAATAATTTTAAATTTAATTTAGCTATATTATTATTATATTTAAATTAGGGTTGTTAGGGTTAGGGTTACGTTAAGGTTAGGGTTACATTAGGGATAGGTATAGGGGTTAATATAGTTTAATTTAGCTTGTTGCGATGTAGGGGCTGGCGGTTTAGGGGTTAATAGGTTTATTTAGTTAATAATTGTACATTTAATTTAGCTATATTTTTATTATGTTTAAGTTAGTGGTGTTAGGGTTACGTTAGGGTCAGGTTTAGGGGTTAATATAGTTTAATTTAGCTTGTTGCGATGTGGGGGGCTGGTGGTTTAGGGGTTAATAAATGTAGTACAGTGGCGGCAACATCGGAAGTGGCAGATTAGGGGTTAATAAGTTTATTTATGTGGTGGCGATATCAGGGGCGGCAGATTAGGGGTTATTAACTTAGGCAGGCATCGGCGATGTTGGGGGCAGCAGATTAGGGGTGTTTAGACGTAGGGTTTATGTTAGGGTGTTAGGTTTAAACAGTATTTTAATTTCCCCATAGACATCAATGGGACTGCGTTACGGAACTTTTGTTTTCGCGCTTCAGGTCTTAGTTTTTTTTTTGCCAGCTCTCACCATTGATGTCTATGGGGAAATCATGCACGAGCACGTCGAACACAGTGCTCTGATTGTGTGCAGTATGGAGCTGAATGCAACCATATCGCATGCAAAAGGCATATGTTTGCAAACTTGTAATAGCAGCGCTATAGAAAATTAAGTAACGTAACTTGTTGCGTTCGTTAATTTCTCTATAGCGCTCAAAACTTGTAATCTAGCTGTTAGTTATTTGCGTTGTGGGGGTTGGCGGTTTAGGAGTTAATAGGTTAATTAAAGGGCCATAATACCCAAATGTTTAAACACTTGAAAGTGATGGAGCATAGCTGTAAAAAAATGACTAGAAAATATCACCTGAACATCTCTATGTAAAAAAGAAAGATATTTTACCTCAAAAGTTTCTCAGTAGCCACATCCCATTGTAAAGGACTTCTAAGCAGCATATTAGTATGTCTGTCTCGGGACAGCTAAGGGAGTGAGCTTACGTGCACTCTCATCTTATTTCCCTATTCAGTTTAAAGGAAGTTTGCTATGAAATCTCATGAGAGTTAAGTGAAATCTCATGAGATCACAGTAAAAGAGTTCATGACCTCAGCACTGCTGATGCTGATTGGCTGCTGTTCATTTCTTCATTTATTTTTTTTTACCTGCAGCTGGGCTGCAGCTGAGTATAACTTTTTACACAGAATTTACTCTGCTGAGCTGAGGAGATTGTGAGGTAAAATATCTTCCTTTTTTTACATAGAGATGCTCAGGTGATATTTTCCGGTCAACTTTTTACAGTTATGGTGCATCAGTTTCAAGTGATTTAGCATATGAGTATTATGTCCCTTTAAGTTTATTGCAGTGTGGGGGTTTGGCGGTTTAGGGGTTAATAGGTTAATTAGGTTTAATGCGATGTGGGGGGTTGGCAGTTTAGGAGTTAATAGGTTAATTAGGTTTATTGCGATGTGGGGGGTTGGTGGTTTAGGGGTTAATATTTTAATTATGCTATTTGCATTGTTTAATTTGCGGATTAGGGGTTAATTACTTTATTATTTTGCAATGTGAGGGTTGGAAATTTAGATGTTTGTTAATACTTCATGCGGGCGGTTAGGTTTTTTTATTATTTCATGTGGGCGGTTACGTGTTTTTTGTTATTTCGTGCGGTTACTTGTTTTTTCATAATTTTTCATGCCAGCGGTTGCCTGTTTTTTTTCTTAATGCTTCATTTGCCTACGCTGCATTCAGGTGGATTCAGAAAATACCAGGGTGGTGAAAGAATCCAGATGGATTCTTTTGGCTGCCTCGCGCAGCGAACATTCTTTTAGCTGCCTCGTGCAGCCAACATTACTTTGAGGATGCGTGCACAACTGGCAACGGACGCATTACAAATGCAATTATAGTATAGATTAGTAACTTACTTCAGGTGTAGGGTTAGTGTGCAATCACTAACTGTTAGTTTTTTTTTTAACAACGCACCCCAATACAAGGCTAAGGGGGAGAAGAGTTAAAGGGACATTAAACCCATTTTTTTTCTTTCATGATTCAGATAGCGAATGCCATTTTAAACAACTTTCTAATTTATTTCTATTATCTAATTAGCTTCATTCTCTTGATATTCTGTGCTGAAAAGCATATCTAGATAGGCGCAGTAGCTTCTGATTGGTGGCTGCATATATTTGTCTCATGTGATTGGCTCACCCATGTGCATTGCTATTTATTTAACAAAGGATATCAAAAGAATGAAGCAAATTCTATAATAGAAGTAAATGGGAATGTTGATTAAAATTGTATTCTCTGTCTGAATCATGAAAGCATTTTTTGGGTTTAATGTTCCTTTAAGTGCAAAGACCTAAGTTAGAGTACATCAGTCTTTCAATGCGTGCTAACTTTTTACTTTCTAACCCGCCCGTAATCATTTTTTACTTTGATTACAGATAGCCTGCAAGCGAAAAATGTACTTAGAGCTCCACTTGTAATCTGGCTAATACGTTTTTCAGGGCACCCTCAAATAAGTCTAATATGTGAGGGATTGGGTAAATCTGTATTATCTGGCATCCAGATGTTAGCCTTCCCTAGCATATTACTTTAAAGTTGTAGTATGAACACAAAAATAAAAATGCTATAGATTAAACTTGAGCAGTGTTAGTGCACAATTGGCGCACAATAGAAATAATATTTTTGCACTCTATTTGTAATCTAGGCATTTGTGAGGTAAATATCTTCATTTTTTCATAGAGTTGTTTAATGTGATATTTCCTACTTAGCTTTAGATTTTATAAATATGCTGCACTACTTTCAAGTGATTGAGTATACAGGTAATATGTCCCTTTACATCTATAAAATATAGGACTAGATAACAAGTGGATCTGTATTTTCCATTTTTGCTAAATCGAAAACTCTGCTAGGATTTTTTTTTTCCACTAGTCGGGTTGCGCTGGTATTACAGGTTGAAAGTAAACTGTTTTTACTTGTGCAAAAAGTCGAAAATCTTGGTTGCGTTTATGCATTCCCCCATAGAAATCAATGGAGAAAAAACACCATACCATATTCGTAATAGCGCTAACCCAACATGAAATTATGCATATTTAATTTTCCAATGTTATTTTTGTAATGGATTATGTTCTATTTATTCATAAATACATATTTCTACATATATCTGATGTTTATTTAAACAAATATATATTTATACCTATATAAATCGATGATTATATATAGGTATAGAGATATATATATACAGTATATATATATATATATATATATATATAGATATAGATATATATAGGAATATCTATTTATAAATACTTAGAACATAATCTGCTATGTACAGAACATTGGAATGTGAAATATTTACAGTAAATAAATGGTGTTGGGGCTCCTCTTCATGGAAGGTACCATGTTCAGATTGGGGTACCTTGAATTCCTTTTGGCTGAATTTTTCAAATCAGCCAATAGGATTAGAGCTACTGAAATTCTATTGGCTGTTCCTAAGTCAATAGGAATGAAAGGTACCCTAATAAAAATGTGGTATCTTGCATTCAATCTTCAGTGTGCGGCGGACGATCACATGAAGAGGAGCCTCCACGCCGCTGAGGATCCGAGCATCGGGGAAGCCACTATTTGGGGCTTAGGGGCCAAATTATCAAGCTCCGAATGGAGCCTGATGCCCCTGCTTCCGCGCGATCCTACAGGCTCACCGGAAACAGAAGTTATGAAGGAGCGGTCTAAAGACCACTGATCCATAACTTGTCCACCTGCTCTGAGGCCGCGGATAGAAATGAACCCGATCGAATACGATCGGGTTGATTGACACCTCCTGCTAGCGCAATGATAAATGCCAAAATCATCTGCTGTCGGCATTTATCGATGTACAGCAGACATGATACACTGCATCGTATCATGTCCGCTCACACTATGATAAATCTACCCCTTAGTCTTAGGCTTTTTTTTGGGGGGGGGTGGCTTTTTTTTTAGGTTAGGGTTTTTTGGGCTGTAAAAGAGCTGATTGCCCTTTTAATGGCAGTAAAAGAGCTCTCATTCTATTGGCTAATTCGAATTAACCAATAGAATGAGAGCTGCATGAATCATATTGGCTGATTTGAATAGCCAATAGGATTTTAGCAGCCCTAATTCCTTTTGGCTGATTCAAATTTTTCAGCCAATAGGAATGCAAGGGATGCCATCTTGCATTGAAGATTTAGTTTACTGTGGTGACCGTAAGAAGAGGAGCTCAGCATTGAATGGTTTCAGGATGGACCCGCTCTGCGCCGGCTGGATGAAGATCGAAGAGGCCGTCTGGATGAAGACTTCTTGCTGCATGGATGAGGACTTCGCCGGCTGGATGAAGATAGAAGAGGCCGTCTGGATGAAGACTTCTTGCTGCATGGATGATGACTTCGCCGGCTAGATGGATCCTTCAAGCGGGACTTCAACAACTGTAAGTGTATCGTCTTGGGGTTAGTGTTAGGTTTTTTTAAGGGTTTTTTGGGTGTGTTTTTTTTAGTTTAGGGTCTGGGCAGTAAAAGAGCTAAATGCCCTTTTAAGGGCAATGCCCATACAAATGCCCTTTTCAGGGCAATGGTTAGCTTAGGTTATTATAGAGGGTTTTTATTTGGGGGGGATGGTTGTGTGGTGGGTTTTACTGTAGGGGGGGTTGTATTTTTTTACAGGTAAAAGAGCTGAGATTTTTGGGGCAATGCCCCACAAAAGGTCCTTTTAAGGGCCATTGGTAGTTTATTGTAGGCTAGTTTTTTTATTTCGGGTAGACTTTTTTATTTGGATAGGGCTATTAGATTAGGTGTAATTCTTTTTTATTTTTGATAATTTGTTATTTTGAGTAATGTATATTTTTAGGGGGTGTTTTTTTTTAAAGTAAAAGAGCTGTTTATCTCAGGGCAATGCCCTACAAAAGGCCCTTTTAAGGGCCCTTGGTAGTTTGGGGGGTGGGGGGTTTGTATAGTGTTAGGGGGTGTTTGTATTGTTTTTAAAGTAAAAAAGCTGTTTATCTCAGGGCAATAAGGGCCCTTTTAAGGACCACCCAAAAGGCCCTTTTAAGGGCCCTTGGTAGTATATTCTAGAGTAGTTTTTTTTTTATTTTGGGGTGTTTTTTAAGGGTATTAGAATAGGATTAATCTTTATTTTTTTGATAATTTAGTTTTTTGTTTTTTTATGATAGTTTTTTTTATTTTTTGTAATGGTAGTTTTTTTTTTTTTTGGTAATGTTAGGTTTTAGTGTAAGGCAGGTTAGGTTTTATTTCACAGGTAAGTTTGTATTTATTTTAACTAGGTAGTTAGTAAATAGTTAATAACTATTTACTAACTAGTCTACCTAGCAAAAATAAATACAAACTTACCTGTGAAATAAAAATAAAATCTAAGGTAGCTACAATATAACTATTAGTTATATTGTAGCTAGCTTAGGTTTTATTTCACAGGTAAGTATTTATTTTTAAATAGGTATTATTTAGTTAATAATTGTAAATTTAATTTAGATCTAATTTAATTATGTTAAAGTTAGGGGGGGTTAGGTTTAGGGGTTAATATAGTTTAATTTAGCTTGTTGCCATATGGGGGGGGGGCTGGCAGTTTAGGGATTAATAGGTTTATTTAGTTAATAATTGTAAATTTAATTTAGCTATATTATTATTATATTTAAATTAGGGGTGTTAGGGTTAGGGTTACGTTAAGGTTAGGGTTACGTTAGGGTTAGGTATAGGGGCTAATATAGTTTAATTTAGCTTGTTGCGATGTGGGGGCTGGCGGTTTAGGGGTTAATAGGTTTATTTAGTTAATAATTGTAAATTTAATTTAGCTATATTTTTATTATATTTAAGTTAGTGTTGTTAGGGTTAGGGTTACGTTAGGGTCAGGTTTAGGGGTTAATATAGTTTAATTTAGCTTGTTGCGATGTGGGGGGCTGGTGGTTTAGGGGTTAATAAATGTAGTACAGTGGCGGCAACATCGGAAGTAGCAGATTAGGGGTTAATAAGTTTATTTATGTGGTGGCGATATCGGGGGCGGCAGATTAGGGGTTATTAACTTAGGCAGGCATCGGCGATGTTGGGGGCAGCAGATTAGGGGTGTTTAGACGTAGGGTTTATGTTAGGGTGTTAGGTTTAAACAGTATTTTAATTTCCCCATAGACATCAATGGGACTGCGTTACGGAACTTTTGTTTCCGCGCTTCAGGTGTTAGTTTTTTTTTTGCCGGCTCTCCCCATTGATGTCTATGGGGAAATTGTGCACGAGCACGTCAAACACAGTGCTCTGATTGTATGCAGTATGGAGCTCAACGCAACCTTATCGCATGCAAAAGGCATATGTTTGCAAACTAGTAATAGCAGCGCTATAGAAAATTAAATAACGTAACTTGCTGCGTTCGTTAATTTCTCTATAGCGCTCAAAACTTGTAATCTAGCTGTTAGTTATTTGCGTTGTGGGGGTTGGCAGTTTAGGAGTTAATAGGTTAATTAAAGGGCCATAATACCCAAATGTTTAAACACTTGAAAGTGATGCAGCATAGCTGTAAAAAAATGACTAGAAAATATCACCTGAACATCTCTATGTTAGGTTTAATGCGATGTGGGAGGTTGGTGGTTTAGGAGTTAATAGGTTAATTAGGTTTATTGCGATGTGGGGGGTTGGTGGTTAAGGGGTTAATATTTTAATTATGCTATTTGCATTGTTTAATTTGTGGATTAGGGGTTAATTACTTTATTATTTTGCTATGTGAGGGTTGGCAATTTAGGTGTTTGTTAATACTTCATGCGGGCGGTTAGGTTTTTTTATTATTTCATGCGGGCGGTTACGTGTTTTTTGTTATTTCATGAGGTTACGTGTTTTTTCATAATTTTTCATGCCAGCGGTTGCCTGTTTTTTTTCTTAATGCTTCATTTGCCTACGCTGCATTCAGGTGGATTCAGAAAATACCAGGGTGGTGAAAGAATCCAGATGGATTCTTTTGGCTGCCTCGCGCAGCCAACATTCTTTTAGCTGCCTCGTTCAGCCAACATTCCTTTGAGGATGCGTGCGCAACTGGCAACGGACGCATTACAAACGCAATTATAGTATAGATTAGTAACTTACTTCAGGTGTAGGGTTAGTGTGCAATCACTAACTGTTAGTTTTTTTTTAACAACCCCATACAAGGCTAAGGGGGAGAAGAGTTAAAGGGACATTAAACCCATTTTTTTTCTTTCATGATTCAGATAGCGAATGCCATTTTAAACAACTTTCTAATTTATTTCTATTATCAAATTAGCTTCATTCTCTTGATATTCTGTGCTGAAAAGAATATCTAGATAGGCTCAGTAGCTTCTGATTGGTGGCTGCATATATTTGTCTCATGTGATTGGCTCACCCATGTGCATTGCTATTTATTTAACAAAGGATATCTAAAGAATGAAGCAAATTCGATAATAGAAGTAAATGGGAATGTTGTTTAAAATTGTATTCTCTGTCTGAATCATGAAAGCGTTTTTTGGGTTTAATGTCCCTTTAAGTGCAAAGACCTAAGTTAGAGTACATCAGTCTTTCAATGCGTGCTAACTTTTTACTTTCTAACCCGCCCGTAATCATTTTTTACTTTGATTACAGATAGCCTGCAAGCGAAAAATGTACTTAGAGCTCCACTTGTAATCTGGCTAATACGTTTTTCAGGGCACCCTCAAATAAGTCTAATATGTGAGGGATTGGGTAAATCTGTGTTATCTGGCATCCAGATGTTAGCCTTCCCTAGCATATTACTTTAAAGTTGTAGTATGAACACAAAAATAAAAATTCTATAGATTAAACTTGAGCAGTGTTAGTGCACAATTGGCGCACAATAGAAATAATATTTTTGCACTCTATTTGTAATCTAGGCATTTGTGAGCTAAATATCTTCTTTTTTTCATAGAGTTGTTTAATGTGATATTTCCTACTTAGCTTTAGATTTTATAAATATGCTGCACTACTTTCAAGTAATTGAGTATACAGGTAATATGTCCCTTTACATCTATAAAATATAGGACTAGATAACAAGTGAACCTGTATTTTGCATTTTTGCTAAAGCAAAAACTCTGCTAGGATTTTTTTTTTTTCACTAGTCGGGTTGCGCTGGTATTACAGGTTGAAAGTAAACTGTTTTTTCTCCAGCAGTAACCCAACTTGTGCAAAAAGTCGAAAATCTTGGTTGCGTTTATGCATTCCCCCATAGAAATCAATGGAGAAAAAACACCATACCATATTCGCAATAGCGCTAACCCAACATGAAATTATGCATATTTAATTTTCCAATGTTATTTTCGTAATGAATTATGTTCTATTTATTCATAAATACATATTTCTACATATATCTGATGTTTATTTAAACAAATATATATTTATACCTATATAAATCGATGATTATATATAGGTATATATATATATATATATATATATATATATATATATATATATAAATATCTATTTAGAAATACTTAGAACATAATCTGCTATGTACGGAACATTGGAATGTGAAATATTTACTGTAAATAAATGGTTAAAAAGTTTATTAAATATGAATATTGCATAAATATCCTTTTACATGTTCTCATCTACTTAACAAGAAAAGGCTCCAATGCATATATATATATATATATATATATATATATATATATATATATATATATATATATATATATATATATACATATATATATATTTTATTATATCTTTTCATGTGTCAAGAGAAGAAGGGGAAAATATATCCCCGAAACGTCAACAAATTTGACCTCTAATTTGAAGCAAATCCTGGCTTGTTGCTGTTTTGTTGGATGTCTGTTAATTACAAGTTGAATAGCTGGGTGGTTGACTCTATGAGGGCGGATTCATACTGGGACTATATATATACAGGTATATGCATAATAGATATATACAGATATATATAGGACTGTCTATTTAGAAATACATAGAACATATTCCGCTATGTGCAGAACATTGGAATATGAAATATTTACATTTAATACATAGTTAAAACCTTTATTAAAAATTAATATTGCATAAATATGTTTTGAAGTGGTTTCATCTACTTAACGGCACAGGGCTTCAATGCACTTAAATATATGTCTATGTATGTGTACATATGCATGTATGTGTTTATATATGTATATATGTCTGTAATACATTTATACACATATAAATACATAAATACATATGTATACATATATAGACATTTATATATACAGGGAGTGCAGAATTATTAGGCAAGTTGTATTTTTGAGGATTCATTTTATTATTGAACAACAACCATGTTCTTAATGAACCCAAAAAACTCATTAATATCAAAGCTGAATAGTTTTGGAAGTAGTTTTTAGTTTTTTTTTAGTTATAGCTATTTTAGGGGGATATCTGTGTGTGCAGGTGACTATTACTGTGCATAATTATTAGGCAACTTAACAAAAAACAAATATATACCCATTTCAATTATTTATTTTTACCAGTGAAACCAATATAACATCTCAACATTCACAAATATACATTTCTGACATTCAAAAACAAAACAAAAACAAATCAGTGACCAATAAAGCCACCTTTCTTTGCAAGGACACTCAAAAGCCTGCCATCCATGGATTCTGTCAGTGTTTTGATCTGTTCACCATCAACATTGTGTGCAGCAGCAACCACAGCCTCCCAGACACTGTTCAGAGAGGTGTACTGTTTTCCCTCCTTGTAAATCTCACATTTGATGATGGACCACAGGTTCTCAATGGGGTTCAGATCAGGTGAACAAGGAGGCCATGTCATTAGATTTTCTTCTTTTATACCCTTTCTTGCCAGCCACGCTGTGGAGTACTTGGACGCGTGTGATGGAGCATTGTCCTGCATGAAAATCATGTTTTTCTTGAAGGATGCAGACTTCTTCCTGTACCACTGCTTGAAGAAGGTGTCTTCCAGAAACTGGCAGTAGGACTGGGAGTTGAGCTTGACTCCATCCTCAACCCGAAAAGGCCCCACAAGCTCATCTTTGATGATACCAGCCCAAACCAGTACTCCACCTCCACCTTGCTGGCGTCTGAGTCGGACTGGAGCTCTCTGCCCTTTACCAATCCAGCCACGGGCCCATCCATCTGGCCCATCAAGACTCACTCTCATTTCATCAGTCCATAAAACCTTAGAAAAATCAGTCTTGAGATATTTCTTGGCCCAGTCTTGACGTTTCAGCTTGTGTGTCTTGTTCAGTGGTGGTCGTCTTTCAGCCTTTCTTACCTTGGCCATGTCTCTGAGTATTGCACACCTTGTGCTTTTGGGCACTCCAGTGATGTTGCAGCTCTGAAATATGGCCAAACTGGTGGCAAGTGGCATCTTGGCAGCTGCACGCTTGACTTTTCTCAGTTCATGGGCAGTTATTTTGCGCCTTCGTTTTTCCACACGCTTCTTGCGACCCTGTTGACTATTTTGAATGAAACGCTTGATTGTTCGATGATCACGCTTCAGAAGCTTTGCAATTTTAAGAGTGCTGCATCCCTCTGCAAGATATCTCACTATTTTTGACTTTCCTGAGCCTGTCAAGTCCTTCTTTTGACCCATTTTGCCAAAGGAAAGGAAGTTGCCTAATAATTATGCACACCTGATATAGGGTGTTGATGTCATTAGACCACACCCCTTCTCATTACAGAGATGCACATCACCTAATATGCTTAATTGGTAGTAGGCTTTCGAGCCTATACAGCTTGGAGTAAGACAACATGCATAAAGAGGATGATGTGGTCAAAATACTAATTTGCCTAATAATTCTGCACTCCCTGTACTTACATATACATCTTTAGACATGTGTATGTATGTATCTCTTTGTTAAAACTATTGTATTTGCTTGCCTTTTTTTTTTTTTCTAACACCTGAGAGCTCATGTTTTTGAGCCCTTATAACTTTTGTGTGCAATATTTTTTATTTTACAACCTCAACTCCGAAAAAGTTAGGACAGTATGGAAAATGCAAAAAAAAAAAAGAGTCATTTGAAAATTCAATTCAACATGTCCTATATTGAAAACACATTATTAACACATTATTTGATGTTTTACTTTGTGAATTTAATGTATTTTTGAAAATATACACTCATTTTAAATCTGATGACTACAACACACTCCAAATATTATATTGTATGGTGTTTACACTAAACTATAAAAACAAGTATATGTTTGTATGTCACAGTATAACATTAAAACAGTTGTAAATAGATCATGTATAGTTCAATCAAATTCTATTTTTGTTACTCCCCATAAATCTGGTATATAAGCTCATGTAAAATATTTATCACTTGGTAAACTGTACGATAGTAGATTTTATTAGATGCACAGTAGCTTTGCTAATGGTATTTTAGTAATATACTGGACTACATATCAATTCAGTGTTTTTTTGTGTGTGAAGTACCCATATAGACAATTATTTTTTATTTTATTTTATTTTTTTAGCAAACCATTAACTTTATATTGGACTTTAGAGATACTAAAAAAATAGGTAAAGTTAGGCTGTTTCCTGCACTGTGCTTATTGAACTACAGCATAGGAATTTCCCCAATATAAAACGGGTAACTCGCATTCAATCTTCAGTGTGCAGTGGACGATTGCCTGAAGAGGACCTCCACGTCGGATGACCACGCTGCCGTCAATACACCTCCACTTGGCGCTGCCTCCGATCTGCGCCACCGGGATAAAGATTGAAGATGGCCTCGTGCTGGAAGAAGACCTTTGCCGCCTGGATGAAGACTTTGCTCCGTATGGAAGAAGATGGATGTTCTGGACTTCAGGAATGGTGAGTAATTTTTTTGGGCTTAGTGTTAGATTTTTTTTTGTTTTTTGGTGTGGGTTTTCTTGTTAGATTAGGGCTTTTTTATTTTCATGGGCACTAAAAGAGCTGATTGCCCTTTTAAGGGCAATGCCCATACAAATGCCCCTTTAGGAGCAATGGGAAGATTTTTTTTTTAGTTAGGTCTTATTTATTTGGGGGGGGGGGGTTGGGTGAGTGGGGGGTTGTACTGTTAGGGGGGCTTTGCATTTTTTAATTTTTTTTAAAAAAAGAGCTGATTTCTTTATGGTATTGCCCTACAAAAGGCAATTTAAAGGGATATTGGTAGTTTATTGTTAGATTTGGGGGTATCTTTATTTTTGGGGTAGTTTTTTTTTTGTTTTTAAGGGGAGATTAGAATAGGAATAACTTTTTTATTTTGGATAATTTATGGCTAGATTACGAGTTTTGCGTTATGAGTGAAAAAGCCTCATAACGCTGCTTTTTCACTACCGCTGGTATTACGAGTCTTGCAGGTATAGGTGTACCGCACACTTTTTTGGCCATAATGCAACGTAACTATCGCCCCTTTCAAAAAGACCTTTTTCAATGGGACTTCCATAGTGCCGGTATTATGAGTTTTGCCTGGGAGGCCAAAAAGTGAGCGGTACAGCCTATACCATCAAGATTCGTACCGCCATCTAAAGTCAGTAGTTATGGGTTTTACGTTACAAATCTGTAGCATAAAACTCATAACTAAAGTGTTACAAAGTACACTAACACCCATAAACTAATTATTAACCCCTAAACCGAGGCCCTCCTGTATCGCAAATACTAAAATAAAATTATTAACCCCTAATCTGCAGCTCCGGACATCTCTGCCACTATAATAAACATATTAATCCCTAAACCGCATCACAAACACTATATATTATTAACCCCTAATCCGCCACCCCCAACGTCACCACCGCCAATATACTAAAGTTATTAACCCCTAAACCTAACCCTAAGTCTAACCCTAACACCCCTAACTTTAATATAATTAAAATAACTCTAAATAAAAATTACTATCATTAACTAAATAATTCCTATTTAAAACTAAATAATTTTACCTGAAAAATAAACCCTAAGCTAGCTACAATATAACTAATAGTTACATTGTAGCAATTTTAAGGTTTTATTTTTATTTAACAGCTAAGTTTGTATTTATTTTAACTAGGTAGACTAGTTAGTAAATAGTTATTAACTATTTGCTAGCTACCTAGTTAAAATAAATATAAATTTACCTGTAAAATAAAACCTAACCTGTCTTACACTAACACCTAACATTACACTACAATTAAATTAATTACATTAATTAAATACAATTAACTAAATTACAAAAAATAAACACTAAATTACACAAAATAAAAAATAAATGATCAAATATTTAAACTAATTACACCTAATCTAATAGTCCTATCAAAATAAAAAAGCCCGCCCAAAATAAAAAAAAACCCTAGCCTAAACTTAACTGCCAATAGCCCTTAAAAGGGCCTTTTGCGGTGCATTGCCCCAAAGAAATCAGCTCTTTTACCTGTAAAAAGAAAAATACAAACAACCCCCCAAATACAACCAAACCCCCCAAATAAAATCCTATCTAAAAAACCTAAGCTCCCCATTGCCCTGAAAAGGGCATTTGGATGGGCATTACTCATCCAAATGCCATCAAGTTGGGAGAAGTCTTCATTTAAGCGGGCAGAAGTCCTCAACGAAGCTGGGAGAAGTCTTCATCCAAGCAGAAAGAAGTGGTCCTCCAGACAGGCAGAAGTCTTGATCTAGATGGCATCTTCTATCTTCATCCTTCCGACGCGAAGCGGCTCCATCTTCAAGACATCCGGCGCAGAGCATCCTCTTCTATTGACGGCTACTGAAGAATGAAGGTTCCTTTAAGGGACGTCATCCAAAATGGCGTACCTTGAATTCTAATTGGCTGATAGAATTCTATCAGCCAATCGGAATTAAAGGTGAAAAAATCTATTGGCTGATGCAATCAGCTAATAGGATTGAGGTTCAAGCCTATTGGCTGATCCAATCAGCCAATAGGATTGAGCTTGCATTCTATTGGCTGATTGGAACAGCCAATAGAATGCGAGCTCAATCCTATTGGCTGATTTAGATAGGATTTTATTTGGGGGGTTTGGTTGTGTGGGCAGTGGATTTTACTGTTGAGGGGTTGTTTGTATTTTTTTTTTACAGGTAAAAGAGCTTATTTCTTTGGGGCAATGCCCCGCAAAAGGCCATTTTAAAAGCTATTGGCAGTTTAGTTTAGGCTAGGGGTTTTTTATTTTGTGGGGGCTTTTTTTATTTTGATAGGGCTGTTTGTAATTAGTTTAAATATATTTTTTATTTTGTGTAATTTAGTGTTTATTTTTTTTTGTAATTTAGTTAATTGTATTTAATTAGTAATAATTTAATTGTAGTGTAATGTTAGGTGTTAGTGTAAGACAGGTTAGGTTTTATTTTACAGGTAAATTTGTATTTATTTTAACTAGGTAGCTAGTAAATAGTTAATAACTATTTACTAACTAGTCTACCTAGTTAAAATAAATACAAACTTAGCTGTGAAATAAAAATAAAAGCTAAGATAGCTACAATATAAATATTAGTTATATTGTAGCTAGCTTAGAGTTTATTTTATAGGTAAGTATTTAGTTTTAAATAGGAATTATTTAGGTATTAATTGTAATTTTTATTTAGATTTATTTTATTACAAAAAATAAACACTAAATTACACAAAATAAAAAATAAATGATCAAATATTTAAACTAATTACACCTAATCTAATAGTCCTATCAAAATAAAAAAGCCCGCCCAAAATAAAAAAAAACCCTAGCCTAAACTTAACTGCCAATAGCCCTTAAAAGGGCCTTTTGCGGTGCATTGCCCCAAAGAAATCAGCTCTTTTACCTGTAAAAAGAAAAATACAAACAACCCCCCAAATACAACCAAACCCCCCAAATAAAATCCTATCTAAAAAACCTAAGCTCCCCATTGCCCTGAAAAGGGCATTTGGATGGGCATTACTCATCCAAATGCCATCAAGTTGGGAGAAGTCTTCATTTAAGCGGGCAGAAGTCCTCAACGAAGCTGGGAGAAGTCTTCATCCAAGCAGAAAGAAGTGGTCCTCCAGACAGGCAGAAGTCTTGATCTAGATGGCATCTTCTATCTTCATCCTTCCGACGCGAAGCGGCTCCATCTTCAAGACATCCGGCGCAGAGCATCCTCTTCTATTGACGGCTACTGAAGAATGAAGGTTCCTTTAAGGGACGTCATCCAAAATGGCGTACCTTGAATTCTAATTGGCTGATAGAATTCTATCAGCCAATCGGAATTAAAGGTGAAAAAATCCTATTGGCTGATGCAATCAGCTAATAGGATTGAGGTTCAAGCCTATTGGCTGATCCAATCAGCCAATAGGATTGAGCTTGCATTCTATTGGCTGATTGGAACAGCCAATAGAATGCGAGCTCAATCCTATTGGCTGATTTAGATAGGATTTTATTTGGGGGGTTTGGTTGTGTGGGCAGTGGATTTTACTGTTGAGGGGTTGTTTGTATTTTTTTTTTACAGGTAAAAGAGCTTATTTCTTTGGGGCAATGCCCCGCAAAAGGCCATTTTAAAAGCTATTGGCAGTTTAGTTTAGGCTAGGGGTTTTTTATTTTGTGGGGGCTTTTTTTATTTTGATAGGGCTGTTTGTAATTAGTTTAAATATATTTTTTATTTTGTGTAATTTAGTGTTTATTTTTTTTTGTAATTTAGTTAATTGTATTTAATTAGTAATAATTTAATTGTAGTGTAATGTTAGGTGTTAGTGTAAGACAGGTTAGGTTTTATTTTACAGGTAAATTTGTATTTATTTTAACTAGGTAGCTAGTAAATAGTTAATAACTATTTACTAACTAGTCTACCTAGTTAAAATAAATACAAACTTAGCTGTGAAATAAAAATAAAAGCTAAGATAGCTACAATATAAATATTAGTTATATTGTAGCTAGCTTAGAGTTTATTTTATAGGTAAGTATTTAGTTTTAAATAGGAATTATTTAGGTATTAATTGTAATTTTTATTTAGATTTATTTTAATTATGTTAAAGTTAGTGGTGTTAGGGTTATGTTAGGGTTAGACTTAGGGTTAGGTTTAGGGGTTAATAACTTTAGTATAGTGGCGGCGACGTTGGGGGCGGCAGATTAGGGGTTAATAAGTGTAGGTAGGTGTCAGCGATGTCGGGGGCGGCAGATTAAGGGTGTTTAGACTCAGGGTTTATGTTAGGGTGTTAGGTGTAAACATAACTTTTCTTTCCCCATAGGAATCAATGGGGCTGCGTTACGGAGCTTTAGACTCCTTTAATGCAGATGTTAGGCTTTTTTTTAGCCATCCCTCCCCATTGTTGTCTATGGGGAAATCGCGCATGAGCACGTAAAACCAGCTCAAAGGAGCGCTGGTATTTGTGTGCGGTATGGAGTTCAACGCTGCCATATTGCATGCTAATGCCGGGTTTTTGCAAACCTGTAATAGCAGCGCTATAGGGAGGTGAGCGGTGGAAATAACTTGCAAGTTATTACCGAGCCGCTCATAATGCAAAACTCGTAATCTGGCCGTTAGTTTGCTATTTTTTGTAATCTTAGCATTTTTAATTTTTACTTTTTTTAAGTGTACGGTTAGGTTTTTTTATTTTGAGTATGGGTAGTTTTTTTTCAGTAATGTTAGGGTTTTAAAAGTAATTAAGTTTTTTTTTTATTTTTGTTAAATGTTTATTATTTTTAAATGTAGTTAGTATTTTTTTATTTTAAGTTAGTATATTGTAATTGGGTTAACTTAGGGGGTGTTAGGTTAGGGGGCTTACGGCTAGATTACGAGTTTTGCGTTATGAGTGAAAAAGCAGAGTTATGGGTTATAACGCTGCTTTTTCACTACCGCTGCTATTACGAGTCTTGTCAAAAAAGCTGTACAGCACACTTTTTTGGCCGTAACACAAATTAACTTACGCAATTTGTGTAGTCTTTTTTCAATGGGACTTTCAAAGCGCGGATATTACAAGCTTTTTCTGGGAGGCCAAAAAGTGAGCGGTACAGCCTATACCGCAAGATTCGTAACGCAATCGAAAGTCAGTAGTTGTAAGTTTTACGCTACAAAGCTGTAGCATAAAACTCATAACTAAAGTGTTAAAAAGTACACTAACACCCATAAACTACCTATTAACCCCTAAACCGAGGCCTTCCCGCATCGCAAACACTAAAATAAAATTATTAACCCCTAATCTACCGCTCCCAACATTGCCGCCACTATAATAAACATATTAACCCCTAAACCGCCGCACTCCTGCATAGAAAACACTAGTTAAATATTATTAACCCTAATCTGCCGCACCAACATCACCGCCGCCACTATACTAAAGTATACTATTATTAACCCCTAAACCTAACCCTAAGACCCCTAATCTGCCGCCCCTAACATCGCCGCCACCTACCTACATTTATTAACCCCTAATCTGCCGCCCCCAACGTCGCCGCCACTATACTAAATTTATTAACCCCTATACCTAAGTCTAACCCTAACCCTAACACCCCCAGACGGGCAAAAGTCTTCATCCATCCGGCGCGGAGCGGGTCCATCTTCAAGACATCCGGCGCGGAGCATCCTCTTCAATCGAAGTCTTCTTCCAGAATGAAGGTTCCTTTAAGTGATGTCATCCAAGATGGCGTCCCTTGAATTCCAATTGGCTGATAGAATTCTATCAGTCAATCGGAATTAAAGGTGCTTTTCTTTGTAATTCTTTGTAATTTAGGTAACTGTATTTAGTTTAGGTAATATATTTTTTAATTTAAATTTTTTAGGTAATGATAGTAAAGTTTTATTTAGATTTATTTTAATTATATTTAAGTTAGGGGGTGTTAGGGTTAGACTTATGTTTAGGGGTTAATAAATTTAGTATAGTGGCGGCGACGTTGGGGGCGACATATTAGGGGTTAATAAATGTAGGTAGGTGGCAGCGATGTTAGGGGTGGCAGATTAGGGGTTAATAATATTTAACTAGTGTTTGTGATGTGGGAATGTGGCAATTTAGGGGTTAATATGTTTATTATAGTGGCGGCGATGCCCGGAGTTAATTAAGGTGACGGCGATGTCGGGGGTGGCAGATTAGGGGTTAACCCCTTAATGACCGAGGACGTACGCCATACGTCCTCAGAAAAAAAACAGTTAACGCCTGAGGACGTATGGCGTACGTCCTCGGTTTGGAAAGCAGCTGGAAGCGATCCTCATCGCTTCCAGCTGCTTTCCGGTTATTGCAGGATGCCTCAATATCGAGGCATCCTGCAATAACAATTTGTACCCCTCCGGTGCAGAGAGAGCCACTCTGTGGCCCTCTCTACACCGGACATCGATGGCCGCAAAATGTTGGTGGGTGGGAGCTGCAGTGGGAGACGGGTGGGCGGCCATCGATGGTTTCTGACACACAGAGGGGGGCGGGATCGGGGGCGGGAAAGTCAGGGGCGTGCACAGACACGCGCGCATGCACGGGGGGCCGCGGACGGGCGCGTGCACGGGGAGGGAGTGGGTGGGAACCACTTACACTACACTATGCAAGTGAGAGGAAGAAGGGGAATAAATGCCCCCAAAAAAGTAATCTAAGGGATCTGGGAGGGGGTGGGGGTAGGGGTTGGTCGTGGGGAAGCTACACTACAGAAAACCATAAAAAAATAAAATAAAAAAGAGAAAATATATTGTAAACTGGGTACTGGCAGACAGCTGCCAGTACCCAAGATGGCCCCCAATAATGCAGAGGGGGGGTTAGAGAGCTGTTTTGGGGGGGATCAGGGAGGTTTGGGGCTAAGGGGGGATCCTACAAAGCATATGTAAATATGCTAAAGATTTTTTTTTATTTAAAAAAAAACAAAAAAAAACGTTTATTTTAGTACTGGCAGACTTTCTGCCAGTACTTAAGATGGCGGGGACAATTGTGGGGTGGGGGAGGGAAGGGAGCTGTTTGGGAGGGATCAGGGGGTCTGATGTGTCAGGTGGGAGGCTTATCTCTACACTAAAGCTAAAATTAACCCTGCAAGCTCCCTACAAACTACCTAATTAACCCCTTCACTGCTAGCCATAATACACGGGTGATGCGCAGCAGCACTTAGCGGCCTTCTAATTAACAAAAAGCAACGCCAAAGTCATATATGTCTGCTATTTCTGAACAAAGGGGATCCCAGAGAAGCATTTCCAATTATTTGTGCCATAATTGCACATGCTGTTTGTAAATAATTTCAGTGAGAAACCTAAAACTGTGAAAAATTTAGCGTTTTTTTTAATTTGATCGCATTTGGCGGTGAAATGGTGGCATGAAATATACCAAAATGGGCCTAGATCAATACTTGGGGTTGTCTACTACACTACACTGAAGCTAAAATTAACCCTAGAAGCTCCCTACATGCTCCCTAATTAACCCCTTCACTGCTGGGCATAATACACGTGTGGTGCGCAGTCGCATTTAGCAGCCTTCTAATTAGTAAAAAGCAAAACCAAAGCCATATATGTCTGCTATTTCTGAACAAAGGGGATCCAAGAGAAGCATTTACAACCATTTATGCTATAATTGCATAAGTTTTTTGTAAATAATTTCAGTGAGAAACCTAAAGTTTGTGAAAAAAATTGTGAAAAAGTGAACAATTTTTTTTATTTGATCGTATTTGGCGGTGAAACGGTGGCATGAAATATACCAAAATGGGCCTAGATCAATACTTTGGGATGTCTTCTAAAAAAAATATATATACATGTCAATGGATATTCAGGGATTCCTGAAAGATATCAGTGTTCTAATGTAACTAGCGCTAATTTTGAAAAAAAGTGGTTTGGAAATAGTAAAGTGCTACTTGTATTTATGGCCCTATAACTTGCAAAAAAAGCAAAGAACATGTAAACATTGGGTATTTCTAAACTCAGGACAAAATTTAAAAACTATTTAGCATGGGTTTTTTTGGTGGTTGTAGATGTGTAACAGATTTTGGGGGTCAAAGTTAGAAAAAGTGTGTTTTTTTACATTTTTTCCTCATATTTTATAAAAAATTTTATAGTAAATTATAAGATATGATGAAAATAATGGTATATTTTGAAATTCTATTTAATGGCGAGAAAAACGGTATATAATATGTGTGGGTACATTAAATGAGTAAGGGGAAAATTACAGCTAAACACAAACACCGCAGAAATGTAAAAATAGCCTTGGTCCCAAACGGACAGAAAATGGAAAAGTGCTGTGGTCATTAAGGGGTTAATAAGTGTAAGATTAGTGGTGTTCATGTTAGGGTGTTAGGTGTAAACATAAATTTTGTTTCCCATAGGAATCAATGGGGCTGCGTTACGGAGCTTTACGCTGCTTTTTTGCAGGTGTTAGACTTTTTTTTCCAGCTGGCTCTCCCAATTGATGTCTATGGGGAAATCGTGCATGAGCACGTAAAACCAGCTCACCGCAGCTTTCAGCAGCGCTGGTATTGGAGTGCGGTATGGAGCTCAATTTTGCTCTACGCTCACTTCTTGCCTGATAACGCCGGGTTTTAATAAACCTGTAATACCAGCACTTTAGGGAGCGGTGACAATAACGTGCAAGTTAGCACCGCACTCCTCATAAAGCAAAACTCGTAATCTAGCCATTTGTTATTAGTTTAATACTTTGCGTTGTGGGGGGTTGGTGGTTTAGGGGTAATAGGTTAATTAGGTAGTTTGCGTTGTGGGGGGTTGGCGGATTAGGGGTTAATTACTTTATTAGGTAGATTGTGACGTGGGGGGTTGGCAGATTAGGGGTTAATAACTTTATTAGGTAGATTGCGATGTGGGGGGTTGTCGGATTAGGGGTTAATAACTTTATTATGTAGATTGCAATGTGGGGGGTTGGCGGATTAGGGGTTAATAACTTTATTATGTAGATAGCCATGTGGGGGGTTGGCAGATTAGGGGTTAATAACTTTATTAGGTAGATTGCATTGTGGGGGGTTGGCGGATTAGGGGTTAAGAACTTTATTATGTAGATTGCAATGTGGGGGTTGGCAGATTAGGGGTTAATAACTTTATTAGGTAGATTGCGATGTGGGGGGTTGTCGGATTAGGGGTTAATAACTTTATTATGTAGATTGCAATGTGGGGGGTTGGCGGATTAGGGGTTAATAACTTTATTATGTAGATAGCCATGTGGGGGGTTGGCAGATTAGGGGTTAATAACTTTATTAGGTGAATTGTGATGTAGGGGGTTGGCGTTTTAGGGGTTAATGCTTTTATAAGTAGTTGCAATGTTGGGGGATGGCGGATATAAGGATTTTGACGTGTCTGTTTAATTTTTGGGAGGCGGGTTAGATTTTTACAGGCGATTTTAACTTTTTTCGGCTAGATTACGAATCTTGCGTTATGAGTAAAAAAGCAGCGTTAAGCCTCATAATGCTGATTTTTTACTACCGCTGGTATTACGAGTCTTGCAGATTTAGGGGCACCGCACACTTTTTTGGCCTTACCGCAAATCAATTTATGCAAATTGCATATAGTCTTTTTTTTCTATGGGACTTTCCTGGGAGGCCAAAAAGTGAGCGGTACAGCCTATCCCGTCAAGATTCATACCACATTTTAAAGTCAGTAGTTATGAGTTTTACACTACAACGCTGTATCATAAAACTCATAATTTAAGTGCTAAAAAGTACACTAACACCCATAAACTACCTATTAACCCCTAACACGAGGCCCTCCCGCATTGCAAACACTATAATAAAAATATTAACCCCTAATCTGCCGCTCCGGACATTGCTGCCACTAGAATAAACATATTAACCCCTAAACAATCGTACTCCCGCCTCACAAACACTAATTAAATATTATTAACCCCTAATCTGCTGTCCCTAACATCGCCGCAACCTACCTACATTTATGAACCCCTAATCTGCCGCCCCCACTATATTATATTTATTAACCCCTAAACCTAAGTCTAACCCTAACACCCCCTAACTTAAATATAATTAAAATAAATCTAAATAAAAATTTACAATTATTACCTAAATTATTCCTATTTAAAACTAAATACTTAGATTCCGATTGGCTGATAGAATTCTATCCAATCAGCCAATAGAATGCGAGCTCAATCCTATTGGCTGATTGGGTCAGCCAATAGGATTGAAGTTCAATCCCATTGGCTGATTGCATCAGCCAATAGGTTTTTTTCTACCTTAATTCCGATTGGCTGATAGAATTCTATCAGCCAATCAGAATCTAAGGGACGCAATCTTGGATGACATCACTTAAAGGTACCTTCATGCGTCGGGTAGTTGCGTTGGAAGAGGATGCTCCGCGCCGGATGTCTTGAAGATGAACCCGCTCCACGCCGGATGGATGAAGATAGAAGATGCCGCCTGGATGAAGACTTCTGCCCGTCTGGAGGACCACTTCTCCCGGCTTGGATGAAAACTTCTCCCGGCTTCGTTGAGGACTTCTCCCGGCTTCGTTGAGGATGGATTTCGGATCTTCAAAACTGTAAGTGGATCTTCAGTGGATAGTGTTAGGATTTTTTAAGGGTGTATTGGGTGGGTTTTATTTTTAGGTTAGGGCTTTGGGCCGCAATAGAGCTAAATGCCCTTTTAAGGGCAATGCCCATCCAAATGCCCTTTTCAGGGCAATGGGGAGCTTAGGTTTTTTTAGTTAGGGTTTTATTTGGGGGGGTTGGTTGTGTGGGTGGTGGGTTTTACTGTTGGGGGGTTGTTTGTATTTTTTTTCAGGTAAAAGAGCTGATTTCTTTGGGTTAATGCCCCGCAAAAGGCCCTTTTAAGGGCTATTGGTAGTTTAGTTTAGGTTAGGGTTTTTTTATTTTGGGGGGGCTTTTTTATTTTGATAGGAGCCGTAGATGTGGCATATCTAGACTTTAGAAAAGCATTTGACACCGTCCCACGCAACAAACTTATTCACAAAATGTATTGCCTTGGAATAGATGCTAAGATTGTTAAGTGGGTAGAATGCTGGCTTAAAGATAGACAACAGAGGGTTTCAATTAATTAAGTACATTCAAGTGAGTCATCAGTTACTAGTGGTGTTCCCCAAGGGTCAGTTCTTGGGCCTGTTTTGTTTAACATGGCCCATAAGTGATATTGGAAGTGCAAGAGCAAAATTATGCATATAGGATCCTAAAACCCAACGGCCAATTATAGTCTCAATGGTACATTACTGACTGTAAGTAAAGTAGAAAGGGATTTGGGAATTATTATTTCAGATGATTTAAAATTTGGTACACAATGCCGCAGTGCAGCCAGCAAGGCCAGTCAAATACTTGGTTGCATTGGAAGAGGTTTTAGTAGCAGAAATAGCAAGGTTCTTATACCACTTTACAGATCATTAGTTAGACCAAATCTGGAATACTGTGTACAGTTCTGGAGACCATATCTTTAGAGAGATATAAATAAACTAGAAGCTGTCCAAAGGAGGGCTACTAAAATGGTACATGGTCTAAAATATAAAACGTACAAAGAAAGACTCTATGTTCTAAATATGTATAGTTTAGAGGATAGAAGGGAAAGAGGAGACATGATAGAAACCTTCAAATATATGAAGGGACTTAATAAAATAGAAGCTGAAATCATTTTTCACAAACAAATAAATGCCAAAACAAGGGGTCACAATCTAAAGTTAGAGGGTAGCAGATTCAGGAGAAATTTAAGGAAGCATTTTTTTACAGAAAGGGTGGTGGATTCATGGAATTAACTTCCATTTGAGGTGGTAAACACAAAGACTAAAGGAATTTAAAAATGCCTGGGACATGCATAAGGCTATCCTAAGGAAAAAGTAACATGTAATATGGGTAGACTTGATGGGCCTTTTTGGTTCTTATCTACCGTCAAATTCTATGTTTCTATGTTTCTATTAGATTAGGTGTAATTAGTTTAATGATCTTGTAATTTGTTTTTAATTTTCTGTAATTTAGTACTTGTTTTTTTTTGCAATTTAGCTAATTGTATTAAATGTATTTAATTGTATTTAATTTAGGTAATTTATTTAATTGTAGTGTAAGGTTAGGTGTTAGTGTAACTTAGGTTAGGTTTTATTTTACAGGTAAATTTGTATTTATTTTAGCTAGGTAGTTATTAAATAGTTAATAACTATTTAGTAACTATTCTACCTAGTTAAAATAAATACAAACTTGCCTGTAAAATAAAAATAAACCCTAAGCTAGCTACAATGTAACTATTATTTATATTGTAGCTAGCTTAGGGTTTATTTTACAGGTAAGTATTTAGTTTTAAATAGGAATTATTTAGGTAATAATTGTAGGTTTTATTTATATTTCTTTTAATTATATTAAAGTTAGGGGGTGTTAGGGTTAGATTTAGGTTTAGGGGTTAATAAATTTAGTATAGTGGTGGCGATGTTAGGTGCGGCAGATTAGGGGTTAATAATATTTTACTAGTGCTTGCGATGTGGGAGTACAGTGATTTAGGGGTTAATATGTTTATTATAGTGGCGGTGACGTTAGGGGCGGCAGATTAGGGGTTAATAACATTATGTAGGTGTCAGTGATGTTGGGGGCAGCAGATTACGGGGTAATAAATATAATGTAGGTGTCGGCGATGTTGGGGGCAGCAGATTAGGGGTTAATAAGTATAATGTAGGTGTCGGCAATGTCCAGAGCGGCAGATTAGGGGTTAATAATTATAATGTACAGTAGGTGTCGGTGATGTCGGGGGCAGCAGATTAGGGGGTAATAAATGTAAGATTAGGGGTGTTTAGACTTGGGGTTCATGATAGGGTGCTAGGTGTAAACATAAAATGTGTTTCCATATAGGAATCAATGGGGCTGCGTTACTGAGCTTTACGCTGCTTTTTGGCAGGCTTTTTCTCAGCCGGCTCTCCCCATTGATGTCTATGGGGAAATCGTGCACGAGCACGTACAACCAGCTCACCGCTCACTTAAGCAGCGCTGGTATTGGAGTGCGGTATGGAGCACAATTTTGCTCTACGCTCACTTCTTGCCTTTTAACTCCGGGTTTGTAAAAACCTGTAATACCAGCGCTGTTGGTAAGTGAGCGGTGACAACAACGTGCAATTTAGTACCGCATCCCTCATAACGCAAAACTCGTAATCTAGTCATTTGTTTTTTAATTAGGCGCTGGCAGTTCATATACTGCTGTAAGTCACTGGCGTCTCCAGAAATGTGTATTTACGAAATTTCTGAACTTAAGGGCGACGGGTTTTAGCAGTTGCCCTCACAATTATGCTGCATATGTAATCTCGCCCCTGGTCAGGATAGAATTAAAGCTATTTCTATTGGCTGATTGGACTTAGAATTAAAAAATCAGCAAATAGAAATGCAAGGGCACCCTTATATAAGGGAGAACCTTACATTCTGAAGTGTGCTGGGGTGACAGCATGAAGATGCATTGGATGCAAGATAGAAGAAAAGAGGACAGATTGAAGATGGAAGAAGAGGACACCCCCAGAGGAGCGCTGCCGCCCTAAGGAGCTGGATTAAAGTTGGTGAGTACCAACTTTTGTAGTTTAGCTGTAGGGTTTTTTTGGGTGTTTTTTTTCCAGCTTTGGATAGGGTTTTTTTTTATTAGCAAAAGAGCTTCAATTAAAGGGACATGATACCCAAATGTTGAAGCACTTCACAGTGCTCCTCCTCCCAAACCTTGGCCCATAGATCTACCCATCCTACTCCCTCTCTTTCCCCTCCCCCTTCCCTCCACCTATCAAATGATCTATACTAACTAGACACTAACTTATCCTAACCTATATCACTGATTAAATTAAAAAAAAAAGGGAGTTAAAAGTTTTTTTATCAGAAAAAAAAGATGGAATTAAAAATGAGATGGGAGAAAATTAAAAAAGTAAGAAAAGGGAAAAACTATTACACGTAAAAAGGTATGTAAAAGGTAAGGGAAGGTTAGTTAAAAGGCAGATGGGGAGGGGTAGAGGAGGGGTAGAGGAGGGAAGGGTGGTGTGCCATACGGGTTAATAAGGTTAAACAATAAACATAAAATAAGTATGAATGTTATGTGTGATTGATATTAAAAAAACAATGTGTGCTTATATATGTGTGAGGCTGTTTGTGTGCAAGCTAATGTGTGTATATTAACTAATATATGTGTATGTGGCCTATGAGAAGGAAATAATTCAAATAAAGCTCTCTCCAACATTCTCTACAAACCACCAGACTCCAAATCTCTCTAAAAACCCCTAAACTCCAACAAGCACAACTAACTCCCTTTTCTTTCTTACTAGAGGCGATCACAGGTAAGGAGCGTAGTTGCTAAAGGTATCTTTTACAGTGTAAGGTCAGGTTACCATAGCAATGAACTTGTTATAGCTCAAGCATTAACAGAACTTTAACTTACGTATACACTAGCGATTGCACACATTGTTAAATGTATTTAAATGGAACCCTGATACTTAAAAGGAGCCGTAAACTACTTTTAGCTGTCGGCCGCATTGGTAACTTACGGCTCCATTTTTACCTACTTAATGGAAATGAGTCCTCAATGGGTAAGTGCGATGGCAACAATTACTGAATGCAAATGTTTCAAATTTTTGTGCTCCCAGAAGAACGAAAGCAACTCCTATTGAGGCAGCCCAATGTGATAGGAATTAATTAATGGGCCCCTATGCACTAACTATTTCCAGTTTCATTCTATACTACTGTAAGTGCAGGGATCGCGGTAACACTGATTTGGTTTTCTAATCAGTGGCCTGGTATGTATCTGTAGCTGCCCTGTAGCACCCTTTTTTGGAGCTTCAGGACTGCTCACAGAGAAAAGATCTGGTGCGGCTTCACACCAGGAGAGTCCCACCACAACGTGGACAGCATAGACACTTAAAGGGACACTGAACCCAAAATTTTTCTTTTGTAATTCAGAAAGAACATGCAATTTTAAGCAACTTTCAAATTTACTCCTATTATCAATTTTTCTTCATTCTCTTGCTATCTTTATTTGAAAAAGAAGGCATCTAAGCTTTTTTTTGGTTTCAGTACTCTGGACAGCACTTTTTTATTGGTGGATGAATTTATCCACCAATCAGCAAAGACAACCCAGGTTGTTCATAAAAAATGGGCCGGCATCTATACTTACATTCTTGCATTTCAAATAAAGATACCAAGAGAATGAAGAAAATTTGATAATAGGAGTAAATTAGAAAGTTGCTTAAAATGTCATGCTCAATCTGAATCACGAAAGAAATATTTTGGTTACAGTGTCCCTTTAAATCTTCTGTGAGTAGTTCCATATTGGAGAGATATTTTACTTTTTGGAGACATACTTCACTATCTGGTGTTTCCTTTTATTGACAGATGGGATTACAACTCTCCTTAAGATTTTGTGGACTTCTACCTTTTGTGTTGTTACACATATGTTTTAATATTATGTATTTGATCTGCATCAATATAAAATATATATTTTTTAATATACATAGTAAAATTTGTGTTTTATTAAATGGTATTTTTGGGTCTTTAGGGCTCCATGTACTAAGCAGTCAGCGAGCTACCCGCAACAAATCTCGCGTCAAAACTCGCAAACTGATATGTACAAAGCCGTCAACTATGTTCAAACTCGCATCTTTAAAATTGCGAGCGTACTTATCCGCCAAACCTCGCTACCTCTCCATTTTTCACTGTAATTAGACACATTTGACCACCAACTCGCCAAAAACGAATGTACTAAAAAATCTATTTGTCCGCTTGTGACAATTTCCGCTCCCACCTCGTTATTTTTGCCTCGCCACCTTTTAGCTGGTGGGCAAGGTACAAAACAATAGGAAAGTCACTCTAGACGCCAGTCTAGACATATATAAAAGGCAGTAATATCAGCATTGTACTTACATTGTTCATTTCAGCAGCTATGGAGAGAATTCTGTATTTGTTTATTCTCCGTGTGATGCAAATCCGGGCTAGAAGACAGAATACTGGAAATGTTGCTAATCGAATGGTTAGAAGAAGGAGAGTTTGTGTCCCCCGTGTATTCCTTCCATGGGTTGGTTTGCACTGCCTTTCTGACCGAGAGATCATACAAAGATTCCGGCTTGATCGTGAATCCATATTACACCTGTATCGAGAGATTGAAGATCATTTGGAGTCGATGACGGCTCGTTCACAAGCTATTCCGGGACTTCTGAAACTATTAGATGCATTGCATTTTATGGTAACAGGCTCCTTTCAGGCAGTTTCTAGCGTCATTATTGGAATGAGTCAATCTGCTTTTTCACGCCACTTATCCAAAGTCATTGGGGCTATGATGGTTATTTTTCATCGATATGTTTGTTTGCCATCTACCCCAAAAGAATGGCAATCTATAAAGTCCAATTTCTATAGGATGGCTGGGATGCCCAATGTCCTAGGTGCCATAGACTGTACCCATGTTGCTGTAGGACGACTTCAAGCTCGTGAGGAGATCTATAGGAATAGAAAGCATTTCCATTCCTTGAATGTCCAGATGGTCTGTGACCCCAACATGAGGATTATCAGTGTCCGTTCTAACTTTCCTGGCTCCTGTCATGATTCTTACATCTTAAGGCAGACTGACTTATACCGGAAGTTCGAGGACGGAAATATGCCTGAAGGATGGCTTCTAGGTAAGCATAACTGGCGTCTAATTTGTCTCTCATTTCAATGTACATAAATTGCGCCCAATTTGTCTACTGTAATCTGTATATTTTAAATTTGTATTGTATAGTTCTCAATCTTTAAAATTATTTTTATATTAATATTTATATTTATTATATCTTCTATTAGGAGATGGAGGGTACTCATGTACAGAATGGCTGTTGACTCCCTATAACAACCCACAGACCAGAAGTCAAGTACGTTTCAATGAAGCTCACCGATCTACCAGGGGGGTTATTGAGAGGACTTTCGGTCTTTTGAAAATGCGGTTTCGATGTCTTGATCGTTCTGGGGGTGCTATGCAGTATGCACCAGAGAAAGTTGCAAAAATTATATTGGTTTGCTGCATACTGCACAATATAGCAATAAAAAGAGGCTGTCCATTAGAAGATGAAAATACCATAGATGCTGATGATTTAACAGAAGATATATGTGTAGAACAAGCTAATAGGCGTGGTACGGCAACAAGGGACATGGTTTCCGAACAATATTTTGAATATTAAAGTTTCAGTTGATCAATAAAAAAACTTTCTTTATTAACTTCTTTATTAACTTGTCTTCTACTTTTAAGATTAAAGATTTAAGATTAAAGTTTTAGTTGATCAATAAAAAACTTTCTTTATTAACTTGTCTTCTACTTTTTTTAAGAATTAAGGTTATTAAAAATCACTCATGATAAACAGTTAAATACATAACAGTTGTTGCTCTTCAATTATCAAAGGGTTCAAATAAATAAAGTTTATGATCAAAGTTATTACAGACAATATATTATAGGTAATACATTGTCTTTGTGACATCACACTAGTGTCTATAGCTGCTCTCAATCTTTTACATAATGTGATTAGTGTAATGTAATCCCTCCATAGCTCATGGCAATTCATTGTATTGTGTCATTGAATTGTAGATGTAACAAGCGACAGTATATTCCAAAGTGCTTTATGTTTTCAGATAGGATTTTTGAGTTAAAAAAGACTTGCTAATTTGCTTTGTTTTATTCTAATCTCAATTTTTAACAGCTACTAGGTTGCCCATATTCCAATTAAAAATAGATTAAGGGCTTACTCTTAACACTTATTTTCTTATCCTTAATAATATATATTTCTATTCAAGATTTGTTAAAAGAATAGTGGCAAATAGAAAATAATGGAAAATAAATTATTTTATTACAAACTGACAATCAATCTTGAAACATTATATATGAAATATTATTAATAACAATTGTAAACCAAAGTAAATTGTAATACATATCAACACATCTGAAACAAAGAAAATGTTTAGAAACAAAATATCATTTGTAATAACTATAAAAATCGATTCAATTTACAAACCTTCATAAAATACATTAATCTACATATACATTATATTGTTTAAAATTTTTCGGGGATACATATCTAGATCAATGCGCTAATGATTGACATAACGATTAATCACGTCATCATCAAACATGTCGCATCCTGAACCTTTTGGTGCTGGAGAATTGGTGATATTAGTTTATGCCATGGATAAATATTTCCCTAAACGGATTGGTGGTGTGAGGGCAGTGAGACAGGAATGCAGAGACAAAATAATATACGAGATGCTGAGAAGAATGCATCGTATTTCAAAAATTAAAAGAAAAAGACGACAGTGTCTTAGAAAATATAGTGATTTGAAGAGAAGAGAACCGAAGTACTATGAATCTATTCGAAGATTGATAAGGACATGTAAGTTCCAAAATTATATATTAAATTATTTTTTATAATAGAAAATAACGATGGTATTTTTGAACTACGTCATCATTGACGAATCAAGGACAATATTATTTTCTGAGTGTTACTTTAACTATATTAGTATATACAATTGCAACAAGTTACAAAAGTAAGCATGCCGAACTGAGTTAGTAGATTAAAATTTAACTATATTACTATATACACTTAAAAGAAGTTAGAAAAGTTAGCATGCAGAATAGAGTTAGTAGAGTAAAATATAACTATATATATATATATATATATAACTAAATTTTTTTTTAAATTCAAATTTTTTTTCTATATATGTTTATAGATATGAAAAGTAGGAAAATGAAGTGTTAACAGCCACCACGCTACCTCAGGTCAATGTTGGTGCAAACACCCAGAAGTGAAGCTCTTTCTCCACCTTTGCCAATAACACTATTGGATATTGAATTATCTCCCAATCCATATGACATTTTTCATAAAAACACACAGACAGGTAATGACTTATTATTTAAGTTTTAAATAATATATTTTAGGTTTTGGCTTAAATAGTTTTAGCATGCAATGTTAAGCAATTTTCTAATTTACTTCTATTATTAATTTTTTTCATTCTCTTGCTATCTTTATTTGAAAAAGAAGGCATCTAGGCTAAGGAGCCAGCCAATTTTTGGTTGAGCACCATGGACAGCACTTTTTTATTGGTTCTGTCCAATTAGCAAGGACAACACAGTTGGTTCACCAAAAATGGGCTGGCATCTAAACTTACATTCTTGCTTTTCAAATAAAGATACCAAAAGAATGAAGTACAATAGATAGTTTATTTAAATTGCATGCGCTATCTGAATCATGAAAGAAAAAAATTGGGTTCAGTGTCCCTTTTAATGACTTATTATTTAAGTTTTAAATAATATATTTTTGGTTTTGGCTTTAATAGTTTTCTATCTTTATCTTTGTAATTACGTTCATAGATATTACCATGGAAGACATGGAAAATAGTATTGAAATGGAAGATTTTCGAAATCCTGATAGTGTGCCAATATTTGAAGCCTTGAGTTCAGATGATACTCAACCAAGGATAGAAGTTTTAACAACAATGATGGTAGATAAAGGTATGTTTCATACTCAGTAATCTTAAATCTAAGAAAATCAAAGTTTTAACTAATACATATTGTATATTTCTACTAGGAGTTGGCTCAGATGAAAGCTTTAAAGGAGTGGACATAAGTGTAGAAGCCAATATAGTAGATAACCTAGATAACAGCACATCAGGAGGTAATATTTGTGATGAAATAAAACATATGATACATTGCATATGTATATGTAAATGGAATTACAATTTTCTTTGCCTTTATTTTTCGACAGATTTATCTTCAACATCAACTGCAGAAACTGAAGACAAAAGTACTCAGAGTTGTCTTGAAGATCATGTTAAACAAAAAATTTCTAAAATTAGGGCAACTTTAGGAATGTTAATGGAGCAAGTAGATTTTTTATACCGTAAATATGTTATTTGATTTAATTTTTTGTTTTTTCATGATGATTGTCAGAAGAATGACAATTAATAAATGAGAAAAACGTTTTTGGTGAAGAATCAATAGTGATTTTGAATTTATGTAAATAAAACATATTTTTTGGGCATAAAAAAATTTGTCTTTATTAAACAATAACATTTTAAACTTAAAGAACACAAATAATAACTAATTAAAAAATATATCGATGAAAACAATTAACATAAAATACAACTTTAGGGACTAAGGTGTTATAAATAATAAATTAAATGTTCACTCCAGACGTGGCCTCTTTGGGTCTGTTGTACCCTCCCTTTCACTGACAATAGACAACAGAGATTGTACTGTCCTTTCAGTGATGGATAAAGCTCTGTTAATTTGCAGGTTTTTCTCTTCATCCATCTGCCTCTGCCACTGGAACATTTCTCTTTGCAGCTGTAATTTCTGCCTTTCAATGTCATTCCTTTCCATTTCCAGTTCAATATTTTTTTCTGACAGAGCTGCCCAGCGTTCAATATTAGTGTTTATAATATTTTGCATATCTCTGTGGTCCTCTCTATATTGCCTTGCAAGGGTCAACATTTCCCTTAATCCCACATCGGCCAATAGTCCTTCTGCTGGTTTATTATCAATATTTAGAGCACCTGTTTCCAGTGTAATTGGTGGTGCCTGTGTTTCAACTGGTTCCTCCAGGTTTTCCGGTGTGTGTATTTCATCCGGTTGTGCTTCTTCAAGAATATCTGGAGTCTCGCTTCCATCATGCCCTCCTGGTGGTTCATCTTGAATGGGATTTTCCACTATTGGCATGAGATTGATAGTGATCTCCCTTGATGAGTTTTCTTCTTCTAGATCAAGACATAACAAATTGTTAGTAAATAAAACTAAAATTTTCTAAAAACACTTTTAGAAATAGAATAGAAGGAGAGAGCAGATACAACAGTCATACATAAATTTAATTTATATTATATATATATACATATGTGATACATACCATCAAATAATGGAGATGAATGTCCAGTCAATCTCTGGAAAAGACGTCCCAAATCACCTATAAAAAAAATAAATAAAATAAAAATGTTTTTTTAGTCAATGTAGCCATATATTCAAACGCTATTACATTCAGTGAAATTTCTATTAGTAAAATTATTAATGAAAATGTACTTTGCAATTAACTGGACACTGAACCAAAAATAATATTTTTGAGAATAAGATATATAGCATGGAATTTCAATCAACTTTCTAATTTAATACTATTATCAATTCTCAAAAAGAAAATAATGATAACATTTAAACCCATTAGAAAGTTGCTTACAATTGCATGCTCTACATGAATCCTCATTTAAAAAAAATTGTACAGTGTCCCTTTCATGAAAATCTAAGATCATTGCTATTTGTCCTTCAAATTCCATTCCATCTGTAAAAGATCTCGAACTCGATTATGTCAATAATGACATTTGACATTTTTTTTCCAAAAGAAAATAATTATTTGATAGATAAAAAAGATAAAACACACAACATTGAAATTATTCATTAAATTTGTAAAGTACTTACCAGTTGCTCTGCCAACACCAGTTTCTGGAGTGCTGGTCCTTACATCAGGAAGTGTGTCCGCTGATGAAGTACTGTGTGTAACAGTAGATGTGGAGTGTATGAATTGGCCATGTGAAAAACTGGCCGAAGGTCTGGAACCAGCTGCACTGGGTGGTCTGTAAACAGCAGAAGACGAAGTAGAACAAGTGGGCACTTCGTTGTTACTCCTCACAGGCTTTATTTCTAGTTAAAACTGAAAGCTAAAAGTGTTAATAATAATATAATCACAGCAGTGAATGAAGGCTCAATCATTAAAGGGACATGAACAAATAAAATTTCCTTTCGAGATCTCATAAGAAAATGCTTTTTCAAAAATATTTAATTGTATTATGTTTTTGGCTTCATTGGATTGATATACTTTGATGAAAAGCAAATCTATACAGGCACAGTAAATGATCATTGGTTGATGCACATAGATGGGTCATATGACTGCGTCAACTATGTGCATAGCTATGTCTGAAAAAAGTATATGTTCAGAAAGCGGAGAACAATTATATATTCTAATTTTGAAAGATGTTAAAAATAATATTCTATACTCAAATACCGCTACATGGAAGTCAATAGATCAGAAATTTAAGAAGGCATGTGATCTGGGGTCAGTCAGAATATGCAGAGATAAAAGTTAAAGTGATATAAATTTAAAATAATTGTATTTCATGATTAATGTCGAACATACCATGTTACACAACATCAATATTTTTTTAATAGTTTCAAATTACATTATTTTTATTGTCATTATCTCTTTAAGGAGTTTCTATGCAATACTGGTTTGCAAATGAACACATGGGTGTTATCTTTAGGGATCACTATATTTATAATCAACAAATGTATATTTCCGTTATAGCTTTAAAAAAAGGCAGTATAACAACCCTATTATTGTACAATCCATTATACATATATGCAACATAAATGATTACAGTATTTGGGGCCTAAATGGCCTATATGGATTCAGATACGGAAGCGTAAGAAGTCAGATCATGTTATTTTTAAGAAATATATATTGGAGACAATGAGCTATCAAAATTTAAGAAACATTTTTGCGTCAATTATGTTGTACATTTACCTCTTAAATCCCTGTCACAATCATCCGTTATGCCAGTGATGATCTCTGGTCCCAGACGCTGAACAAGCTTCTGCTCATAGTCGTTGAGGTCTGCCACATATGCTGGTCCACCTCCGGTAGCACGTGACGATTTTTTTTCTCTGGCCAATTTAGCTTTGGCGAAACGTTTAATGTCGTTGTAATGCTTCTTCAGCTGATCGACATCCTTTTTTCATGGACCCTGGGCACTAACGGCATCGCTGATCCTTTGCCAGATCTGCTTCCTCCTAGAAAAATTTGTCTGTTTGACACGACATCCAAACAAATAATCATAAGAGTCAATAATCATGTCAATCAAAACGACGTTTTGCTGATGCGAAAAGTGAGGATTCTTGGATTTTGAAGCGGTTTCAGATCCAGATGAAGCCATATCGATTTTGTAAATAAAGATCACAAAAAATAACACTCTGTAATCACTCTCCAAAAATTTTGGAACAATAATAAAGTTGTTTAGAAAAGTTGTACTTTTATAGGAGCAAAATTCTATTCCCGTGACTACTATGACGTTCGTGACACCTTGCATGTCACGTGTTAACAATTGGCCAGACAATTCAACTGAAAGTTAAGTACATCAGCTTAGTCGCGGTGAGCGAGGCGTCAAATTTATCAATATTCTGCCACTGCTCGCGGCGGGCTAGACGTGTCTATTTATTGTGGGATTATTAGTACATAGCAACAGCGGATACCATTTCGCCCGTGGCGAGTAACGGCGAGTTTATCCGCGTCTACAATGACGGATGAATTGATGGCTTAGTACATGGAGCCCCTAATCTTCTTTAAGCCCAATAATTTTATGTGTGTAAATTATTTTTTTCTCCCATTTTCCAGCTCCCCTGTAGCATGTGACAGATATCAGCCAATCACAGACTAGCATACATATATGCTGTGAGATTGTGCACATGCTCAGTAGGAGCTGGTGCCTCAGAAAGTGTCTAAATAAAAATACTATGCAAAATTTGATAACGTAAGTTAATTGGAAAGTGTCTTAAAACTGCTGGCTTTATCTGAATCATGAACAATTATTTTGAGTTTAGTGTCCCTTTAAATGATGATGATGACGTGTTTATTAAAGAGACATATAAGCATTCATATCTGAAAAACATTGGATCAGATACCAGAAAAGTTACTCATACAATGGATGGACATCATCGACTTTGGCAATCTCAATCCACAGCTTATTGACTAAATATTGACAACAAAATGGAGATATCAAATGTAAAATCCAAAGACACTTGATAAATATTTATTGACCACAAATTGAAATAACTACTCTAAAAAATAAGAGCATGTTTGATATATTAGCAATGAGAAACCAGTGTCATGTATTTAATGTGGATTTAAGACTCTGACAATATAGTCTGAAAATAATATCATAAAGCTAGAGAATAGCAAGGGTTACAAATCTACATGTGCCTAAATGTAATTTATTGCAACATTTTGCTATGGCATCTTTTTACAAAAGATTTGGAATTTATGTAGTTTTGTAAATGTATAACTTCCATGTTCCTTTAAAGGGAGGATACAATGGTTTATTTGTTTGTTCTAATATATTAATACTTTAAACATTTGCCTTGAGTAATTTCCAGCCTTATAAGGGGTTATGAGACACAGGATGATTCTATCTGCATGTAAGGTATGTATCTGAATTTCATTTTTTTTTTATGATTTCTTATTTATTCATGAGGTTTAGCCTCTAGTTGCAAATATATTAGGACTTTTTAAAGTATGCATTGTTATCTTTATTCAGATATTCTTTATGGCAAAAATCTAACTAATTATGCATGTGGGGCATAGTAAAGCTCTTCAATTCTTTTCATAGAGCCCCAACTTCCCCCAACTTATTTAGACACAATGGGCTTGATTGTGGAACGGTAGCTTGCGCTTGAGTTTGACCATTAAAACTGTTAGAATTATTTTCCCCTCGTTTATTCATGCTTGTATTACTTGCTAAAAGTAAAAAAACTGTGCTCTCGTGTTTACAAAGTAGCGGTAACAAATAGAATTTGAAAATTCCCCATAAGCTTCAATGGAGCTGAAAAAAGATGAAAAAAAGTAATGCAAACATGATCGCAGTTGTTTAAAGCGCAACATAAGAAGATTATATTGCATATTTCATAATCCAATGTTAAGCACATATGATCTATTTATTCTTAAATAGATATTTAAAAATATATCTGATGGATTTTTCCACAAATATATATTTATACCTATATATAAATGTTTATATAAATATATAGATAGATAGATGATATATAGATAGATGATTGATAGATAGATAGATAGATAGATAGATAGATAGATAGATAGATAGACAGACAGACAGATATATAGGAATATCTATTTAAAAATAAATAAAACATATTCCCTTATGTGAAGAACATTGTAATCTGAAATATGTACAATAAATACACAGTATGACACTTTTTTGAATATGAATATTGCATATGATTAGTGATGTCCCGAATAGTTCCCGGCGAACCTAGCTTTTTCACCTTCACCGCGGCGGGTGAACATATGCGATGTTCGTTCTGCCCCCTATTCGTCATCATTGTGTAAACTTTGACCCTGTACCTCACAGTCAGCAGACACATTCCAGCCAATCAGCGGCAGACCCTCCCTCCCAGACCCTCCCACCTCCTGGACAGCATCCATTTTAGATTCATTCGGAAACTGTATTCTTAGTGAGAGGAGGGACAGTGTAGCTGCTGCTGATTTAATAAGGAAATTGATAGCTAGGCTAGTGTATTCAGTGTCCACTACAGTCCTGAAGGACTCATCTGATCTTTGCTGTAAGGACAGAACCCTAAAAAGCCCTTTTTAGGGCTAGAACATCAGTCTGCTTTTTTTTTCTTCCCTGTGTAATCTAATTGCAGTTGCCTGCCTGCCAGCGTGTGTGTCAGGCTCACAGCGTATACTGTGCCCACTTGGCCAGTGCCACCACTCATATCTGGTGTAACAGTAGTGTACATTTAAAAAAAACAACACTTTTTTGACTGTGAAATAATAGCAGACAGCTGCCAGTACCCAAGATGGCCTCCAATAAGGCAGATGGGGAGGGTTAGAGAGCTGTATTGGGGGGGGATCAGGGAGGTTGGGGGCTAAGGGGGGATGCTACACCACAGCATATGTAAATATGCTAAGAAAAAAATAAAAATAAAATAAAAACCTTTTTATTTTAGTACTGGCAAGCTTTCTGCCAGTACTTAAGATGGCGGGGACAATTGTGGAGTAGGGGAGGGAAGGGAGCTGTTTGGGAGGGATCAGGGGGTCTGATGTGTCAGGTGGGAGGCTGATCTCTACACTAAAGCTAAATATAACCCTGAAAGCTCCCTACAAACTACCTAATTAAGCCCTTCACTGCTAGCCATAATACACATGTGATGCGCAGCAGCATTTAGCGGCCTTCTAATTACCAGAAAGCAACACAAAAGTCATATATGTCTGCTATTTCTGAACAAAGGGGATCCCAGAGAAGCATTTACAACCATTTGTGCCATAATTGCACAAGCTGTTTGTAAATAATTTTAGTGAGAAACTTAAAATTGCGAAAAAATTTAAGTTTTTTTTAAATTTGATTGCATTTGGCGGTGAAATGGTGGCATTAAATATACCAAAATGGGCTTAGATCAATATTTTGGGTTACACTACACTACACTTAAGCTAAAATTAACTCTACAAGCTCCCTACATGCTCCCTAATTAACCCCTTCACTGCTGGGCATAAAAAACGTGTGGTGCACAGTGGCATTTAGCAGCCTTCTAATTACCAAAAAGCAACGCCAAAGCCATATAAGTCTGCAATTTCTGAACAAAGGGGATCCCAGAGAAGCATTTACAACAATTTATGCCATAATTGCATAAGTTGTTTGTAAATAATTTCTGTGAGAAACCTAAAGTTTGTGAAAAAGTGAACAATTTTTTTTTATTTGATCGCATTTGGCGGTGAAATGGTGGCATGAAATATACCAAAATGCGCCTAGATCAATACTTTGGGATGTCTTCTAAAAAAAATATATATACATGTCAAGGGATATTCAGGTATTCCTTACAGATATCAGGGTTCCAATGTAACTAGCGCTCATTTTGAAAAAAGTGGTTTTGAAATAGTAAGTGCTTCTTGTATTTATTTCCCTATAACTTGCAAAAAAATCAAAGAACATGTTAACATTGGGTATTTCTAAACTCAGGAAAAGATTTAGAAACTATTTAGCATGGTTGTTTTTTGGTGGTTGTAGATGTGTAACAGATTTTGGGGGTCAAAGTTAGAAAAAGTGTGTTTTTTTCAATTTTTTCCTCATATTTTATAATATTTTTAATAATAAATTAAAAGATATGATGAAAATAATGGTATCTTTAGAAAGTCCATTTAGTGGCGAGAAAAACGGTATATAATATGTGTGGGTACAGTAAATGAGTAAGAGGAAAATTACTGCTAAACACAAACACTGCAGAAATGTAAAAATAGCCCTGGTCCTTAAGGGAAAGAAATTGAAAAATGGCCTTAGTTCTTAAGGGGTTAAAAAAAAAACTAGACATTTGACTGTGAAATAATAGCAGTCAGTTTCCTTCACACGTGTGCGTTTCAGGGCCTGCCAGGGCACAGTGTCACACCAACTCAACTCAACAGTAGTGTACATTTAAAAAAAAATACAATTTTGACTGTAATAGATTGAATAGCAGTTAGTTGTCTGCAAGCGTGCGTCTACTCTGCCAACTTCTGCCAGTGCAAAGTGCCACTCATATCTGTTGTCACAGTAGCTTGCATGCATAGTACCACTAATGGATAAAAAAATGACAGGCAGAGCAGGCCACCCCGCAAGGGCCGTCGTGGTCGTGGTGCTGTGATTCCCTTTGGCCCTAGAATAATACCCAGTGTTCAGAGGCCACGTACCCTGAACTTGAAAAGTTCTGAGGACATAGTTGACTGGCTAACACAGGACACCCAATCTTCTACAGCTTGCGCTTGGAACCTTGACGCACCATCCTCCTCCAGCTTAGCTTCAGGCACCTCTCAAGTTACCACTCACCTGCCTGCCGCCACCACAAACACTAGCACCACAGCCACTTCACTTGATCTGTCAAAGGAGTTATTTACACATCAGTTGGAAGAAATGAGTGATGCGCAACCATTATTGCCAGAGGATGTAGATAACAGGGATATGTCTCAGTCAGGCAGCATTACACACATGGACGTACGGTGTGATGATGATGATGTTGTACCCGCTGCTGCTTCCTTTGCTGAGTTGTCAGATACAAGTGAAGTGGTTGATGATGACGATGCGTCCGTGGATGTCACGTGGGTGCCCGCTAGAAGAGAAGAAGAAGAGGGGGAAAGTTCAGATGGGGAGACAGAGAGGAGGAGGAGACGAGTTGGAAGCAGGGGGAGGTCGTCGCAAGGAGCTAGTGGCACAGTCAGACAGCATGCATCGGCACCCGGGGTCAGCCAGACAGCATGCCAATCGACGCATGCTGTTGCCACCACCAGAATGCCGTCATTGCAGAGCTCAGCAGTGTGGCATTTTTTTTGTGTGTCTGCCTCTGACAACAGCGATGCCATTTGCAACCTGTGCCAAAAGAAACTGAGTCGTGGGAAGTCCAACACCCACCTAGGTGCAACTGCTTTGCGAAGGCACATGATCGCACATCACAAACGCCTATGGGATCAACACATGAGTAAAAGCAGCACACAAACTCAAAGCCGCCATCCTCCTCCTGGTCCAGCATCTTCAGCTACGTCAACCACTGCTGTCCTCCTTGCCCCCTCTCAACCATCCGCCACTCCGTCTCTGCTCATCTGCCCACAGTCAGGTGTCTGTCAAGGACATGTTTGAGTGTAAGAAGCCATTGTCACAAAGTCACCCCCTTGCCCGGCATCTGACAGCTGGCTTGTCTGAACTCTTAGCCCGCCAGCTTTTACCATACAAGCTGGTGGAGTCTGAGGCGTTCCAAAAATTTGTAGCTATTGGGACACCGCAGTGGAAGGTACACGGACGAAATTTCTTTGCATAAAAGGCAATCCCCAAACTTTACTCGATTGTGCAAAAGGAAGTAATGGCATGTCTGGCACACAGTGTTGGGGCAAGGGTCCATCTGACCACTGATACCTGGTCTGCAAAGCATGGTCAGGGCAGGTATATCACCTACACTGCACACTGTGAAGCGGGCGTAACCCTTACACTACCTGATCGATACAACATCATACCTGATGTTTTAAAGCACGTTATTCCAAGCAATTTAGGAATGTTAGGTGATTTATGCCCTTTATAGATTAAACTTGAATTAGGAGAGAGTAGGCACACTGCAATAGTTCATAATAAAACAGAAGAAATCCAAAGGTGGAAATTATCTTCACCAGGACCTATTTATACATAAACATGCAAAGAGGACACCAAGGCTCTTACATAACTCTGCCCGACTATGTCTGTATCCTCCGCCGGCCGATGCACACTCAGCAGCTAATTCAGCTTGTCCCCGGCTCACGCTCTCCACACACGTCTCCGAAATCTGGAAGTGAGGCTCCACTGACGTCCACGATGACGTATGTGCGGGGGGGGGGGAGTCCAAAGCAGGAAGCAACGTACCTGGGCTAACTGGAAGAAAACCCGACCAGGCGGGTGCAGCGGTTCCGGAGTTGGTAGCAGCACAAGGAAAAGAGGAGATGTGGAGCCGTTGTATAATAAAACCAATTCTTTATTCGAAAATGTTTAAAATATGGGAGGCATCCCAAAGCAAGTGTAGGCAACGCACAGCTGCTAACATGTTTCAGCCATGGTGGCCGTAGTCATAGCATGCTATGCTTTGCACAACAGTGGTATAAAACAGGTATCGCAGTACCTGATAGGTGAGGCAATTAAGAAAAAAGAAACGCCTACTATTACTGGAGCACACAAACATTAACCCCTAAGTGCCATAATGCAGATTTTTTACATGGAACATCTGAATATATCATATAAAATAGCATGGAAATATAAATAGTGCATAGATACATAGTTAAAGTGCACAATATTAGAAAATGATGAATCATTAATACATGCAAATGATCAATGTAACCAAGACGGAATATAGGAACCGGTGTATATGGAGTATATCTAGATCCAAGTGCACACATAAGCTCTCAAAAGTAAAGAGTGTTGCTTACACAAAAATGTGATCAATAGATAAATGCAGTTGGGAACTGAGACATTCACCAATGCACTAAAATATACACCAGTACCGGATATCAATGGTAAACAAACAGGGTATAAATATGTAAATATAAATATAGACAGGTGAAGGGGGTAATTAAAATATAGGGTTGGGACCACATGAAAATCTAATGGGTATAACCATCCATATATTTAAGTCTCACGCAAAAACGCTGAAGAGCATAAAAAAATGCATGAGCAATAAACACAAGGTGATGTTAGTCACCAGATATACAGTCATATGCAAATTGTATTGTGTGGACAAGACAGAATATAATGTATTGATGGTACCTGTACATATAAGAAATAAAGTGTGTATTACAGAAAGATGCTCCAAGAATAGGAAAAACATGCATGTTAGAACATATGTTTGTATGTAACTAGTTTAATCTAGAGTATTATTTGAAATTAAGAATACACGAGTAAATGTTATCATGAGGATTCTGGAGCCCCAAATTAGATGGAAAGTGTACAAAGAGGAAGATGTACTGTACTAGGTCTACTAGGTGTAACAGTTATTCCCAGAAGTTAATCAAGTCATATCTGGAATTTAAGCCATGAGGTGTCCTGGTTTTTAGATGGAATATCCAGAACACCTCACGCTTAGCCAGAATGCTCTCAAGGTCACCACCCATTTTTGGTGTTACTACTTTCTCAATGGCGGTCCATCTAAATGTGTCCAACTTGCCATTGTGAACAGTAGCAAAATGTTGCACCAATAGGGAGGTGGACCTGGCTCTCTCTAAAGTAGAAATATGTTCTCTGATGCAAGTATTAATGTCTCTGGATGTGAGTCCTATGTACTGAATGTTACATTGGATACATGTTATCAAGTAGATTTCACCCGTATGGGTACAATTCATGCATGTCTTTATGTTATAACTTTTGCCTGTGACTGCTGAGTGAAAGGAGTTAGAAACTTGTACAAAATCACAGGGTCTACATCTGCGATGTCCACACCTAAACATACCCCTATGGCGTAACCAAGAGCTCTCTGAAGAATGTACCGGTTTTAATTAGACTAGATTTTCATGTGGTCCCAACCCTATATTTTAATTACCCCCTTCCCCTGTCTATATTTATATTTACATATTTATATTTATACCCTGTTTGTTTACCATTGAAATCCGGTACTGGTGCATATTTTAGTGCATTGGTGAATGTTTCAGTTCCCAACTGCATTTATCTATCGATCACATTTCTGTGTAAGCAACACTCTTTACTTTTGAGAGCTTATGTGTGCACTTGGATCTAGATATACTCCATATATACCGGTTCCTATATTCCGTCTTGGTTACACTGATCATTTGCATGCATTAATGATTCATCATTTTCTAATATTGTGCACTTTAACTATGTATTTATGCACTATTTATATTTCCATGCTATTTTATATGATATATTCAGATGTTCCATGTAAAAAATCTGCATTATGGCACTTAGGGGTTAATGTTTGTGTGCTGCAGCAATAGTAGGCGTTTCTTTTTTCTTAATTGCCTCACCTATCAGGTACTGTGATACCTGTTTTATACCACTGTTGTGCAAAGCATAGCATGCTATGACTACGGCCACCATGGCCGAAACATGTTAGCAGCTGTGCGTTGCCTACACTTGCTTTGGGATGCCTCCCATATTTTAAACATTTTCGAATAAAGAATTGGTTTTAATTTTACAGCGGCTCCACATCTCCTCTTTTCTTTATATATCCAGACTCTGCATCAACTATGTAATTTTCCATGGGAGGTTTGCCATGGATCCCCCTCCGGCATGCCACAGTCCAGGTGTTAGTCCCCTTGAAACAACTTTTCCATCACTATTGTGGCCAGAAAGAGTCCCTGTGGGTTTTAAAATTCACCTGACTATTGAAGTCTATGGCGGTTCGCCCGGTTCGCCCGTTCGCGTACATTTGCGGACGTTCGCGTTCACTGTTCGCGAACGAAAATTTTTATGTTCGCGACATCACTACACATGATCTTTCATGTTTTCATCTACTTGACCACAAAGGGGCTCCATTGCACACTTAAACACATAAATACATATGTACACACATGTATACATATATATGTGTTTTAATATGTCTTGAAATACATATATACACATAGAAATACATAAATACACACATAACATATATATATATATATATATACTATATATATATATATATATATATATATCAACATACATACATATACATATTTAAACATGTATATGTATGTATTTTTTTTTTTTTTTAATACTTTTTATTGAGGAAAAGAAAAACAAAATGTAACAGTACATAGCAATCATTCAGAGAGACCCTCAACCCGTGAGGGTGTATAATAAAGGTATACAGTACTGTACATATAGCATACATCACCACAAAACTATAGACATAAATAAAGTCTTACACTTCTACATGTAGAGAGATTACAAACTTGCTGCCCATGTGGTTGATAAAAGCTAAAGGGATTATCCTCAGGTTTTCAAATAAAGATATGGGCCCCTTTTGGAGCCCCTATGACTACAATTGCCAAAAGTTATGAAAATAATTCCAGTATACAGCCTATAGGACCCTGTTTAAGCCAGTACATATAGAAGTCTCCTTAGACTAGTCAAATCGTTGGAAAATATATATGAAAAAAGGAGGCTAGGAAGACTATAATTATTTAATACTTGGATGAGGATATTACTAGCCGCTACATTGTACCAGTCTTGTGTTGAATAAGGGGGAAATACAAGGGAATCTGCGTTCCTAGGTTTACTGAGTAAACTTATACTAAGGCGGAAGCCCTCGGGGGGGAATCGGGGCCAATCAATTTGTAGTATATGATTAGGCAAATGGGACCACGAAAGTAAGTCGCATACACCTACACTATGTAACATGACTGATAACTTACCAAATATAAGCAGTCTAGGGCTATTATTGTTGTTCTACCCAGATTCAAAAACACACCATTAGTTTTGAAAAGATTACACTTGTACCAGATGGGGGAAAAAGCATTACAAAATGTCTCAGTTATATAATTCAATTAACAAGGATAATACAGCATGTTAAACTACAATCACCCAAGGAATCCAGACCCACGACTGCGCCACCTCGGCCGCCGGCGGCACAGTCACATAATCAAGAGACCATAGGCATCTTCTTGTAGTTAGAAACACAGAGTAGCAAACGTGGGTAAATGTTTTGTTATATCTCAGAGACAGAAGCAATATGATAGGGTACCCAGTCCCCTTAAGTATGGATTAGCAATTGTCATGTCTGAAAGGGAAATGTAATTTAAAGTATATCAGAAACCCAATTCTCCAAGGCTGAATACACTTTATGTTAGAATGGGTTACACTAGGGGTGATGCTAAGTGCTTCAAATAAAATAAGACAGCATATCTGATAGCCACACAGTACATATTAATCTAAATAGGAGAGCTACAACACTGCAACTTAAACTATCAGAACTTTAACATTACTAGTATATGGAGTATTAACCATATGTACCTGCATCAACATATATCAGCAAGGTAGCTCAGACATTGCGTAGTCTATCCACTTTTAATAACTAAGCACAAACTGTCCTCTAAGAACATATACTGTAGAACTGCAGAGGATAATGATACCTCCAAGTGAAATACTAAAGAGGTCTTATGTTAATATTATCTAAAGATGTGAATAATTATTGGCCGCCACTAAGTTATGGAAGCTGTATATTAATATAGAGGGTGGTATATCAAAATCTTATGTTAAATCTATCAGAATTCACTCCAATATGTGTATTGGTCTGTCACAATTTAAATAGCGCACATCTATTAGAAACTATTGCTGGTATACACTATAGACGATTTTAACATAGGAAAGTACCAGAACATTAGAGAATTAACTAGGAACACCCTATGCTTGAAATAAAATCCCTCTGATCAAGGAAATAAAAATCTGGTTTCTGACCTTTTAGTTATAAACTGTATATAATTACATCTGGGTCACTAGAGTCTGGGTCACTAGAGTGTGCTATTATGAAACATATTGTATATCAGACTTATCTCTACAAACATAAGGCAGAAAAATAAAGTTCAAACAAACACTTCTATTCATTACCTACATAAGGTTTAGTATCCCAATAAGAGTTACTATCTATATACAGTGCTATAAAGTAGAAAAACGTAGGAATAAGTCATATAGTATAAAGGGAGTCCGAGTGGCATGGAGCACAGTGTCTTAGAATGTTCCTCTCTCCCTTAGTCTCACATAGAACTCAGTGTCTATCCCACACCGGATGGCCAAGGCAGGAGATTTCTCAGAGCAGCGTCACACAATCCCACACTTGTCTCCTCTCTCACACCAGCAAGTAAGATTTTAATGTTGGAAGGTCTTCTGACTATCTTCTCTACAACATCTCCCCCACGTACCACCCCTCCTGCAACAGTTCTGGAGATGTACCGGAACGGCACTGTAATGTTGTCTAGTCTAAGTGTTGGCTGACGGTTCTGCTTGTACAGCCCATAACTCTTAGATGTCGAGGACTCCAATAAATGGAGCCTGTCCATTTTCTCATCGCAGCTGGCCAGGATCTGGGTATCTGTAGCTGTATTGCTCAGCTCCGCGTATTCAGTAGATATTCCGGCGCCATCTTGGAAGGTGTGTGGCGCAGCCGGCTGCCCAAACCACAGTGCGATCAGTACCCGCATCTCATGCAGGTGACTCTCCAATATTTCACATATCTCGACCCCAATCTCATCAGTCTTCATGGTATATCTGCAGAGACCGCAGATCAGCCTGCTTAGCAATTTCCGATAGCTAGCGGGGAGGTGAAGTGTTGTTTGCGGCCTCTCTGTACTGCCGATATCTCCACGTAGGGAACAAAAGGCCTCTTTATCTGTACAGCCGCTCTCAATATCCAATCTGCTGGCAGCCTGACATATAGCGGTATCAGCTGATGTAGACGCTTGTCTCAATATATGCAGCCGCTAGATCTGCTCTCCGGTTGTGTGTTAGAAGCGGGATCCTATAGTGTCACCCCAGCCCTGGAAAATTCAGGCCCGAGTAGGTTATAGCCAGTGCTTGTCCTGTCGCTCCAGATGGTCTTAAAAATAATACCCCCTCTATGTACTTGGCAGAAGAAAGGTATCTTGTCAATTTTAGGGTGATATTAAAGCTAGAAATCCCTTTAAATAAAGTTAAATGTAGGAGCCATGATCATGCACGTCTGTTCATTGTGCTGGCTAGCTCCGCCCCCTCGTATGTATTTGTAGGTTAAAGCCCTTTGATGCCCCTTTTTTTTCTAACACCTACATTTTTAAAAAAATATATTTTTTATTAGACAGTGGTATTATGAGTGTAACTGTACTTTAAAATGTATTTTTGATGTGTTTTGTGACACTTTTTTGTCGAGTGTAACAGTTAACCAGAGCTCTGAAGTTACGGTAATCATTCAAGTGTAAATCGCAATTGTGCTCATGATTTAGCATTTACTTTCAACTTATATTACAAGCAGAATGTGACTTGCACACAAACGGCCACAAAAACTTAAAATCGTTTGCGTACAAACTATAGCACTCCATTCGTATTATAGCCCAATGTTTGGGGCCAAATCACAAATATACGGTGTCAAGCACTTACTACAGTTTCATGTCACTTAAAATACTTATGTGCAACATATGGCAGTATGAAGGTATAGTGAGATATTTTACTATGGTACTAAACTCATTTTGTAATTATTTCAATTAGCATAACACAACATGATTCATTCCTTTGAAGACTAAATGTTGATGTTTTTGTATGTATTTATCCATGATAAGTATATTCAGTTTTGTGTATGAATGAGTTCTTTCTCTTTGATCAAGCTAGTCAAAGATTTGTAATTCACATAATACACTTTTAACTTCTAAATTTGCTAGTCACAAAAAATGTTAGTACAGTACTAGGGTGACCATATTGCCGCTTTAAAAAGGGACACATATCAAAAATACATATGTCTTATACAAAACATTTCTTTAAACAGCCCTGAAAACAGCCCTGACATATGTATTTTTCATATGTGTCCCTTTTTTAAAGCGGCAATATGGTCACCGTATACAGTATCATATTTGAGCAGGTTGGGCACCACTTGGTGAGAGTATTTTGGTATTTCAGCCATTTATGTTATATCTAGTAAATTCAGCAAGATCCGTTAAAGGGAAAGTCTAGTCAAAATTAAACTTTCATTATTCAGATAGGACATGTAATTTTAAACAACTTTCCAATTTACTTTTATCATCAAATGTGCTTTGTTCTCTTGGTATTCTTAGTTGAAACCTAAAGCTAGGTAGACTCATATGCAAATTTCTAAGCCCTTGAAGGCTGCCTCTTATCACATGCTTTTTTTAGTCGTTTTTTCACAAGAGGGGAGTGCTAGTTCATGTGAGCCATTGTGCTGACGCTCGGCGAGTTGTTTAAGTTAGCACAACACAGCACTAATTGGCTAAAATGCAAATCAATAGATAATAAATAAAAAGTCATGTGATCAGGGGGCTGTCAGAAGATGCTTAGATACAAAGTAACCACAGAGGTAAAATGTATATTAATATAACAGTGTTGGTTATGCAAAGCTGGGGAATGGGTAATAAAGGGATTATCTATCTTTTAAAACAATATAAATTCTAGTGTAGACTGTCCCTTTAATAATGGCTGTTCATCCAACTTACCAAATTTTATTAGGTCTTCCCACTGACTTGATAGGTTATGAAAATCAGTTTGTTTAGGCTTTAATGATGCGGGTTGATTGGATAACTCATTATTATTATTATTATTAATTTTTGTAGTGGTAGTAATAGTAGTATCAGTTATTTGTAGAGTGCCAAAAGATTCTGCAATGCTTTAACATAGGGCCCAACCAAAAGCTTCACTGTTGTAAATCACCTTACATAAAGGTGTTCTACAAAACAGCTGGGCTCGAAGGTTTACATGCTAAGGGGGTTCAAAGGATGACAAAAGAGGTAAGAAATTAAGGTAAGAAAAGGTTAACATACATTGTGTACATCCTAAACAGTAGAGACTTTGAGAAATGCTTGAAACTTTGAAAACTAGGGAAGAGTCTTTATGGAGCGAGGAAGAGGTTTCCACAAGATAGGGACCATTCTATAGAAGCCCTGTAGACAGAAGTGTGAGTCACAAGAGAGGAGGTAAGGAGGTCAGGAGCAGATCAGAGCATTTCTATTTCTATTGGCTGATTAAGCGAGGGAGACCAGAGAGGATAGAGTTGCAATAGTCAAGGTGGAAAATTATGATAGAGTGGATTCAAATTTTAGTTGTGTCTTGTGTAAGGAATTGGTGAATTTAAGATGTGTTTAAGGTGGAAACATCAGGGATTTGCCAATGACTGGATGTAAAGGGTGAATGAAAGATCTGAGTTAAGTGTGAGCCCAAACATCTGGCATGCGGGGTTGGGGTGAAAATGTTATTAGTGTCAGATATAGTAAACTGGAGGTTCTAACATTTGGACGAAAAGGTAGAGAAAGGTGTTCAGTTTTGGAGAGCTTTAGCTCAAGGTAGTGAGAGGACTTCCAGGATGAAATATTAGAAAGGCAGTTAGTGTGACATGAGTTGCAAGGAAGGTGATAGGTCTGGTGCAGAGAGACATATTTGGCTGTCATCTGTATATAAATGGTATTGAAATATGTAGGACTTTATTAAGGAACCTAAAGGTGAATTATAGATTGAGAAGAGTAGGGGATCAATGAAAGAGCCATGAGGTACCCCAACAGAATGTGGTAAAGGGGCAGAGGATGCTTTAGAGAAGGTTACAATAAAGGTACAGTTAGACAGGTAGGAGGAGATCCACAAAAGGGCTGTGCTGCAAATGCCAAAATATGGGAGTATAAAACCGTTTCAAAACGTACGCCTAGATTACGAATTATGCGCGCTATAGGGAAATTAACGAACACAACAAAAGTGGCGTTATTTAATCCCCTATAGTGCTGCCAAACCCGGCTTGTGCCTTTGAATCAGCCAATAGGATTTAAGCAGCTCTCATTCTATTGGCTGATTCATCAGCCAATAGAATTAGAGCTGCTTAAATCCTATTGGCTGATTTGAACAACCAATAGGATTTTAGCAGCTCTCATTCTATTGGCTGATTCAAATCTTTCAGCCAATAGGAATGAAAGGGACGCCATTTTGAATCACATACCTTGCATTGGGATCAAGATAGAAGATGCCACCTGGATGAAGATTGAAGAGACTGCCTGGAATAAGACTTCTTGTCGCTTGGATAAGGACTTCTCCGCCGGGATGAAGATTGAAGAGGCCACCTGGATGAAGACTTCTCGCCGCCTGGATGAGGACTTCTCCGCCGGGATGAAGATTGTTCAAGCGGGACTTCAAAAACTATAAGTGGATCGTCTTGGGGTTAGTGTTAGGTTTTTTTAAGGTTTTTTTGGGTGGGTTTTATTTTTAGATTAGGGTTTGGGCAGTAAAAGAGTTAAATGCCCTTTTAACGGCAATGCCCATACAAATGCCCTTTTCAGGGCAATGGGCAGCTTAGGTTTTTTTAGATTTAGGTTTTTTATTTTGGGGGGATGGTTGGGTGGTGGTTTTAACTGTTGGGGGGGTCTTTGTATTTTTTTTTTTACAGGTAAAAGAGCTATAATCTTTGGGTCAATGCCCCACAAAAGACCCTTTTAAGGGCTATTGGTAGTTAATTGTAGGCTAGGTTTTTTTTAATTTTGGGTGGGTTTTTTATTTTGATAGGGCTATTAGATTAGGTGTAATTCTTTTTTTATTTTTGATACTTTCGTTTGTTATTTTCCGTAATTTAGTGTTTGTTATTTTTTGTAATTTAGTCTTTTTTTTGTGATTAGATACTTTGTAATTTTTAGAGTAGTGTTAGGATTTTTTTAATGTGTAGTTTAGTTTATTTAATTGGTAATTTAGTTTAATTTTAGTTTAATAATTATACTGTATTAGTTTAATTTTAGTTTAAACTTAGTTTTTTTATTTGACAGGTAAGTTTTAATTTATTTTAAGGTAGAGAAATTGTAATTTTAATATAACGTTAGGGGGCATTAAGTTTAGGGGTTACTAGTTTAATTTAGTTTATTGCGATGTGGTGGGCTTCCGGTTTAGGGGTTAATAGTTTATTTTATTATATTTTGTTGGAGGGGGCTTTCGGTTTAAGGGTTAATAGGTTTATTATAGTTGCAGCGGTGTAGGGCTTAATAACTTTAGTATAGTGGGGGCGATGTGGGAGGACGGCAGATTAGAGGTTAATAATATTTAAATAGTGTTTGCGATGCAGGAGGGTGGTGGTTTAGGGGTTAATAACTTTAGTATAGTGGTGATGATATTGGGAAGCGGCGAAATAGGGGTTAATAAAAAATTTTTAGTGGCGGCGATGTTGGGAGCGCCAGATTAGGAGTTAATACATTTATTATAGTGTTTGCAATGCAGGAGGGCCTCGGTTTAGGGGTTAATAGGTAGTTTATAGGTGTTAGTGTACTTTTTAACACATTAGTTATGAGTTTTTTGTTACAGCTTTGTAGCGTAAAACTCATAACTACTGACTTTAGATGGCAGTATGAATCTTGTCGTTTTAGAGTGTAACATTGTTTTTTAGCCTCACCGCAAAACTCGTAATACCAGCACTATGGGAATCCTATGAAAAAACGTAATTTTTACGTGTGCTGTACTGACGTTTTGCGTTACAGCCTAAAAGGCTTGCGGTACAGCTATACCGACAAGACTTGTAATGGCTGCAGTGCTGTTTTAATGCTGAAAATACCATATTGTTTGTGTTAAGAGTCGTAACGCACAACTCGTAATCTAGCTGTTATTTAGAAGCTCCCAGTTTAGCACTGTTTAAAAGATTGCCTGGAACACCGACTGCAATGGTTCTATAGCAAAAAAAGCAGACACCCCCCTCCCTCCCCCTTCCTCTGCATATGAAAAGACTCTTTAAACAAACAGGGGTAAGCTGGAGTAGGTATACATCAGTATTCTCCTAAAACGTTGGGGCTTGGTTAGGAGTCTGAAAATCAGTGCAATGTTATTTAAAAATAAGCAAACACTTATCTTTTTTAAAAAAAAAAACAAGCTGTATAAGCTATATAAATGGATCATCTACAAAATATTTATGCAAAGAAAAATCTAGTGTATAATGTCCCTGTAAATGTGCAGACATGTGATAGACATGTATATACTAGCCTTTCCAGAAGATTTTAGTCAAGGGGCAGTAGAGAAATAGGACAATAGTTGGAGGGTGAGGTTAGATTGGGAAGTTTTTTTGAGGATAGGTGAAACTAGAGCATGTTTAAGTGATGAGGAAATATACCAATGCTAAGGGAGAGATTGAATATATGAGTGAGGATTGTAGTTAGAGTAGGAGAGAGGAAGGTCAGTAGTTGTGACAGAAGGGGATCAAGGGGACAAGTAGTTAGGTTTAATAAACCTAATAATAAAATGGCAGAAACTTCTTCCTCATTAACAGTGGCAAAAACCCTGAATTTGTGACTTTGTGGGCTTTAGACATTTGCAAACAGTTGAGGGGGCTACAGAATAGTGATGTTTTGGGAGATCATTTTATTTATGATGGAATCAATTTTGTTGTTGAAGTACCTGGCAAAATCTTGAGCTGAGAGAGACGTTGTAACAGGAGGTGGGGTTGGAGAACAGATGTTTTGAGTATAAAGAAAAAGTAGAGCTAAGAGTAGAAAAGTAATCCTTCTTAAAGAAGATAAGGACAGATTAGGGGTTCAAGATGAGCTTGTAATGAAGAAAGCCAGCTCCTTACTGGATACATCTGAGTGCTTGGAACAAATGCTTCCTACCGGACTTTACAAGTTTTTCATTGCTCAAATATTCCTTTATGGTGGCATGAAGATTAACCTGGCTAAGGTTTCTGCTAATATTTAAGATGATAAATTACAAATATTTTGGCCAGTCATAATGCTATCCCATGTCATTTCATATATGCATTAAAACAAACAATGTCTATAACTTTATAAATATATCTAATCTAACATTTATTTTATAAACATTGGTTATCTAAATGTATGTTTCGTATAAGCAAGAAAGGATGTTGGTACACAAGCATAGGAACTGGAACCAATTATGACATGATTTACATCATACTTCTACCAAACACAGTGATCTTTTGAGATAAATAGCTCATATTATTTTTACTTTTTTCTCTTCACAAAAAACAGCAATGTATTAAACAGGAGAGGAGCTGTAAAATGTTCCAATTACACAGATTTTCTTCCTCCAATATTTGACTTCTGCTGTGAAATGAATTATTTATAAGAATCAATGAACAAATAATAAGAATAAATACATTGGTAGCTAAATTGAAGACATAGATGAAAAGCTTCCTTTAACTAAATAATTGCACCTTGAAGCCTCCAATATAATGGCATGAAAAAAATGCACATTCAAAATTCTTTCAATTTAAATAGAAGTTTCCCAAAAATACAAAACAACAAAATACAAAACAAAAAAGAGAAACATCTATAAAGTTGTGTTTCTAGAAACAGTCACCTAGATTACGAGTTTTGCGGTAACAGGGGTGCGGTGCTAATGAGCAGTTTTCCCTCACCGCTCACTTGCAGACAACGCTGGTATTACGGGTTTTTACAAACCCGGCGTTAGCCGCAGAAAAGTGAGCGAAGAGCAAAATTTTGCTCCACATCTCATCTCAATACCAGCACTGCTTACGGTAGCAGGGAGCTGGCAAAACGTGCTTGTGCACGATTTCCCCATAGGAATCAATGGGGGAGAGACAGCTGAAAAAAAGTCTAACACCTGCAAAAAAGCAGCGTTCAGCTATTAATGCAGCCCCATTGATTCCTATGGGGAAATACATTTTATGTCTACACCTAACACCCTAACATGAACCCCGAGTCTAAACACCCTTAATCTTACACTTATTAACCTGTAATCCACCGCCCCCGACATCGCCGACACCTACATTATATTATTAACCCCTAATCTGCCGCTCCGTACACCGCCGCCACCTACATTGTACTTATTAAGCCCTAATCTGCTGCCCCCAACATCGCAGACACCTACATTATATTTATTAACCCCTAATCTGTCGCCCCCAATGTCGCCGCCACCTACCTACACTTATTAACCCCTAATCTGCCACCCCCAACGTCGCTGCCACTATATTAAATGCATTAATTCCTAAACCTAAGTCTAACCCTAACCCTAACACCCCCTAACTTAAATATAATTTAAATAAATCTAAATAAAATAACTACAATTAACTAAATTATTCCTATTTAAAACTAAATACTTACCTATAAAATAAAGCCTAAGATAGCTACAATATAACTAATAGTTACATTGTAGCTAGCTTACACCTAGATTTAGAGTTTGGCGTTAGCCGTCAAAAGCAGCGTTAAGGGGTCCTAACGCTGCTTTTTACCGCCCGCTGGTGTTTTGAGTCAGCCAGGAAAGGGTCTACCGCTCACTTTCATTCCGCGACTTGAGGCTACCGCAGACCCCTTATGTCAATTGCGTATCCTATCTTTCCAATGGGATTTGCCTAACGCTGGTATTTCGAGTCTTGGAAGAAGTGAGAGGTAGACCCTCTACCGACAAGACTCCTACCGCCAAAAAAAGTCAGTAGTTAAGAGCTTTATGGGCTAACGCCGGAACATAAAGCTCTTAACTACTGTGCTATAAAGCACACTAACACTCATAAACTACCTATGTACCCCTAAACAGAGGCCCCCCCACATTGCAAACCCTCTAATAACATTTTTTAACCCCTAATCTGCTGACCGGACACCGCTGCCACCTACATTATAGCTACGAACCCCTAATCTGCTGCCCCTAACATCGCCGACACCTATATTATATTTATTAACCCATAATCTGCCCCCCCCCAACGTCGCTGCTACCTATCTACAATTATTAACCCCTAATCTGCCACCCCCAAAGTCGCTGCTACTATAATAAAGTTATTAACCCTTAAACCTAAGTCTAACCCTAACCCTAACACCCCCCTAACTTAAATATAATTTAAATAAAACGAAATAATATTCCTATAATTAAATAAATTAATCCTATTTAAAACTAAATACTTACCTATAAAATAAACCATAATATAGCTACAATATAACTAATAATTACATTGTAGCTATTTTAGGATTTATATTTATTTTACAGGCAACTTTGTATTTATTTTAACTAGGTAGAATAGTTATTAAATAGTTATTAACTATTTAGTAGCTACCTAGTTAAAATAAAGACAAATTTACCTGTAAAATAAAACCTAACCTAAGTTACAATTACACCTAACACTACACTATAATTAAATTAATTCCCTAAACTAAATACAATTAAATACAATTAAATACAATTATCTAAAGTATGAAAAAAACAAGCACTAAATTACAGAAAATAATAAAATAATTACAAGTTTTCTTAAACTAATTACACCTAATCTAATCCCCCTAATAAAATAAAAAAGTCCCCAAAAATAATAAAAAGCCCTTCATCCAGGCGGCATCTTCTATCTTCATCCATCCGGTGCGGAGCGGCTCAATCTTCAAGACATCCGACGCGAAGCATCCTCTTCAAACGACGTCCAACTGAAGAATGAAGGTTCTTTTAAATGACGTCATCCAAGATGGCGTCCCTTCAATTCTGATTGGCTGATAGAATTATATCAGCCAATCGGAAATAAGGTAGAAAAAATCATATTGGCTGATGAAATCAGCCAATAGGATTGAACTTGCATTCTATTGGCTGATCCTTTGCAGTCCCCACCTCCTGTTTCTCACCCTCCTACCTATTTAGATTGTAAGTTTCCACGGGAACAGGGTTCCCAATTTTTTCTGAATTTTTTAGTTAAATTTTGTCTCATATTGTACTGTCCTTTTATCTTTGTTACCTATGAACAGTGCTGCTGAATCTGTTGGCGCTTTATAAATAAAGAATAATAATAATAATAATTAGTTTCAAATTCTTGTAATTATTTTATTTATTTTATGTAATTTAGTGGGGGGGGGTTTTCGTACTTTAGATAATTTTTTTAAATTGTAATTAATTGTATTTAGCTTAGGTAATTAATTTAATTATAGTGTAGTGTTAGGTGTAATTGTAACATTGGTTAGGTTTTATTTTACAGGTAAATTTGTCTTTATCTTAGCTAGGAAGTTATTAAATAGTTAATAACTATTTAATAACTATTGTACCTAGTTAAAATAAATACAAAGTTGCCTGTAAAATAAAAATAAACCCTAAACTAGATACAATGTAATTATTAGTTATATTATAGCTATCTTAGGGTAAGTATTTAGTTTTAAATAGTAATAATTTAGTTAATGATAATAATTTTATTTAGATTTATTAAAATTATATTTCAGTTAGGGGGTGTTAGGTTTAGGGTTAGACTTAGATTTAGGGGTTAATAACTTTATTATAGTGGCGGCGACATTGGGGGCGGCAGATTAGGGATTAATAAATGTAGGTAGGTGTTGGCAATGTTAGGGCAGGCAGATTAGGGGTTAATAATATTTAACTAGTGTTTGCGATGCGGGAGTGCTGAAGTTTAGGGGTTAATATATTTATTATAGTGGCGGCGATGTCCGGTTTGGCAGATTAGGGGTTAAATTATTTTTTTGTGTTTGCGATGTGGGGGGGCCTCGGTTTAGGGGTTAATAGGTAGTTTACGGGTGTTAGTGTACTTTTTAGCACTTTAGTTAAGAGTTTTAAGCTACGGCGTTAGCCCATAAAACTCTTAACTACTGACTTTTAAATGTGGTACCAGTCTTGACAGGAGAGGGTGTACTGCTCACTTTTGGTCAGACTCGTAATACCGGCGTTATGCAAGTCCCATTGAAAATATAGGATACGCAATTGACGTAAGTGGATTTGAGGTATTTTCGAGTCTGACCAAAAAAGTGAACGGTACACCTGTACCTGCAAGACTCGTAATACCAGCGGGCTTTAAAAGCAGCATTAGGACCTCTCAACGCTGCTTTTTAACCCTAACGCACAACTCGTAATCTAGCCGACTGAGTCTTAATAATTTCTAACAGAAGATTTATTTACTTTGCAAAAACAAACATTTATTATAATAATAATTATATGTTATTTTTTTGTTGTAAAAGAAAACTTCCAATACTGTACTAAAAAAAAAAACACTTTACTCTTTACAGCTGTAGAAATTGTTCCTTATATTTATTGAGCAGTCATACAAATGTATTGATTACACTATATGGCCAAAAGTACATAGACACCTGACCATTATACCTTTATGAGCTTGTTGGACATCTTATTTTAAAACCATGGGCATTAATCTGGAGTTGCCCCCCTCCCCTGCCGAAATAACAACTGTCCCTCTTCTTTTTCCACAAGATTTTGGGAATGTGTGCCCATAGAGCCAAAAGAGCATTTGTGAAGTCAGGCACTGATATTTAATAAGTAGGTCTGACTGGCAATAAGTGTTAAAATTCATCCAAAACATTTTCTATGGTGTTGAGGTTCGAGCTCTGTGAAGGGCACTCAAATTCCTCCACACCAAACGTGTCAATTCATGTCTTCAAGGACCTCCATTTGTAAACAGGGACACAGCTATGCTGGAACAGGGAAGGACATTCTCCAATTTGTGGCCACCAATTATCTAAAATGTATTTGTAATCTGTAGCATTAAGATGACTTTCACTGGTACTAAGGGGCCTAGCCCAAACCCTGAAAACAGCCCCAGACCATATCCCTCCTGCACAAAATCTTACAGTAAGCTCTATGAACACCAATATGTATTCTTCTCCTGGCATCTGCCATACCTAAATTATTCCACCAGACTGCCAGATAGTGAACTGTGATTCATCACTTTAGAGAACAAATTTCCATGACTCCAGTGGTACTGGGTTTTTTCCCCACTCCAACCACCATGTTGGTATGTACATGTTGATGTGAGATTTGTGAATAGCTACCTAGACATGGTAACTCATTTTATGAAATTTCACAAATTCACCTGTGGCAAAGTTGCTATGGATATTTGCAAATGCATATTTGCTGGATGTTATGCACCTGTTAGTGATGGGCATGGCTGAACCCAGTATTAATTAGGGGTGTCCACATACTTTTGACCACATAGTGCAGATTTTCGTTTAGTTTAAATCAAATGTCATCTCCTCTTGCCCCTTTTTATATATCTTTTTGTATATATTTGGCTTTTCAGTTTAAACAAGCTTTTTTTTCATGGGTTTATCATTTGTATATATATATATATATATATATATATATATATATATATATATATATATATATATATATAAAACAGAACAAAATGCTGGCACTCACTGGTCTTTTTATGAAAAACTTTTACTTAGAACAAAAACTGTGACGTTTCGAGGACAATATCCCCTTCTTCAGACCCTGAAGAAGGGGATATTGTCCTCGAAACGTCACAGTTTTTGTTCTAAGTAAAAGTTTTTCATAAAAAGACCAGTGAGTGCAAGCATTTTGTTCTGTCATATCTAAGTTTTACTAGCACCCTGGCAGCCGGAGATAAGTGAGAGTGCACATCTTCGCTATAGAATATATATATATATATATATATATATATATATATATATATATATATATATTAAGATACACATTATAAATAATAAAAAAATAAAATAATATATATGACAAACAGCAGCGTTCCCAATCCGAGATAAGCGTAATACGTAATACTCTTATCTCACATTGGGAACGCTGCTGTTTGTCAGTGAACAGATTATATATGTCCTGATAAAGGCCCAACTGGGGGCCGAAACGTCGACCATGTTCAATTGATTCTACTAATAAAGAAACAATTTTTTCTACTATACAAATCCTGAGAGTGCCCTATTTCTACATGGATTTTTGTATTTATTACTTTTGAGGATTGCACCCAGGTCGTGACTACTCCACCTGGTTGGAGTGCTGGGCTAGAGGCTATATGACTTTATATATGTGTATATATATATATATATATATATATATGTGTGTATATATATATGTGTATATATATATATTGGTATGACACAAAAAAGTGGAGAAAAAAAGCCAATTCTGACACATTCCATGCAAAACTCCAAAAATGGACTGGTCAAAATTATTGTCACCTTCTCAAATTGTACAAAAATAATTGCATTCCAAGTATGTGATGCTCCTGTAATTTTAAATTAAACTCACCTGTATCACTTAATAGGTGCTGACAATATAGAAAGCGCACCGGCAACCAGTTAAAATATGGTGAAAAATTGATTTAACCTTTCTGTTGTGTGTCTCTGTGTGCCACACTGAGCATGGGGAAGAGAAAGAGCAGCAAAGAATTGTCTGAGTATTTGAGAACAAAAATTGTGGAAAAGCATGGACAATTTTGAAGTTACAAGTCCATCTCCAGAGATATTAATGTTCCTGTGTCCACTGTGCGCAACAATTTCAAGAAGCACTGTAGCTAATCTCCCTGGACATGGACAAAAGAGGAAAATGTATCAAAAATTGCAACAAAGGATTGTTCGAATGGTGGATTAAGAACCTTAATCAACTTCCAGACAAATTCAAGCTGACCTTCAGACACAGCGTACAAATGTGTCAGCTTGCACTATACGTCACCATCTGAATGAAAAGGGACGTTATGGTAGGAGACCCAGGAGGACCCCACTGCTGATATAGAAACATAAAAAAACAAGATTGAGGAAAAAATCATTTTGGGAGAATGTGCTGTGGACAGCTGAAACAAAATTACAGCTTTTTGGTAAAGCCCATCATTCTACTGTTTTCAGAAAAAGAAATGAGGCTTTTAAAGAAAAAAATACAGTCCCTACAGTCAAACATGGTGGTTGTTCACTGATGTTTTGGGGTTGCTTTGCTGCCTCAGGCACTTGATGTCTTGACTGTGTGCATGGCATTATGAAATCTGAAGACTACCAAATAATTTTGTGGTGCAATGTAGGGCCCAGTGTGGGAAAGTTGGGTCTCCACCAGAGGTCATGGGTCTTACAGCAGGACAATGACCAAGCAGGACAATGACCAGGAATGGTTTAAAAAAAAGTTCTGGACCAGCAGGACAATGACCAGGAATGGTTTAAAACAAGGTGCTGGAGATTACTGAACTGGCCAGCAATGAGTCCAGATCTCAATCCCAAATAGCATCTGTAGATAGATCTCAAAACAGCAGTTGGCAAAAGGAACCCTTACAATCTGAGAGACCGGGAGCAGTTGGCGAAAGAAAAGTGGTCCGAAATTCCAGTAGAGAGGTGTAAGAAATGCATTGATGGATAAAGGAAGTGATTGATTTCAGTTATTTTTTCCAAGGGGTGTGCTATCAAATATTAAATTGACGGTTCCAATAATTTTGTCCAGTCCATTTTTGGAGTTTTGTGCGGAATGTATCAGATTTGGCTTTTCTATCTCCACTTTTTTTTGTGTCATACCAATACAAACAAAATAAATAAACATGAGAATGCCTAAACATTTGCAATTGCAACAATTTTCTGGGCTAAGTGGTGCATTATCTGACAGAAATGCCGGGGTGCTAATATTTATTTGGCCATGACTGTATATAAATATATACAGTACATATATAAATAATAATATATATATATATATATATATATATATATATATATATACAAAACACGGAAGGGAACTGCACTCTCATACCGGACAGGGTACACATCCCATGACCCTGCAACATGCTCAGCCCTGGGTGCCACTGGCACTCACAGGAAGCTGTGCTGTCCCCAGAGTCACAGGCAGCTAACCCCAGACAGGTCTGGGTGCAAGAACTATAGGGAAAATTACAAAACAAATTAATACAACACACAGAGAAAACCCAGCACTCACTACAAGCTCTCTCAGCTAAGATTTAAAAGCAAAAATGGAAAGGTTAGTTACCGCATCTAACCTTTCCATTTTTGCTTTTAAATCTTAGCTGAGAGCTTGTAAGTGAGTGCTGGGTTTTCTCTGTGTGTTGTATTAATTTGTTTTGTAATTTTCCCTATGGTTCTTGCTGCCTGTGACTCTGGGGACAGCACAGCTTCCTGTGAGTGCCAGTGGCACCCAGGGCTGAGCATGTTGCAGGGTCATGGGATGTGTACCCGGTCCAGTATGAGTACATGTTAGAGTGCATTCTATTGGCTTTTCCGATCAGCCAATAGAATGCAAGCTCAATCTGATTGGCTGATTGGATCAGCCAATCGGATTGAACTTGATTCTGATTGGCTGATTCCATCAGCCAATCAGAATATTCCTACCTTAATTCCGATTGGCTGATAGAATCCTATCAGCCAATCGGAATTCGAGGGACGCCATCTTGGATGACGTCCCTTAAAGGAACCGTCATTCTTCAGTTGGACGTCGCCGGAAGAAGATGGGTCCGCGGTGGAGGTCTTCAGGATGGAGCCGGTCGTCATCGGATGAAGATAGAAGATGCCGCTTGGATCAAGATGGTTGCCGGTCCGGATCGCCTCTTCTTCCCGGATAGGATGAAGACTTTGGAGCCTCTTCTGGACCTCTTCAGCCACCGGATGATGGATCGCCAACCCCCGCTTGGGTTGGATGAAGATTTTGGAGCCAGGACGGATCGGTGATACCTGGTGAGGTGAAGACAAGGTAGGATGATCTTCAGGGGCTTAGTGTTAGGTTTATTTAAGGGGGGTTTGGGTTAGATTAGGGGTATGTGGGTGGTGGGTTGTAATGTTGGGGTGGGGGGGTATTGTATGTTTTTTTTTTACAGGCAAAAGAGCTGAACTTCTTGGGGCATGCCCCGCAAAGGGCCCTGTTCAGGGCTGGTAAGGTAAAAAAGCTTTTAACTTTAGTAATTTAGAATAGGGTAGGGCATTTTTTATTTTGGGGGGCTTTGTTGTTTTATTAGGGGGCTTAGAGTAGGTGTAATTAGTTTAAAATTGTTGTAATATTTTTCTTATGTTTGTAGATATTTTTTTATTTTTTGTAACTTAGTTCTTTTTTATTTTTTGTACTTTAGTTAGTTTATTTCATTGTAGTTATTTGTAGATATTGTATTTAATTAATGTATTGATAGTGTAGTGTTAGGTTTAATTGTAGGTAATTGTAGGTATTTTATTTAATTAATTTAATGATAGTATAGTGTTAGGTTTAATTGTAACTTAGGTTAGGATTTATTTTACAGGTAATTTTGTAATTATTTTAACTAGGTAACTATTAAATAGTTCTTAACTATTTAATAGCTATTGTACCTGGTTAAAATAATTACAAAGTTGCCTGTAAAATAAATATTAATCCTAAAATATCTACAATGTAATTATAATTTATATTGTAGCTATATTAGGGTTTATTTTACTGGTAAGTATTTAGCTTTAAATAGGAATAATTTATTTAATAAGAGTTAATTAATTTCGTTAGATTAAAATTATATTTAGTTAGTGTTAGGGTTAGGGTTAGACTTAGCTTTAGGGGTTAATCCATTTATTAGAATAGCGGTGAGCTCCGGTCGGCAGATTAGGGATTAATAAGTGTAGGCAGGTGGAGGCGACGTTGTGGGGGGCAGATTAGGGGTTAATAAATATAATATAGGGGTCGGCGGTGTTAGGGGCAGCAGATTAGGGGTACATAAGGATAACGTAGGTGACGGCGCTTTGTGGTCGGCAGATTAGGGGTTAATTATTGTAGGTAGCTGGCTGCAACGTTGTGGGGGGCAGATTAGGGGTTAATAAATATAATATAGGGGTCGGCGGTGTTAGGGGCAGCAGATTAGGGGTACATAAGGATAACGTAGGTGGCGGTCGGCAGATTAGGGGTTAAAAAAATTTATTCGAGTGTCGGCGATGTGGGGGGACCTCGGTTTAGGGGTACATAGGTAGTTTATGGGTGTTAGTGTACTTTAGAGCACAGTAGTTAAGAGCTTTATAAACCGGCGTTAGCCCAGAAAGCTCTTAACTACTGACTTTTTTCCTGCGGCTGGAGTTTTGTCGTTAGATGTCTAACGCTCACTTCAAACACGACTCTAAATACCGGAGTTAGAAAGATCCCATTGAAAAGATAGGATACGCAATTTACGTAAGGGGATCTGCGGTATGGAAAAGTCTCGGCTGAAAAGTGAGCGTTAGACCCTATTTTGAGTGACTCCAAATACCGGCGGTAGCCTAAAACCAGCATTAGGAGCCTCTAACGCTGGTTTTCACGGCTAACGCCAAACTCCAAATCTAGGTCAGTGTGTTTATTTTTTTTAATTATAATGTTAGGTTTATTTTATTTCGCAGGTAAGTTTTTATTTATTAAAATGTAGTTATGCTGTATTTTTTATTTAAAGTTAGGGGGGTGTTAGGTTTAGGGGTTAATAGTTTAATTTAGTGTTTAGCAATGTGGGGGGCCGGAGGTTTAGGGGTTAATAGGTTTATTTAGTGGCGCGATGTGGGAGGCCAAAGGTTTAGGGGTTAATAGGTTTATTTAGTGGCTGCGATGTCAGGATGCGGCGGTTTAGGGGTTAATAACTTTTATTTGGTGTTGGCGATGCTGGGGAGCGGGGGATTAGGGGATAATCACTTTCTTTAGTGTCGGCGATGTCGGGGAGCGGAGGATTATGGGTTAATAACTTTTATTAGTGTCGGCAATGTTGGGGAGCGGTGGATTAGGGGTGTTTAGACTAGGGGTTTATGTTAGGGTGTCATCAATGGGGTTGCGTTATAGCGATCGCCATTTTGCACTTCAGGTGTTATTTTTTTTTCTTACACTTTCTCCCCATTAATGTCTATGTGGGAAAGCGTGCACGAGCATGTCAAATCAGTCCTCGGCTTTTGTGCAATATGGAGCTCAACGCACCATAACGCACAGCAGACGGAGACTTTTCAGTAACTCGTAATGGCAGCGCTATGGAGAGTGAAATAACGCAACTTTGTTGGTGTTATTTTCGCACCATGTTTAGCGCAAAACTCGTATTCTAGGTGACTGCAAGTAAATAACTGAGCATAAATACCAGTTTTAACAATTTTATGAAATAAAATAATGGTACCATTTTAAAAACAATAATACAAGAATTAATGAAACAGTATAAGTAAAAAAATCTAATTATTTCCAAATTAGCTCATCTATTAAAAAAAAAAAAAAAAAGTATTTAATTAATTACACATTGTGCTCTATACATGTTCTTACAGTTAAAATGCTCACCAACATTTTTTCTACATTTTTGTATTAAAGTCTATGGGGATGTAAGATGAGTTATGTGATCGACACAGTTGGATGTATTATATTTCCTACGTAGAATGAATGCCAAATATACAGTACATCAGCATTATTCTAGACTAGACAAGTATGTGTTATTTCTAACAACATATAAAGAGGATTTCAATGTCCAAATATGTAATGAGAAACAAATTGTTCAACTAACTAGGATTCATATCAAGATATTCAGAATAGTCTATAGGACCAAAACAATACTACTATATAAACCTTCATGAATAAACCATAAAATGCAATTAAATAACATATCACACTTTCCTCATTTTAACAGTAAAAATGAGTTAACAATAACATTCTCTGAACCTCAGACTTAATGAGGGCAAGAAAGATCTGTATACATCTTTTAAGCCAATAATAATATAAAAATACTTTCTCAGGTGCAGGTAATAGACTGCAAAATTAGGTCAAAGGTAAAAATCAATGAAACACTAAAATAAATGAGATTGATTGAAAATGACAATGTAGCAAAATGAATGGTTGAGAGACATTAAGGACTCTGACCTATGAAACTAGACATAAAATGGGTGAAAGATTTTTGCAATATGAGGTTTGCTTGAAGAATGTATAAAAGTTACACTCAGTTTGTGCATTCCCGTATGTATTTATTTTGTATTTTTGGCTCAGGACAATTAGACCTCCTAGTATTAGTAATTGCATTTGTAATGGCTTCGTTTAAATAAATGTATTATTTAAAATAATGTGCATAGATCTAACTGAGTCAGCCTTAATAAACAGTTTTAATATATTTATGTATTTTCTTTATTATCAAGAACAGCATTACTTGCTATTACCAATTAGTAATGTCCATCAAACAATTCCAAATTTCTTTCATTGCAAAGCTCCCATTCATCTTCTGGTATTAATCTATTAATCTTTTTAGTGCTGTTTCCTAAAAGTTTCAGGTCTTACAAACTGAATACAGTTGTGCCTATAATATACAAAATGAAGTAAATGGTAATATTCAGCTGATGAGTATTGTACTGTACATGTGAGACCAATACTAGGGGCAATAGTCCCACTTTTCCTCAGGATGTTTTTTTCTGCTCATAATTTCATCTGAAAAGCCACAAAAGTTCTCCTAATTCCTTAACACCGGATGAGATGTTGTTTGGGTGAAAAACATTAAAACACCAATTGCTGACTTTACAACTGACTTGCATTTGGAGAATTAGTTAACTTGGATTTGTGTATCCTATTTAACAGACTTTGCCTAGCAAAGTATGGTAGCTTAATAGCACTCTATAAAAATAAATTAGTGAACATTCCTATGGTCACTGCTAATACTTTACCTTAGGTCAGCCAACACATCCCTCCTCTCAGTCCCAAGAATAAGGACAAACTCAGGCTCCAGAGCATTCTGCCACGCGGCGCCTACTTTCTGGAACTCTTTACCGTGCGCAATCAGAGAGGCACCGTCCTTACAGACTTTTAAAAAAATGCTAAAGACCCACCTCTTCCATCAGGCATTCAGTCCGCTTCTCTGACCTTCAGAAACTCCTAACTTTTATGTCTTATGTTGGTACAGTATATTTGTAAAGTGCTTTGAGTCTCACAGGGAGAAAAGCGCTATATAAATAGCAAATTATTATTAATATTATTATTATATATTTTTAACTGTATGAATTTGAATGGTTTACCAATGTGTCATTCTACAATATATATGTCAAAATAACTAAAATTTGACCTATCAAAACTTCCAAATACTTTGATCTTTTCCCTCCACAAACTGCTATGTGAAATGAATAACCTGAATTCCATTAGTATCTCTGCCCTCTTTAGTTGGTGTAAAGAAAATGTTTCTTTTATTACACATAATGGATGGGGTTTTGGTGTAGAAAAACTACTTAACAGGTTTATTTTTGGGTTCACATCACAAATGTAAAGAGCTGAGTGGTACAATAAGTTTTAAACGTTGCTCAAGTAATTTTAAACCTAACCTCAATCTAAAATCCTAACTACAACATTTGGTCCTTAATCGTTACTATTAATGGCACCATTTATGAAGCTGTGGATACAATTTTCAAGCCATTGTGGTGCAGGATTGTTTATGTGAGCCTGCAATTGCAAGTCAAGAAACTTTGTTTTCTTAATAATACACCACAGACTCAAAATTATATTATACTCTTGACAATTTTGCTTTTATTAACAATGGCTGCTTTTTCTGGCAGTGAACCTATGGGAGCTGTTTTTAATCCCAATTACAGGTAGTAGTGTTAACCTAAAAACATCTCCTCAATCACTGAATGATAGGTCCTATGCATTGTAAAATGTTACAGACATAATTGTAAAGGAGAAAAGTGTATTTATGCAAATTTAAAACCATCTATGATTCATCTGAGGAAAGACGCACATAGGTATCTGCATGCTGATATTAATTGTTAATAATATTTCTAATGTAGTAAATATAAATTACATTTTTTTGTTAGCATTATAGCTTTTTATACAAGGCTTATGATTATGAATATTTATTTTGCATTACTTTGCAGCTGCTAGAAAACACTACATTTATATTTGCTGACAGTGGGTTATTCATACTGACAGAACTGAGGTACAGTTGCCATATGCCTTTTGCTTGTGTTAGTGATCACTGGATTGCAGTGTGTGGCTGTTGATATTTTTATTGCCAACACGATTACAATCTCAAACCTGTCACAATTATTACAAACAGGGTAACCATTATTCACCAACCCTGTTGCTAACATCTACAACAGAAGGAATATCCAGCACTTAAAGGGACATTTCTGTTTTGTTGCCATAGGATAACATATCAGCCAAGTCTTAACGTTTTTTAAACAAATTAACATCATTTTTACTATAATTACTATTCAATAGCCAACCTCCACTCACCATTTGCCTTATTTGGAGGAGCCAATCTGATCTTTAGTCTGCAGACAACAATGCTAGCCAAGGTCATAAAGTTAGTATAAAGTTCTCTGTTTTGCAGTTGTTATCAGCTAAAACCAATTACTGAAATATATGTAGTAGGGTTAGCCTTGAAAAGTTAGCAGGGTGATATTCATGTTCTGAGGTGTAGAAATTGATCAATTTTCAGAAGTAAATTACACCAAAAGGGGGCAAAATAAATAATGAAAATATGATGCAAATATGCACAACTAAGGATTTTATTTAAAAATCTCAATGTATTTACTTTCATTTTAATGGTTTTATCAATATTTCCATTTGGTTAGCGATTGTTTTGCAAATCTAGGGCAGTGCAGTAGAGAGAATGTATATAGTGCTCTAATTGTTTTATCTTAAGATACCACTTTATTAAAATACTACGTTATTTCTCTTTAGCATTATTTCACATTTTCTCTTGTTCTGTGTATAGTATTTCCATGTTTATCAAATCAATGCAACATTAAAATTTCATACTTGTTTCTCAGTATAATTATTCTAAAGAAAATAAAAATTAATTATTACACTGTTATTATATTTAGCCTTTTTTATATCTGAACTTTTTTTTCTGTCTGTGTAACCCAGGTAATAGTCACAATGAAGAGTAATGTATTTAATTGTATCTTTTTCTTTGTCCGTATTTACATATTACATGCAAGTTGAGTGGTTTAAATGTGCTTAATATTTTCTATATCATTTTCGTTTTTTTCCCTTCATAAAATTATATATATTTTTGTAATTTTCAAAAAAGCTGAACCCTTGATAGTTTTATTTTAGATATCTTTAATTTGTCTATGTTATGCTATGTGCTATTTCTGATTTCTGCTTGCGCTATAGAAATTTAAATACAAACTGAATTGTAAATACAAATTGAAAGCTTTTTTCATTTCCATTTATTACTTTTTAAGAATTGTAAGCCTAAAGAAATTACATTTATTACTAACAATAGTACATAAGAAGCTGAAACTGAAGAAAAAAAATAGTTTCTCAGTGGGGAATCTTAATCGGCTCAAATAGCATTTTGTACGGTCATATGGATATATAAAAGTAATGAATGTATTATATGATACATTTAAATGCAAATACTAATATGCTGCTAGGTTAAAAGGCACTATCTGAAAAAAATCTGTTAGATATTAGTATTCTAACCCAAAAATAACATTAAAGGGGCTATTGATTTTATTTTGTTTCAGGCCTAATCCTATTCTGTATTGTGTTTTTGTACTGTGTTTCCTATTGTTGACCTTTGGAACTATCATTGGATTACCCTATTGCCTGCTCCCCTTGTTTTGAAGTCTGGCTGCTGCTGATGGTCCTTGTTAAAGTCTTTGGCTTGCTTTCCACTATTCTCTTTCTTTTTCTCAAATTCGTATGCATGGTTCTGGTTCTGCTTTCCTGGTAAAGGGGGAGGGAGGCCGTATCAATGGCTCAGTAAGAGGCCCTACAATTTCTTTTGGCAGCCCTGAAGGAGAGATATTTTTCAAAATGAGAGAGAGGAGGTAATGATATGGGAGAATAGTTATAAGTCCCTGGTAAATAAAAGAGGAAAGCTTTGGAAGATAAAAGCGTAAGACGGCTTAATATGGAGGCATGAGCTATTTTTTACAGTTTTATGCTGTTTGCAAAATTTTGTACCTGGAAAAAAATGCTGAAATTTTAAAGACGGCTCGCTGGATTTGTACTTGTTCCATGTCAGATGATTTCTCTTCCAGGTACCTAACAATTAGCTCTTATTCAGATGCTTGCCCCCTTTAACCTCCCTAATCATCTTCTACATGTCTGGTTAAACTTAATTTCAATTCTGTGAGGGTACAGGAGCCAAGACTGCTTGAACCTCCTCCACAGAGCTTCTTTATATAAGAGAATACCCATAATGCAAGCTCACAAATCTGATCAGTTGTGCTTTTACTTATTTGAAGACACTTTGCCCAGTTTTATTGCTCTCACACATCATGTATTATACCACCATAAAATGTGCAATGCAAGCTCATTAAGAAGGAAATTTGTCTTGCGGCTCATGGCATTAAGCTTTGCCTGCAGTAGCATATTAATGCTCAGTAACAGCTCCTCCCATGAGGCACACATCTATACCCATGAGGAATTTTCTACTCACTGGAGTAGCTTAATTACTAGCCTCTGCACCCTTTTTAAATTCTATAGTATCACATATATCACAAATTTCAATGTTATACTTGGAAGTCATTTTATTCAAGCTCAAACACTTCTTAATTTTAATAATCGCCAAAATGTTTTTATTGAATAACATAGGAATTGCAAAACTCCAATATATAGAGACCTCCGAGAGCTAAAAAATCTGTTGATATTCCCTCATGCAAACACCTGATTTGCCTTAATTGTAGCACCAGCTTTGATTACACTGATGAAGACTACACAATAAGTTTAAAAACTGTTTTATTCAATTTACTGATGATCTTTTTACTATCTGAACATATAAGTATGACATATTTTATTCTCTACTTTTTATATTATAATCATATCATTATTATATCATTCAAAACTTACATGAACTTTCTAATGAATCTTTTATCCCCCTAATGTAATTAATGCCATGGTAATTTCTATTCCTTAATAAACTCAATTCTAATTACATTTCAATTTTTACAATGCTGTCTTCAAGCCATGTCTAAATTTCAAGTTCATTATCGTATTATTTATTTATGAGTCCTCCGAAATGTAGTTATCCTACTGCTGTGTATGTTTCAAATTACAGCACATATAATTCTAAACAGCACATTACATAATAGATTAAAAAGAAAATGATATGTACAATAATATAATTATTTTACAATTAAGAGGAAGCTAAATACATTTCATTTAACTTGACTTTCTCAGACCTGGTTATTGCATGTTTTTTTTTTAATTAACTAAACATTGGAGTAAATTAGGTTTATCAAGTACCCAGCTGGATAAATTCTTCTTCTGTTTTTCCTGGATCACATACAAAATTAGAAAAGCACATGTGGTGTGGATCATCTATAAGAACACTTATGAGTTGTTTTTTTGGAAGATATCTAACATCAATAGTCCCCAAAACCATGAAATTATGTCTGTATATAAAATTAAGGCTTTGAGAATATGGCCTTACCCAAACGTTATTCAATTCCTTTTGGCATAAATTTGATTTGTAAGGTAAAATTTGTAACTAATGTTAATAATACAGCTAGAAAGTATGAATCCAGATGCCCATGCAAAGCTGCTAATTTTTAAAATACAGTATATTAAGCTATCAATTACCTTTTCTGAAATCATAGGAACATATTTTATACATTTTTATAGAATACAAGCAAATCAATAAATAACTGATAAGTATAATTGTAATATACACGGCTAGATTTGGAGTTTTGTCGGTAACGACCCGAAAAGCTAACGCCGGCTTTTTTCTGGCCGCACCATAAAAATAACTCTGGTATTGAGAGTCCACATAAAGGCTGCGTTAGGCTCCAAAAAAGGAGCGTAGAGCATATTTAACGCAGCTTCAACTCTCGATACCAGAGTTGCTTACGGACACGACCAGCCTCAAAACCGTGCTCGTGCACGATTCTCCCATAGGAAACAATGGGGCTGTTTGAGCTGAAAAAAAAACTAACACCTGCAAAAAAGCCGCGTTCAGCTCCTAACGCAGCCCCATTGTTTGCTATGCGGAAACACTTCCTACGTCTGCACCTAACACTCTAACATGTACCCCGAGTCTAAACACCCCTAACCTTACACTTATTAACCCCTAATCTGCCGCCCCCGCTATTGCTGACCCCTGCATATTATTATTAACCCCTAATCTGCCGCTCCGTAAACTGCCGCTACTTACATTATCCCTATGTACCCCTAATCTGCTGCCCTAACATCGCCGACCCCTATATTATATTTATTAACCCCTAATCTGCCCCCCACAACGTCGCCTCCACCTGCCTACACTTATTAACCCCTAATCTGCCGAGCGGACCTGAGCGCTACTATAATAAAGTTATTAACCCCTAATCCCCCTCACTAACCCTATAATAAATAGTATTAACCCCTAATCTGCCCTCCCTAACATCGCCGACACCTAACTTCAATTATGAACCCCTAATCTGCCGACTGGAGCTCACCGCTATTCTAATAAATGTATTAACCCCTAAAGCTAAGTCTAACCCTAACACTAACACACCCCTAAATTAAATATAATTTACATCTAACGAAATTAATTATCTCTTATTAAATAAATTATTCCTATTTAAAGCTAAATACTTACCTGTAAAATAAATCTTAATATAGCTACAATATAAATTATAATTACATTGTAGCTATTTTAGGATTAATATTTATTTTACAGGCAACTTTGTAATTATTTTAACCATGTACAATAGCTATTAAATAGTTAAGAACTATTTAATAGTTACCTAGTTAAAATAATTACAAAATTATCTGTAAAATAAATCCTAACCTAAGTTAGAATTAAACCTAACACTATACTATCATTAAATTAATTAAATAAAATACCTACAATTACCTACAATTAAACCTAACACTACACTATCAATAAATAAATTAAATACAATTCCTACAAATAACTACAATGAAATAAACTAACTAAAGTACAAAAAATAAAAAAGAACTAAGTTACAAAAAATAAAAAAATATTTACAAACATAAGAAAAATATTACAACAATTTTAAACTAATTACACCTACTCTAAGCCCCCTAATAAAATAACAAAGACCCCCAAAATAAAAAATGCCCTACCCTATTCTAAATTACTAAAGTTCAAAGCTCTTTTACCTTACCAGCCCTGAACAGGGCCCTTTGCGGGGCATGCCCCAAGAAGTTCAGCTCTTTCGCCTGTAAAAAAAAACATACAATACCCCCCCCCAACATTACAACCCACCACCCACATACCCCTAATCTAACCCAAACCCCCCTTAAATAAACCTAACACTAAGCCCCTGAAGATCATCCTACCTTGTCTTCACCTCACCAGGTATCACCGATCCGTCCTGGCTCCAAAATCTTCAACCAACCCAAGCGGGGGCTGGCGATCCATCATCCGGTGGCTGAAGAGGTCCAGAAGAGGTTCCAAAGTCTTCATCCTATCCGGGAAGAAGAGGCGATCCGGACCGGCAACCATCTTTATCCAAGCGGCATCTTCTATCTTCATCTGATGACGACCGGCTCCATCCTGAAGACCTCCACCGCGGACCCATCTTCTTCCGGCAACGTCCAACTGAAGAATGATGGTTCCTTTAAGGGACGTCATCCAAGATGGCGTCCCTCGAATTCCGATTGGCTGATAGGATTCTATCAGCCAATCGGAATTAAGGTAGGAATATTCTGATTGGCTGATGGAATCAGCCAATCAGAATCAAGTTCAATCCGATTGGCTGATCCAATCAGCCAATCAGATTGAGCTCGCATTCTATTGGCTGTTCCGATCAGCCAATAGAATGCGAGCTCAATCTGATTGGCTGATTGGATCAGCCAATCGGATTGAACTTGATTCTGATTGGCTGATTCCATCAGCCAATCAGAATATTCCTACCTTAATTCCGATTGGCTGATAGAATCCTATCAGCCAATCGGAATTCGAGGGACGCCATCTTGGATGACGTCCCTTAAAGGAACCGTCATTCTTCAGTTGGACGTCGCCGGAAGAAGATGGGTCCGCGGTGGAGGTCTTCAGGATGGAGCCGGTCGTCATCGGATGAAGATAGAAGATGCCACTTGGATCAAGATGGTTTCCGGTCCGGATCTCCTCTTCTTCCCGGATAGGATGAAGACTTTCAAGCCTCTTCTGGACCTCTTCAGCCACCAGATGATGGATCGCCAGCCCCCGCTTGGGTTGGATGAAGATTTTGGAGCCAGGACGGATCGGTGATACCTGGTGAGGTGAAGACAAGGTAGGATGATCTTCAGGGGCTTAGTGTTAGGTTTATTTAAGGGGGGTTTGGGTTAGATTAGGGGTATGTGGGTGGTGGGTTGTAATGTTGGGGGGGGTATTGTATGTTTTTTTTTACAGGCAAAAGACCTGAACTTCTTGGGGCATGCCCCGCAAAGGGCCCTGTTCAGGGCTGGTAAGGTAAAAGAGCTTTGAACTTTAGTAATTTAGAATAGGGTAGGGCATTTTTTATTTTGGGGGTCTTTGTTATTTTATTAGGGGGCTTAGAGTAGGTGTAATTAGTTTAAAATTGTTGTAATATTTTTCTTATGTTTGTACATATTTTTTTATTTTTTGTAACTTAGTTCTTTTTTATTTTTTGTACTTTAGTTTATTTCATTGTAGTTATTTGTAGATATTATATTTAATTAATGCATTGATAGTGTAGTGTTAGGTTTATTTGTAGGTAATTATAGGTATTTTATTTAATTAATTTAATGATAGTATAGTGTAGGGGTGCCTAAAATAATCGATTCTGCGATGCATCGCGATGCAGCCTGTTAACGATGCTGCATCGATGCAGTGCAGATCAGAATCGATTCAGGGGTGACATCATCGCGCAACGTCACGTGACCCCGCCTCTCTCACATAGCAGACGAGCCGACAGCATTTGTGTCAGGATTAATCTGGTTACAGCCCCCAGCTACACCACATCAGGACTTGCTGTGCACTCTGCGCAGATATCTGACCCAGAGAGCATTACCAATAGACCTCCTCTCACATGTTCCGGTCAGGAATTTTTATGACACCTATCCTAAAGAGCCGACAGCAGCCTCATGTAAACAGTGAATCTTTTCTTGTATTATAGATTCACTGTTTACTGTTGCGGTCTCTGCTGCATGTTTCCTCTCTGTCAGACCCCTAGCCCAAAGGAGCATTTGAGGGTTGCTATTAGATACAGCAAGTCAAAAGTTTTACAGCAACCCTCAAATGCTCGTTTGGGCTAGGGATCTGACAGAGGAAACATGCAGCAGAGACCGCAACAGTAAACAGTGAATCTATAATACAAGAAAAGATTCACTGTTTACATGAGGCTGCTGTCGGCTCTTTAGGATAGGTGTCATAAAAATTCCTGACCGGAACATGTGAGAGGAGGTCTATTGGTAATGCTCTCTGGGTCAGGTTTCAGATGTCTGCATGTACTCTGTGAGAATGTTTGAGTGAGTACACTGCTGCTGGTTTTCCTTTGTAAAATAAATCTACACATACATATCTGTGCATATTGTAGCATTATGTTTATAAGTGCTCTTCCATCTTACACAGTTGTTTAAAAGATTATTATATATACACACACACACACACTATATATATATATATATATATATATATATATATATATATATAGTGTGTGTATGTATAGATCTCTCTCTCTCTCTATATATATATAAATAAATGTGTGTATGTGTATATATATATATATATATATATATATATATATAAGTGTGTGTGTATATATATATATATATATATATATATATATAAAATATGGAATAGAACAAGATCATGAAAATCATAGGCAGTAATCGTGATGCATCGCGATGCATCGTAGAATCGAATCGTATCGAATCGTTACGATGATAATCGTAATCGAATCGAATCGTGAGACAAGTGAAGATGCGCAGCTCTAGTATAGTGTTAGGTTTAATTGTAACTTAGGTTAGGATTTATTTTACAGGTAATTTTGTAATTATTTTAACTAGGTGGCTATTAAATAGTTCTTAACTATTTAATAGCTATTGTACCTGGTTAAAATAATTACAAAGTTGCCTGTAAAATAAATATTAATCCTAAAATAGCTACAATGTAATTATAATTTATATTGTAGCTATATTAGGATTTATTTTACAGGTAAGTATTTAGCTTTAAATAGGAATAATTTATTTAATAAGAGTTAATTGATTTCATTAGATTAAAATTATATTTAACTTAGGGGGGTGTTAGTGTTAGGGTTAGACTTAGCTTTAGGGGTTAATACATTTATTAGAATAGCGGTGCGCTCCGGTCGGCAGATTAGGGGTTAATAATTGAAGTTAGGTGTCGGCGATGTTAGGGAGGGCAGATTAGGGGTTAATACTATTTATTATAGGGTTAGTGAGGCGGATTAGGGGTTAATAACTTTATTATAGTAGTGGTGCGGTCCGCTCGGCAGATTAGGGGTTAATAAGTGTAGGCAGGTGGAGGCGACGTTGAGGGGGGCAGAGTAGGGGTTAATAAATATAATATAGGGGTCGGCGGTGTTAGGGGCTGCAGATTAGGGGTACATAGCTATAATGTAGGTGGCGGCGCTTTGCAGTCGGCAGATTAGGGGTTAATTATTGTAGGTAGCTGGCGGCGACGTTGTGGGGGGCAGATTAGGGGTTAATAAATATAATACAGGGGTCGGCTGTGTTAGGGGCAGCAGATTAGGGGTACATAAGTATAACGTAGGTGGCGGTCGGCAGATTAGGGGTTAAAAAAATGTAATCGAGTGGCGGCGATGTGGGGGGGCCTCGGTTTAGGGGTGCATAGGTAGTTTATGGGTGTTAGTGTATTTTAGAGTACAGTAGTTAAGAGCTTTATGAACCGGCGTTAGCCCAAAAAGCTCTTAACTACTGACTTTTTTCTGCGGCTGGAGTTTTGTCATTAGATTTCTAACGCTCACTTCAGACACGACTCTAAATACCGGAGTTAGAAAGATCCCATTGAAAAGATAGGATACGCAATTGACGTAAGGGGATCTGCGGTATGGAAAAGTCGCGGCTGAAAAGTGAGCGTTAGACCCTTTTTTGAGTGACTCCAAATACCTGAGTTAGCCTAAAACCAGCGTTATTAGCCTCTAACGCTGGTTTTCACGGCTAACGCCAAACTCCAAATCTAGCCGACAGTAAATAGAGCAATGATTTAAATATTTATAGCATTATATACAAGACTAGGAGAAATAAACCCATTTAATAAAATTAGGCATCAGGAAAGTGTATGGTTATAATAGGCATGTATTACCTGTAAAGGCTGGAATTTCCTGATTAAAATTTTAGAGCATTTGTTTTGCATACTAATTAAAAAATAGCATCGGACTTCGAGATAATTGCCTAATCTCTAAACTAATAATAACAAAAGCTTTTTAAAACTATGTGCGTATGAAATATTATTAAAATAATCTGTAAAAAATATATAAATATAGATTATGAAACTTTTTTTTATAAATTTCAACTTATAGATTACATTATTACTGCAATAACATTATGTATGTTAAAAGAAAAACAATGATTTCTTAAAGATAGTATGATTAGATAGAGTGTTAAGCAGTGGTATGGTATGTGTTGTAAAGTTCACAGATCAAGACCTGTCATGGCCAACCCAATCTCCAGACCTAAACCCCATTGGAAAATCTCTGGTATGTGATCAAGAGGAAGATGGATGGTCACAAGCCATCAAATAAAGTTGAGCTGCTGGAATTTTTGCCCCAGGGGTGGCATAAAGTCATCAAACAGCAAAATGAAAGACTGGTGGAGAGCATGCTAGACCCATAAAACCTGTGATTAAAAATCAGGGTTATTCCACCAAATATTGATTTCTGAACTCTTTCTAAGTGAGAACATTAGTATTGTGTTGTTTGAAAATAACTATGAACTTGTTTCCTTTGCATTATTCGGGGTCTGAAAATACAATCTTTTTTGTTATTTTGACCAGTTGTTATTTTCTGCAAATAAATGCTTTAAATTACAATATTTTTGTTTGGAATTTGGGAGAAATGTTGTCAGTAGTTTATAGAATAAAACAAAAGTTTTCATTGTACTCAAACACATGCCTAAAACCAGGGATACTGATATATATATATATTCATACATATACTCATTAGTGTTCAAAAGTTTAGGGTCACCTAGAAATGTTCTTTTTTCAAATGAAAAGCAAATGTTTTTGTCTATTAAAATAACAACAAATCTATCAGAAATTCAGTGTAGACATTGTTAATGTTGTAAATGACTATTGTAGCTGGAAATGCCAGATTTTATTGGAATAACTACGTAGGAGTACAGCGCCCAATTATCAGCAACATTCTGTCCTTTGTTCCAGTGGCACGTTGTGTTTGCTAATCCAAGTTTATTGTTTCAAAAGGCTAATTGAACATTAGAAAAACATTTTTACAATTATGTTAGCACAGCTGAAAACTGTTGTGATAATTACAGTAGCAATAAAACTAGCCTTTATTTGACTAGTTAAGAATCTGGAACATCAGCAATTGTGGGTTTGATTATAGGCCAGAAACAAATAACTTTCTTCTGAAACTCATTAGTCTATTCCTGTTATGAGAAATGAAGGCTATTCCATGCAAGATAGTGCCATGAAACTGAAGATCTCGTACAATGCTGTGTACTTCTCCCTTCAAAAACCTACAAAAACTGTCTCTAACCAGAAAAGAAAAAGGTGAGGCAGCAGTGCACAACTTAGCAAGGGAACAAAAACATTAGAGTTTCTTGCTTGAGAAACAGATGCCTCACAGGTCCCCAACTGGCAGCTTCATTAAATAGTACCCACAAAACACCAGCCTCAACGTCAACAGTGAAGAGGCGAATTGCAAAGAAAAAGTTATATCTCAGACTGGCCAATAAAAAGTAAAGATTAAGATAGACAAAAGAACACAGACACTAGACAGAGAAAGGTTAGGAAAAATTGATATCGGCAGACAAATCTAGGTTTAAGGTGTTCGGATCCCAAAGAAGAACATTAATGAGATGCAGACCAAATGAAAAAAATGCTGGAGGAGTGCTTGACGCCATCTGATAAGCATAATGGAGGCAATGTGATGGTCTAGGGGTGCTTTTGTGGTGGTCAAGTTGGTGATTTATACAGGGCAAAAGGACCTTGAAGAAAGAAGGCTATCACTCCATTTTGCAACACCAGACCATACCCTGTGGATGGCCCTTGATTGGAGCTATTTTCCTCCAGCAACAGGACAATGATCCAAAGCAGTACACTTTCACTCATAATAACACTAGCTAATAAAAATTATAGAAATAAATTGCAATAAAAAGTTAAAAGGGCTCAAAGATATGAGGTCTCAAGTGTTAGAAAAAAAGGAATGCAAAGGGCTTTAACATAGAGATGAATACATATAAATGTCTAAATATTGCATGCCCAAAGTGGAGGGCCGAGTTAGGAGATCACCGTACTCACAAGAGCTCTAAGTGCTGTATATACAGAGCTCTGCCTGTTCGCACCACGCCAACCTCTCCATGAGGTTCCTAGGTGGGTAAGACACCGAAGCCCGCCAGAGCAAGTGCCTGGCTATTCACCAGGTGACTGGAGGAAGTTACAGATGGGCCCTTGATTGTTGTGTGGCGCAGGAAACAACCAGCAAAAAATCATGTAGAAGTGATAAAAAGAAACGCTCTTACGCATATCTACACCCCTTTTGGAAACATAAAACTCCTGATGGAATTGGCCATTCTTACAGGTTAAGCTCTGCGGACGTGCTTATTCCTACAGTGGGATGTAGGTAATTGCCCTTAACAGTCCCACGGAGGCCTTTAAATGGATGTATAAAGGTTACCTTCCCATGGTTGGTACTGCTGTGACCAGTTTAGCGGTGGTACAAGTCTGCTTTTATTGCAAGCTAGATCTCTCAGGTCTCCCAGGAACCTAGGAGCTTTTAAGGAGTGGGTTTGCGTCTGCATCCCTGCTTCACTTTGGTTCCAATTTCGGGAAGGAGCTGTCTCTCATCAAAGGACATACCTGTAAAAGAGCTGGGGACACTTGATCAAAAAGCTGTGATAGAATATTTGTCGAAAGTAATTGGGCCGAGTTCACATAAGAAGATTACCATGGCGATACTGCTGGAAAATCTATAATAAGCTAAGTGCTCTTCTTACTCTATCTTTGTTTTGTATGCAAGCACCTTCCAGTGATTGGCCTTAAATTTCCACAGCATATAACTCTGACAATAGTCTCCTGAGGCCTTAATTTCCACTGGATATCAAGTTTTCAAGCTACTATGAATTATCCAGCTCCATAAAGACACAGGGCTGGCTGTAAACCTCTTAAAACTAAGCGAGTACAGGACCTCAGAGGCAAGATAAAGCCTGTTAGAGTAATTTAACTAAGGATCCAACTGCTACCTATTACCAGCTAGTTCTACACATGTGAATCTGATTCTGGGAATATTTAGCACTGGTATCTGGGTTGATCCATTCATCTACCCTAGATCCTTTCAGGAGAAATCTTACCTGCTTTATATTTGCTTACTTCTGTTGACTTTTTTGTTTGAACTTTCTCACAATATTATTCTGTGACTTTGTACAAATTATATAAATTAAGATGGCAACTTTATTCTACAGGAGGAATCCTTGACTAGCTAAGCCCTTATTCTAAAGTATTTAGGACGCATTGCACATTGCTTATTTTTTTTCCTATAAAATACCTTATTTATTCTATATAGTTGGTCTAAAACAGCAAATTATTGGCAGAGTAAAAGAACAATTATTAATGTATATATGTACTGTATGTATGCCAGCACTTTATCAAGGCTTAGATATGTGATTTATTGTTGGAACTGTAATTTTTTTCTTAGGTATACTGCCACTATACTGATGATTGTACACAATCAGTACACCATTGCCTTACCAGCCCTTTTAGGCCTTTAATAACGTTCAGCAAAATTTCAAGTTTCGTGGTCCGACTATGACGCTAAAAAAATGTCCATTGCGCGCGGAATATGCAGGTCTCCCATATTACAAGTCGTGGCGGTATGGCTATGCACATTAAAAATATGGCTTTTGAGTGCTGGATTTTCATTAAGTCTGTATTACAGGTTGTGCGGTCCGGCTATAACACTAGCATTATATCTTATACCACTGCGATCAATACCTGTGAAATAAAAAAAAAAAACTAAGATGAAACTATAAATTAACCTAACATTACTATTTAAAAATTAAAATAAAAATAAAAAAACACTAAGATTACAAAAAATAATAAACAAAATTATCTAAAATAATAAAAATTAAACCTAATCTAATAGCCCTATAAAAACAAAAAAAGACACCCCAAAATAAACCCCCCTAATCTATCAATAAACTACCAATAGCCTTTAAAAGGCCTTTTGTAGGGCATTGCCCTAAGTTAAACAGCTCTTTTACATAATAAAATTACAAAGCCCCCCTAAAAATAAGCAACCCCCCCACCCAACCAACCCCCCAAAATAAAAAAAACTAAGTCTAAAAAAATCCTAAACTACCCATTGCCCCTAAAGGGGCATTTGTATGGGCATTGCCCTTATAAGGGCAATCAGCTCTTTTGTGCCTTTTAAAATAAAAAAAGCCCTAATCTAAAAAAAAAAACACCCCAAAAAATAAAAAAAAAGACCTAACACTAACCCCAGAAAATCTACTCACAGTTCCTGAAGTCCAGACATCCATCTTTATCCAGGCGGCAAGAAGTCTTCATCCAGGCAGCGACATCTTCCTCCATCGCGGGGGCATCTTCTATCTTCATCCTGGTGGCAAAAAAGCTGTGGCAGCATGGAGATGACCAAGACCGGCGGCGATGATGACATCCAGCGCGGAGGCTCCTTTTCATGCAATCACTGCTGCAAACTGAAGCTTGAATGCAATGTACTCCTTTTATATTGGGGTACAGTTGCATTCCTATTGGCTAAAAAAAATTCAAATCAGCCAATAGAATGAGAGCTGCTTAAATTCTATTGGCTGATTTGAATTTTTCAGCCAATAGGAATTTTTTTTTAATTTCACAGGTAAGTTTTTATTTATTTTAAGGTAGTTATGTTGTAATTTTAGTTTAAAGTTGGGGGGGTAGGTTTAGGGGTTAATATGTTTATTTAGTGTCGGCGATGTCAGAGGGTGGCTGTTTAGGGGTTAATAACTTTAATTAGTGTCAGCAATTTTGGGGGGCCGGCGGTTTAGGAGTTAATATGTGTATTTAGGTGTTAGCGATGCAGGCGCGGTGGTTTAGGGGTTAATAACTTTTTTAGTGTCGGCGATGTCGTAGGGGCAGTGGATTAGGGGTATTTAGACTAGTGGCTCCATGTACTAAGCGGCGGGTGGACAGCTTCTCAACTCGCGAAGCTGTCCGCCCGCCTTCGCTACACATGGGCAGCGGATCTGTTGATCCACTTGCCCGTATGTATCATTACACACTCATCGGAGTGTGTAATGCCCGCCCCTTCAATCACACGACTGAAGGGGCTGTCAATAACTTAGAGCGAGCGAGCTCTCTGTGATTTTCCCTCACCACCTCAGAGGTGGCGTAGGGTGTAAGAAGCAGCGGTCTAATGACCGCTGCTTTTTACATTGGGGGAAGCAGGCTCATATATGCTTACCTGCCCCGCAAGGGCTCCGGAGCAGCATTTGCTGCTTCGTACATGGAGCCCTAGGGGTTTATGTTAGGGTGTTAGGTTTTTACATAACCTTATTGTCCCCATAGACATCAATGGGGATTATGTTACGGAGATCGCCATTCGGCGATCACAGGTGTTAGTTTTTTTCACTTTCTCTCCATTGATGTCTATGGGGGAAAACGTGCATGAGCACGTTAAGTCAGGCCTTGGCTTTTGTGCGGTATGTAGCTTATCGCACCATATTGCACAACAAAAGAAGGTTTTTCAGTAACTTGTAATGGCAGTGCTATAGAGAGTGCGATACCGCTAATTTTTTTGCGTTATTTACGCACCGGGTTTAGCTTGTAATCTTGCTGATTAATTGTAATAGAGTAAGATACTACTGCAGACACTGATAAGCGTGTTAGATGGGTACATACCAGATTTAGTGCTCACTTTCATTTAATATTATACCTTGTTATTCTTCACCTCACTCTCCTTTTTTATTTACACAAATGTCTAAATATGTATATGTATATTGAAAAAATGGTGTAATTCCCAGAGATTAATGTCATTCACTAGTAGTATACGAAACCATGGTGCTTTGTATAGCCCAAAAATGCCATAAACATCAGTATAAAGTTAAACACATTGAGGGAGTGCGCAGGGAGCAAATCAACTTGTGTCTTACAGTTCCATAGGGTGATCAGCGATCCTCTGCAGGATATGATTCACACACTTACCCCTCTTGATCAGTAGTTGCCTAACACTCACTTGACCTCAGAGACCGGAACACATGCCTTTAAGGAATTCCAAGCGCGATATGTGAACCACAGCTCCGGTGTGAAATTATTCACTAAACGTATCTTGTTCCTGTATGGCTGGTTCCTATGTAGGTCTCTCTCCTCGAGTGTGGCGTGTGACGTCACTTGTGGGGGTGTGTGAGTGTCTCTCCAATCCGCTCTCACGACTTCAACTCTCCAGCATGCAGTCTTGGCAAAAGGCTCAATGCATCAGGTGAGGGCTGTGAGACCCTGACGGTATAGCGGACTCCTTGTAGTCCAAAATAGTATAATCAGCAAAGAAGAAACTCGGATCTCTTGACTGGTTAAAAGTCCAAAAAACATTATTAGACAAAAAAGGATAAAAAATCCAATAACCACCAGCACAGGAAACAGGAGACAGCTGGTCTTACTATTTTCGGCGTTGTGTCGTAATCATAGACATGCTGGATACTTGAAAAGTGGCATTTAAAAGTATAACTCTGCACAGTCATTAGCTAAAAGGGAGTCAGACATACTCCCTTTTAAACCCCAAGAGAGGGCAATTTACGATGATAAAGGGATACACATATAATATATGTGGTAGAGTTTAGAAACCCATAAAGAGTCATAATTGCAAATACAGGGATTACCTTTCATAAATCAATTCTGCATTATACTCATAACAGTGCAATATAATGTCGATATTACATACAGTACAGTGATAATGTTTTCAAATTACTTAATACATTTTGCATATAAAACTTTACTCAGTACATGTGGATGTAAGCATACTTATATAAAGAAACATTATTTATCTAATAGGTTCCACAAAATGGTCTTCACTGGATCAGTCACCATAGATACAAGAGTATATGTGAACACATCTTAACACAGCAGTATATTACCACAGTGCTGTATCGAATCTCAGCACAAATGCATCCAAAGCAATCTATTAGACATGAATGCATTGTCTGTCCATTATGGATACAGTGGTGCATAGCAGTTTAGATCACCACTGTGATATCTATGTCATATATGTACACTGCAGAATTACCAGTGCAGACCAAAATAGAGGCATATCCTAGATATTGGAGGAGGGATTGGACATGCTGCACTCAATGATAGTGGCATATAGCTAAAAAAACCTTCTGAATATTATTTACAGTATAGTATACCTGAATACAATAAAGGGTAAGACATTTCTTAGATTATAGAAATGCCTAAAAATGTTGTAAGGGCCTAAATTAACGCACCACACAAGGGTGCTGCAACAATTAAAAAGGCATATGTAAATTGTACACATCACAACACTGAACAATGGAATATTAGGAATATAGACCTAATTAATCATAGTAATGTACGTTAATAGAGGTCCTTATGAATATTATATGTATTATGTGTGATTGTCACTGCCTATATTTCCCAAAGATACATGTACCTCTCAACACTAATGGTTAATCAAATCGAATTAGGAAATTGAAACCATTTGGGACCTGTGTGCATAGTTTGAAAATCCAAAAAGCTTCTTGTCGTGCTAGGAGGGCACTCTTATCTCCGCCTCTTGGTGGTCGCCTGATGGCTTCAATCGCTCGCCATTTAAATGCCCCAACATCACCACTGTGTTCCTCTAAGAAATGCCTTGATAATTCAGAACAAGGCTTCTTATTCTTGATGTAGCCAAGATGTTCTCGTATTCGGGTGCGCACATCCCTTGTAGTCATGCCTATATATTGGCAATGATGGGTAGTGCATTTTATGAGATACACGACATATGAGCTGATGCATTTAATGCAACCATTTGTTTCATAAGACTGATTGGTGACACAGGAGTAAAAACCCCTTCCTTCTGTGAGGTAGTCACAAGCCTTGCATCTAGATACCCCACACTTGTATGTGCCATTTACACTGAGCCATGTGGTGGACGGCTGTTTTTGTGGGAGCTGACTTGGGGAGAGGATGTTACATAAGGTTTTATTCCTAGAATAAACACATTTAAAAACTTGTTCAACAGAGGACCTTAGTTGTTTGTCCCCATAAAGTATAGGCAAATACTTTTTCAGAATATCACAAATAGCATAAAAATCAGATGAGTATTGTGTTATAAAAAGGGTTTGTTTATCTGTGTTACTCAAAGAATTATGTTTAAATGTATCTCTCCTTTCCATTTTGGCTACTCCTTTGGCCACATTTCTCACCATTTTCTGGTGGTTACCTCTCTCTAACAATCTATTCTCAACAGCAGCACTCTCCGTTAAGAAATCTGACTCCCTGTTGCAGATTCTTTTGGCTCACAACAGTTGTCCTTTCACAATGCCTTTAAAGACATGTTTCGGATGGGCACTATTATTGTGCAAGAGAGTGTTGCCTGATATCGTTTTGCGATAAAGTTTGGTAATGATTGTACCAGATGCGGGGTCACCCCTAAGGGCAATATCCAAGAAATAGATTTTGGATTTTTGCCATTCATAGGTGAAATTCACCCCATTCTCACTTTCATTCAAATAATCAACAAACCTCTTAGCTGTTGTATCATCAGAAGACCAGATAATTAACAGATCATTAATAAAGCGTTTATAAAATTGAATATGTGAGGCAAACGGATTACTATCTGCATAAACAAAGTTTATCTCAAGCCACCCCTTAAAATGTTTGCCTATGAGGAGGCACATTTTACCCCCATGGCTGTGCCTTGTTTCTGCAGATAGTAAACTCTTTCAAATAAAAAATAATTGTGTTTGAGTAAAAAAGTAATAACCCTTACAATATATTCAATGGTTAAACTGTCCATATTGTATCAAAATTCCAGAAAGTATCTGACGGCTAAAATACAGAGATTATGTGGTATGCTAGAATATAGTGACATCACATCTATTGTGAGCCAGCTACATTCAATAGTCAAATCCACATCCTCAATAAGTTGAAGTACATGAGTGGTGTCTTTGATATGACTGTGTAGGGAGGATACAATTGGTGGTAAGATGGCATCCAACCATTCTGACAAAGGCTCTAAAAGCGAGCCTATGCCAGAAACAATTTGACGTCCCTTAACTTCATCCAGGCTTTTGTGCACTTTGGGCAAGTGATGTAAAATTGGGATTACTGGGTTAGATACATACAAATACTTTAGAGTATCATCATCCAACATGCCCAAGTGCTTTCCATTATCTAATATGTCATACAGATCTCTTTGGAACTTTTTTGTGGGATCAGCTGGTAAAACGTGATATGTAGTGGAGTCCCCTAACTGTCTTTTGGCTTCCATGATATATGCTTCTTTGTCCAAGAGTATAACGCTCCCTCCCTTGTCAGAATGTTTGATTACTAATGATTCATCATTTTTGAGAACACTTTTTTTCATTAACTGAAAAGTTATGGTTGCCCGGTCTCTTGGTACTATACAAAGAAGTAAGATTATCAACCACCCTCTTGTGGTACAGCTCCAAGATTTTCCCTCTACTATGTATAGGGTAAAATGTGGATGCCTGTCTAAATTTTGGAAGTATATCCAATGGAGTTTCATTCGGTATAATGGACTCAGCTTGTAGGCTCTCTAATACTGTAAGATCACAGGTGTCCTGAAAATTGCTGTCATTAACAAGTTTAGATGAGGAATCTGGAATTAAATTATCAGCCTGTTCTGCATTCACATCTGATTGAAAATGTTTGTGCAGAGTAAGCTTTCTAATAAATCTGTTCACATTCACTATCGTGTTGAACAAGTTAAAATTAGTATTTGGACAGAAGCCCAAACCATAGTTCAATACTTTTATTTCAGTTGGCGTAAGTGTATGTGAAGACAGATTTATTACACTTCCTAAGCAGAGTGCTTCCCATTTTTGGTCTCCCTGAGTGAGTACCTGTGTTTGCTCACACTGTCTATTCCTTCCCCTGTTGGTTGTTTCAGGACTGCCTGAAAAACCTGAGTTTTATGTGTATTTGCACTATTCAGTGTAATACTTGTCACTGTATTGTCGGTACTGGGTTTAGTGTTTATCATATAATGTTTCTGTATATAAGTATGCTTACATCCACATGTACTGAGTAAAGTTTTATATGCAAAATATATTAAGTAATTTTAAAACATTACCACTGTATGTAAAATCGACATTATATTGCACTGTTATGGGTATAATGCAGAAATGATTTATGGTAATCCCTGTATTTGCAATTATAACTCTTTATGAGTTTCTAAACTCTACGACATATATTATATGTGTATCCCTTTATCATTGTAAATTGCCCTCTCTTGGGGTTTAAATGGGAGTATGTCTGACTCCCTTTTAGCCAATGATTGTGCAGAGTTATACTTTTAAATGCCCCTTTCCAAGTATCCAGCATGTCTATGATTACGGCACAACGCCAAAACTAGTAAGACCAGCTGTCTCCTGTTTCCTGTGCTGGTGGTTATTATATTTTTTATCCTGTTTTGTCTAATAAAGTTTTTTGGATTTTTAACCAGTCAAGAGATCCGAGTTTCTTCTTTGCTGATTATGTATATGTATGTAAGTATACATACAGTGCCCCCCACTAATATTTGCACCCTTGGTAAATATGAGCAAAGAAGGCTGTGAAAATTTCATTTAAATAACACTGTGCTCATGCATGTGGAGGTATTTAAGAGTCGGCACTAATTGCCTGAAATGCAATTCTGTCAAAAGATCTGAGATAAGGAGGCAGTCTGCAGATACAAGGTAATCACAGAGGTAAAAAGTGTTGGTTATGCAAAACTGGGGAATAGTAAATAAAGGGATTATCTATCTTTTTAAACAATAAATTTTTTGTTTACTATCCCTTTAAGAGTAAAACAAACACTGTGATCTCTCTTGCTAACAATAGCACTCCACTCATAATCTAGCCCTCTGCGTTTTTCGTGCATTAAAGATGATTGACACCTAAATTAATGGCTGTAATAATAACCAAAATCGTGGTCAATGTTATTTTAAAGAATTATGCACAACATATTTTAACTAAGCTGTATAACTGATATGACACATAATTAATTTATTTGATGCACCACCAAATGATCAATTGTAATAAATACATAGGGCCCCAATTATTAAATGCTAGATGAAAAAGTCTAACTCTTGGGAACCTCTTCCACCCGGACATGCGGCAAGCAGTCAGCGTCCATAAAAACGGCATTATGATGAAAATAACTCTACATTTCCAAAACCCATTCCAGTATATCATAATTTAAATGCAAAGTGCCTTTCACAGTTTTTCCTGTAGTTTTCAAATTTGATGCCATTTTGGAACATTACCATCCTTGCTTGGGGGCAATTTGACTGCAATATTTTAATCCATCACAAAGCCTTTCAAATTAATTCTAGGGTTTTTCTAATCCAGCAGCTTTTTACTATTTAAAACCTATTCTATTATATTGAAATTGTTTTAAAAAAAAGACAAAAAAAAGACCCAGATAAGAATCACCTTATCTTGAATAAAATATTTTCACAATGAAATTCTGCTTGTTTGGAATGGGTGAAGTGTACTGTATAATTTATAAAAACACATAAGATAATGGGGCATATTTATGATTGTGCGAGCGGACATGATCCGATATAGTGGATCATGTCCGCTGCACATTGATAAATGCCGACAGCATACGCTCTCGGCATCTATCATTGCTTCAGACGTTCTTGTGAACTGCCGGTGCAATGCTGCCCCCTGCAGATCTGTGGCTAATCAGCCGCTAGCAGGGGGTGCCAATCAACCTGATCGCATTCGATCGGGTTGATTTCTGTTGATTTCTGTCCGCCGCCTCAGAGCAGGTGGACAGTTTATGGAGCAGCGGTCTTTAGCCTAAAGGCTCGCCGGAAACACGGGGCATCAAGCTCCGTATGAAGCTTGATAAATAAGCCCCAATGTCTGAAAGCCCCTTTATAATTATCACCCTTAACCTTATTATAACTTTTAATATATTTTTACAGATGCAAACAATGAAAATAGCAGATATTACATATAATTTAACCTCTAGTGTCACTTTGTACAATTTGATATTTTAAATTAAAGGGACACTGTAGCCAAAAAAAATCGTTTATGATTCAGATAGAGCATGCAATTTTAAGCAACTTTCTAATTTACTCCTATTATCAAATTGTCTTCATTTTCTTGGTATGTTTATTTGAAAAGCAAGAATGTAAGTTTAGATGCTGGCCCATTTTAGGTGAACAACCTGGGTTGTCCTTGCTGATTGGACATCACCTTTAAACAAGTGCTGTCCATGGTTCTGAACCCACAGTTTGCTGGCTCCTTAGCTGAGATGCCTTCTTTTCAAATAAAGATTACAAGAGAATGAAGAAAAATTGATAATAGAAGTAAATTAGAAAGTTGCTTACAATTACATGCTCTATCTGAATCATGAAAGAAAAAAATGGGTTCAGTGTCCCTTTAAGGATAAATTAAACTCTACATTTAACCTCCCTGTAAAATGTTCAATGAAGGAAATTAAATTCCATTATTTATTTTGCTTTCTTTACTGTAAAATACATTAAAAGTTTTCTTCCTCCTTAAGAGGCTGGTATGCCCTATCATACATAAACATGGGGAAATTTACCTAAGCTTGACACATTCTACAAAATGATTTGTTAGCTTAGAAAACAAGCTCAGTCATTTTTATCTGTCCCTAACTGGCCCCAGAAAAAAGGACCAGAAACATTAATTAAACAGGTGTTTTAAAAGGGGTACACATACAGGCCCATTTATCAAAGGGCTTGCGGACCTGATCCGACACTGCAGATCAGGTCCGCAAGACCTCGCTAAATGCGGAGAGCAATACGCTCTCCGCATTTAACATTGCACCAGCAGCTCACAAGAGCTGCTGGTGCAACGCCGCCCCCTGCTGACTCGGCCGCCAGCAGGGAGCTGTCAATCAACCCGATCGTATTTGATCGGGTTGATGTCCGGCGATTCCTGTCCGCCTGTTCAGAGCAGGCGGACAGGGTTATGGAGCAGCGGTCTTTAGACCGCTGCTTCATAAGTTGTGTTTCTGGCGAGTCTGAAGACTCGCCAGAAACACGGCCCTTCAAGCTCCGTACGGAGCTTGATAAATGGGCCTGCTAATCTGCTCTTGATTTGCAAAACTGTGGTAATAGGTATAACAAAAAAAATAAAAAAGATTTTAAAATGTGTGTTTTGCTTACAGCAACACCATGCGCCCACACACACACACGCACCGCACACACAGACTACACACTACACACACCACACACACAAGACACAATACACACACATAACACAAAACAAACACGTACAAACATACACACACACACACATATATATATATATATATAAACACACACACACATCGCACACAGACTACACACCACGCACCACACACAACACACAATACACACACACATAACATACACACATAAATACAAAAATATTATTCGATTTGTTTAATATAAAGATGTAAAATCTCTTTGTTTAACTATCTTAATACATTCACAGGTTGTTGTTGTTGAGCGAGGTGCAGCAATAAGGGAACATTAATGTATGCTTGACAATAAGCAGAATATACGGAAATATTATAATAACTTTTAAAAGATTACATATTTACAAATTAAAAAAGGGATAATGTTTGCAATTTAATTATGTATTATTATATTGTAACTTGGTTATATCTAATTATGTTGTTCTTTACAAAAAATGTAAATTAATTTAATACTCTGTATAATTCATATAATCTATAAATTTAAAATGCAATTATATTTTGATTTAACCACTTTACGTCCATTGGTTATCATAATAAAGTCTGTTATACATTACAGTGATGGTAATACATTTGGAACATGTAAACATACACTTACACAAGTAAATACAACTACAGACTATTTTCTGCTGAAACCTATTTAGTAAATAAATAATTCTTATGTAACAATTTAAATACGTTTCCTTTTTACCATTTAACTCAATAAAGAATCATTATTTTGTATGAATCTACAGTATGTTTATTTTATTTAGAATTCCTGCACCATTGATATCTTTGAATACGCAACAATTGTAACAATCTTATTTGCGCACAAATGTCTTCTAGTATTAAATAGTGTATGAGAACTCACACTTAATTCAGTATTGTTCCTTTGTTATGAATTTGGTACTCCTTTCAGATTCTACTAGATTCAATTGTGAAAAATATTGATTACAAATGAGAATCCATTTCTTGAAGACATCAAATGTTTACAATTCCATATTAACATGAAAAATAAAAGCACATAATTTGTAGATGTTGAGGTTCTGATGTGACTACTGAAGTATGCATGCCATGCCAAGATACATATGGCATTTATATGGTTAATAAGTGTTGAGGATGTATTCTGATGACAATCAGTTGTTGTCACAGATGTAAATAAGTATTTCCCTTGCACAGTGAACAAAGCAGTTACTTGAATAGAGCTTTACTGTAACTTTAAGAGGTGTGAATGGGTTATTTTATCAGTAAACTTCAGGTGACTTCCCAGTTTATTTTTCCAGAACAGGTGACTACCTAACTAACTAATGTTAATTAGTGAGCTTAGCTTTAGCCACTATGAACTTTAATCACTTCCTGTGTGTGGGAGGTAGTAGGAGGGCAGTGTCCTGGGAGGCAGAGGACAGACAGAGGCCAAAAGAACCAGTACGCTTGGCATCACACACAGGGGCCAAAAGAAATTGTTGAAGTAGGGCAGGATAGCAATTACCCCCAGGTGACTAACATCTTGAGAGGAAAAATATGGCTAGGTGAGATCACTGGCATTGGTGCACCCCTACCACTCTAGACTTGTTCACAAAAATAGGTTTGAAGATAAGCTATGCAAGTAAATAATATAGGGCGGTTTGATATGCACAGTGACACCATGTCTTCAAGATGCTGGTGCCTTACAAAGAGCTTGGGAGGGGCAGATGATAGATCTGCATTCTTATGGACCGGTGTGTGAGTTTGTTAGGCCCGGGTGTCATCTGCTGGGGGCTGGTCCCTTATACAGAGCCTGTGAGGTGCAGCTCTGCATGGTTATGGTGAGTGAGTCTGTATGGGTATAATGTGCTTGGGGCTGATACAGAGCTTAAGAGGGCCAGATCTGCATGTGTACGGTTAGTGTGTGACTCACACACTCACCATAAGCATGCAGATCTGCCCCTCCTAGGCTCGGTATATAGAACCAGCCTACAGCACATTACACCCAGTGAGACTCACAGACATGTATTTTAAACAGCTTTATTCTATTCTTTGCTATGTTTTACTTGCCTTTTGTATTTATTTATATAGCAAATCTAACATTTGAAAGGGGTTGGTATTGTGGGAAGGCAGGGTCAGATTGTACAGTACAACAGTTGTCAGTCCACCCCTGGCCCGCAAATAAATTGTTCAACAATGCTGATACTTTTTTACTGACCACATCTTCATGTGGTGATATCAGCCAGTGCTCTCATACTTTTGCCTAGATAACTAGTAGAGTGCTATTGATAGCACAGGGAGTACTACTTAAAACCTGGAGTAATGTCCTCCTGACAGTGAGAGGACACATACTCAGACAGTAAAGTGGTTTGCTTAAAAACTTGTGTAAGTCTGTGTGTTTAAATAAAAAGATTATTGGGAGAGTTAATGCGTGTGTGTGTATAAATCTTTGTGTTTATTTGTGGGTGTATGAGTAAGTGTCCATGTGTTTCAGAGTGTATACATATTTCTGTATGTGTGTGTCAGTTTGTGTGCATGTGCCTGTATGTAGGAGGGGTGTTTTTATATGTATATGAAGGTATTTGTAGCTGCTGTGCCTAAAGATCTGATGATCTAAAAACATGCCAGACTGGAGAGAAATCACAGAAAAAAATTATATTGTATTTATGTAATCATTTCACCCAAACCAAAGAGATAAAGGCCTCTAGTTATTAAGCTCCGTAAGCAGTTATGAAGCAGCGGTCACAAAGACCGCTGCTCCATAACCTGTCCGTCTGCTCTGAGCAGGCGGACAGACATCGCCGGAAATCAACCCGATCGAGTATGATCGGGATGATTGACACCCCCCTGCTGGCGGCCTATTGGCCGCGAGTCTGCAGGGGGCGGCGTTGCACCAGCAGCTCTTGTGAGCTGTTGGTGCAATGCTGAATACAGCGAGCGTATTGCTCGCCGTATTCAGCGAGGTCTGTCGGACCTGATCCGCACTGTCGGATCAGGTCCGACAGACCTTGATAACTTGGGGCCAAAGTAATGAATTTAAAAAATATTTCCCGAAATTATATTTTTTTGGTGCTTATGATCTAACAATTAGTATTTTTTTTTGGGACCCAATACAGTTCCAAAAATGTATCTGGATAAATTAACAGATATAACCGATCAATTTACAGAGTCAGAAATAAAGTTTTTTCTTTTAAAAAAAGGAACCAGGCCCTTGATCAGTTACCAAATGAGTTCTTTAAAATTATGTCACATGATATAAAAAATAGATTAGTATTATTTAACTGTTATTTTGTGGAAGGGAAGCCAACGCCCTATAATGTTACTAGATCTTTGACAATGCTTATACTTTAAAAGGGAATTTTCCAGAACATCTAGATAATTCTCATCTAATCTCACCTCCTAATGCACATGACAAAATACTCGCTAGACTTAAAAAAGTTTTAAAGGAATTTATGCATGTTGATCAAACAGGACTTATGGCAAGTAGGAATTTAGCCACAAATATTCTTAAATTATTACTGAAACTTGAATATATTTGGAGAAAATTTAAAGAAATAGAACCTACGTCCAATGTAGATGCGGCCCGGAGTGAATTGGGACCATTTATTTATTTCTTTGTATAGTTTTGAATTTTCCCGTAATCTCCTTAATTATATAAATTCTGTAATGACTGATTTTCAGTTGCATAGAGGCACTTGTTAAAGATGTGCTTTCTCTCCCATTCTATTTAATATTGCAATTGAACCATTGGGAATCATGTTAAGGAAATAAATAAATTGAGGGAATTCAAATCCCCCAGGTATCACTATGAGGCCGAATTATCAAGCCGTCAACTGTGCTGCATTCGCCGGGACCAATACGCTTGCCTAACATCGCGGCCGCGGACCTGAATACGCTCTCAATATTTATAAAAAAGATGTCAAAAAGCCGCGCACCAAGTACAGGGCGATGAGCAGCAGACTGTTGTTAACTAACAGTTATCGATCTCGCTGCTATTCGGCTTTTTCCCAACTTTATTTATACCCTGTCACTACACACCGCCACTATACTAAAATGTTTAACCCCTATCCCGCTGCTCCCGGACCCCACCGCAACTAAAGAAAAGTATTAACCCCTAACCCTCCACTCCCGGAGCCCATCGCAATTCTAATAAAGTTATTAACCCCTATCCCTCCGCTCCCGGAGCCCACCGCAACTCTAATAAAGTTATTAACCCCTATCCCTCCACTCCCAGAGCCCACCACAAATCTAATAAAGTTATTAACCCCTATCCCTCCGCTCCCGGAGCCCACAGCAACTCTAATAAAGTTATTAACCCCTATCCCTCCGCTCCCAGAGCCCACCTCAACTCTAATAAAGTTATTAACCCCATCCCTCCGCTCCTAGTGCCCACTGCAACTCTAATAAAGTTATTAACCCCTATCCCTCCGCTCCCGGACCCCTCCACAACTAAATAAATGTATTAACCCCTAAATCCCTGGCCTCCCACATCACTACGACTTACTAAACCTATTAACCCCTAAACCGCCAGCCCCCCACATCACCAAAAACTAAATTAAGCTATTAACCCCTAAACCTAACAACCCGCTAACTTTACATTAAATATTAACTCATCCCTATCTTATAAAAAAATTAAACTTACCTTTAGAATTAAAATAAACTATATTAAATTACAAATTAACCTACCCTAACTATTATCCTACAATTACATTAAGCTATATTAAACTATTAATTAACCTACCCTAACTATTATACTAAAATTACATTAAACTAACAATTAAATTAACTATATTACATATTTAAAAACCTAACCCTACTCAAGTTATTTAAATCTACTATAAAGAATTACTAAGTTACAAAAAAATAACAACTAAGTTACACAAAATAAAAACCACTAAGTTACACAAAATAAAAAACACTGTTACACAAAATAAAAAAGAAATGATCAAATATTTAAACTAATTACACCTAATTAAATAGCCCTATCAAAATAAAAAAGCCCCCCAAAATAAAAAAAAAACCCTAGCCTACAATAAACTACCAATGGCCCTTAAAAGGGCCTTTTGTGGGGCATTGCCCCAAAGAAATCAGCTCTTTTACCTGTAAAATAAATACAAATACTGCCCCAACAGTAAAACCCACCACCCACACAACTAAACCCCCAAATAAAAACCTATCTAAAAAACCTAAGCTCCCCATTACTCTGAAAATGGCATTTGGATGGGCATTGCCCTTAAAAGGGCATTTAGCTATTTTTCAGCCCAAACCCTAAGCTAAAAATAAAACCCACCCAATAAACCCTTAAAAGAACCTAACACTAACCCCCGAAGATCAACTTAAAGACATCCATCCTCATCCAAGCAGCAGAAGTCCTCAGCAAAGCCGGCAGAAGTCTTCATCCAACCGGGCAGAAGTCTTCATCCAACCGGGCAGAAGTCTTCATCCAGTTGGCATTAGACATGTGCGATTCGGTTCGGTCCAAATCCAAATTCGGACGAATTTTGTCGAATTCGGAATACGGATTGATTCGAATTTCCGAATTGCGGCAGTGCCGAATCTACTGAATAAATCCAAATCGATTCGAATTTATTCAGATGGATTCGGATGGCCATGTATTATCCTAGCATTGTACAGTATACTAGTGTAATACACAGCACATCCCACTTAACAGTGCCGAAATTCCGAAAAATCAGAATCGATTTGAACCGAATCGAACCAAATCCAACCGAATTTCACATGAATCTGAATGAATCCGAAACGAATTCATTCGATTTCTTCTGAATTCGAATTGATCTGAACCGAAATTCGAATCGGTCCGAATCGATCCGAAACTAACTGAATTTTTCGCGACTGCACATGTCTAGTTGGCAACTTCTATCTTCATCCATCCGGTGTGGAGCGGCTCCATCTTCAAGACATCCGGAGCGGAGCATCCTCTTCTTACGACGTCTGTTGCAGAATAAAGTTTCCTTTAAATGACGTTATCCAAGATGCCGTCCATTACATTCTGATTGGCTGATAGAATAGGATTGAGGATTGCAACAGCCAATAGGATTTTTTCCACCTTAATTCCTACTGACTGATAGAATTCTATCAGCCAATCGGAATGTAAGGGACGCCATCTTGGATGATGTCATTTAAAGGGAAACTTCATTCTGCAAGAGTCGTCGTAAGAAGAGGATGCTCCGCGCCGGATGTCTTGAAGATGGAGCCGCTCCGTGCCGGATGGATGAAGATAGAAGATGCCGTCTGGATGAAGACTTCTGCCCGCTTGGAGGAAGACTTCGGCTGGATTCGCTGAGGACTTCTGCCGCTTGGATGAGGATGGATGTCCGGTCTTCGAAAACTGTAAGTGGATCTTCGGGGGTTAGTGTTAGCTTTTTTTATGGGTTTATTGGGTGTGTTTTCATTTTATTTTAGGGACTTTGGGCTGAAAAAGAGCTAAATGCCCTTTTAAGGGCAATGCCCATACAAATTCCCTTTTCAGGGCAATGGGGAGCTTAGTTTTTTTAGATAGGTTTTTATTTGGGGGGGTTGGTTGTGTGGGTGGTGGGTTTTACTGTTGGGGGGTGTTTGTATTTTATTTTACAGGTAAAAGAGCTGATTTCTTTGGGGCAATGCCCCGCAAAAGGCCTTTTTAACGGCCATTGGTAGTTTATTGTAGACTAAGGATTTTTTTTATTTTGGGGGGCTTTTTTATTTTGATAGGGCTATTAGATTAGGTGTAATTAGTTTAAATATTTGATCATTTCTTTTTTATTTTGTGTAACTTAGTGTTTTTTATTTTGTGTAACTTAGTGTTTTTTCTTTTGTGTAACTTAGTTGTTATTTTTTTGTAACTTAGTAATTATTTATAGTAGATTTAAATAACTTGAGTCCGGATAGGTTTCAAAATATGTTATATAGTTAATTTAATTGTTAGTTTAATGTAATTTTAGGATAATAGTTAGGGTAGGCTAATTATTAGTTTAATATAGTTTAATGTAATTTTAGTATAATAGTTAGGGTAGGTTAATTAATAGTTTAATATAGTTTATTTTAATTCTAAAGGTAAGTTTAAATTTATTATAAGATAGGGATGAGGTAATTATAATGTAAAGTTAGCGGGTTGTTAGGTTAAGGGTTAATAGCTTAATTTAGTTTATTGCGATGTGGGGGACTGGCAGTTTAGGGGTAATAGGTTTAGTAAGTGGTAGTGATGTTGGAGGCCAGGGGTTTAGGGGTTAATAAATTTATTTGGTTGAGGAGGGGTCCGGGAGCGGCAGGATAGGGGTTAATACATTTATTTAGTTGTGGAGGGGTCCAGGAGCGGCGGAATAGGGGTTAATAACATTATGCAGGTAGTATTTACCACAACACATATACAGTGGCACCACAACGGCAGCTTTTTCTATAATTGCAGTGAGTAACAAACACTAAAATAATGTTTCTATACTTATAGTAGCAGAAAAGGTGGTGCTGTGCAGTTGTACAATATACTGAACCAAAAAAGAGGGAGAGACCTCTCTAAAGACTGCACATATAGCACTCTGTGCCTGGACTTGTAGTGGAGAAATTGGGAATGTTAAAATATTACTTTTATTTTGTACATTAAAATTAAACACTCAATTAAAAACAACCTAAGAGTAGTAGGCCTATTCCTTAATCCTCTGTAAGCCTTTGATATATCTTAAGTGCTTAGAAGGAAATTGTGTAGGCGGGAAGTTATATGTGAGACCACTCAGTAATTTTGCTGGAAATAAAGGGTTAATATTCTTGTGTCAAATACACTTATATCTAGGTATCTTAATAGGCTAAAGTTCTGTCCTTGGATATAGGAGTTAGGTTCAATGCTCGTGGCGCTCAGTGAACTCAGAAATAAACATAGAAATTGTTTAAATACTTCACTTTATTAATATATGCAACTTCATTTTGCGTTATACTTGGGTATAGGATGTTAAGATTTTCAGAATATTCAGATTGCACGTGACAGTTTGTGAATCTGTTTATTCTGGTTGTATCTTTGAAATTCAAATGTGTGTTATAAATCTCCTTAAGTCAACTTGTTTCCACTGTGTATTTGTTTATCATCAAAATAAATTGTTTAGAATCTCTGTGTAGTCCAGTTGATTTATTTGCATACAGAATATTAGCAAAGTAATGTGATGTTAATTTCTGTTTAATAGTTTGTCTTGCGTCTAGGATATCAATGATCCTGTACCTAGCATTAAGGTTGTTACCATATTATCTAAGCACCACATTCACATATGAAATACTTGTTGGATGAAGTTATTTTAAAAGAAGGGATATATTTACTCCTTCTATTAAATCCAATACTTGTGATATTAGTGTGCACTTATAAATGGCTAGGTGTAATAGAGTTCTTGCGCTTGATGACTCAGCCAGTATAAATGTGCTGTATATTAATAACTATTGAGATAATAAAATGCACAAATGTTACATATAAATTATTATCTAATTGTTTCTTCATATAGAGGTGACCGTAATAATTGTGCTTTGGATTACACAAATAAGTAACTAACTTTCCTTGTTAGTATGTATCCGCTCTATTATACAGCTATAGCGGTATTATAATTTTGTTGCCCCTCTTACTGCAATGTTATGTATATCCTTTGTTCACTCTTATAGTTATTTGATATCACGTGTGATTCAGTGTCACACTAAGATTATTGCATCGTGATTGGTGTAAAATACTCTAGTACCGGATACTTATATTCTAGACTTAATTTATCACAAGCAAACAGATAAATTCGCTCTAGTTAGTTAGATAGATTTAGTTTTGGCATACATGCACCCTTAACTAAACTAGTATGATTTTGGTTGATGCATTATTGAAATAATAGCTAGAAGGTTTGAATTATTAATATAGCAGCAAACGTTAGAGAGTTCACCGGTAAAAAGGTTTCTCTGACTATGAGTACAACTGAGCGTAAAATTTCCCCCAGTGCGGTTACCTCCTAGTAAATAGCCTATTACAAGTAACCCTTTGTTAAATCATATTGTATCATTATGCAGGTGTCGGCAAGGTCCGGTAGCAGGGGGACAGGGGTTAATATATTTTATGTAGGTGGCGGCGATGTCGGGGCGGCAGATTAGGGGTGTTTAGACTCGGGGCTTATGTTAGGGTTTTAGGTGTAAACATTACTTTTATTCTATCATAGAAATCCATGGGTATCGGGCAGCAGCGAAAATAAGCTTTCACTGCTTTCAGGCTCCCATTGATTCCTATGGCATCTGCGGCCTCCAGGGTGGCGGATTGAAAACCAGGTACGCTGGGCCGGAATAGTGGTGAGCGTACCTGTTAGAAGTTTGATAAATGGCAAAAGTTGTCAGATAGTGCAGAATTTGTATTCATTACATCTATAATGACGTAAGTATTGATCTGTGTCGGATTGAGACCGGCGGATCGTATGTTACGTCACAAATTTTCAACTTTTGCCGGTCTGTAGGCTTTGATAAATAAGGCAAATCAGGCTCGCAACAATTACACTGCAGATTTCCAGCGTATTTGCGGTTGACGGCTTGATAAATATCCCTCTATATGTGAATGGATTTAGTGATACATCTACAACATTCTAGAAGAAATATCCCAATTATTTTTTCAGGTTTTAAATCCATCTTGCAAAAACCACAGATCATGTCTGTTATTAAGAATAAAAATTCTGGAAAAAAAACCCTTCCATTTTAGGAAATAAATAAAAATGTAACTTATTTAGAAATAAATATTTGAAAGCATCTAGTTGATTTGTATTTATTGAATTATAGAGAAACTTTTAACTTATAAAGCCAGATCAACACTTAAAGGAAGAGGAAACCCCAAAAATGTGTTTCATGATTCAGATAGAACATTCAATTTTAAACAACTTTCCAATATAAGGGCTTGATTACAAGTGGAGAGCTAAATTATCGTGTACCTGCAAATGCACACATTTGCCGTTTTGGGGTTGGGGGATAATTAAACAGACATTACAAGTGGCTGGTTATTGCTACTGCAAGCTTGCGGTAGAAATTAGTGCTCAGAAAATTAACCAGAGATCAGATCTCTGGTAAATTTTCTAAAAGTGTCCCAAATGCCCTCAAAATAGAGGGCATTTTATTTTTTTATTTTTTTTAAATGTAGTATTTTTTTATTTATTTTTTTACTGCACTAGGCAGTTTTTTAGGTCTAAAGTGGGTGGGAGTGGGTTGTTAGAAAAAAAACGGCACTGAAAAGTGCATTTTCCCAGTAAATATATATGTATATGCTTATATACATATATTTATGTGTTAATATATGTATGTACACATATTAACACATAAATATATATCTATATCAGCATATACATATACATTTATATTTGCTGCCCATCACTGTGCGACTTATCCCCTTTGCTGCGCGAGGTTCTGATGCCGTCACTGACGACATCAGAACAAGGTTCCCATTGGAGCCTATGGCCTAGATTTGGAGTTTGGCGTTAGCCGTGAAAACCAGCGTTAGAGGCTCCTAACGCTGGTTTTAGGCTACCTCCGGTATTTGGAGTCACTCAAAATAGGGTCTAACGCTCACTTTTCAGCCGCGACTTTTCCATACCGCAGATCCCCTTACGTCAATTGCGTATCCTATGTTTTCAATGGGATCTTTCTAACTCCGGTATTTAGAGTCGTGTCTGAAGTGAGCGTTAGACATCTAACGACAAAACTCCAGCCGCAGGAAAAAAGGCAGTAGTTAAGAGCTTTCTGGGCTAAAGCTGGTTTATAAAGCTCTTAACTACTGTACTCTAAAGTACACTAACACCCATAAACTACCTATGTACCCCTAAACCGAGGTCCCCCCACATCGCCGACACTCGATTAAAATTTTTTAAACCCTAATCTGCCGACCGCCACCTACGTTATACTTATGTACCCCTAATCTGCTGCCCCTAACACCGCCGACCCCTATATTATATTTATTAACCCCTAACCTGCCCCCCACAACGTCGCAGCCAGCTACCTAAATAATTAACCCCTAATCTGCCGACCGCAAAGCGCCGCCACCTACGTTATACTTATGTACCCCTAATCTGCTGCCCCTAACACCGCCGACCCCTATATTATATTTATTAACCCCTAATCTGCCCCCCTCAACGTCGCCTCCACTTGCCTACACTTATTAACCCCTAATCTGCCGAGCGGACCACACCGCTGTTATTATAAAGTTATTAACCCCTAATCCACCTCACTAACCCTATAATAAATAGTATTAACCCCTAATCTGCCCTCCCTAACATCGCCGACACCTAACTTCAATTATTAACCCCTAATCTGCCGACTGGAACTCACCGCTATTCTAATAAATGTATTAACCCCTAAAGCTAAGTCTAACCCTAACACTAACACCCCCCTAAGTTAAATATAATTTAAATCTAACGAAATTAATTAACTCTTATTAAATAACTTATTCCTATTTAAAGCTAAATATTTACCTGTAAAATAAATCCTAATATAGCTACAATATAAATTATAATTATATTATAGCTATTTTAGGATTAATATTTATTTTACAGGTAACTTTGTATTTATTTTAACCAGGTACAATAGCTATTAAATAGTTAAGAACTATTTAATAGCTAAAATAGTTAAAATAATTACAAAATTACCTGTAAAATAAATCCTAACCTAAGTTACAATTAAACCTAACACTACACTATCAATAAATTAATTAAATAAACTACCTACAATTACCTACAATTAACCTAACACTACACTATCAATAAATTAATTAAATACAATTCCTACAAATAAATACAATTAAATAAACTAGCTAAAGTACAAAAAATTAAAAAGAACTAAGTTACAAAAAATAATTTTTTTTTTACAAACATAAGAAAAAAATTACAACAATTTTAAACTAATTACACCTACTCTAAGCCCCCTAATAAAATAACAAAGCCCCCCAAAATAAAAAAATGCCCTACCCTATTCTAAATTACTAAAGTTCAAAGCTCTTTTACCTTACCAGCCCTGAACAGGGCCCTTTGCGGGGCATGCCCCAAGAAATTCAGCTCTTTTGCCTGTAAAAAAAAACATACAATACCCCCCCCCCAACATTACAACCCACCACCCACATACCCCTAATCTAACCCAAACCCCCCTTAAATAAACCTAACACTAAGCCCCTGAAGATCATCCTACCTTGTCTTCACCTCACCGGGTATCACACCGATCCGTCCAGAAGAGCTCCTCCGATGTCCTGATCCAAGCGGCAGCATCCTGAAGACCTCCGACCTGATCGGAACAGCCAATAGAATGCGAGCTCAATCTGATTGGCTGATTGGATCAGCCAATCGGATTGAACTTGATTCTGATTGGCTGATTCCATCAGCCAATCAGAATATTCCTACCTTAATTCCGATTGGCTGATAGAATCCTATCAGCCAATCGGAATTCGAGGGACGCCATCTTGGATGACGTCATTTAAAGGAACCGTCATTCGTCGTTCAGTTGTCGGCCAGGATGGATGTTCCGCGTCGGAGGTCTTCAGGATGCTGCCGCTTCGCTCCGGATGGATGCCGCTTGGATGAAGACTTCAATCGGATGGAAGACCTCTTCTGCCCCGCTTGGATGAAGACTTCAGCCGGATCATGGACCTCTTCAGCCCCCCGCTTGGGCTTGGATCAGGACATCGGAGGAGCTCTTCTGGACGGATCGGTGTGATACCCGGTGAGGTGAAGACAAGGTAGGATGATCTTCAGGGGCTTAGTGTTAGGTTTATTTAAGGGGGGTTTGGGTTAGATTAGGGGTATGTGGGTGGTGGGTTGTAATGTTGGGGGGGGGTATTGTATGTTTTTTTTTACAGGCAAAAGAGCTGAGTTTCTTGGGGCATGCCCCGCAAAGGGCCCTGTTCAGGGCTGGTAAGGTAAAAGAGCTTTGAACTTTAGTATGTTAGAATAGGGTAGGGCATTTTTTTATTTTGGGGGGCTTTGTTATTTTATTAGGGGGCTTAGAGTAGGTGTAATTAGTTTAAAATTGTTGTAACTTTTTTCTTATGTTTGTAAATATTTTTTTATTTTTTGTAGCTTAGTTCTTTTTTATTTTTTGTACTTTAGCTAGTTTATTTAATTGTATTTATTTGTAGGAATTGTATTTAATTAATTTATTGATAGTGTAGTGTTAGGTTAATTGTAGGTAATTGTAGGTAGTTTATTTAATTAATTTATTGATAGTGTAGTGTTAGGTTTAATTGTAAATTAGGTTAGGATTTATTTTACAGGTAATTTTGTAATTATTTTAACTATTTTAGCTATTAAATAGTTCTTAACTATTTAATAGCTATTGTACCTGGTTAAAATAAATACAAAGTTACCTGTAAAATAAATATTAATCCTAAAATAGCTATAATATAATTATAATTTATATTGTAGCTATATTAGGATTTATTTTACAGGTAAATATTTAGCTTTAAATAGGAATAAGTTATTTAATAAGAGTTAATTAATTTCGTTAGATTTAAATTATATTTAACTTAGGGGGGTGTAAGTGTTAGGGTTAGACTTAGCTTTAGGGGTTAATACATTTATTAGAATAGCGGTGAGCTCCAGTCGGCAGATTAGGGGTTAATAATTGAAGTTAGGTGTCGGCGATGTTAGGGAGGGCAGATTAGGGGTTAATACTATTTATTATAGGGTTAGTGAGGCGGATTAGGGGTTAATAACTTTATTATAGTAGCGCTCAGGTCCGCTCGGCAGATTAGGGGTTAATAAGTGTAGGCAGGTGGAGGCGACGTTGTGGGGGGCAGATTAGGGGTTAATAAATATAATATAGGGGTCGGTGGTGTTAGGGGCAGCAGATTAGGGGTACATAGGGATAATGTAAGTAGCGGCGGTTTACGGAGCGGCAGATTAGGGGTTAATAATAATATGCAGGGGTCAGCGATAGCGGGGGCGGCAGATTAGGGGTTAATAAGTGTAAGGTTAGGGGTGTTTAGACTCGGGGTATATGTTAGAGTGTTAGGTGCAGACGTAAGAAGTGTTTCCGCATAGCAAACAATGGGGTTGAGTTAGGAGCTGAACGCGGCTTTTTTGCAGGTGTTAGGTTTTTTTTCAGCTCAAACAGCCCCATTGTTTCCTATGGGAGAATCGTGCACGAGCACGTTTTTGAGGCTGGCCGCTTGCGTAAGCAACTCTGGTATCGAGAGTTGAAGCTGCGTTAAAAATGCTCTACGCTCCTTTTTTGGAGCCTAAAGCAGCCTTTATGTGGACTCTCAATACCAGAGTTATTTTTATGGTGCGGCCAGAAAAAAGCTGGCGTTAGTTTTTCGGGTTGTTACCAACAAAACTCCAAATTTAGCCGTATGAAAGCAAGCTCTCATGAGCGCAATTATTCCCAGCAATGCAAAGGCAAGGTTGTGTTCGTATTGCTGTTAACCTTTAATACCAGCGCACATCAGCGTGCGCTGGTATTACAAAGTGGAGAGCCAATATTGCTTTCTTTAAAGCGATATTTAGTGCTCCACTTGTAATCTGGCCTTAAATCTATTATCAGATTTGCTTCATTCTTTATCCTTTGCTGAATAAACAGCAGTGCACTACTGGCAGCCAGCTGAACACATCTAGTTAACTAATCAGAAGAGGAAAATGTGTACAGGCACCAATCAGCAGCTAGATTCCACTAGTATAGGAAATGTGTGTATTATTTTTAAACAAGGGATACCAAGGCCCATATTTATCAAGCTCCGTACGGAGCTTGAAGGGCCGTGTTTCTGGCGAGTCTTCAGACTCGCCAGAAACACAAGTTATGAAGCAGCGGTCTAAAGACCGCTGCTCCATAACCCTGTCCGCCTGCTCTGAGCAATTGGCCGCGAGTCAGCAGGGGGCGGCGTTGCACCAGCAGCTCTTGTGAGCTGCTGGTGCAATGTTAAATGCGGAGAGCGTATTGCTCTCCGCATTTAGCGAGTTCTTGCGGACCTGATCCGCAGTGTCGGATCAGGTCCGCAAGACCTTTGATAAATTGGGGCCCAAGTGTCTTAAAATTACATTCTATTTCTAAATCATGCAAGTTTAATTTTGTGTTTCCTATCCCTTTAAGAAATGGGAAACCTTGCTATTGTAGCTATAGGGGAAAAAATAACTTTCCTAAGATCTTATTTAAGTTGCACAATATTCTTTTATTCATGTGAAGGATCTAAAATTGCTCTATTTTGCTATAGATATTTTTTTTTATAGTGGAAGAAAAAAGACTAAATTCTTATCGAAGAAATTTAAAGTTACTGGAGATCTGGTTTTTCCAAAGCTAAAATATTATAATAAAATATGTGTGAGCAAGCTAGCTGTTGTATGGGTTTTAGATCTAGATTACTATTATTTACAGGGACATGAAACCCAAAAAATGTCTTTCATGATTTTAGAAGAACATACAATTTTAAACAACTTTCCATTTTACTTCTATTATCTAATTTCCTTAATACTCTATGTATCATTTGTTGAAGGAGCAGCAATTCACTACTGGTTTCTAACTGAACACATGGGTGAGCCAATAAAAATCGTTATATACAGTATCTGCAACCACTAATTAGTAGCTAGAACCTAGGTTCTTTGCTACTCCCGAGCTTACCTAGATAAACCTTTCAGCAAAGGATAACAAGAGAACAAAGCAAATTAAATAATAGAGGTAAATTGGAAAGTTGTTCAAAATCACATGCTCTTTCTGAATCATGGGAAAAAAAACATTGTGTTTCATGTCCCTTTAAGGAAACAGACGAAGACATTGTTAAACTATTTTTATTACACTTAGAAGTTGGCATGCTCTCTTCATTTATTAAAACTATGCAGAGTAGTCAGAATAATCTTAGCCTGGCAAACTTTTTTGAAGAAAATTATAATGAATCTTTTTGTGTCACATCTATTATACGCAATTCAGATTTTACAGAAGGCATGAGCTCAAAAGTATTTAATAATCACGCTGGCCAAATAATAGATAATTGTAATAATACAATAATATCTTTTACATTTTTAAAAAAAAATGAATGTAATATAAAAAATAAAGATTTTTTGCGTACCTTCAGTTAAGGCATTATGTAGCTGAACATTTAAGAAAACATCATGGAGAATGGTCATAAAAAGTATTGGAACATTGTCTGATGTTATATACAGTATAGCTGTTATCTATTTTATAGCACCGTGGTAGAAAATACTAATGCAGTTAGGTCAGGATATATTGACTGCATAGTGAGTAGATGACAATCTGAACAATATATTAGAAAACACTCTTTTGTCATTAAGGCAAGCATTAAGAGAGTAGAAAAAATATATCAATAGCATGGAGATAATCCCGTAAAAAAATTGCACACAGCATATATGACTCCTAAAATTATCTTTAAAGTAAAGGTAAAGTTAGCTGCATATGAAAACCCCTATAGTTTGCTCTTTAACATTGCAATGCAGTCACTGTCAGCTAGATTACGAGTTGCGCGTTATGAGGAGTGCGTTAGTTACGTGTGCTTTATTTCCATTGCACACTTTTCATAACGTAGGTATTGTGAGTCTCAAAACAAGCTTGTAACGCGTTGCGGTAACACAACTACCGCGTTTATTTTTTACGCGTAATCACGCCAGCGTTAAACATTCTCCCAAAGAGATCAATGATAAATGAAAGAAGCACAGATTTTTCAGCTAACACTCAATATCGCGAGAAATACTCACTGCTCTGTCATATTACGTATACGGAATAATGCACAACAAAACACACATCAAATGTACAAACAACAATCATGCAACATAGCACATACGCATTGCACATTCACAATCGGAAAAGAAAAAGAATGCACAACATTTACACTAAACGAAGAATACATAAATACGTTACGATCTTGCAACACGGAACAAAACACGAAAAAAGAATTGCACACTCATACACAAACAAAACATTTGCATTCAAGATTACGGAACATTAGTACAAAGAAACATTTACACCACTTCACAAATACGAAACCATAACAAATATGTATTTACATTTGCAGATAATACCTTTGGACAATGTTATGCAAAACGATCACTATGACATCATCACATTATACACATTCCACAAATACTAACTCAATATGAGCATGCGCAAATTCAAGCAACTAATATACATTGCACACATACTAATTACTAACAAAGCACACCTGAACATACTTTACTTTTCAAACCGGTACATCATTAAACACTTACATAGGGTATATAAGCACGCTACAAGCATGGCTTCTTTGACTGTGTTGCTGGAGGATTTTTTGAGATTAGAGAGATTTAGCGAGTTACTGGTATTGTGAGATTTAGTGTTAGTGTGAGAGAGTGAGTTAGTTAGTGCTAGTGTGAGAGAGTGAGTTAGTTAGTGGTAGTGTGAGATAGTGAGTTAGTGTTAGTGTGAGAGTTAGTTACTAGTAGTGTGAGATAGTGAGTTAGTGGTAGTGTGAGATAGTGAGTTAGTGGTAGTGTGAGTTAGTGAGAGTGCGTTAGTGAGCGAGAGTTTGTTTGGGTGAGTGTGCGAGTGGTTTTTCTGAATACTTATATCAACACATTTACATGCAAACACATTCAATACATACATACACTTATCAATAACACTACATACACTCCATACCCCATCCCCTCTCATACTACACTTCATACCCCATTCCCTTTCATCCCATACCCCATTCCCTTTCATCCCATACCCCATTCCCTTTCATCCCATACCCCATTTCCTTTAAGCCCATACCCCATTTACTTTCATCCCATACCCCATTCCCTGTAAGCCCATACCCCATTCCCTGTAAGCCCATACCCCATTCCCTGTAAGCCCATACCCATCCCATAGTTAGCTTTTGTTTACATATCCTCATTTTAGTCTTTATCTACAGTTTTGTCTGTTTAATACCCCTTACCCTCTTTTATTTATATCCCTTTCACAATTTTTGCACTTTTTACTCTGTTATTTATTTTGACCCCCTTTCATTTGGGCACATTCACTTTTTGTTTGCATATGTCAGGAGGGGGGATAGGGAGCAGATTAGCCCAGAACTATTACAGTTCCTCAGGAATCAGTTTAGAGAAGAGATTATAGAGGAGGTCAGGCAGGAGGTTAGTCAGGAGAAAGGGAGGGGAGAGGGAAAGGGAGAGGAACAGGGCAGGAAGGTGGACAGGAAGGGGGAGAGGAAGGGGGGGAAGAAGCGGTGGGTGGACCCGGCCACTTTGTTCAAGATGAACAAGTGGCTGGGCCCAGTGGCGTGCAGTGTAGAGCTTCACAGTCCGGGAAACAGAGGCTCACATCACAGGGGAAAGCCAAGCTGAGTAGGGAGGTGAGATATACCATGGATGAGAAGGCCCCCATAGAGGCTTATATAGAGAGGGCTAGGAGGCTCCAGGCTCAGAAGGCCACTAAGGTGAAGAGGAAGCTATGGCTGGAGATCAGGGATGCCGTTAATGCAGTGGGGGTCCATAACAGAGATAGTACAGAAAGTTCAAAAACACCAGCGAGTCAAATTTATGCGCTAAAAAAGTCAAAGCTTTATTTTAAAAAGCAAATAATCATAACATCACAGCTCATCCCTTAAGCTGTCTTACGCGTTTCGGCCCCCTGGCCTTATTCATAGACATAAATTCACATTGTTAGTGTCCCTCTTTTATACACAATAGCCAAAATGGCTCCTGAGATTTGCTGCGATTTCATTTGTTTAAAATGTTAATTACTGAAATGTCTAACACTTGATTTGGATTTTAACTCTTTCATTTCCGGCTTTATTGTTGTAGGTTATTAGTTATACCTGATATAATACATGTGTATATCTCTATTATGAGTACAACAGGTTTAATGTAGATATTACAAAACATTTAAATATACTATATGTTTTATTAATTACTTAATCCTTATTTAAATGATATAACTTGTGTCATATTAAATAAACCAACTAACTTTATATGCTTTTACAATTCGCTGATTCTTATTAGCAAAATTTTTTTTGGAAATGTTCAGGAGTTTAGTTTTCAAAAAAGAAGAAAGGGGATATTATCATAACCACCTGGATACCCGACTTAGCGTCTTGTGTGGTCTAATTACTAGAATATAAAGATTCTTGCACAATAAACAATGGCGTGTCATGTAGATGACTCATCTTGTTAATCTAAAAGTTACTATATGAAAAGAAGTATTGTTATCGTATGGGGACGGTATCTAGCCTTTTTAACACTAAAAATTGAACCGTTCACCTACATCTATACTCTAATACTTCTACACAATCATAGAATTAAATAGTGCACTAAAATTTAAATTTTTTTCCAGAAATTAATGACATCCCCCTCAATGTTTAAACCCTTAGGTCTTCTTGTCTGTAACTGGAAAATCCAGAAAGCTTCTCTATACAGGAGGTGACTAACTCTATCACCTCCTCTTGATCTGGGTTTTACTAGTTCTATTATTTGCCAACTAAAGGAGGCTACATCTTGATTATGGCAATAGATGAAATGTCTAGACAGATCTGAGCATTCAATGTTATTCTTGATATCATTTAGATGCTCTCTTACTCTAGTCCTTGCCTCCCTAGTGGTACATCCTGTATATTGTAGCCTGCAGCTTGTACATTCTATAAGATAAACAGCATATGTGCTGCGACATGTACTACAACTTTCGTGAGTGTACACTTTATTGGTGACACGTGATTGGAAAGTCTGACCAATACATACATGTGAACAGGCAATGCAGTTTGTAAAATTACATTTATAGTGGCCTTTCATTGTGAGCCAACTATTCGTGTATGTTCCCGTTCTTTTCAACTGACTAGGTGATATTAGATTACCAATAGTACATCCTCTCCTAGATACATAGTTACAGCCTCCTTCTATATAGTCCTTCAGGCTATCTTCAGCTGACACTATTGGCAGATGTTTCTTAATAATGCCACAAATATCATTAAATTGAGGACTATAAGTAGTAGAGAAGGTGGGTCTTGAAAGATCAAATCGTTTATGTCGATTGGTGGTTTCATTACTTATGAGTGTTGCCCTATCCATTCGTGACACTTCTAAGAGTGCTCTATCTACTGTCTTGGGACGATATCCTCTCTGTAATAAAGACTCTTTAAATTTGCTGCTCTCTAGGAGAAAATCACTGTCTTCGGAGCAGTTTCTCCTAATACGCATAAATTGCCCTTTTGCCACCCCAAAGCCTGTGTGTTTGGGGTGGTTACTCCTTGCGTGTAATATCGTATTTGACATGATAGGTTTTCTGTACAATGAAGTCTTGATGCTATTAGTTTCAATGACCCCTTCTAAGGTAATGTCTAGGTAGGGGATCTTTACCTTATCAAACTGATATGTGAACTGCAAACCAGCTTTATTTGCGTTCAAATAATCTACATATAGCTTGGCCTCCTCCTCAGTACCCTGCCATATGAACAGGAGATCATCAATAAAGCGTTTATATAGTTTTATCTTGTCATGAAATGGGTTCTCACCTCCAAAGACGTGGGACTGTTCCCACCATCCCATATAGATGTTAGCGTAGGATGGTGCAAACTTCGCACCCATCGCAGTCCCACGCCTCTGGAGGTAAAAATCACCCTCAAAACGAAAGAAATTATGCGTTAAAAGAAAGTCCAATGCCCTGCATATGAACATCCTTAAATTATGATCATAATTACTATAGTTATTTAGGATTTCTGCTACTGCATCTACCCCTGTGTTGTGTGGGATTGCCGAATAGAGGCCAACCACATCTATTGTTAGCCAGGAGGACGTGGTACTCCAAGACATCTTATCCAGATTAGACACCAGATGTTTTGTGTCACGTAGAAATGAGGGAAACTGTAGGACTAAGGGTTGTATAACAGAGATGTCAAGTCCATACAGCATCGCTACTGGGACTGCAAAATGGAACTCAAAAGAAAGCTCTCGAGGGAGAACCAATATCTAACAGGGACCGGTGGCGGTCCGGAAATGATCGTGAAATATTCCCGATGGGAGGAAATGTTGCATCCCAGCATCTCCGAGGTGGCCATAGTCGGTATCAGAGGAGTCGATACCGGGAACCTGCCACTCTCATCTGCTGGTAATCTCATTTAATAATCTCTTTACATCAAAAATAAAGAATGTATTTAAGGATATGATTAACGCAATTATGCTTTTTAGACATTATTACCTTGCGAAAGTTGCATTTCACGAAAAGCCATCACATAAGTATCTAGTCTACAGATTAGGTGTGCATTTAAACAGACTGAAAACAAATGCAAAAACACATTCAGATTGACCATATAGATATCAGAAACATGGTTTGGAAAATGCGGAAATCGTATTGATTGTTGTATTTGAAAGTGTTTTAATGAGGCTGCCTTTGCAATTCTATTGTAAGCAAAAGCATTTACATCTTTATTTGGAACTGTGCTAATATCTCGATTTCTTTCTTTTTACAATATACAGAGTCTGAGCCTGGGGAGGAGGCAGCACAACACCCACAGGTTCCTCCTTCACCCAGGTATGAGAGTGGTGCAGATTACTCGCTACCTCAGGGAGACATGGAAGACATCCCTCTATCCTCATCCTCTGAAGAAGCCCCCGCTGCAGAAGAGATCCCTGCAGCAACCCCTCCTGCACCAGCAGCCCCTCCTGCACCAGCAGCCTGCCGTGCATCAGCAGCTACTCAGGAGGAGATAGCAGAGCTGCAGATATTAAGAGATTTTCTTAAAGAGATGCGTGCCTCCAGGAGGGAACAGGCGGAAAGCAGAATCCAGCTGACGGAAGCAATTAATGATATTCGACAAGACCAGAGAGATCTTGCATACTCTGAAAGATATATTGCAGGTCCTCCGGGAGGCGCATAACACACCATCTGCTCATGGGCCATCTGCTGCTGGGCCATCTGATCCTGGGCCATCTGCTGCTGGACCATCTGCTCCTGGCCCTCCTCCATCTCATCCTCAATCTCCTCCTCAGCCAGGTGATCCCAGTACTCCTCCTTCCCCTCTTCCCCAAACATCTCAGATGAGAACTCGTCGGAGGGGGCAGTTGCCCCCCCCCCCCCAGAGCCTCAGTCTCATGGGAAGAGGGGAAGGAAGAGGAAGTACATTTTTATATATATATATTTAGTTATTTAATGTGTAATGGATAGGTATGTGATGATGTGGTCTTCTTACACCTGTGGAGCACACACTTTATATAATCTGCTTCTATGGGACCCGGTCCATGGAGGCAGATTGTTTGCAGAGTGTGTTTTACAAGTGTGTGGAGACCACATCATCACATACCTATCTTCGTTGATTACATTGATTGGTTTCTCTGATGTGATGTCCAAACTGTTTCCCTAATCTCAAACAAAATTACCATTACAATTATACATGATGGCATTTCACTGTTTTGATGCCAACAACATAAACTATACATTTAAAAAATAAAAATAAATGATGGGCTATATAAATAGATCATCTACAAAACATATATGCTAAGAAAAAATGAGTGTATAATGTCCCTTTATGAAAAAAGACCAGGACATAACATCTAGAATAAGTAGGCATCTCATATATTTATCATATGATAAAGGTCAATGCATATTGATTACTTGATTCAAATAAAAAAGTGCATCTTTAGGAATTAGATATGTAGAAAAATCAACACAACACAGTAATTATTTATAAAAAGGAAAATATTGTTGACAAACATATTAAACAAGATGGAGTATATTCATAGATTTGCACTTGCCTCAAAATATATTATGCATGAAAACATATTGCCTTCATTTGTTTCTTCAACGAGACATCCATCAAAAGAGATTTTTGTGTTCTTTATCAGCTATGGTTCAACAATGTACATGATTGACACAATCCATACTCGTCATGGTTTTAAACTTGTCTTCTCATTCACAAACATGGGTTATGTGCAAAATCAAATATTGCAGGTCACCGTAATCCAATCAGACGGATTTAACACCTTGGCATGTGACGTCTTAAGTAACATGGCGCATCCGAGATCTCGTAAAAACATCATCCAATCAAAGGCGCATCCGAGATCACGTAAAAACGGCATCCAATCCAAGAACTAATTTTACAGCTTGGCATGTGACGTCTTAAGCAACATGGCACATCCGAGATCGCGTAAAAACATCATCCAAACAAAGGCGCATCCGAGATTGCGTAAAAACGGCATCCAATCCAAGAAACTCATTTTACAGCTTGGCATGTGATGTCTTAAGAAAAATGGCGCGTCCGAGATTGTGTTAAAACGTCATCCAATCAAAGGCGCAGCCGAGATCACGAAAAAACAGCATCCAATCCAAGAACTCATTTTACAGCTTGGTATGTCCATAAGAAACATATTTATATTTTAATAACTAGTATGTGCTATATTGTTATCTATGAATGTCACGCTAGATAATGTAATAGTGTGATATATGAAATATAATCCATTGTTGGTAATAAGGAAATATTTCATTAGAATTGGAGGATTATTAACTATTTAGCAAGCATTTTATGTTACACGATTATGTAAAACATTGCAATTTGAACTTCATTTTCAAATTTAATTTTAATCTTTTGATGAAATGTGTTTAGAGGTAATCAAGAGCAGAAAAATATGATGTTCTAATTGCTGATTGGTGGCTACATATATATACCAATTGTCATTGGTTCACCTATGTGTTCATTTAGAAACCAGTAGTGCCCTGCTGCTCCTTAAACAAATGATACAAAGAGACTTAAGCAAATTTGAGAATTTATGGAAAGAAAATTATTTAAAAATCGTATGTTATACATAAATGAGAAAATGTTTCATGTCCCTTTAAATGAGAAATAATGCTACGAGATACATTATTAAAATCTGGATTCGTTATACATTATATGTTACCTATAGCTATGGTGTCCATCTTAACACTTTAAAAAGGGACACATGAGAAATACATATGTCAGGGATGTTTTCAGATATTTCAGATATATATCAAGATTTATTTGGAATAAGAATAATGACACATGTATTTATCAGATGTCACTTATTCAAGTTGAAATATGGTCAGCCTACCTATCATTAAACAGAAACAATAATAAGAGAAAGATATTAATCAGCTAAAATATGCGCATTACACACAGTGATTTCTTTTTTTAGACTACTACAATAAGATATAAGTGAAATTGGAATACATGTGCTGTCAACATTCAAATAATAGTCTGTTTTAAACATATTATATGTCTATGTTGATGTAAAAAGGACAAAAATACATTAGAAATGAATATCCATTCCTTAAGAATTGTGGTCAGCATCACTTAAAGGGACATGAAATACAAACAATTAAGTTCAGGATTCAAAGAGAGGATACTATTTCCATCAAATTCATAATTTACATTGATTATCTCAGTTTAATAATCTTGGGATCATTTGTTAAAGATGCATCAATTTATGAATAGTTTAGATATAGATATATATATATATATATATATATATATATATATATATATATATATATATATATATATACACAAACAACAATCAACATCTAGGCATCTAGAACCTCAGTTCTCTGCTACTCATGATCTTGCAAAGATAAACCTTTCTGCAAAGTATATCAAGAAAATGAAGCAAATTAAATAAGAGATGTAAATATTAAATTTCTGGACAATTGTATTATATATCTGAATCATGAAAGAACATTTGTTGGTTTCATGTCCCTTTAAGGATTAACCACCTAAGATTTAGAATTTAATAAATGACATGAATAAAGAGGACAAATAACATATTTATAAAGAAATAAGATAACGTTACAAAAACTCATATTGATAAATCAGCCCCATTGGAGCCATCTGACAAGGTGAAAGAGTACATCACAGTCCTTATAGGGAGTTAACAAGGGCAAACAAAGGCCAACACAGCCCCATTTGAGCCACCTGACAAGGTAAAAGAGTGCATCACAATCCTTGGAGGGAGTTGACAAGCGCAAACACAGCCCCATTGGAGCGATCTGACAAGGTGAAAGAGTGCATCACAATCCTTGGAGGGAGTTGACAAGGGCCAACACAGCCCCATTGGAGCCATCTGACAAGGTGAAGGAGTGCATCACAGTCCTTGGAGGGAGTTGACAAGGGCAAACAAAGGCCAACACAACCCCATTGGAGCCATCTGACAAGGTGAAAGAGTGCATCACAATCCTTGGAGGGAGTTGACAAGGGCCAACACAGCCCCATTGGAGCCATCTGACAAGGTGAAGGAGTGCATCACAGTCCTTGGAGGGAGTTGACAAGGGCAAACAAAGGCCAACACAGCCCCATTGGAGCCATCTGACAAGGTGAAAGAGTGCATCACAATCCTTGAAGGGAGTTGACAAGGGCCAACACAGCCCCATTGGAGCCATCTGACAAGGTGAAGGAGTGCATCACAATCCTTGGAGGGAGTTGACAAGTGCAAACACAGCCCCATTGGAGCCATCTGACAAGGTGAAAGAGTGCATCACAATCCTTGGAGGGAGTTGACAAGGGCCAACACAGCCCCATTGGAGCCATCTGACAAGGTGAAGGAGTGCATCACAGTCCTTGGAGGGAGTTGACAAGGGCAAACAAAGGCCAACACAACCCCATTGGAGCCATCTGACAAGGTGAAAGAGTGCATCACAATCCTTGGAGGGAGTTGACAAGGGCCAACACAGCCCCATTGGAGCCATCTGACAAGGTGAAGGAGTGCATCACAGTCCTTGGAGGGAGTTGACAAGGGCAAACAAAGGCCAACACAGCCCCATTGGAGCCATCTGACAAGGTGAAAGAGTGCATCACAATCCTTGAAGGGAGTTGACAAGGGCCAACACAGCCCCATTGGAACCATCTGACAAGGTGAAGGAGTGCATCACAGTCCTTGGAGGGAGTTGACAAGGGCAAACAAAGGCCAACACTGCCCCATTGGAGCCATCTGACAAGGTGAAAGAGTGCATCATAATCCTTGGAGGGAGTTGACAAGCGCCAACACAGCCCCATTGGAGCCATCTGACAAGGTGAAAGAGTGCATCACAGTCCTTGGAGGGAGTTGACAAGGGCAAACAAAGGCCAACACAGCCCAATTGGAACCATCTGACAAGGTGAAGGAGTGCATCACAATCCTTGGAGGGAGTTGACAAGGGCAAACAAAGCCCCATTGGAGCCATCTGACAAGGTGAAAGAATGCATTACAATCCTTGGAGGGAGTTGACAAGGGCCAACACAGTCCCATTGGAGCCATCTGACAAGGTGAAAGCGTGCAACAGGCACAACAACAAAAGAAAAAAAGGCCAAATGGCAACAAATAACAAACATAGAACAACATATGGATGGAGGAGTTAGTAGTGCTCCCTTGGGTCATCTCTGGATCCTCCACTTATGAGGCATCAGCTTCAACCTCATCGTCTTGTGCATTTCCAGCTGCGTCTTCATGCCTTGTGCATTCTATAAACAAGCTAAGAAGACGCTGCTGGAGACGCACGGTGTCATGGATCCTTCCCAGTAACTGAGTGTGACCCAGCAAGGTCTGCTCTATGTGGGCTAGAGCCTCTAGCGTTACCATGCTGAGTCACAGCCTAAACAAAAATTAAAAATAAAAATTAGCAATAATTACAGAGCATAATAAAAAGAGAGCAAAGAGACATTGTAATAATTACACACAAAATCATTATAATTAAATATGCCATATATAAGATTGACACATTAAATATGTTCTTCAGAGATAAACCACTAAGACATTAAGTCAAATCAAAACCCTATTAATTTTGAAAAATATACTTCTTTGGTTTATGACACACTGTGAAAATGGCAGTGATACCAACTCAAAAATATTGGCATATATACATAATAGATATCCAACAAATAGATATCCAACATCTAGTCACTATCATTTAGATATTAGAAAATGTGGATGTTGATTTAACAAAATGAAGATCGGAAACATTTACATTAATCAAATAAAGAAGATGTTTATAAAAAACATTTTCTATTCAAATTCAATTTATGTATACTTAGATCAGTATAATGTCCCTTTAAGAAAGTATGTTCTAATGTGAATTTGTAATGATACTTACATCGGTGGCTAGGAAGGACAATCTGACACTCAGGACAATGAAGGTGGGGACTGTGGTAGAAGTCTTGAGAGGGAGGGATGGGGAAGGTATGGGGGGAGGGATGGGGCAAGGTGGGGTATTGTGCTGCCGCTCAAGGGGAGGCTGCACAGCTGGGGAGTCAGGGGCCTGGTGAGTTGGTGGCTGTGCAGGTGGGGGAGCTTGATGGGTGGCAAAATGGGGAGAGCGGCGAGGAGGGGCAAGGGCTCTTTTTTTTTAGAGGGACAGAACAGGAGATGGAAGGTCCGGGAGTGGGTTCTGGCTGGATAGGGGCGGGAGTGGGTTCTAGCTGGGTAGTGGTGGGTTCTGGCTGGGTAAGGGTGGGAGTGGGTTCTGGCTGGGTAGGGGCGGGAGGTTGATGCCCATAAGTGGAAGGTCCATCTGAAATATAGAACAAAAATATATATACATATATGATATGGAAATATATTATTATCTTGCAAGAAATCAGGAATCAACATTATTTAAAGTCCGGATTCTTGTTCTCCAAAAATATTTTGACAAAGTCACAATAATGACTATGTTTTAAGTTATTGATCGATTTGAATCAAATATAATTAAGAAGAAGATTTAATTGATTCTTTAAACTCTGAATGTTCACTTTTATTTTTCATGTAACATTTAATAAATACATTACAAATCAAATTTTTCAAAGTCAACATTATGTGCTAATATTTATGATTTGATAATATATTTATCTTTTGGACAATATTTTTGTATGCATGTATGCATGCATTTGAGATTGAAATGTTGAAATGTTCTTTTAGACACATGCCTGTGGGTTTGTTTTTGAAAATACAACAATTGAATAATATGGGAGTGTGTAATATGATCAAATTTAAATGGCCACTACACATAGCCTTTGAAACCAAGTAAACCCTGATTTACATAGCTATTTCAGTGATTGCCTTTGTAGTCTTAAATTGACTAATTTGAAGCTTGATGCTTCAAAAAATTACTATTCTGAATATATACACAGTAGATACTACCGTTCATATTAAATATTCAGAATATAATCTTCTATATCTGATCTTCAATGTAATTTTTTATTGTAATCTATGTTTTACATTAGGATTAAATGTATGTCATCCCAATATTAATAGACACATTCTGAAATGCATGCTTTATTTCTGAGGAATATTGATGTTTGTTTGATTGAAATGGACAGTCTACACATAACTTTTTGGAAAAAACATTTACATATCATACATCATGAAATTAAATGCATTAATTTCAATATGATTATGTTTGATGTGGTTTTGAAGTTCTAAACAATGATGACATAATGATATGGCCTGCATCTATGCACTCAGATGAACAGAAATGACTGTCTGTACAATCAGAAGATGCTTATTGTGGGTTTGCATGGAATATGCATGTGACATCATGATGTCTGTCATTATTTACAAATCATACATAAATTTAATTAAAAATTAAAAACATATGTTCATGCTGCATGATATATAAAGGGGGGCAGGAGGGTATTTAAAAAAATAATGGAATAAGATATTTTAAATGGACAAGGCTGTAGACTTTAGTTTTTGTCAAGCGTATGATTTGTAAACAATAATACATGTTAGATACATGTTATATATATTTGACGTACCATCAGACTCCAAGGGAGCCACTTCCTCCTCCATCTCACATGTTGTTCCATCATTAACTGTAAAACATAATATGTTGTGTACATGTTAAAATCAAATATTATAAGATCAAGGACACACATCAATGTTGCATTAAAACGATACAGAACCAAAGTTAGGAATTAATTACATCATTTTGATGGAGCATGCAAATTAACTAAGATTTGTAATTATCAATGAGTAATAATTTGATTTTAGTGTCTGTATTTTGAAAACATTCCCAAAATCTGAGTACATGGAACATTTAAAAGTTCTCATGTGTGTATCACTTGATGATTGTTGTCTAAATATATACTAAATAGAAACATGTGATAGCCATGTTATGAAGCACAAAGGTGTAGACTAAGAAGCTTTGAGATCTTAATCTTAAAATACAAAAAGAATATATATATCATCAGAGGAATATATTATCTTTTTAATTCAAATGGAATGCTTCATCAGAATCATGTTCATAATATTTATGATAAATACACCTTTAATGACATATGAATGAGTCAATGGACTAACCAGAAGCCTGCAAAGGCAGGTCACTATTGGTGCTGGATCCCTCTGGGCTCGTCACAATAACTAGTTCTATTAATGAAATTAAAATGTATTAGTGAACACAGTTTGGACATCTCTAAATCTCATTAGTCTAAAATATTCCAAATAATATACTTCAAAATTTGAAGATTAGAGCACTAATATGAACAATAAATGTATGAGTTCATCAAGGTGATTGTAAAGAAAATAATGTCTTTCACATATGTTGGATTTCTTACTATATTAGACAGGCAATTCTTCTCATATCAATCAATGGCATATATAAATCTAACTATTGATCCCTGTTTTAAAAATAATACACACACACAACACTTTGAATAACAACTGGTTAAAAATAGAACCGAATCCATGTGGCACATAGATCCATTTGTGCAATGTACAGTAATATGTTTAAGGATACAACACATATTGATCACAATGCAAAACATAAGATATTTGTAAAACTATGTCATCATGGTGCTGTTAGAATATGCTTATATATATAAAGGTAGTCCAAGACTGAAAGATATGATTTAGATATCAATATTTTTTCATCAAAACTGTGTAAGGATTGAGGAAGATATTCTTTATTAAAGGGACACTAAACACAATTTCGTGATTCAGATAGAGCATGCAATTTTAAGCAACTTTCCAATTTACTGCTATTATCAATTTGTCCTTTTTCTATTGCTTTCTTTCTTTGACAAAAAGGCAGCTAAGCTATTTTTGGGTTCAGAACCATGGAAAGCATTTGTTTATTGGTGGGTGAATGTATCCACCAATCAGCAAGAACAACACAGGTTGTTCACCAAAAATGGGCCGTCATCTAAACTTACATTCTTTCATTTCAAATAAAGATACCAAAAGAATGAAGAAAATTTGATTATAGGAGTAAATATGAAAGTTTATTAATATTGCATGCTCTATCTGAATGACAAAAGACATATTTTGTGTTCAGTTTCCCTTTAATATTAAATCTTAAAATATCTTTATTTGACAATGTCACTGTTAATGAATTGTCTAGTCCATATGTTGATGTAATAAATGGGATCGAGCATGCAATTACAATCAAATATATAATTTCAGGATATCATCAATAATCTTTAATTATCCTTCTCTTTTAAAGGAACATGAAACTCAAAATGTGTGATTGTATTAATTTCCATGATTGAAATCCAGCCTGTGATTCTAAAAAGCTTTCAAATATACTTATTTTTTCTATTTTGCTTTATTGTCTTTTTTTAAAGGAGCAACTATGCCCTACTGTTATCGGAAGACATGTGTTGAACCAATGAAAATAGGCAATTTTGTGCATCAACCAATCAGCAGGTTACTCCCAGCAATGCAATGCTGCTCCTGAGCCTACCTAGATATGCTTTTCAAATAAGGATAACAATAGACTGAAGCAATTTAGATAATATCAATAACTTTGAATTTTTTAAAAAATCACATGTTGTGTCTAAATCCTAAAAGTAAAATGTTGGTTTTCATGTCCCTTTAATGATAAGACGAAAATATCAAAGCATATGAGATGTATATTTCTATTATCTGCACATATGAAAAAATGTATTAGTGTTGTCTAAATGTAGCAAGAAAATGTCAAGCACTACCCAGGGGCAGAATAAAAAATGGCCATGACCCAAGATGGCGTCCCTCGAATTCCGATTGGCTGATAGGATTCTATTAGCCAATCAGAATTAAGGTAGGAAAAATCTGATTGGCTGATCCAATCAGCCAATCAGATTGAGCTTGAATCTGATTGGCTGATTTAATCAGCCAATCAGATTTTTCCTACCTTAATTCCGATTGGCTGATAGAATCCTATCAGGCAATCGGAATTCGAGGGACGCCATTTGAATGACATCATTTAAAGGAACCGTCATTTGTCGTCTAGTCGTCGGTGAAGAAGGATTTTCCACGCAGGAGGTCTTGAAGGTGGAGCCGCTCCTCGTCGGATGAATGAAGATAGAAGATGCCGCTTGGATGAAGATGTCTGCCGGTCCGGATGTCCTCTTCTGCCCGGATAGGATGAAGACTTCTGCCGCTCCGGATGTCCTCTTTTTGTCCATCAGTGCCCGGCTGGGTTAACACGACTTAAGGTAGGGAGATCTTCAGGGGGGTAGTGTTAGGTTTATTTAAGGGGGGTTGGGGTTAGAGTAGGGGTATGTGGGTGGTGGGTTTTAATGTTGGGGGGGTTGTATTTTTTTTTACAGGCAAAAGAGCTAATTACTTAGTGGCATGCCCCGCAAAATGCCCTTTTAAGGGTTGGTAAAAGAGCTGGTTACTTTTTAATTTAGAATAGGGTAGGGACCTTTATTATTTTGGGGTTTTTTTTTTATTTTATTAGGGGGCTTAAAGTAGGTGTAATTAGCCTAATATTCTTGTAATCTTTTTTTATTTTTTGTAATTTAGTGTTTTGTTTTTTTTGTAATTTAGTTTAGTTAATTGTATGTAATTGTAGGTAATTTATTTAATTAATTTATTGATAGTGTAGTGTTAGGTTTAATTGTAACTTAGGTTAGGATTTATTTTACATGTAATTTTGTAATTATTTTAACTAGGTAGCTATTAAATAGTAAATAACTATTTAATAGCTATTGTACCTAGTTAAAATAAATACAAAGTTGCCTGTAAAATAAATATAAATCCTAAAATAGCTACAATATAATTATTTGTTATATTGTAGCTATATTAGGGTTTATTTTACAGGTAAGTATTTAGTTTTAAATAGGACTACTTTAGTTAATAAGAGTTAATTTATTTTGTTAGATTAAAATTATATTTAACTTAGGGGGGTGTTAGGGTTAGTGTTAGACTTAGCTTTAGGGGTTAATACATTTATTAGAGTAGCGGCGAGGTCCGGTCGGCAGATTAGGGGTAAATAAGTGTAGTTATGTGGCGGCGACATTGGGGGGCAGATTAGGGGTTAATAAATATTATGTAGGTGTCGTTGATGTTACGGGCAGCAGATAAGGGGTTCATAGGTATAATGTAGGTTGTGTCGGTGTACGGAGCGACAGATTAGGGGTTAATAGTATAATGCAGGTGTCAGCGATAGCAGATTAGGGGTTAAAAAGTGTAAGGTTAGGGGTATTTAGACTCGGGGTTCATGTTAGAGTGTTAGGTGCAGACTTAGAGAGTGTTTCCCCATAGGAAACAATGGGGGTGCGTTGGGAGCTTAACACTGCTTTTTTGCAGGTGTTAGGTTTTTTTTCATCCCAAACTGCCCCATTGTTTCCTATGGGGGAATCGTGCATGAGCACATTTTGCCAGCTTACCTCTACCTTAAGCAACGCTGGTATTAAGAGTTGAAGTGGGGGTAAATTAGGCTCAACGTACCCTTTTTGGAGCCTAACGCAGCCCTTCAGACAACTCTAAATACCAGCGTTGTCTTAAGGGTGCGTTGGGAAAAAGCTGCGTTAGCTATGTGGGTCTTTACCGACAAAACTCTAAATCTAGGCGATAATGTGTTAAAAATATTTTACCGTATATTCACCTATTAATTATTGATGCTTGTGCAATATCCAATGCGTCCAAGATGTGCTCATAAATAATAATAAGTATTAAATTCCCTTAACTGTATATACAATCATACCATGTGAAATTCAAATATAAAAAAGTATATAAAAATATAAAAAATTATAAAAATGATAAAAAATTACTAAGGAGTGATAACATCAAGCCCATAATGGCTCCAGTGTTAGGAGTAGGTAACTCTCCACTTGTGAAGTCTATGAAAAAATATGCAGCAGTGAGTAGTATAGTTGAAACCAAATGGTAAAATGCATCTTTAGTTCAAAAAAGCCTGATAAATTACTAGGTGTACAAATAACCTAAGCTAAACAGCAGCACAACTAAAGAGAATTAAACATACCAGCCGTCAAACTGGGACAATACCAGTGATAAGCTTCACCGGGTCCATGTATCAAGCTTGGCCTAAAAATATCAGCCACTATAAAAAATTATAAAAAATCTATGATTAGATACTTGCAGAAGTAGTGAGCAGCGCTTTAAAGAAATCAATCAATAATATGAACAAAACAGTCTTACTGCTCTGTAGCCTCCTAACTAGCAAAGGATGTAAATGCAAACAGTAGGCACACTGAATGAGTTTCGAGTGCAGCTTCTTTTACTCCCTATCAGTCCAGCTGCCGCCGTTCTCTGTCCCTGTGTGTTTCTCCTCACACCGGTCGTACAAGCAAGTGTACAAACGATCTGTGTAAAAGAGGACAGCGCAAAGGAACACAATTCAAGGCAGTTTTATTGACAGATGCAACACTTCAATACAAGTTCTACTTACAAACAGTAAGTTCTTTCAAGCATTTCACAATTTATGTTGTGAACATATAGGGTCTTTGTCCGCTGATACAGGTCGCCACGGCTGACAGGTAATTCTGGTAGGGGATGTTCTCCTCCCAGACTCAGCTTACCGGTCGAGTCCGCTGCTGGAGGGCACCTTCTCCAGCAGCGGACTCGACCGGTAAGCTCAATGCGTTTCGCCGGAGTACGCCCGGGCTTTTTCAAGAGCAGGATCTGAAAGAACTTACTGTTTGTAAGTAGAACTTGTATTGAAGTGTTGCATCTGTCAATAAAACTGCCTTGAATTGTGTCCCTTTGCGTTGTCCTCTTTTACACAGATCGTTTAAAAAATCTATGACACTATTTGCATAGGGCAGGGAAACGTGTATTATGGCCATATTGGCATACGCTCACTCATACTCAATGGGGGAAGCTGTAGTAATGGATTCAGGACTCTCATATGCAGACCAAATAGATCATGGCTCCCATTAGAGTAACAAACATCCCATGAAGTGTGAGAACATGGGGTCCACACAGGGCTTCCAAAAAAGCTTATAAGAATCAATGCCAATCCACTACAGTGTTCAGTCCATTAGGTTGTGTTGTGTTCAACCAGTGAATCCACCTTGATTCAGTTTGGAGCAAGATCTTATTGCGGTCACCGCCACGTCTCAGTGGGGGGTTGTGGTCGATTAGGATAAAGCACAAGTCATTTACTGTATGGCCAGCTTCTACAAAGTGTCTTGCCACAGGTTGTGATATCCCTTTAAGAACAACTAGCTAACATCACTTCCTCCCTATTTAAGGAAGTGCTATCCCATCACTCAGGGCCTGAAAATTAAAGTGGATTCTCACAGTTTGTTCCTCTCTGAACAAATAACATTGTAATCTCCTTTCAGGTCCTATCTTACTATATGCCGTGCTGCTATTGAGGCTAAGTTGCTGCACTACTTCCCTGATTGCACTTGAACTGCAATACTTTCTTGGATCCCTACGCCTACCGGAACTTCTTGCACACGCGATCCGAAGTCGCGCTCACACAAGCTGTTACCGGAACGCCGCTGTTAGCTCATTCTCCGGTCAAGCTCTCTCCTAGGTGTCATCACCGCTCTCCACGCCACACCAACACTCTTGGGGGAAACAGGATCGCTCTCCACGCTACTTTGGGTATCGTAGCGTAATAATCAGATAAGCTACTCAATATATCAAGTTACAAAAACTTGGGTGTAAGAGAGGCGCTGTGTAAACAGCTGAGAGAACCAACAATAGCTAAAAAAGGTTAAATAAAAATATCTCAATATGTATAATACAATGTATCGTAAAATTAGATATATATCAATATGTATAATAAAAAACAAACATAGAAAGGGATAATATAAGCTAGTTTAATAAAAAGCAATAATAAATAACAATAGTAAGTTGTGGCCACAACTAAATAAAATGATGAAGAAAAATTAGCAGCATAGATTTACAATTCACAATTCAAACGCTATTAATTAACTATGACGGTTCAGCGATGTAATATCACTTAGATAAGGTGCAATACTAAGCCTCCTGTAAGTAAATAAGACTGAAATAATTGGCTTGTAATTTCTCCGATAATGTCCGTATGTGATTTAAAACTGGTGAGTTAGGGTATCCTTTGTGAATGAAATAGTCCCGTTGAAAGTGTGTAGGCAAATTCCTATTGCGTGTACTGAGTTGAGCTCCATGAGTTGAAGTGAGTGAGAGACAGGGCAATCTGCTGTTCTGCCGTACTGTGTTAAAGTGCAAGCGATAGATAGTTCTTTGTTAAGTGAACTAGTAGATACGTGAATTTCTTTGAATTAGCTTCTTTGCAAAAAAGTGACAAATTTTCTTATTTGAGAATATTTTATCAATGTGATAGTTATAAAATGTTCAATGTGAATCTTCAGCTGTATGACAGGCTTATTAGCTGCGCTCCCCGGCCAGCGTATGTGTGTAGATGCGTGGCGGAAGTACTCACAGCTGCTTCACTGTCTTGTGACAGCACTGAATCCTTTCTAGTTGCCGTTCGGCTGTTCCGTTGAAAGAATGGACAATGGTCTCCTTGATCTTCCTGGATCCTCCTGGATCTTTCCTGGGTACTATCGATAGATGATGAGTGACAATGGAAAGTGTAAACAGACTCCACAGCTTCCTATCTACGCGTTTCAGCACTGTGAGTGCCTTTATCAAGAATGTTTTCGTGGAGTCAGAATGTTCCTTTTAAATGGTTCTCATAACCGTATGTAAGACCCGTATGTTAGTAATGGGTCCTAGAGGTTCTCGGCTTTAGATATATTGTATCAAAGTGTTTTACAAAGTATCCAATACTAAAAATAAAGGTATAAAAGAAAAAGAAAAATAAAAGGCATAAAAGAAAATTGGGTGGACATGAAAGTATTTCTAATTTATACGTTTATCTGAATTATATTTAGAGCAATTTATTATACATATGATATATTACTTCATAGTATTATACAAATAGAAAAAAATTGGGTGATAGTATTTCTGATTTATACATAGGTATGCCTGAATTATTCAAAGACATATTTTTAACATATGGATATATTAGAGTACAATTAGAATGAGGTTTTAAAAAACAATTAAGTGTACACTTCTCAGATGTGATGAAAATCAAAATAAGATTCTCTAAAAAAAGCTAAAAAGACTCATAGGATATACTCTATATAAAAAATACTCTATATAAAAAAAAATGCTCTGTATAAAAAATACTCTATATAAAAAATACTCTAAAAAATGACACTCTAAAAAATGACTAAAAAATGAAGATATCCCTACATAAAATCCCTATAGAATATTAACTTATATGGTTAATCATATAAAACAATCGTGATTAATTATAATAGGTTAACGGATTTTATTAAAATTTAGGTGTTATAATGCAAGTAGTTTATCTAAAAAAAATAATAATGCAAGTAGTTTATCTAAAAAAATAAATATTTGCTTTGAAATAAATTAAATGACTGTTTAAAATATACAGGGAAAAAGGTACGTGATCTCATTTAAAAATGTGTTTATATAAAGGGGTTGAGGTCTAATTCTGCATTCAGCCCCCCTGGGATGAGGGAAGCAAAATTCACAATAAGTTCTGCTTCTGTTTGTAATAGTTTCAAAGTAAGATTGCCCCCTCTCTTAGAGGATATCTTTCTAAGTCCCCAGTATAATAGACCTTTTGTGTCTTGGTTATGATCTCTTTTAAAATGAAGGGACAGGTGGTGATCTTCATATCCTCTTTCGATGTTATTTAGATGTTGTCTTATCCTATCTTTTAGGGGTTGTCCTGTTTGACCTAGGTACTGTCTGTTACATGGGCATTGGATCAGATAGACCACATTAGTGTCTGTGCATTTAATAGTATCTCTAATTTTTAATTTAAAATCTGAATTGGTATATTCTACTTGTTTGCATCTTCTGCTAAACTTACATGCCTTACAATTATGACATGGGTAGAAGCCTTCCAGTGGATTTCCTAATACATCTTGATTTTTATTGCTTTTATTAAATTCACTGGGAGCTAGTATAGATTTTAGATTTTTAGATTTACGATAAATAATTTTAGGCTTCGTTTGTGCAATATCACTTAATATGGGGTCTTTTTGAACATAGTGCCAGTGTTTGTAAAGGATTTTTTTGACTGTTTTAAAATCTGCGTTATATTGAGTAATAAAAGTAGTTTCATTAGAAAATTGTTGTTTACAAGGGACCTTATTTTCTTTTGATAGTAAGTTTTCCCTATCAACAAGAGTAGCATTCTCCAGTGATTCTTTTATCATGTCTTTGTTATATCCTCTTTCTATAAATTTGTTTTCCAGGATCTGTGCTTGTGTTCTAAAATCCTCAATATCCGAACAATTCTTCCTTAGCCTAAGGAACTGGCTTTTTGGGATATTTAATTTCCATAGGTCATGATGGCAGCTTTTAAAATGAACATAATTATTAGAATCCACTGGTTTAAAAAACGTTTTTGTCTTGATTTCATTATTAATAATTTCTACTGTTATGTCTAAGTAGTTAATAAGTTTAGTGCTATATTCGTATGTAAAAGATAATCCCCATCTATTATGGTTTAGATCTTCCATAAATAGATTAAGTAAATCTATGCCTCCTGTCCAAATAAAAAAGAGATCATCTATGTATCTCTTAAAGAGTACGAGGTTTGCGCTCCAAGGTGTATATAGAATGGTCTCTTGTTCGAATTGTCCCATAAATAAATTTGCGTAACTGGGCGCAAACCTCGTACCCATTGCTGTACCTTTTTTTTGTAAAAAGAATTGTCCATTAAAGTTAAAATAGTTGTTATTTAAAATAAATTCTATACACTGTACAATAAAATCTATTTGTTGTATGGGCATATTCTCATCTTTATATAGAGAATGTTTTATGGCATTTAGTCCTAAATTGTGTTGGATATTGGTGTATAGAGAACTTACATTGCATGTAACTAATAGTAAGTTCTCCTTCCAATCTACTTCTTTGAGACTGTTTAAAAAATCAGTTGAATCTTTCAAATAAGTGGGGAGTTTTCTCACAAAGGGCTGTAAAAACTTATCAACATATTGAGATAAGTTAGATGTGAGGGAGTTTATTCCAGAGATTATAGGTCTACCGGGGGGTTTTGTGAGGGATTTATGAATTTTGGGTAAATAATAAAATATGGGAGTGACAGGGGTGGTTTGTTTCAGAAATTGCAACTCTTTATCATTGAGTATATTCTCTTTCTTTGCTTCAAATAATATCTCATCTAGATTTTTTATCATATTTTTCACTGGATTTGACCCTAGCTTTTCGTATGTTACTTTATCGTCTAGTAATCTATGGGCCTCTTCTAGATAATCTAAAGTATCGAGGAGCACTACTCCTCCGCCCTTATCGGCCATCTTTATTATGATTTCTGGGTTATTTTTGAGATCTGTAATTACCTGTTGTTCTTTTTTGGTAAGGTTATATTTCGTTTGTTTTCTATTATCCAATTTATAGATATCATCTTTAACAGCCTTCTCAAACAATTCTAAGTGTTTCCCTTTTTCTTGAGTCAGATAGAATTTCGATTTGGCTTTTAATTCAGTGTGTGTGTAAATTTCTCTCGTTTGATTTCCTCCCATCATTTTTAATGTATCTGAACTTTGTTTTTCTATTGGGTTCCTGATAAAGTATCTTTGGAGAGTGAGTTTTCTCACATAATGGTTGATATTTATTAGTGTATTAAATTTATTAATTCTACTCGTGGGCGCAAAAGATAAACCTTTGCTTAGGACTGTTTCCTGTTCTTTAATTGAGGGTCAATTTACTTAGATTAAAGATACCTGCAGTATTAACTACTTCCACCATTTTTCCAATCTGTTTTCTTCCCCCTCTCTTTCCTCTAATCTTCTTTTGCCTCTTTGAACCCATTCCCTTTCTAGTGGCTGATCTGAATTTGTACCCCATGACGTGCCTTCTGCTGCTGGACCTTTCCCTAAAAAAGTATTGGTATTGTCGTGTTCTTCATTGTTATCTTCAAATAGTCTATATCTATTTGTTAATTCTACTGGAGGAGCTGGGGCATGTTGTCTAATTTTTGGTTCCTCTCTCATAGTATTTGTTGATTCAATCCGATGATTATTAGAATTATTTCTTATATTGTATTGTTGTCTCCTAAAGGGTGGGGGGTTGTCATATGGTTTCCAACTTGAATACTGTTACGCAAATGTATTTATGGGACAATTCGAACAAGAGACCATTCTAGATACACCTTGGAGCGCAAACCTCGTACTCTTTAAGAGATACATAGATGATCTCTTTTTTATTTGGACAGGAGGCATAGATTTACTTAATCTATTTATGGAAGATCTAAACCATAATAGATGGGGATTATCTTTTACATACGAATATAGCACTAAACTTATTAACTACTTAGACATAACAGTAGAAATTATTAATAATGAAATCAAGACAAAAACGTTTTTTAAACCAGTGGATTCTAATAATTATGTTCATTTTAAAAGCTGCCATCATGACCTATGGAAATTAAATATCCCAAAAAGCCAGTTCCTTAGGCTAAGAAAGAATTGTTCGGATATTGAGGATTTTAGAACACAAGCACAGATCCTGGAAAACAAATTTATAGAAAGAGGATATAACAAAGACATGATAAAAGAATCACTGGAGAATGCTACTCTTGTTGATAGGGAAAACTTACTATCAAAAGAAAATAAGGTCCCTTGTAAACAACAATTTTCTAATGAAACTACTTTTATTACTCAATATAACGCAGGTTTTAAAACAGTCAAAAAAATCCTTTACAAACACTGGCACTATGTTCAAAAAGACCCCATATTAAGTGATATTGCACAAACGAAGCCTAAAATTATTTATCATAAATCTAAAAATCTAAAATCTATACTAGCTCCCAGTGAATTTAATAAAAGCAATAAAAATCAAGATGTATTAGGAAATCCACTGGAAGGCTTCTACCCATGTCATAATTGTAAGGCATGTAAGTTTAGCAGAAGATGCAAACAAGTAGAATCTACCAATTCAGATTTTAAATTAAAAATTAGAGATACTATTAAATGCACAGACACTAATGTGGTCTATCTGATCCAATGCCCATGTAACAGACAGTACCTAGGTCAAACAGGACAACCCCTAAAAGATAGGATAAGACAACATCTAAATAACATCGAAAGAGGATATGAAGATCACCACCTGTCCCTTCATTTTAAAAGAGATCATAACCAAGACACAAAAGGTCTATTATACTGGGGACTTAGAAAGATATCCTCTAAGAGAGGGGGCAATCTTACTTTGAAACTATTACAAACAGAAGCAGAACTTATTGTGAATTTTGCTTCCCTCATCTCAGGGGGGCTGAATGCAGAATTAGACCTCAACCCCTTTATATAAACACATTTTTAAATGAGATCACATACCTTTTTCCCTGTATATTTTAAACAGTCATTTAATTTATTTCAAAGCAAATATTTATTTTTTTAGATAAACTACTTGCATTATTATTTTTTTTAGATAAACTACTTGTATTATAACACCTAAATTTTAATAAAATCCGTTAACCTATTATAATTAATCACGATTGTTTTATATGATTAACCATATAAGTTAATATTCTATAGGGATTTTATGTAGGGATATCTTCATTTTTTAGTCATTTTTTAGAGTGTCATTTTTTAGAGTATTTTTTATATAGAGTATTTTTTATACAGAGCATTTTTTTTTATATAGAGTATTTTTTATATAGAGTATATCCTATGAGTCTTTTTAGCTTTTTTTAGAGAATCTTATTTTGATTTTCATCACATCTGAGAAGTGTACACTTAATTGTTTTTTAAAACCTCATTCTAATTGTACTCTAATATATCCATATGTTAAAAATATGTCTTTGAATAATTCAGGCATACCTATGTATAAATCAGAAATACTATCACCCAATTTTTTTCTATTTGTATAATACTATGAAGTAATATATCATATGTATAATAAATTGCTCTAAATATAATTCAGATAAACGTATAAATTAGAAATACTTTCATGTCCACCCAATTTTCTTTTATGCCTTTTATTTTTCTTTTTCTTTTATACCTTTATTTTTAGTATTGGATACTTTGTAAAACACTTTGATACAATATATCTAAAGCCGAGAACCTCTAGGACCCATTACTAACATACGGGTCTTACATACGGGTTATGAGAACCATTTAAAAGGAACATTCTGACTCCACGAAAACATTCTTGATAAAGGCACTCACAGTGCTGAAACGCGTAGATAGGAAGCTGTGGAGTCTGTTTACACTTTCCATTGTCACTCATCATCTATCGATAGTACCCAGGAAAGATCCAGGAGGATCCAGGAAGATCAAGGAGACCATTGTCCATTCTTTCAATGGAACAGCCGAACGGCAACTAGAAAGGATTCAGTGCTGTCACAAGACAGTGAAGCAGCTGTGAGTACTTCCGCCACGCATCTACACACATACGCTGGCCGGGGAGCGCAGCTAATAAGCCTGTCATACAGCTGAAGATTCACATTGAACATTTTATAACTATCACATTGATAAAATATTCTCAAATAAGAAAATTTGTCACTTTTTTGCAAAGAAGCTAATTCAAAGAAATTCACGTATCTACTAGTTCACTTAACAAAGAACTATCTATCGCTTGCACTTTAACACAGTACGGCAGAACAGCAGATTGCCCTGTCTCTCACTCACTTCAACTCACGGAGCTCAACTCAGTACACGCAATAGGAATTTGCCTACACACTTTCAACGGGACTATTTCATTCACAAAGGATACCCTAACTCACCAGTTTTAAATCACATACGGACATTATCGGAGAAATTACAAGCCAATTATTTCAGTCTTATTTACTTACAGGAGGCTTAGTATTGCACCTTATCTAAGTGATATTACATCGCTGAACCGTCATAGTTAATTAATAGCGTTTGAATTGTGAATTGTAAATCTATGCTGCTAATTTTTCTTCATCATTTTATTTAGTTGTGGCCACAACTTACTATTGTTATTTATTATTGCTTTTTATTAAACTAGCTTATATTATCCCTTTCTATGTTTGTTTTTTATTATACATATTGATATATATCTAATTTTACGATACATTGTATTATACATATTGAGATATTTTTATTTAATCTTTTTTAGCTATTGTTGGTTCTCTCAGCTGTTTACACAGCGCCTCTCTTACACCCAAGTTTTTGTTTTCTTTAGTGGACTGAGTAGGGAGATATCAGTCTTATTTAGAGAGGCTAAGAGGGTTAGACTTAGTCCAGACTCTTGTTTTTTGATTGTTCAATATATCAAGTTACGTTTGTCTCTTTATCTGAGGTGTATTTTCCCTGATTTAACCTCCTCCTTGCTGGGCAATATCGTGTGTGTGCTGGAACTATGTATATATATTTTAGTATGTTTGTGTGAGTGCGTGAACCTTGAGGAAATCATACTGAATATTTATACCGGATTATAATCTATGAAAACATATAACTTATCCTGAATATTAAGGATTTATCTCAGTTTATCTATATTAATCTTTTGTTAATTTTTACATATAACTCTGAGTCTAAGATAGTTTCAATTATAACATTAATCTCTACCTTATAATATGAGTACTACCATACTATTGATTCAATTACAAAAGTAAATGCTCACCTTGTGCATGTTAGTAAAATAAGTTGTTTTTGCTTGCTGTTAACAAGAATAGAGCAACATTACCATTATTTTCTTGCTAATATTAATTCACCTAATTAAAGTGAGACTGTATATCACAGAATTTTCAGGCCTAAAAAAGTTATATTTGATTAAAAAAAAATTTTTTTGGATCATGGATCCTAATGAAATTAAAAATGAATTTTCTAATATTCATCAAAAATTAGAATACCTTGCCAGAGCCTTAACAGAGGTACAAACCGAAAATAAAGCTCTCAAAACCCTAATAAAAGATTGTATGCCAGGGAAAGAAGCAGAAATTCTTGAACCTCACATCCAATACCCACAACCCTTCTCAGGCAAGCGTAGTGAATTCAGGGATTTCAAAAGTGCATGTAAACTCCTCTTTTCTCTCAGACCTAAAACATATCATAGTGAAAGGATCAAGGTTTGCACCACTATCTCTTTCCTCCAGGGGGAGCCTCGCTCCTGGGCCAATAGGTTCTTTGAGAGTGAATATCCAATAATAGATTCACTTGAAGAATTTTTTCTAGCAATGACTGCTTTGTATGAGGATTCCCACACTCAAATAACTGCTGAAACAAAATTAAGATCTATGAAACAGGGGAAAAGGAACATCGAGAAATATATCACGGAGTTCCAAATGTGGATAGACGACTCCAAATAGAATGAGATCAGTTTAAAGAACCAATTCAGATTGGGACTATCTGAATCCCTAAAAGATGAATTGTCCCGATTAGAGATGCCTGACACTCTTAATGGATTGATGAAATTGAGCACCACCCTGGATCGTAGATTACGTAAAAGAAAGGCTGAACGAGCTTCCTATGAAGTTATGCCTAGACGTTCTTATCCTTGCCCTTCAAACATGGAAAAGGCTGTTTCTAACCAGATTCCTATGGAAATTGGAGCTCTAACTCTTGAAGAAAAGGCCAGACGCTGATCAGAAAATCTCTGTCTTTATTGTGGGCAAAAAGAACATTCAGTTACAAATTGTCCATCACTGCTAAGACAGAAAAGGGGTAAGAATCAATTCAATCATAATATTTTGCATTTTACACAAAATCCTCAACTCACTCTCATCCTTTCTTTACAGTGGGATCAGAAAAATGTGCGTTCTAACGCTTTGATTGATTCTGGGGCGTCTGGAAATTATATTGACACCTCCTATCTTAATAATCTTAACTTAATAAAATTCCAATTGTTTGCAAATCACATCCTGTCTCTGTTAAACTCATTGATGGTTCTATCATACAACAGGGCCCCATTACCCACCAGACAATCCCTCTACTTGTAACAACTGACAAGGGACATTCTGAATATCTTACTTTTGACCTTATACCAATCTACATGCATACTCTCATCCTAGGTTTTAGCTGGTTACAAATACATAACCCACATATTGATTTTTTCATCACCACAGGTAACCTTAGATTCTAACTATTGTGTAAAGACTTGTTTTCCCTATCAGGTAATCTCTGCTATAGAACATGAACTACCTGAAATTTATCAGGACCTGGCAGAGGTATTTGATCTTAAAGAGGCAGAAAACCTCCCACCACATAGGGAGTTTGACTGCCTCATTGATTTAATACCGGGTTCTCAAATACCTCATGGTAAGATTTATCCTCTTTCACAAGAAGAATTGGTATATTTACGATCATATCTGTATGAAAACCTGCGTAAAGGTTTCATCTCACACTCAACATCTCCTGCTGCAGCAGGAATGTTTTTAGTACGCAATAAAGACGGTACAACAAGACCAATTATTGACTACAGGGCCTTGAACGAAATAACAATTAAAAACAGGTATCCTTTACCCCTCATTCCAGAACTACTCAAAAGGTTAAATGAGGCTACAATATATTCAAAATTAGATCTAAAGGGCGCTAATAACCTAATTCGTATAAAAGAAGGAATGCCCTTTGGGTTAAGCAACGCCCCCGCAACCTTCCAACATTTTATTAACGAAATTTTTCATGATCTAATGGATATCTGTGTCATCATATATCTAGATGATATTCTGATATATTCTAAATCTCCCATAGAACATGAAAAACACATCAGTTGGGTGCTCACTCGTCTTAAAGAGCATAAACTATATGCGAAATTGGAAAAATGTGTTTTCCATGTGTCTAAGATAAAGTTTTTGGGTTATATAGTAACCCCAAACAAAATAGAAATGGATCCTGAAAAAGTATCTGCCATTAAGAATTGGCCTACACCCACGACTGTAAAATCGTTACAGCGATTTATAGGCTTCGCAAATTTTTACCGTAAATTTATTAAAAAATTCTCCTCAGTAGTAAGACCACTAACACAATTAACAAGTATAAATCATCATTTCACCCCATTGCTTTTTATTCAAGGACATTGATTTGTGTTGAATCTAACTATAGTGTGGGTGATAAAGAACTACTTGCAATAAAGTGTTCTTTAGAACAATGGAGACACCTCTTAGAAGCGTCAGTAATTCCGTTTCTCATTTATACTGATCATAAAAACCTAGAATACTTAAAAAAGAACAAGACTTTAACTGCTAGACAGGCAAGGTGGTCAATTTTTCTAGATCGCTTTAATTTTATAATTACCTATAAACCTGGGAGTCAGAACACTAAAGCAGACGCACTTTCCCGTATACATGAGATGCTTCCTCACGAACAACCTAACTTCACTATCTCACCAGAAAAGATAATAGGTAATCTGACACCCCTAGAAGAAGAGGTTTACACCGCTTTGAAACATGATTCAATACCACTACAGTATTGTTATAAAGATCCTTAAACAGGTCTCTTCTATCATGAGGAACAGTTATACATACCCGAGAGAATTAGAACATCCATTCTCTCACTGTAACAATCAACTCACTTGTAATTGTAACAACCAAGATATCATGTAAAATTGAGGATGTGTTACAAGAGTTGAGGATGACAGTACACTATATGCTTTTAGTGAACTGTATAACACTTGTTGTTAATTTTGCCGGACAGCTAGCTCCCAGTAACTGGAGTGTCTATTAGTGGGAGTTGACTTTGGCAGGTATTCGTAGCAATGGATATACAGAGATAAACAGTACTGCAGAGGTTAATTATATATCAGGATGCAGTTAGTAGAAAGAGACCAGGGTTAAATGCAAGCAGCTTCAGTTTACAAACAGTAATTCAGAGGTTAATTGTATTTCAGGATGCAGTTAGTAGAGAGAGTTCACGGTTAAATGCAAGCAGCTTCACTATACAAATCTTCACTTGTAGTATGTTTAAGTGTACTTCAGAAGAGAGTTGCACAGTGTGTTTATGAAAGTTTATACAGCACCTGTCCAGAAGTCGCTGAATGAGATTTCCCCTTTAAGCGAACTGCAGCTGCTGTGAGTGTGATGAGTGCAGCACAGAGATCCGGTCCCAATGAGCTTGGTGAGCAGTGTGAACGCTGTGGTCCCTGCGTTTCATGTTTGCTGAGTGGCGTGTCACGGCAGGTTGTTAGGAATACTCACAAGCAGACCCTGGATGGGGGAGGTGTGGAGTGAAGTCCTGCTGCAGATATGTAATGTCAGCTCCGGCTGAAATAGAGGTATGCTGATAGACAAGGAAATAAATATACAGTTTAAATCCTGTTATGCTGTAGAAAAGGTAAGGACTGGAACTGTAGCTATTACACTTCAATAAACCAGCAAAGGACCATGGGAGGAAGCAGGTTTATATTGGGTTCAGGTAGGAAGTTAACAAGATGTAAAGGTGGTATATAGTATTTGCTTGACACATTTAAGGTGGAATAGGAGGATCATGACACATCCCCCCCCAAAAGATCCATCAAGAAGGGATCAGGGTGTGGGACCCTTTGCAGTTGTCCATTGCATCGACGAGAGTCCAAAACCGAATGTACTTCATATTCAGGATCCGGCGTCGGGGACACCAGAGCAGGAAGAGGCAGAAGACGAGAGGTATCACAGGGTTTGATCAATGATATATGAAAAGTCAGGTGGATGCGGTAAGTAGCAGGGAGCTGTAAGGTAACAGTAAGTGGGTTGCGAATGGCTACAATTGGAAAAGGACCAACAAAGAGATTGTTAAACTTCCTGCATGGTGAGGGTATTCTAAGATTTTTTGTGCTCAACCAAACCATGTCCCCAACCTTGTAATTAGGTTGTGGACGATGCCGTAAATCATAGTAGCGCCTTTGAGAAGCTTGTGCATGCTTGATATTGCTTTGGACCACATTGTATGTCAGTTTAATAGAATTGATGAGATCATTAACCTGAGGACAAGGAGTGTGAGAGGATGATAAGGGATGGAAACGTGGATGGAGTCCTGAGTTGATAAAGAAAGGTGAAAATCCGGTAGAAGAGTTAGTAGTATTATTGTATGCGAATTCCGCTTGAGGTATGAAGGAGACCCATGATTCGTGGGTGCTAGAGCAGAAGCATCTTAAGTACTGCTCTAGCCACTGGTTGGTCCTCTCACAGAGACCATTTGACTGAGGGTGGTATGAGGTGGTGAGATGTTGCTGAATGGAAAGGGAGGAACAGAGAAATTGCGAGCCTCTGTCACTCAATACAGATGTAGGTAATCCTTGAAGGCGCACAACCTCTTTGATAAACAGCTCGGCAGTTTGTTGTGCTGTAGGGAGAGAGTCAGTTGGTATGAAATGAGCCATACGAGAAAATAGATCCACTACGACAAATATGGCAGTTTTTCCTTGGGATTTAGGGAGGTCAACGATAAAGTCCATAGAGAGGCTTTTCCATGGGCAATCTGGAATGGGTAGATTTTGTAATAGGCCAATAGGCAATTGGTGTGAAGGCTTAGAGGTCTGACAGGTGGGGCAGGACTTGATATAGGCTTTTACTGAGTGTTTCATGGAGGGCCACCAAAAATGTCTTTGTAGGAGATCCAGTGTCTTTTGTACACCTAAGTGTCCAGTCAGTGTAGAATCATGTGTGAGTTGTAAAGCCTTGTCACGGAGAGAGGGAGGTATATAAAACTTAGAGTTGTTACATAGGATACCATTGTCATCCATAGATAAAGTGTAGGAACTTGCAGTGGGATCCAATTGTTGTTGGGTTTTGAGCTCTGAAAAATCCTTGGACATGAAACCAATGAAGGATGTTTTAGGGATTATAGTTGTGTAGGAAGGATCAGAGTGGGGCTTATGGTCCTTGCGTGAGAGTGCGTCAGCTTTACCATTTTTTGAACCGAGGCGGTAGCTTATGGTAAAATTGAACCGGGAGAAGTAGAGGCTCCAACGAAGTTGGCGAGCAGAGAGAGTGCGATTGGTTTGGAGGTATTGGAGATTTTTGTGATCAGTGAGAATAGTTATAGGGTGTTCTGCCCCCTCCAGTAAGTGTCTCCACTGATCAAAGGATGACTTGATGGCTAATAACTCTTTTTCCCCTGTGGGGTAATTCAACTCAGTGGGTGTTAAAAGTCTGGAGAAATAACAAACAGGATGGATCTGTTTGTCAGGAGAGGACCTTTGAGAAAGAACTGAACCGATGGCATATTTGGAAGCGTCAACTTCTAATATGAACTGAGCTTTGCTGTTTGGTAATTGAAGAATAGGTGATGACACAAACAGGGACTTGAGGTCATTGAAGGCTTTTTGAGACTGGGGGGTCCAGAGGAAAGGTTTTGTCGTCTTAGTGAGATTTGTTAATGGCTTAGTGATAGCTGCGAAATTATGGATAAAGCGCCTGTAAAAGTTTGCAAAGCCTAAGAAGCGTTGTACTTCTTTGATAGTGGTTGGTGTAGGCCAAGATGTGATGGCTTTGATTTTATTGTCTTCCATCATAATGGTACTTTGACTGATACGGTAACCTAGGAATGAGACCTCTGTAACATGGAAGAGACATTTCTCTAATTTTACGTAAAGACTATGTGACCTTAGTCTGGACAACACTTGCCTGACATGTATGACATGTTCTGAAAGGGAAGAAGAATAGATTAGAATATCGTCAAGATAGACCACCAGAAAAGTGTCTAAGATGTCCCTAAAGATATCGTTGATAAAATTCTGGAATGTCGCCGGGGCGTTGCACAGACCAAATGGCATAACAGTATATTCAAAAAGACCATACCTAGTCCAAAATGCTGTCAGCCACTCGTCCCCGGACCTTATTCTAACAAGGTTGTATGCGCCCCTAAGGTCTAGTTTAGTAAATATAGTAGCGCCACTCAACCTCTCAACCAATTCTGGGATTAGAGGTAGCGGGTACCTGTTCTTTATCGTGCGTTTATTTAATTCACGATAATCTATAATAGGGCGCAAGGACCCGTCCTTGTTTTTTACAAAAAAGATGCCGGCACCGGCAGGGGAAGTGGAGGGACGGATGAAACCTTTTTTTAAATTATCAGTTATGTAGTTTTTTAAATGTTGCAACTCAGGTCTGGACAGGGGATAGATATGGCCGTAGGGAATGGTGGCTCCAGGTAACAGGTCAATGGGGCAATCGTAGGACCTGTGTGGAGGTAATGACTCGGCCTCTTTCTGATCGAAGACATCAGAGAAATCTGAATACTGAGGAGGAATAGAAGGAGCAGAGGTAGAGAGTAAATGAGCAGTTGGAAAACAGGTCTTAGAGCAGTAAGAAGAGGGAAAGGATAGAGTAAGTGTGTCCCAATGCACCGAGGGTTGGTGTAACTGTAACCAGGTAATTCCCAGAACTATACGATAGAGAGGGGATGATATGATTTCAAAGGTAATGGTCTCAGAATGACCAGAGGGAGTAGTAACCAGTAAGGGAATAGTCTGTTGCATGACAGGACCAGATGGTAGATGTGAACCGTCAATAAGTTTGAGAGGCAGAGGTGTGCTTTTGAAAGAAGAAGGTATTTTATTAACAGTGACTAAACTCAAATCAATAAAGTTGGCACATGCTCCGGTATCTATAATGGCTTCACACTTTATCCTGTGTTGTTCCCACTGCAAGGATAAGGGTAATGTTAGATAGGCAGTGGAAATTTTTTTTGTGTTTAGGCAATGGTTGAAAGGGTGTACCTTACCTATCTTCTGTTTGAATAGTAGTGGACACTCCTTAACAACATGGTCTGCTGATGCGCAATACATGCACAAATTTAATGTACGGCGTCTCAATTTCTCTTGTGGAGAGAGGGGTCCACGTAGAAAACTAATGTCCATAGGTTGCTCAGGTGGTGAAGTAGATGGCGTCTGTAAAACCCTGCGCTGAGGGGGGTTAGAGGGGCTTTTTTCTTGCCTCCTCTCCCTAAGTCTATGGTCAATAGTAGTGGTAAGGATGTACAGTTCTTCCAGGCGGTCTGGAATACCTACTCTGGCGAGTTCATCCTTAATGTCTTCGGATAAACCAAGGCGATACTGGTTTTTCAGAGAAACCTCATTCCAGAGGGAATCTCTGGCCCATATCCTAAATCGAGTGATATACTCTTCAACTGGGGCTTTAAGCTGTTTTAAACCTCTGAGTTTGCCCTCAGCTGTAATCTGGCGGTAGGGATCATCATAAAGAGAGGAGAGAGCTTTAAGGAAGCAGTCCAGGGAATTCAGTATTGGGTCTTGTGACTCATAAAAAGAGTCAGCCCAGACCCTTGTTGATCCTCCACCTCCTATCTTAGTGGATCGTCAAGATGAGTTTGAGGTCGAATCAATACTAGATTCTAGGATTCAACAACGCAAATTAGAATATCTCATTAAATGGAAGGGATATGGTCCCGAGGATAATTCCTGGCATCTTCATTCCGAAGTCCATGCCCCTCGATTGGTGAGGTGCTTTCATCGGAAATACCCTCTCAAGCCTGATCTGGAATTCCCGGGGGTGATTCCCTGAGACGGGGGATGTGATATCCCTTTAAGAACAACTAGCTAACAGCACTTCCTCCCTATTTAAGGAAGTGCTATCCCATCACTCAGGGCCTGAAAATTAAAGTGGATTCTCACAGTTTGTTCCTCTCTGAACAAATAACATTGTAATCTCCTTTCAGGTCCTATCTTACTATATGCCGTGCTGCTATTGAGGCTAAGTTGCTGCACTACTTCCCTGATTGCACTTGAACTGCAATACTTTCTTGGATCCCTACGCCTACCGGAACTTCTTGCACACGCGATCCGAAGTCGCGCTCACACAAGCTGTTACCGGAACGCCGCTGTTAGCTCATTCTCCGGTCAAGCTCTCTCCTAGGTGTCATCACCGCTCTCCACGCCACACCAACACTCTTGGGGGAAACAGGATCGCTCTCCACGCTACTTTGGGTATCGTAGCATAATAATCAGATAAGCTACTCAATATATCAAGTTACGTTTGTCTCTTTATCTGAGGTGTATTTTCCCTGATTTAACCTCCTCCTTGCTGGGCAATATCGTGTGTGTGCTGGAACTATGTATATATATTTTAGTATGTTTGTGTGAGTGCGTGAACCTTGAGGAAATCATACTGAACATTTATACCGGATTATAATCTATGAAAACATATAACTTGTCTTATTCTTCAGGGCTATCCTAATCTCAGATCTGTGATTTGCAAATCTTGTTCTGACATCGTCGGTCGTTTTCCTGACATAAAAACGCCCACAACAGCAATTAAGAAGGTATACCACGTGTGTTGTGGTACACATAATGAAGTGCCTAATCTTGAACCTCCTATTGGTGTGGGGATGGGCAAATGTGCCAGATAACATAGAGCTACAGGTCGTACAGCCAGTACACCTGTAACAGCCCTTCTTCTTATTCCGCTGTAGCCAATTAGATGGAGTGTAGCAATGGGTCGGGTCTGTGATCATGAGAGAATCCTTCAAATTCTTGTTCCTCTTGAATCAAACTCTGGGGTGGTCCCACTCATCAATGGTGATTCCGTGATTCATCTCAACTGGTAGCCGATTTAACAGAGTTGGAAGTGGAAGATTCCTGGATTATGGCTACAGCAGATGTCAAATCAATAGCCTCTTTACAATTATTCCCCACGAGAGTGGTAAAACATGTGTTGCAGAGGCACTTGATTGTTATCCCTATGTTGGTCCTCCTAGAGAATTCCTCATGGAATTGTTGGATCTAAGATTACGCCTCAACTACTTCAGGTTCAAAAATTCCTTCCATCAACAAATAGCAGGAACTGCCATGGGCTCTAATGTGGCCCCGGCCAACATTTTCATGGATAAATATGAAACATCAGTCATGGGTATCTATGGTAAATCTGAAGTGAAGTTTTACCGTCATTACATAGACGACCTCTTCATCATTTGGAGCGGTACAGCTGAGGCTCTACAAAGTTGGTTTGACCAGTTAAACCTACTCGATAACCCAGTGAAGTTTAAACTGGTTATTCATGAAACTACCATCAAATTCCTGGATCTAAGGATCTTCAAGAAAGGCAAACAACACCTTGGTACTTCCTTATTCTGCAAACCGACAGATCGGAAATTCACTGCTCCACGCAAGTAGTGGTCACCCCACTAGTCTTCTAAAGGCTTTTCCTAAAGCCCAACTACTGAGGGTGACAAGGAACAACAGTGAACCTGAATTAATGTTGACCCAACTTACAATGATGGCTGACAAATTCAAACAGAGGGGATACAATAGTCACCTAATTGATCGAAATATGAGTGAGGTGATTAACCCAGAACTTGTGGGACACACGACAGAAGGAGATGACAAACAAAGATTAACCTTCACTACTGCATACAGTCCAACTGTGAGCAAGATAGGCACAAGTCTTAACCAACACTGGCACATCATTAAGAGTGACCCTTCCCTTCCCTTTGATGACTGGGACCACCCCAGAGTGGGATTCAAAAGGAACAAGAATTTGAAGGATTCTCGCATGATCACAGACCCGGCCCATTGCTACACTCCATCAAATTGGCTACTGTGGAATAAGAAGAAGGGCTGTTACAGGTGTATGGGCTGTACGACCTGTAGCTCTATGTTATCTTGCACAACATTTACCCATCCCCACACCAATAGGAGTTTCAAGATTAGGCATTTCATTACGTGTACCACAACACACGTGGTATACCTTCTTAATTGCTGTTATGGGCGTTTTTATGTCGGGAAAACGACCGACGATGCCAGAACAAGATTTGCAAATCACAGATCTGTGATTAGGATAGCCCTGAAGAATAAGACAAGTGAACAACCTGTGGCAAGACACTTTGTAGAAGCTGGCCATACAGAAAACGACTTGCGCTTTATCCTAATCGACCACATCCCCCCACTGAGACGTGGCAGTGTAATTAGGTGTAATTAGCTTAAAAATCTTGTAATATTTTTTTATTTTTTGTAACTTAGTTTTTTTTATTTTTTATACTTTAGTTAGTTTATTTAATTGTATTTAATTGTAGGTATTTGTAGTTAATTAATTTAATTAAGTTAATGATAGTGGAGTGTTAGGTTTAATTGTAACTTAGGTTAGGATTCATTTTACAGGTAATTTTGTATTTCTTTTAGCTAGGTCGTTATTAAATAGTTAATAACTATTTAATACCTATTGTACCTAGTTAAAATAAATACAAAGTTACCTGTAAAATAAATATAAATCCTTAGATAGCTACAATGTAATAATTAATTACATTGTAGCTATCTTAGGGTTTATTTTACAGGTAAGTATTTAGTTTTAAATAGGAATAATTTATTTAATGATAGTGTAGTGTTAGGTGTAATTGAAACTTAGGTTAGTTTTTATTTTACAGGTAAATTTGACTTTATTTTATCTAGGTAGCTATTAAATAGTTAATAACTATTTAATAGCTATTGTACCTAGTTAAAATAAATTTAAATTTGCATGTAAAATAAAAATAAATCCTAAAATAGCTACAATATAATTTGTAATATTGTAGCTATAATAGGGTTTATTTTATAGGTAAGTATTTAGTTTTCAATAGGAATAATTAATTTAATAAGAGTTATATTTATTTAGATTTATTTAATTACGGCTAGATTTAGAGTTTGGCGTTAGCCGTCAAAACCAGCGTTAGAGGCTCCTAATGCTGGTTTTGGGCTACCGCTGGTATTTAGAGTCAGTCAGGAAAGGGTCTAACGCTCACTTTCCAGCCGCGACTTTTCCATACCGCAGATCCCCCTACGCCATTTGCGTATCCTATCTTTTCAATGGGATCTTTCTAACGCCGGTATTTAGAGTCTTGGCTGAAGTAAGCATTAGAAATCTAACGACAAAACTCCAGCCGCAGAAAAAAGTCAGGAGTTAAGAGCTTTCTGGGCTAACGCCGGTTCATAAAGCTCTTAACTACTGTGCTCTAACGTACACTAACACCCATAAACTACCTATGTACCCCTAAACCGAGGTCCCCCCACATCGCCGCCACTCTATTAAAATTTTTTAACCCCTAATCTGCCGCTCCGTACACCGCCGCGACCTACGTTATCCCTATGAACATCTAATCTGCTGCCCCTAACACCGCCGACCCCTATATTATATTTATTAACCCCTAATCTGCCGCCCCCAACGTCGCCTCCACCTACCTACAATTATTAACCCCTAATCTGCCAACCGGACATCACGCTACTCTAATAAATGTATTAACCCCTAATCCGCCTCACTCCCGCCTCAATAACCCTATAATAAATAGTATTAACCCCTAATCTGCCCTCCGTAACATCGCCCACACCTAACTTTAAGTATTAACCCCTAATCTGCCGACCTGACCTCACCACTACTCTAATACATTTATTAACCCCTAAAGCTAAGTCTAACCTTAACCCTAACACCCCCTAAGTTAAATATAATTTAAATATAACAAAATAAATTAACTATAAAATAAATTAATTATTCCTATTTAAAGCTAAATACTTACCTGTAAAATAAATCCTAATATAGCTGCAATATAAATTATAATTATATTGTAGCTATTTTAGGATTAATATTTATTTTACAGGCAACTTTGTATTTATTTTAACCAGGTAGAATAGCTATTAAATAGTTAATAACTATTTAATAGTTACCTAGTTAAAATAATTACAAAATTACCTGTAAAATAAATCCTAACCTAAGTTACAATTAAACCTAACAGTTACAAAAAATAAAAAAATATTTACAAACATTAGAAAAATATTACAACAATTTTAAACTAAATACACCTACTCTAAGCCCCCTAATAAAATATCAAAGACCCCCAAAATAAAAAAAATGCCCTACCCGATTCTAAAATTAAAATAGAAAAGCTCTTTTACCTTACCAGCCCTGAAAAGGGCTTTTTGCGGGGCATGCCCCAAAGAATTCAGCTCTTTTGCCTGTAAAAAAAAACATACAATACCCCCCCCAACATTACAACCCACCACCCACATACTCCTAATCTAACCCAAACCCCCCTTAAATAAACCTAACACTAAGCCCCTGAAGATCTCCCTACTTTGTCTTCACCACACCGGGTTCACCGATCGGTCCAGAAGAGCCTCCGAAGTCATCATCCAAGGGGGAGCTGAAGAGGTCCATGATCCGGCTGAAGTCTTCATCCAAGTGGGAGCTGAAGAGGTCCATAATTTAAGTTCAATCCGATTGGCTGATCCAATCAGCCAATCAGATTGAGCTCTCATTCTATTGGCTGATCGGAACAGCCAATAAAATGCGAGCTCAATCTGATTGGCTGATTGGATCAGCCAATCGGATTGAACTTGAATCTGATTGGCTGATTCCATCAGCCAATCAGAATTTTCCTACCTTAATTCCGATTGGCTGATAGAATCCTATCAGCCAATCGGAATTCGAGGGACGCCATCTTGGATGACGTCCCTTAAAGGAACCGTCATCCGTCGGGAAGTCGTCGGTGAAGATGGATGTTCCGCGTCGGCGGGATGAACATGGATACGGAAGAAAGAAGATTGAAGATGCCGCCTGATAGAAGACTTCAGCCGGATCATGGACCTCTTCAGCTCCCGCTTGGATGAAGACTTCACTCGGATCATGGACCTCTTCAGCTCCCGCTTGGATGAAGACTTCAGCCGGATCATGGACCTCTTCAGCTCCCGCTTGGATGATGACTTTGGAGGCTCTTCTGGACCTATCGGTGAACCCGGTGTGGTGAAGACAAGGTAGGGAGATTTTCAGGGGCTTAGTGTTAGGTTTATTTAAGGGGGGTTTGGGTTAGATTAGGGGTATGTGGGTGGTGGGTTGTAATGTTGGGGGGGCGGGTATTGTATGTTATTTTTTTACAGGCAAAAGAGCTGAATTCTTTGGGGCATGCCCCACAAATGGCCCTTTTCAGGGCTGGTAAGGTAAAAGAGCTTTTCTCTTTTAATTTTAGAATTGGGTAGGGCATTTTTTATTTTGGGGGTCTTTGTTATTTTATTAGGGGGGTTAGAGTAGGTGTAATTAGTTTAAAATTATTGTAATATTTTTCTAATGTTTGTAAATATTTTTTTATTTTTTGTAACTTAGTTCTTTTTTATTTTTTGTACTTTAGTTAGTTTATTTAATTGTATTTATTTGTAGGTATTGTATTTAATTAATTTATTGATAGTGTAGTGTTAGGTTTAATTGTAGGTAATTGTAGGTATTTTATTTACTTAAATTATTGATAGTGTAGTGTTAGGTTTAATTGTAACTTAGGTTAGGATTTATTTTACAGGTAATTTTGTAATTATTTTAACTAGGTAACTATTAAATAGTTATTAACTATTTAATAGCTATTGTACCTGGTTAAAATAAATACTAAGTTGCCTGTAAAATAAATATTAATCCTAAAATAGCTACAATATAATTATAATTTATATTGTAGCTATATTAGGGTTTATTTTACAGGTAAGTATTTAGCTTTAAATAGGAATAATTTATTTAATAAGAGTTAATTTATTTCTTTAGATTTAAATTATATTTAACTTAGGGGGGTGTTAGGGTTAAGGTTAGACTTAGCTTTAGGGGTTAATAAATGTATTAGAGTAGCGGTGAGGTCCGGTCGGCAGATTAAGGGTTAATAATTTTAGGTAGGTGGAGGCAACGTTGGGGGCGGCAGATTAGGGGTTAATAAATATAATATAGGGGTCGGCGGTGTTAGGGGCAGCAGATTAGGGGTTCATAGGGATAACGTAGGTTGCGGCGGTGTACAGAGTGGCAGATTAGGGGTTCAAAAAAATATGCAGGTGTCAGCGATAGTGGGGGCGGCAGATTAGTGGTTAATAAGTGTAAGGTTAGGGGTGTTTAGACTCGTGGTTCATGTTAGGGTGTTAGGTGCAGACATAAGAAGTGTTTCCCCATAGGAAACAATGGGGCTGCGTTAGGAGCTGAACACTGCTTTTTTGCAGGTGTTTGGTTTTTTTTCAGCTCGAAATGCCCCATTGTTTTCTATGGGGAAATCATGCACGAGCACGTTTTTGAAGCTGGCCGCGTCAGTAAGCACCGCTGTTATTGAGAGTTGCAGTGGCGGTAAATATGCTATACGCTCCCTTTTTGGAGCCTAACGCAGCCCTTCTGTGAACTCTAAATACCAGCGGTATTTAAAAGGTGCAGGGAAAAAAAAGCCAGCGTTAGCTACGCGGGTCGTTACCGACAAAACTCTAAATCTAGCCGTTAATATTTAAGATACTGGGATGTTAGTGTTAGACTTAGGTTTAGGGCTTAATAATTTTATTATAGGTTGTGGCGGTGTAGGGGGGGCAGGATAGGGGTTGATAAATTTATTAGAGGTGGCGACGGTGTAGGGGGGGCAGATTAGGGGTTAATAAGTTTAATATAGGTGGCGGCGGGGTCCGGGAGCGGCGGTTTAGGGGTTAAACAATTTAGTTAGTTGCGGCGGGGTCCGGGATCCGCAGGATAGGGGTTAATAATTTTATTATAGGTGGCGGCAGTATAGTGGAGGCAGGATAGGGATTAATAGGTATTATGTAGGTGGCGGCGGGCTCCGGGAGCGGCGGTTTAGGGGTTAATACATTTATTATAGTTGCGGCGGGGTCTAGGAGCGGAGGTTTAGGGGTTAATAACTTTATTTAGTTGCGGGGGGCTCCGGGGGCGGCGGTATAGGGGGTAGAACAGTGTAATTTAGTGTGGGTGCTTAGTGACAGCTTATCAATAAAGCTGGGCAAAAAACGAAGAGCAGCGAGATCGGATGAGTGATAACTATCACAGTCCACTGCTCATCGCCCCGTACTTGGTGCGCAGCTTTTTGACAGCTTTTTTGATAACTTTGGCGAGCGTATTCAGGTCCGCGGCGGCAATGTGAGGCGAGCTTAGGCGGGCGTATTGGGGGCTTGATAACTAGAGGCCTCTGTCTCTGAAACGTTACACATTAAATGAATGTTTTTTGAAGGAAAGACCAGCGAGTGCAAGTTTTTGGTACGTGTATATATATATATATATATATATATATATATATAGTGAACATAATATCGACTTCAATCCCGTGAGAGAATAGCCTTGATTTTTCTCCCACTGAATAGGAACTTTTACTATTGCCCAATATTTATCAGATATCTGAATAAAATAAACTATTATTTAAACCTTGGATTTAAACCTTGTATACAATTGTTGCGGGACTATTGATATTAGTGTCTCAGACGTGGACTCCTTGCTCAGTGTGTTTAGAGGTATATGGCTACATCTCACTGATGAGACCCAATAAAGGCTGAAGCGATCATCTGGGGTTGCTGTGTTCCTTGTTCAGAGAGGAATTGCCTTGTATTTCAGTGCTGGACTGACCGTAATAGGCGGGATCAGACTGATATACTACAGGAAAGTTCTACTCTGTGAAAAGCATTACTCTGCTAAAAAGCTGCACCCAGGTGGTAAATCACCATAGAACAGGCTAACAATGGTATTGATCCAGTTGTTCATTCCTGTGAGTGCACTTCTCTCTGTATGTATTTAGTCTCCCTATGGGAAAAAAAGGGGCAACCAGACGTGGACTCCTTGCTCACTGTGTTTAGAGGAATATGGCTACACCTCACTGACGAGGCCCAATGAAGGCAGAAACGAATGTCTGGGGTTGCTGTGCTCCTTGTTCAGAGAGGAATTGCCTGGTATTTCGGCGCTGGACTGACCGTAATAGGCATGATCAGACTGATATACTACAGGAAAGTTCTACTCTGTGAAAAGCATTACTGGGCTAAAAAGCTGCACCTAGGTGGTAAATCGCCATAGAACAGGCTAAAAATGGTATTGAGACAGTTGTTCGTTCCTATGAGTGGACTTCTCTCTGTATGTATTTAGTCTCCCTATGGGAAAAAGGGGCAACCAGACGTGGAGTCCTTGCTCAGTGTGCTTAGTGGTATATGGCTATACCTCACTGACGAGGCCCAATGAAGGCCGAAACAATCATCTGGGGTTTCTGTGTTCCTTGTTCAGAGAGGAATTGCCTGGTATTTCAGCACTGGACTGACCGTAATTGGCGGGATCAGACTGATATACTACAGGAAAGTTCTACTCTGTGAAAAACATTACTGGGCTAAAAAGCTGCACCCAGGTGGTAAATCGCCATAGAACAGGCTAACAATGGTATTGAGCCAGTTGTTCGTTCCTGTGAGTGCACTTCTCTCTGTATGAATTTAGTCTCCCTATGGGAAAAAAGGGGCAACCAGATGTGGACTCCTTGCTCAGTGTTCTTAGAGGAATAGGGCTACACCTCACTGACAAGGCCCAATGAAGGCAGAAACGATCATCTGGGGTTGCTGTGTTCCTTGTTCAGAGAGGAATCACCTGATATTTCGGCGATCCACGGCCCGTAATAGGCAGGATCAGACTGATATACTACAGTAAAGTTCTACTCTGTGAAAAGCATTACTGGGCTAAAAAGCTGCACCGAGGTGGTAAATCGCCATAGAACAGGTTAACAATGGTATTGAGCCAATTGTTTGTTCCTGTGAGTGCTCTTCTCTCTGTATATATTTAGTCTCCCTATGGGAAAAAGAGGCAACCAGATGTGGACTCCTTGCTCAGTGTGCTTAGAGGAATATGGCTACATCTCACTGATGAGACCCAATGAAGGCTGAAGCGATCATCTGGGGTTGCTGTGTTCCTTGTTCAGAGAGGAATTTCCTGGTATTTCAGCGCTGGACTAACCGTAATAGGCGGGATCAGACTGATATACTACAGGAAAGTTCTACTCTGTGAAAAGCATTAATGGGCAAAAAAGCTGCACCCAGGTGGTAAATCGCCATAGAACAGGCTAACAATTGTATTGAGCCAGTTGTTCATTCCTGTGAGTGCACTTCTCTCTATATGTATTTAGTCTCCCTATGGGGAAAAAAGGGGCAACTAGACGTGGACTCCTTGCTCAGTGTGCTTAGAGGAATATTGCTACACCTCACTGACAAGGCCCAATGAAGGCAGAAATGATTGTCTGGGGTTGCTGTGCTCCTTGTTCGGTGCTCTGACAAAATGCAGAAAGACATTTGGCAGAAGGACATTTGGCAGACGGACATTTGGCCGACAGACATTTGGCTGACAGACAGAAAGCTAAAGAATGTTCCGATTTTGGCCGAGGGCAGATACGTTCCAGAGTGCTCTGTTCTAATCAGAGCCTCGGGCACCGCAACTGCCTCTGGGAACCTTACCATGGGTCTCAGGCCACACGTTTTGTAATTCTCTGTCTGGGAAACTATCTATCTATCAAATCTATCTATTTATCTATCAAATCTATCTATCTATCTATCGTATCTATCAAATGTATCTATTGCATCTATTGATCTATCTATCTAATCTATGTATCTATCTATCTATCAAATCTATCTATCTCGTGGCCGGACTGTTATGTGACAGCCACTTGTGTTTCGGCCAAATGTCCGTCGGCCAAATGTCCGTCGGCCAAGTGTCCGTCGGCCAAGTGTCCGTCGGCCAAAAGTCCGTCCACGCCTTGTTCAGAGAGGAATTGCCGGGTATTTCGGCGCTGGAATTACCGTAATAGGCGGGATCAGACTGATATACTACAGGAAAGTTCTACTTTGTGAAAAGCATTACTGGGCTAAAAAGCTGCACCCATGTAGTAAATCGCCATAGAACAGGCTAACAATGGTATTGAGCCAGTTGTTTGTTCCTGTGAGTGCACTTCTCTATATATGTATTTAGTCTCCCTATGGGAAAAAGGGGCAACCAGACGTGGACTCTTTGCTCTGTGTGCTTAGAGGAATATGGCTACACCTCACTGACAAGGCCCAATGAAGGCAGAAATGATCGTCTGAGGTTGCTGTGTTCCTTGTTCAGAGAGGATTTGCCTGGTATTTTTGGCTCTGGACTGACTATAATAGGCGGGATCAGACTGATATACTACAGGAAAGTTCTACTCTGTGAAAAGCATTACTGGGCTAAAAAGCTGCAGCCAGGTGGTAATATATATAAAAGAATAAATAGAACATATTTTTGTATATTAAGAACATTAAACCATATTAAACATTAAACCATATGAAATATTCATTTTTCATGTCGGCTTTAGTGCTCTTGAATAAACATAATCAAGTTTTTGTGCTAGTATGGGTGTTTTATTTTTAAGTTTGCACACTCCATTGATGGAAATATAGGTTAATGTGGTTGGGATATTTGAAGTACAACTCTTTGCGTGCATTAGGTTATTCGCTTGCACGTTAACTTTTTACTTTCATCTTGTAAGACAAGTGCAACCCGACGTGCAAAAAGCTTACTTGTAGCGATGTTAAAGAGCAAGCTGGAGTGCTAAATAATCTAGCCCTAAGTCTTTAAAGCTATGTAGATGTAGATGATGTTTTTTTTTTTTTAATATGATTGTATAATATATAATATAATATAAGAAGGCTCCATAATAAGCATCTAATGCTATGCAAGTATAGCAGATATGTTTTTTTTTTTTTGTTTGGGGGGGGTTCTGTATTTCTTCATATTCTTGTAATATGAAGCTAATACAGTGTTGGCTTATATTTTGTGTATTTAAACCCTATATTTGGTTCAATTTGTATATGTTAAATGCCAGTTAAAATAAAATAAGAAAACACCCATAAAAGTGATATTAAAAGATGAAGAATCAGTGAAGGAATATTCATTGCAGTTTGTGCAGGTACCAGTGGCTTCTCTGGGATTTAAAGATTGGGAGACCTACTTTTGTTTTTTGGGCAGGGCCATGGCAAGAGAGGCAGGGTCATGTTTTCTGTAGGTGGGACTATACTGTTTATGAGTGGGGTCGGGCTGAGCTGTGCAAATTCTTTACTGAGCGGTAGTTAAAAAACTAATTGACAATCCAGTGTGGGGGGGGGGGCACACTGGCAGGCACAGTTGCTGTGAAAGCCAATACTTGTAAATAGTAGTGTGAGAGAAGGCTGCTTTAGATCCATATTGTGAACATTATGTTTCCTTTTGGCTTTACTGCTGATTGTCGATAAAAAGGGCAGCTGACAAAGAGGCAAACAGAGGCAACTTAGAACTAAAGAAATAAATGAAAGTTTATTCAGGTATAACATTTTTTAAAATATTTTCTTGATGATATGTAATTTGCGCTCAGTATAAGTGAGTTTACTTTCACTTTAATTGCTAATTGAATCAGCACTGATGGTGAATGTTTAATATTTAAAAAATGCAGGATTTGGCACTTAACAAACAAAACTAGTTCATGAACTGTATGCAATATAGAATTTTATATAATTTTGGACAATTTTTATAATGCAGATTTTTTTTTCCAAATAGATTACAAAGACTTTAGAATTGAACAGTTAATAAAAAGCCAGACAGGGCACTGTGCATAGGAATACTGATGGGTTTAATAGGTTCCACTCAGTTAAATTTCAAAGAAAATACATTGTTTCAGTTCTCTTTTAACAGTTTACATAATATACAATTTTTCTAAATCACAAAGCAGAATATAATCCATTAACTTTAAGTGCAATAAAAGCTTTAAAAACATAATTTAAAAGTTCATGGTAAATTGGTAATCACCAGGGCTTTACATAAGAACACATTTTTTAAGTTGTGTACTTCACACATATTTCCACCCCAATGTTTGTAAACAAAATTAAATTAAACCTTATACCAAGTCAACTTTCTGAAAACTAATAATGAAATACATATACACATAAACATATATATATATATATATATATATATATATATATACTGTACATACATATACACACACACACATATATATATATATATATATATATATATATATATATATACATATATATTCACTTTGGAGCCTTTCCCACTCAAATTCCTTAAATCTTGAACATTATTTTTAATTAATGTCAATATTTAATAATGTTTTAATGTGTTTTACTGTAAATATTTAAGTAAGAGACGAAAAACAGAGCGCACAAAAAAGATTCAAGTATGGTTTATTTAAACACAATTACACGCAAGCATAAAATTGTGCTTACTAGATGTAAGTCAAATAAAAACCTCCAAATATCATGTGCTTGGTACACACGCAAACAGGGGATAAGATGACTCTATCTCCCCTATGGACACCAACTCCTCAGTGTTTCCGGAAGACCTCCGAGGTGGCGATCACGTGATTGTTGAGTGCAGCGCACCATTCGAAACAGAATAACCTCTACGCGGTTCTCCTGATTTGTGGCTGGGCTTTTTCAAGAGGGAAAAAAATGAATCTGTTTGTATCAGCTCCTTGTATCATCATGATATTTGGAGGTTTTTTTATTTAACTTACATCTAGTAAGTACAATTTTATGCCTGAGTGTTTTTGTGTTTAAATAAACCACGCTTGAATCTTCTTTTACTTGCATATTCATATGAACTGGAGCCAAGGATAGCAAAACCTGGCTGGAAGAGAGCTGCACTTTTGGATTCTTACACTGTGACAGAACTGTCTTATCTTTGAAAATTTATGATTGCCTTTTTAAAGGTCAAGGTACTGTCCTAATATGTTATAGGCTGTATGGACATCACCCAGGAATATCTATAATGTTATTAGTCCTAATCATCAAGTACATGTATCAATATATTATATCTCTGTAGTTGTATTGTGTTATAACCTGGATACAGTGTGTTTAACACCTTAATAAGTCAAGGTTTATATTTATATTGCTATTTATTCACATTCATATCTATATGTGTATGTTATAACAGACTCAGCGCAGACTTGTTTTTTGGTTTATTTACAGTAAATATTTTTTCTAATAAATATTAATAAAACAATAAAAGAAAATAACACATTTACCATAAAACACATTAAAACATTATTATATTTTAAAACTGGCTACCAAATATTTTCAAGGTTTAAGGAATTTGAGTGGAAAGGGCTCCAAAGTGTGTGTGTGTGTGTATATATATATATATTATATTATATATATATGTGTGTGTGTGTGTGTGTATTTATGCATATACATGTGTATATATGTTTCTACGCTGTGTGCAGAATTATTAGGCAAATGAGTATTTTGACCACATCATCCTCTTTATGCATGTTGTCTTACTCCAAGCTGTATAGGCTCGAAAGCCTACTACCAATTAAGCATATTAGGTGATGTGCATCTCTGTAATGAGAAGGGGTGTGGTCTAATGAGATCAACACCCTATATCAGGTGTGCATAATTATTAGGCAACTTCCTTTCCTTTGGCAAAATGGGTCAAAAGAAGGACTTGATAGGCTCAGAAAAGTCAAAAATAGTGAGATATCTTGCAGAGGGATGCAGCACTCTTAAAATTGCAAAGCTTCTGAAGCGTGATCATCGAACAATCAAGCGTTTCATTCAAAATAGTCAACAGGGTCGCAAGAAGCGTGTGGAAAAACCAAGGTGCAAAATAACTGCCCATGAACTGAGAAAAGTCAAGCGTGTAGCTGCCAAGATGCCACTTGCCACCAGTTTGGCCATATTTCAGAGCTGCAACATCACCCAAAAGCACAAGGTGTGCAATACTCAGAGACATGGCCAAGGTAAGAAAGGCTGAAAGATGACCACCACTGAACAAGACACACAAGCTGAAACGTCAAGACTGGGCCAAGAAATATCTCAAGACTGATTTTTCTAAGGTTTTATGGACTGATGAAATGAGAGTGAGTCTTGATGGGCCAGATTGATGGGCCCGTGGCTGGATTGGTAAAGGGCAGAGAGCTCCAGTCCGACTCAGACGCCAGCAAGGTGGAGGTGGTATCATCAAAGATGAGCTTGTGGGGCCTTTTCGGGTTGAGGATGGAGTCAAGCTCAACTCCCAGTCCTACTGCCAGTTTCTGGAAGACACCTTCTTCAAGCAGTGGTACAGGAAGAAGTCTGCATCCTTCAAGAAAAACATGATTTTCATGCAGGACAATGCTCCATCACACGCGTCCAAGTACTCCACAGCGTGGCTGGCAAGAAAGGGTATAAAAGAAGAAAATCTAATGACATGGCCTCCTTGTTCACCTGATCTGAACCCCATTGAGAACCTGTGGCCCATCATCAAATGTGAGATTTACAAGGAGGGAAAACAGTACACCTCTCTGAACAGTGTCTGGGAGGCTGTGGTTGCTGCTGCACGCAATGTTGATGGTGAATAGATCAAAACACTGACAGAATCCATGGATGGCAGGCTTTTGAGTGTCCTTGCAAAGAAAGGTGGCTATATTGGTCACTGATTTGTTTTTGTTTTGTTTTTGAATGTCAGAAATGTATATTTGTGAATGTTGAGATGTTATATTGGTTTCACTGGTAAAAATAAATAATTGAAATGGGTATATATTTGTTTTTTGTTAAGTTGCCTAATAATTATGCACAGTAATAGTCACCTGCACACACAGATATCCCCTAAAATAGCTATAACTAAAAACAAACTAAAAACTACTTCCAAAACTATTCAGCTTTGATATTAATGAGTTTTTTGGGTTCATTGAGAACATGGTTGTTGTTCAATAATAAAATTAATCCTCAAAAATACAACTTGCCTAATAATTCTGCACTCCCTGTATGTGTATATATGTAAGTACATACATATATTCACATATAAACACACATTATAATAATAATACACATATCATTTGTATTACATTTTTATATATATTCATGCATTTTAATGTGTTTTAAATATATACTTTTTACATAACAATGTTCTTCACATAGAAGAAAATATTCTTTGTATTTTTAAATAGAAATATAAATGTGTAAGAGAGTGTGTGAGAGAGAGAGAGCTCTGTATATATCTCTACCTGTATATATTTACATAGATATATATAGCTATATAAATATATTTACAAACAAATTATTATATATATATATATATATATATATATATATATATATATATATATATAAAATTAAAAATAAAAAGAACATTTTCTTCTATGTAAAGAACATTGGAATCTAAAATATTTATAACTACCTTTGGGTTTAGCACTGTAGGTCTAACTCGGTGTCGGGTTAGCTAGCAAGTGATGTGTTAGGTGTTTGTTTTTTTAAAGCACATTCCTTTGTATTCTATAGGGATAAGAACGCTTCTCAATATAAGAAGTTCTGAAGTTAGAGAGCATCGGATTTTGCTGGCACACAAACATTTTAATTTCAACTTATAATATGCGTGCTAACCCACCTGTGTTAAAAGTTAATTTTAGCTGTGTTTGCATGTGAGTGGAAAATTTATTTAGCACATTGCTTGTAATCTAGTCCTCGGTGGGGTATGGAGGTAAATTCTGAATTCCCATGCTTTCAATGTCCAAGTAAATTAAGATAAATTGCCATTATTTTTTATTGTGATTTGTTTTTGTGATATAATGGGAAATCAGACCGGCCCTGGAAATTTGTATAGACCATCCCAGCCCCCCTCCAGCCCTGCCCCGCCACTCTCCAGCCCAGCCAACTATGCCCTGGGAGCACTGTGCAGTGCTGTAGCCCCATCCATGTGTAGAGGGGTAGCTGGAGCAGAACATACAGCTGATATTATTATTATTAAACATATTAATTCCTAACATAATGAGTGCATGATAGTACATGTGGGAGGGAAAAGACCACTTCACGTTCACATGCAGATGGTGAAGAGGGGCATATATAAAGCAAACAGTGCAGGGAGCAATTATAATGCGCAACATTCCTGTCCCAGAGTTCCCCAAACAGCAGAACCTTACCTGCTCCGGTCCCCTTCCCCAGTGCTGCTGGTTCAGCGCCTCCCGGAAACGTCTCTCTCTGTGCTATACCTGTCCAACCATGCTGCACCCTGTCACCAGCCGCCCGTGTACACATTGTTTGCAGCCCCACAGGAGACAACACTGTGACTTCAGGCATAGTGAGTCAAGTCCATGTGCAGTAGGGAATACTTTATCATAAAGTATTTAAACTATTTACCAATGATAAACCAACATTATCACGCAAAGGGCTGCATACGTAGTCCCTGAGTCCTCCAAACAATTGAAAACTCTTTTAATTATTATACTTGTTCACAAGCAAATGTTTCTATCCATAGGGAAGCAGAGCTATCTAAGAGGACTGCTGGTTTAGGGGCAGGCTCAATTGCATGCTCCCTTATCATTGGTCAGAACACAAGTCATTACGGAGTTATCGCTCCACACACTTCTGCAGCTGCCCCAGCCCAGCCTCTGCCGGCCCACCGGGATTTTTCCCGGTATCCCGGCGGCCCAATCCGGCCCTGGGTGGAACACTTCTATGTTTGCTGACTGCAGTGACAAGAGATGCCCCAGAAGTAGGCTGATCATATTGCCGCTTTAAAACGGGACACATATGAAAAATACATGTCAGGGCTGTTTTCAGGGCTGTTTAAATAAATGTTTTGTATAAGAACCCTGACATATGTATTTTTCATATGTGTCCCTTTTTAAAGTGGCAATATTGTCACCCTACCCAGAAGAGGAGTACAAGCAACAAGCAAAGAGAAGGTGCTCTCGTCTATAGGTCACTGTTACAGATAGTACGTTCAATTGCTGTATGTTTTTTCTTTTTGCGTTATTTGCATTTGATTGAATGAAAACAACATTTTATGTTGTATCAAGAAAATATCAGATTATTACAATATTGCTTTTTTACTATGACTTTATTACTGAAGCTCGAGTAGAGTATCTCAAAAACTAGACCTAATAAAAAAAAATATATTCGTTTTTCAAGATCCAAAATTAATAAAGTACGACTATTTTTAGTAAGGAATCAAATTAAAAATATTTTTTGTTCAATAGTTTCATTTTAAATGTTTTATTTAAATGTAAGCATTTCCACTAACTGAAGTTGCCTGCAAAACCGTACATTTCAAAGAAATGTATTTAACTTATACAAAGTTATAAGCACCTGATAAACAGGGTTTAACATTGAACAGTTTGGACCATAATAGTTGAAAAATGACATGCCCTACTGACCGGACAGGTTCCTATGGGGACCTTTGTGTTTAACTCCCACAAAGGGTTTAAACACATATTTAAAGTACTGCTCAGCAGTTGCACAGAACTGCCCAGTCAGCAGCAGTAGTTGCACAGATGGGTTGTGTGGCTACTGCTGCTGACTTGGTTCTTGGCAGTTTCTGCTTAGGGCCAGCATTTCTCTGCATCTCCTGAGCAGTATTTTAAAGGGACATTGAACCCAATTTTTTTCTTTAGTGGTTCCGATAGAGCATGCAGTTTTAAGCAACTTTCTAATTTACTCCTATCATCAATTTTTCTTCGTTCTCTTGCTATATTTATTTGAAAAAGAAGGCATCTAAGCTTTTTTTTTTGTTCAGAACTCTGGACAGGACTTTTTATTGGTGGATGAATTTATCCACCAATTAGCAAGGTCAACCCAGGTTGTTCACAAAAAATGGGCTGGCATCTAAACTTACATTCTTGCATTTCAAATAAAGATACCAAGAGAATGAAGACATTTTGATAATAGGAGTAAATTAGAAAGTTGCTTAAAATTGCATGCTCTATCTGAATCACAAAAGAAAAAAATTGGGTACAGTGTCCCTTTAACTATGTGTTTTACCACTTTGCAGAAGCTACAAACATTACAGGATTGCTAGAGTTAGAATGACATGCTGCAATGAATTTGAGCATGTACGTTTTCCAATACAATAGCCCTTTAACCATAGCTGCACTGCATATTTGAATATATGTATGCATATATATATATATATATATATATATATATATATATATATATATATATATATATATATATGTGCAAAACACCTTTGTGTGTGTATGTTTATAGATAGATAGATAGATAGATAGATTATATGACATTGAAGTGCTCTGGAGTTATGTGCGTCAGGTGTACTTGTTTGGCAGACCTTAAATTACAAGTTAAATGAGTAGGAAAATTTGATTTTGTCTCACAGATGCAGAAGTATTGCAATGTTCCAAATAGTTATCAACTCTAAAGATTAGTTTTGTATTCTACTGAGCAGTGCAAATCAATACTAACAGCTGCTTTATTGAACAGAGGCACTGCCTGTGTACAGTTTAGTGACACAACATCTGACCTGCATAATAGATTTATAATGAAGAGGGTAAAGAAGGCAAAAACTACAGAGCAAGAATAAAAGATCTGTAGTGATGAACACAATCAGCTCAATAGTCAGATTCATTGCTGTCAAAAGAGTCACATAATGAGAATATAAACCTTGAAAGCTGAAAACAATGGATGAATCAAATAATACAGTTATCCAGGGTTCTCTCAATGCTACACTAATATACTACAGATGTTCAGATGTCCGCAGTGATCTTAAAATAACATAAAACTGATCTTCTGCTGAGATAGATAGATAGATAGATAGATAGATAGATAGATAAATAGATAGAAACATGAATATCCGATCTGGGAAATGAATAAAAAAAAATGGTAAGTATTATTTATATGCACAGACAAACATTTTGTTTAGGATTAATTGTTTTGTTATTTCTAGTATTAGATGAGGTTGTTTGAATTTTGACAATAGTTGTTTGTTTTTCATTAACCCCTTATTTTAAATGGATAAGATCTGCAGGGCAGCAGAGGATCAGCTGAACAGCTACATAAACTTAAATAAAGTCATAGCAGCAGTCAGTAATACTGCTACAAGCAAGCAGCAGCAGCACAAAACAGTATCCCTGATGAATAGGGTAAAATTGAAAAGTTTCCACAGCTGCAGAAAAGCTTTTCCCATCTGACAAAAACCTTTCCTACCTTTAGACAGTTTTTACTGTCATTTTCGTGTGTGTTTTTTTTGTTTATTCATTTTACATTTTAAGACCAATGCAAAGAATACAGCAACAATAGTTGTTTTATTTTTGTTTCTCTTTGCATTTTTTTTTAAAATCTGAAAGCACATCTCTAATAAGTAGACAGTATAATTCATGAAATAAGCATTGTTAATGTGCTCAAGGGCTTAACTTTGTCTAGAACACTCATTTTATAATCTAGTGAATAATTTCTACAATTACTTATACCATTTCCTCTTTATAAAGGATGTGATACTGAACAAACTTTGCATTGCAAACAAGTGTTTTACATCTGGATTATAAGCATTATGTAATAAAGTGTGTTGAAAAGCCATATGGTGTCTAATTCTACTAAATTTGAAATCAGATAAGCTCTGCTGAAACATTATTGCATAAAGAGTAATAGAAAAATATTCATATACTATTTTTCTCAATTATAGTTTGCTTTAGAAAAAAGATTTATGTAACATATGAAATGATGGTACACAACTGAAAGTTTGTACAACTAACAAGACAAATTTTCCAGCTAAAATGTTGTAGATGAGAAATTGTAGAAGCCAAAATGCTGTGAATAACAATGTCACCCACAAATGGAGCTGCAGCCCTCTTTCTCATCCAATCCTCACATTGCTATTGGATATCTTACAAAGACCCTATCCCTAACCTTAACTATATATCCATAACCTGAACTATAGCTCTGTGCTTGACCTTAGCCCTAACCCTCTAAGACTAACCCTAAACCTAACCTCAGCCCCATCCTAACAATAATACAAACCTCATTCCAAGCCCTAACCCTAATGCTTACCTCAACCATAACCATATCCCTAACCCCAGCTATAAACCTATCCCTAACCAAAACCACAAACTAATCCATAACCTTACCATAACCCCAGCTATAAACCTATATCCAATCATCCTGCATCCCTATCCTTAACTCAATTCCTAACAACAAACATAACCCTATACCTAACCACAACCATAGCCATATAACTAATCACAACCATTATCCTGTCTTTAACGTCAACCATACCCCTATCCCTTACCCCTATCATAACCCTTGCCCTAACCATAATCCTACCCCTAACCCTATCCCTAACCCCAACCATAATCATACCCCTAGCTCCAACCATAACCCTACCCCTAACCCCAACCATAACCCTATTCCTAACCCCAATTCTTAACTTCAAATGTAGCCCTTTCCATATCCCTACCCCCCCCTATACACTATCCCTAATTTGAACTATAACCCTATCAATAATCCCTGGCATAACCATATTCCTTACTCAGCCATAACCCTATCCCTAACCCCAACCTTAATCCTACCCTTAGCCCCCACCATAACCCTATCCTTACCCCAACCATAATACTATCCCTAGCCCCAACCATAACTCTAACCCCAACCATAATCCTACCCCTAACCCCAACCATACACCTATTCCTAACTTCAAATGTAGCCCTATCCATATCCCTAACTCCTCATATAACACTATCCCTAACTTTAACTATAACCATATCCCTAAACCCAGGCATAACCCTATTCCTATCCGTAACCCATCCATACCCTTATCTCTAACCACAAACATAACCCTATCCATAACCCAACAATAATTCTATGCCTCATTTCAACCATAACCCTATCCATAACCCCAACTATAACCCTATACCTTATCACAAAAATAACCCTTTCTCAAACCCTTATTACAATGTTGTTTCGCCAGAAAGGGGAAGTGCTAGTTCGTGCATGACAAAATCTTTTAGCATATATGTTTTGATTCATGAACCTACATGACAATCATGACAGTGGTATTGTTAAAGGGACAGTTAAGTCCAAAATAAACTTTTATGATTCAGAGAGCGCATGTCATTTTAAACACCTTTCCTATTTACTTTTATCACCAAGTTTGCTTTGTTCTTTTGATATTCTTAGTTAAAAGCTAAACCTAGGAGGTTCATATGCTAATTTCTTAGACCTTGAAGGCCGCCTCTAATCTTACAGTTTTTCACCACTAGAGGGCATTAGTTCATGTGTTTCATATAGATAACATTGAGCTCACACACGTGAAGTTACCTAGGAGTGAGCACTGATTGGCTAAAATGCAAGTCTGTCAAAAGAACTGAAATAAGGGGGCAGTTTGCAGAAGCATATATACAAGGTAATTACAGAGGTAAAACGTATTATTATAACTGTATTGGGTATGCAAAACTGTGGAATTGTTAATAAAGGGATTATCTATCTTTTTAAACAACACAAAATCTGGTGTTGACCATCCCTTTAAATGGTTTTATATACAACTATATTAAGATTCATACCTAAAAATAAATCCTCATTTTCTCAGGTGTCTTGTGTAATGCAAAAAGTTAAGTATGGCAATAGAGAACAAAAGTATATATTTTATAACTAATGCACATATCCCACATATAAAACACATGAAACACATTAATTTTTATAACACAGTATATAAATTATACGTACAAATAAAAACAATTAAGTATTAAAATAATGCCCACAAAACCACATACACAAAGCCACTAGTGTATGTGAAGTTTATATCAATAATGACCAACACCAAGCAGTGAATAAGTTCAGTAAAATTAGATGTACAATATATTCTTAAAAAGTGAGATAAAAAAATAAAAATTAAAGGGACATGAAACCCCAAATTTTTCTTTCACGATTCAGATAGAACATCCAGTTTTAAACAACTTTCCAATATACTTCAATTATCAAATGTGCTTTCTTTTCTTGTTGAAAGTTCAGCAATGTACCACTTGGAGCTAGCTGAACATGCTAGGTGAGTCAATCATAATATGCATGTGTGTGCAGCCATCAATAGTAGCTAGTTCCCAGAAGTGCATTGCTACGCTTGAGCCTATCTAGTTATGCTTTTCAACAAAGGATACCACAAGAACAAATAATATTAGGTAATAGAAATACAGGGAAAAGTTGTTTAAAATTACATGCTCTGTCTGAATCATTAAAGAAAATGCATTTTAAGGGGAAGTAAAAATGAATGAGGGCTACAAATGATTCAGACAAGATGGAGGAAAATGTAAAAATAAACAAATACAGTGCAGGAGAATAGAGGGACAAGGAAAGCAGAATAAAAGAAAAGGAAATGGAAAATGATGAAGAGGTTATTATAGTGTACCAATACCACCCCATCTGCAATCCCAATAACAAACTTTCTCATGGTATTACTATCACAGATAGACACTATTATTATTATTATTTTTATTATTATTATTATTTTATTAAAAGATAATAATGAATAGAACAAACAAAAATAATATGACTGGCACTGGTGTTTCAATCCACCCTAGGGAAGACACATGCCTCCCTCTCTCTCTCTCCTTTTCTCTTTCTTTCTCTCTTTGTTTCTCTCTCACTCTGTCTGTCTCTTTCTCTCTCTCTCAGTCCTTCTCTCTCCCTCTATCCCCCCTCTTTATCTTTCTCTCTCTTTCTTTCTGTCTCTTTCTCTCTCACTCTCTCTCTCTCCCCCTTTATCTTTCTATCTCTTTCTTTCTTTCTTTCTTTCTTTCTTTCTTTCTTTCTTTCTTTCTTTCTTTCTCTCTCTCTCTCTCTCTCTCTCTCTCTCTCTCTCCCCCTTTATCTTTCTATCTCTTTCTTTCTTTCTTTCTTTCTTTCTCTCTCTCTCTCCCTTTATCTTTCTGTCTCTTTCTTTCTGTCTCTCTCTCACTCTCTCTCTCATTCTCTCACTCTCTCTTTCTCTATTTCTCTCTCTTTCGCTCTTTCTCTCTCCTCAATGATTGAAATCTCCCTGGGCTGGCGAGATTATTAAAAGATGCTCACCAGTCCTTCTATTTCCCTGGTGGAATGATCTAAAGCCATTAAAGGGGCGTATACTGCTTTTCCATATGAAATGAGCACAACAAAATTCGTATTTTAAACATCATACAAAACAAATATTTGAACCATTCACACAAAAATAAGCAGGGAAAAATTGTATTGTTAAGGTGCATCAAAAATCGTAACAAAATTCTTCACCAAAAAGCGCATGTTAACAAAAAAGTAAAATTTGTAAGTAGTTTACACAGGAATAAATCAAATTAAACATAAACACAGCATAAATCGTAATTGTAGTACACTGGATGTGCAAAAATCACACAGAAGTTTGAACTTATAAATACATGGGCGTCCCATGGGCGTATATGAAAATGTCTCTCTAATCCCAGCGTAATTGTATAAAGATTTTCGCACTGCAGATCGCACAGTTTTTTCTCGACAACTAAAAGGTGGCGAGCTTGTCTCAAAACAATACGAACACTTGTAACCCCAAAAGAAAAACAAATGCATACTAAAATATAGGCAAATGTAAGATGTGATGCGCAGAAAGCAGCATAATGTGAGTTATATTGGCTGCAGGATTTTTATTTTAAAGTGCTCCCCTGCTAACTTCGCACTAAGGAGCGAAGTTTCCCTAAACAGCGAGCTTCATTACTTTTAATAGGAGCCATCTCGCCACTCACAGGGACTGCCCCTTTTTTACGATCATTGCACCAGGGCAGCTCTGCGTGAGTCAGCGAGAAAAAGTAGGTTTGAGCTGGCGAAGATTATATCATCGAGCCCTCAGTCTTTCTCTCTCTCTATCCATTTATGTTTTTTGCTTTTTACTTTTTGAAGTCTGCACACCTTGCAGTGAAGGGTTAAAACTATTAGGCATTTTAGAAGTGAGAGAGATGACATTTCTAAAGCGCAATAAACCTAAAAAGCCACCTGAGGATTGGATTGATGTTTTGCTGAAGAAGATATCACATATTATCTCTTCCCGGGAACTGAGAAGCTTTACAGTACACAACCTTAGCCATAATATCAAGGTACATTGTAGGATGTGATTGAAGCTGTTTTTTCAGATCCTGTAAGTGCTGTTTAGAAATCATATTTGCTCTAGTTTGTATAGCGGTATAGCTTTATTTTTTTTACAAACCTGTATGTTTGCTTTCAATAATTCACATTTCTATTATTTATTAGATTTGCAATTTAATGATTTAAAATACATTAAACATAAAGTATTTAGATAATATAAGTGTGGTACAAGTGGATGCTGTTCTTGATAAAGTGGTGTAAGATCCATTAGTTACAGCATGAGGGCATTTTATTACTGTCTTCCTATCCTCCGGAAAATTTACAGCAGATGCCCATGGAGAGAGATAGCGAAAACATATAACTCATCCCAGTAGTTTGACAAGAAATTAAATATCTAACATCATATATCAAATATAATTGAAATAATGAGTTAAAAAAGATTTTATGATGTACAGGTCAACATGACCTCTGCATATTGTAAAGACAACCTTATAGTTCATTTTATTTTTCATCATATCCGAACTTACATATAACCTTTAGAAACAAACAATAAAAACAAACAAACAATTGCATACACACATGTGGATAAAATAGATGACACTCAACATTGATGAAGATATTTTGGGTATTATAAGGAAGACATAGCTGAGTACAACATAGCATTCAAGTCTACTTTAAAATGTTTATTGTTTAAAAAGATAGATAATCCCTTTATAACCCATTCCACAGTTTTTCATAACCAAAACTGTTATATAAATACACTTTTTTTCCTCTGTGATTACCTTGTATCACCCCCTTATCTCAACTTTTTTTTTACTGAATTGCATTTTAACCAATCCGTGCTGACTCATAAATAACTTCATGGGAGTGAGCACAATGCTATCTTTATGGCACATATGAAGTAGCACTGTCTAGCTTTGAAAAAATGCCATTGTTAAAATGCACTGTGATAAGAGGCGGCCTTCAAGGGCTTAGAAATTAGCATATGAGTCTAAGTAAAATGGAAAGTTGTTTAAAATTGCATGCCCAATCTGAATCATAAAAGTTTATAATTTTGACTTGACTGTCCCTTTAAGTAGAGTTTTTCAATTGTACCTTTTTAATGCAGTAATGACAATTACTGAAATGCTGGATTTAATCTCTGAGCAAAAAAACCCCAAACATTATAGCACATTTACATAAAATTATAAATAAGACCTGCAATTGTTATCCTTTTTTTAAACTACTGGGGTCTTAATCATCAATACAATGTCAGGACTCATCTCTGTAATAGGGGGCTGAGGCCCAAAATCAGGAATGTCTTGAGAGTGTTAAGGTTCTACTTGACAATTACTTTATATATTGATAGGTTTTAGAAAAAATTGTATGATATAAAGGTTTTTCACTGATCTATTTTGTGTCTGTGTTAATAGTAAGGATAGTGATATATAAAACACCTAAAAGTAAATTAAAAAAAATGTATAATTGAAGTAATAGGTACAACATATTTGAAAGCTGAGGGAAATAAGGATAGATAGATAGATAGATAGATAGATAGACATATAGACAGACAAATGATAGACAGATAGACAGACAGATAGAGAGACAGACAGATAGATATATAGATAGATAAATAGATTGATAGACAGACAGATATATAGACAAACAGATGATAGATAGATAGACAGATAGACAGACAGATAGAGAGACAGACAGATATATAGATAGATAGGTGATAGATAGATAGGTGATAGATAGATAGATAGATAGATAGATAGATAGATAGATAGATAGATCAAATAGGTGTCAAACATCTGTTAAATCTATGTAAATCATATATGGTCACTTAGCGCTGAGCATAGAACAGACACGAGGTGAAGCACCAGAAGAAAACTGTACCCCATAGACGTTTTACAACCTCCCAACAAACCTGTCAACATATCTCAACAATGATCTTGTATAATCTCATTATAGATTGCATTGGTTAAAGTAGTGATTGATGATATACCCAAATACAAAAAGAATTACTGTAGCAGTGAATCCTTCAAGCAATGGAAGGTACATGAATGAATTATATTATGTAATGCTCAGTCCTTTATAAACAATAAATATGGAATAAGAGGTACTGCAAATCAGGAACAAACTGATGCAAATCTCTAGACGAATAAAGCAAGATAATATACAACAGCAAAATGTGAAACTGTTTCTAATAGACAAAATACAGGCAGCAACTATTTAAACTGGAGAAATGTCAAGTAGACACAACCAGTAAAACAAGCCAGATCCTATAAAGGTGTTGAGGCAGCAAGAGGTTAAACTTTGGAACTGTCCAATAAAACTTGCAGGGTCAAACACAGGTTTTTCTGACAGTAAGACATTCAATTAAGAAATTTCCACAAGGGACAGTCAAATACAATATAACCAGGCAACAAATAAAGTAGTTAACTAAAATCAGACTGAAGGAAGCAGTTTCATGCACAGGTATTCATTAATAGGTGGTTTTGAGTCCAAAGCAGATCAAGTGTCAGCAGGGCTCACATACGGCTAGATTATGAGTTTGGTGTTAGCCTTAAAAAGCAGCGTTGAGAGGTCCCAACGCTGCTTTTTAACGCCCGCTGGTATTACGAGTCTGGCAGGTACAGGTGTACCGCTCACTTTTCTTCCACGACTCAAGCATACCGCAAATCTCCTTACGTCAATTGCGTATCCTATCTTTTCAATGGGATTTGCCTAACGCTGGTATTACGAGTCTTGGAAGAAGTGAGCGGTAGACCCTCTCCTGTCCAGACTCCTACCGCATTTAAAAGTCAGTAGTTAAGAGTTTTATGGGCTAACGCCGTAACATAAAACTCTTAACTAAAGTGCTAAAAAGTACACTAACACCCATAAACTACCTATTTACCCCTAAACCAAGCCACCCCCCCACATCGGAAACACTTTAATAAATATATTAACCCCTAATCTGCCGACCGGACATCGCCGCCACTTTAATAAATATATTAACCCATAAACCACTGCACTCCAGCCTCGCAAACACTAGTTAAATTTTATTAACCCCTAATCTGCTGTCCCTAACATCGCCGACACCTACCTACATTTATTAACCCCTAATCTGCCAACCCAATGTCGTAGCTACTATATTAAAGGTATTAACCTATACCTAAAACTAAACCTAACCCTAACCCCCCCTAACTTAAATATAATTTTAAATAATCTAAATAAAATTACTGCAATTAAATAAATTAATCCTATTTAAAACTAAATACTTATCTATAAAATAAACCCTAACGGCTAGATTTAGAGTTTTGTCGGTAACGACCCGAAAAGCTAACGCCGGCTTTTTTCAGGCCGCACCATAAAAATAACTCTGGTATTGAGAGTCCACATAAAGGCTGAGTTAGGCTCCAAAAAAGGAGCGTAGAGCATATTTAACGCAGCTTCAACTCTCGATACCAGAGTTGCTTATGGACGTGGCCAGCCTCAAAAATGTGCTCGTGCACGATTCCCCCATAGGAAACAATGGGGCTTTTTGAGCTGAAAAAAAACCTAACACCTGCAAAAAAGCCGCGTTCAGCTCCTAACGCAGCCCCATTGTTTGCTATGCGGAAACACTTCCAACGTCTGCACCTAACACTCTAACATGTACCCCGAGTCTAAACACCCCTAACCTTACACTTATTAACCCCTAATCTGCCGTCCCCGCTATCGCTGACCCCTGCATATTATTATTAACCCCTAATCTGCCGCTCCGTAAACCGCCGCTACTTACATTATCCCTATGTACCCCTAATCTGCTGCCCTAACATCGCCGACCCCTATATTATATTTATTAACCCCTAATCTGCCCCCCACAACGTCGCCTCCACCTGCCTAAACTTTATTAACCCCTAATCTGCCGAGCGGACATGAGCGCTACTATAATAAAGTTATTAACCCCTAATCCGCCTCACTAACCCTATAAAAATTGTATTAACCCCTAATCTGCCCTCCCTAACATCGCCGACACCTAACTTCAATTATTAACCCCTAATCTGCCGACTGGAGCTCACCGCTATTCTAATAAATGTATTAACCCCTAAAGCTAAATCTAACCCTAACACTAACACCCCCCTAAGTTAAATATAATTTACATCTAACGAAATTAATTATCTCTTATTAAATAAATTATTCCTATTTAAAGCTAAATACTTACCTGTAAAATAAATCCTAATATAGCTACACTATAAATTAGAATTATATTATAGCTATTTTAGGATTAATATTTATTTTACAGGTAACTTTGTAATTATTTTAACCAGGTACAATAGCTATTAAATAGTTAATAACTATTTAATAGTTACCTAGTTAAAATAATAACAAAATTACCTGTAAAATAAATCCTAACCTAAATTACAATTAAACCTAACACTACACTATCAATACATTAATTAAATACAATATCTACAAATAACTACAAGGAAATAAACTAACTAAAGTACAAAAAATAAAAAAGAACTAAGTTACAAAAAATAAAAAAATATTTACAAACATAAGGAAAAACTAATTACACCTACTCTAAGCCCCCTAATAAAATAACAAAGCCCCCCAAAATAAAAGATGCCCTACCCTATTCTAAATTACTAAAGTTCAAAGCTCTTTTACCTTACCAGCCCTGAACAGGGCCCATTGCGGGGCATGCCCCAAGAAGTTCAGCTCTTTTGCCTGTAAAAAAAAACATACAATACCCCCCCCCAACATTACAACCCACCACCCACATACCCCTAATCTAACCCAAACCCCCCTTAAATAAATCTAACACTAAGCCCCTGAAGATCATCCTACCTTGTCTTCACCATACCAGGTTCACCGATCCGTCCTGGCTCCAAAATCTTCATCCAACCTAAGCGGGGGCTAGACATCCATCTTCCGGCGGCTGAAGAAGTCCAGAAGAGGCTCCAAAGTCTTCATCCTATCCGGGAAGAAGAGTCGATCCGGACCGGCAACCATCATCTTCCAAGCGGCTGTTCCGATCAGCCAATAGAATGCAAGCTCAATCTGATTGGCTGATTGGATCAGCCAATCGGATTGATCTTGATTCTGATTGGCTGATTCCATCAGCCAATCAGAATATTCCTACCTTAATTCCGATTGGCTGATAGAATCCTATAAGCCAATCGGAATTCAAGGGACGCCATCTTGGATGACGTCCCTTAAAGGAACCGTCATTCTTCAGTTGGACGTCGCCGGATGAAGATGGGTCCGTGGTGGAGGTCTTCAGGATGGAGCCGGTCCTCATCGGATGAAGATAGAAGATGCCGCTTGGAAGATGATGGTTGCCGGTCCGGATCTACTCTTCTTCCCGGATAGGATGAAGACTTTGGACCCTCTTCTGGACTTCTTCAGTGGATGTCTAGCCCCCGCTTGGGTTGGATGAAGATATCGGAGCCAGGACGGATCGGTGTGATACCCGGTGAGGTGAAGACAAGGTAGGAAGATCTTCAGGGGCTTAGTGTTAGGTTTATTTAAGGGGGGTTTGGGTTAGATTAGGGGTATGTGGGTGGTGGGTTGTAATGTTGGGGGGGTGGTATTGTATGTTTTTTTTTACAGGCAAAAGAGCTGAACTTCTTGGGGCATGCCCCGCAAAGGGCCCTGTTCAGGGCTGGTAAGGTAAAAGAGCTTTGAACTTTAGTAATTTAGAATAGGGTAGGCCATTTTTTATTTTGGAGGTCTTTGTTATTTTATTAGGGGGCTTAGAGTAGGTGTAATTAGTTTAAAATTGTTGTAATATTTTTCTAATGTTTGTAAATATTTTTTTATTTTTTGTAACTTAGTTCTTTTTTATTTTTTGTACTTTAGTTAGTTTATTTCATTGTAGTTATTTGTAGGTATTGTATTTAATTTATTTATTGATAGTATAGTGTTAGGTTTAATTGTAACTTAGGTTAGGATTTATTTTACAGGTAAATTTGTAATTATTTTAACTAATTTAGCTATTAAATAGTTCTCAACTATTTAATAGCTATTTTACCTGGTTAAAATAAATACAAAGTTACCTGTAAAATAAATATTAATCCTAAAATAGCTATAATATAATTATAATTTATGTTGTAGCTATATTAGGATTTATTTTACAGGTAAATATTTAGCTTTAAATAGGAATAATTTATTTAATAAGAGTTAATTAATTTTGTTAGATTAAAATTATATTTAACTTAGGGGGGTGTTAGTGTTAGGGTTAGACTTAGCTTTAGGGGTTAATCCATTTATTAGAATAGCGGCGAGATTCGGTCGGCAGATTAGGGGTTAATAATTGAAGTTAGGTGTCGGCGATGTTAGGGAGGGCAGGTTAGGGGTTAATAAATATAATATAGGGGTCGGCGGTGTTAGGGGCAGCAGATTAGGGGTACATAGGGATAATGTAGCTGGCGGCGGCATGCGGACGGCAGATTAGGGGTTAATAAGTGTAGGTAGCTGGCGGCGACGTTGTGGGGGGCAGATTAGGGGTTAATAAATATAATATAGGGGTCGGCGGTGTTAGGGGCAGCAGATTAGGGGTACATAAGGATAACGTAGTTGGCGGTCAGCAGATTAGGGGTTAATAAGTGTAGGCAGGTGGAGGCGACGTTGAGGGGGCAGATTAGGGGTTAATAAATATAATATAGGGGTCGGCGGTGTTAGGGGCAGCAGATTAGGGGTACATAAGTATAACGTAGGTGGCGGTCGGCAGATTAGGGGTTAAAAAAATTTAATCGAGTGGCGGCGATGTGGGGGGACCTCGGTTTAGGGGTACATAGGTAGTTTATGGGTGTTAGTGTACTTTAGAGCACAGTAGTTAAGAGCTTTATGAACCGGCGTTAGCCCAGAAAGCTCTTAACTACTGACTTTTTTCTGCGGCTGGAGTTTTGTCGTTAGAATTCTAACGCTCACTTCAGACACGACTCTAAATACCGGAGTTAGAAAAATCCCATTGAAAAGATAGGATACGCAATTTACGTAAGGGGATCTGCGGTATGGAAAAGTCGCGGCTGAAAAGCGAGCGTTAGACCCTTTTTTGAGTGACTCCAAATACCGGAGGTAGCCTAAAACCAGCGTTAGGAGCCTCTAACGCTGGTTTTCACGGCTACTGCCAAACTCCAAATCTAGGCCTAAGATAGCTACAATATAACTAATAGTTACATTGTAGATAGCTTAGGGTTTATATTTCTTTTACAGGCAACTTTGTATTTATTTTAACTAGGTACAATAGTTATTAAATAGTTATTAACTATTTAATAATTACCTAGTTAAAATAATTACAAATATACCTGTAAAATAAATCCTAACCTAAGTTACAATTACACCTAACACTACACTATCATTAAATAAATTACCTAAACTACCTAAAATTAATTACAATTAAATAAACTAAATTACGGGGGAAAAAAAAGAATTACAAGAATTTTAAACTAATTACACCTAATCTAATCCCCCTAATAAAATAAAAAATCCCCCCAAAATAATACAATTCCCTACCCTATACTAAATTACAAATAGCCCTTAAAAGGGCCTTTTTCAGGGCATTGCCCCAAAGTAATCAGCTCTTTCACCTGTAAAAATAATACAATACCCCCCAACATTAAAACCCACCACCCACACACCCAACCCTACTCTAAAACCCACCCAATCCGAACTTAAAAACACCTAACACTACCCCCCTGAAGATCTCCCTACCTTGAGCCATCTTCACACAGCCGGGCACAAGTGGACCTCCAGAGGGTCAGAAGTCTTCATCCGATCTGGGCAGAAGAGGTCCTCCAAGCATCAGAAGTCTTCATCCAGGCGGTATCTTCTATCTTCATCCATCCGGAGTGGAGCGGGTCCATCTTCAATCCAGCCGACGCAGAGCCATCCTCTTCAAACAACGTCCTAACACTGAATGAAGGTTCCTTTAAATGATGTAATCCAAGATGGCGTCCCTTGAATTCCAATTGGCTGAAAGGATTCTATCAGACAAACAGAATTAAGGTAGGAAAAATCCTATTGACTGATCCAATCAGCCAATAGGATTGAAGTTCAATCCTATTGGCTGATTGGATCAGCCAATAGGATTGAGCTCGCATTCTATTGGCTGTTCCAATCAGCCAATAGAATGCAAGCTCAATCCTATTGGCTGGTCCAATCAGCCAATAGGATTTTTCCTACCTTAATTCCGATTGGCTGATAGAATCCTATCAGCCAATTGGAATTCAAGGGACGCCATCTTGGATGACGTCATTTAAAGGAACATTCATTCAAGGGTTAGGACGTCATTTGAAGAGGATGGCTCTGCGTCGGCTGGATTGAAGATGGACCCGCTCCGGATGGATGAAGATAGAAGATGCCTCCTGGATGAAGACTTATGCCGCTTGGAGGACCTCTTCTGTCCGGATCGGATGAAGACTTCTGCCCCTCATGAGGTCCACTTGTGCCCGGCTGGGTGAAGACGGCTCAAGGTAGGGAGATCTTCAGGGGGGTAGTGCTAGGTTTTTTTATTGGGGATTGGGTGGGTTTTAGAGTAGGGTTGGGTGTGTGGGTGGTGGGTTTTAATGTTGGGGTGGTATTGTATTTTTTTTACAGGTGAAAGAGCTGATTACTTTGGGGCAATGCCCCACAAAATGCCCTGTTAAGGGCTATTTGTAATTTAGTATAGGGTAGGGAATTTTATTATTTGGGGGGGGGGGTTATTTTATTAGGGGGATTAGATTAGGTGTAATTAGTTTAAAATTCTTGTAATTTTTTTCCCGTAATTTAGTTTATTTAATTTAATTGTAATTAATTGTACGTAGTTTAGGTAATTAGTTTAATTATAGTGTAGTGTTAGGTGTAATTGTAACTTAGGTTAGGGTTTATTTTACAGGTACTTTTGTACTTATTTTAACTAGGAAGTTATTAAATAGTTAATAACTATTTAATAACTATTGTACCTAGTTAAAATACAAAGTTGCCTGTAAAATAAATATAAATCCTAAGCTAGCTACAATGTAACTATTAGTTATATTGTAGCTAGGTTAGGGTTTATTTTATAGGTAAGTATTTAGTTTTAAATAGGATTAATTTATTTAATTTTAGTAAATGTATTTAAATTATATTTAAGTTAGGGGGGTGTTAGGGTTAGGGTTAGACTTAGGTTTAGGGGTTAATAAATTTATAATAGTGGCGGCGATGTTGGCGGCGGCAGATTAGGGGTCAATAAATTTAATATAGTTGCGGCAACGTTGGGGGGGCAGGTTAGGGGTTAATAAATATAATGTAGGTTTCGGCGATGTTGGGGGCAGTAGATTAGGGGTTCATAAGTATAATGTAGGTGGCGCGGGATCTAGAGCGGCAGATTAGGGGTTAATAATATAATGTAGTTGTCAGCGATAGCGGAGAAGGCAGATTAGGGGTTAATAAGTATAATATTAGGGGTGTTTAGACTCTGGGTTCATGTTAGGGTGTTAGGTGTAGACATAAAATTAATTTCCCCATAGGAAACAATGGGGCTGCGTTAGGAGCTGAACGCTGCTTTTTTGCAGGTTTTTTTCTGCCAGCTCAGCCCCATTGTTTCCTATGGGGAAATCATGCACGAGCACGTTTTACCATCTTATCGCTACCGTAAGCAACGCTGGTATTGAGGTGAGATGTGGAGCTAAATTCTGTTCTACGCTCACCTTTTTGCGGCTAACGCCAGGTTTAAAAAAACCTGTAATACCAGCGTTGTCTTAAGGGAGCAGTGGGAAAAAAAGGCTCGTTAGCACCACAAGCCTTACCGACAAAAACTCGTAATCTAGGCGATATTGAATCAGGAGAAATTATATTGTAGCTAGATATAACAGACAGACAAACTTAATGCAAAAGAAATCTCTGAGAAAAACGTTTAAACATCACACCCACGTGATTAATTGTAGCATCATTGTACAAGGGAAAAAGGGACATGTATTAGACACAGAGCCAGTAATCTGAAAAAAAGATATAGGAATTGAAGAAATGTTCAAGAATTGGAGGACACATTGCTAATTTAGTGAGTTGTTCAATTCTGTGATAAACAAGATTTTGTGCATTATATTAAATTGATAAGAAAGTCTAATATTTTACAATGTTATAAGGCTCTATTACCCTAATAGATATTTAAAGGGATGTAATAAAATACTAGGGAAATGTTCTAATGCGCTATATGATTTTATTATTTGTAATGCAGACTTCTGGTTGTATTTAACTGCGCGTTTCATGCCACTGTGTTCTCCCTGGGCACCCTTACTTCACGATATTAAAAGACTCAGCACAAACATTCTCATTGCCTGGCTGTCTCTAAGATTTAGTGTGTACCATCCTCAGCTACATGAATTTACCACTGTTCCAGGAAGATTTGATGATGTCCACTTTCTTTGCTGGGTTCATATTTGACTGTTGATTAAAATGCAAGTTTTGTAATTGTTTGTAACCATGCCTGCATGTTTATTTACATCTGTCAGTGCAAGTTCTGCAGTCAGTAATGCAAACGCTTGAATAATTCTCTGATCCTGTAAGTGCAAGCTCTGCAGTCAAATTTGTAATTGTCTGTTCATCTACATCTGTCAGTGCAAGTTCTGCAGTCAGTTATGTAAAGGTGCATGTTTAATTATCTGACCATGTAAATGTAAGCTCTGCAGTCCAATTTCTAACTGTGTCTGTTCATCTACCTCTGTCAATAATGTTTATAGAATAGAAGTGCCTGCTTTATTATATTATCTTGTAAGTGCAAACTCTGCAGCAAACTTTATATCCATGTCTGTTCATCTACTTCTGTCAAGTGCAAACTTTACAGTCAAGTAAGTAATAAGGTTTTCTCAGTGATCTGTTCATGTGGGTGCCAATTCTGCTGTCAAGTTTATAAAGGTGCCTGTCTATTGATCAGTAACTATTAGTGCAAGCTCTGCAGATAAGTTGTTACAGTGCCTGTCTACTCATTTGCTGCTGTGAGTATGGCTTCAGAGTGCCAGCCCTCTATCTAAGCTTCAAGTCTAAAGTAAAGTTCACTGGACATGCTTCAAATGTATTTTGCTAGCTCACTCTGCAAGCCTTAAGTCTAAAGTAGACATTAACTGGACAACCTTCAAGTCTAAAGTATCTTCTCACTGGCTAAGCTAGTGAAGCTTGCCAACCCACTAGTCAAGTCTAAACTCTTTGCTTTCTGGTCAAGCGCTAAATGAAAAGTACCAGACTACTTGCCAAATTTCAGGTCTAAGGTTTCTGCTCACTGGTCATGGTTCAAGTTAATCGTTTCTGTATCATTGCCTATTATTTTATTAAGTTCTCTGAAGCACTCTGAGCACTTGCTTAATATTTGTTTCTAGTTTCAAACTCTTTGTAAAATATTTTCCAAGCATATTTGTGTTGAAAGTTTTTGCTTAGTATGACCTAGATTACAAGTTTGAAGCCTAAGTATAAGCTACAAATTGTTTCTTTGTCTTTTGCTGAAAAGTTTATCATAGAATAAAACCATTTTGAAATATATATTTGGCCTAAAGTCTGTAGACAGAATTGTATCAAATGACAACACAGTATCGTATGTCTGTTGCCTTAAAACACACTTCAGTCTTAATTTTAATACCTTTGTCCATTAACGGACCTGTAGATGTTACCTTCACAATCCTTTGCAAACGACTCCTGTACTTGCGCATGTACTGACCTGTGATGGTCCGTTATGGTAATTACCCTCAGGACGGTCCTCCTTGCCTCTGCATTTAGTACTTTTCGTAAGCAGGGTCTTGCCCTTGTCCCTCAGTTTCCTCCTATGGTTATGGGCTATTTTCGCTCCACTCACACAGAGTGGGTAGATGAAGCTGTGTAGCGCTTGTCAAACTGACTTCCTCCGCCTTCTACGTGTTTCACCCGTATGTGGGCTTTTGTCAAGATGGTTGGTTGTCAGTTGTAAACAGATTTAAAGGGACACTGTACCCAAAAATTTCTTTCGTGATTCAGATTGGGCATGAAATTTTAAGCAACTTTCTAATTTACTCCTATTATCAAATTTTCTTCATTCTCTTGGTATCTTTATTTTAAATGCAAGAATGTAAGTTTAGATGCCGGCCCATTTTTTGGTGAACAACCTGGGTTGTCCTTGCTGATTGGTGGATAAATTCATCCACCAATAAAAAAGTGCTGTCCAGAGTACTGAAACCAAAAAAAAGCTTAGATGCCTTCTTTTTCAAATAATGATAGCAAGAGAACGAAGAAAATTTGATAATAGGAGTAAATTAGAAAGTTGCTTAAAATTGCATGCTCTTTCTGAATTACAAAAGAAAAAATTTGGGTACAGTGTCCCTTTAAATCCCTTGCAGTTTGATCTCTTTGGCTCATCATTTATCCAATCATCAAAGTTGTTTCCTTGTAAAGGTGGTTTATTCTTTTAAGGTGGTATATTTTGTTTAGTGGTATAATTACTTGTATTGTTTCAGTTTTTTCCAGTTTTTTCAGGCTCATCTTTAATCCATATTACTAATAAAAATCATAAAATTGCAAAACCTTAAATCTAATTTATAAAACAATTATATATGGATGAGTGTAAAAATCTAGTCCCTTTGTTATTAATTTATATCTAGATTTTTAGGAATATTGTGGCCTAGATTTAGAGTTCGGCGGTAGCCGTCAAAACCAGCGTTAGAGGCTCCTAACGCTGGTTTTGGGCGCCCGCTGGTATTTGGAGTCAGTGATTAAAGGGTCTAACGCTCACTTTTCAGCCGCGACTTTTCCATACCGCAGATCCCCCTACGCCATTTGCGTAGCCTATCTTTTCAATGGGATCTTTCTAACGCTGGTATTTAGAGTCGTTTCTGCAGTGAGCGTTAGAGCTCTAACGACAAGATTCCAGCCGCCTGAAAATAGCAGGAGTTAAGAGCTTTCTGGCTAACGCCGGTTTATAAAGCTCTTAACTACTGTACCCTAAAGTACACTAACACCCATAAACTACCTATGTACCCCTAAACCGAGGTCCCCCCACATCGCCGCCACTCGATTAAAATTTTTAACCCCTAATCTGCCGACCGCCACCTACGTTATACTTATGTACCCCTAATCTGCTGCCCCTAACACCGCCGACCCCTGTATTATATCTATTAACCCCTAACTTGCCCCCCACAACGTCGCCGCAAGCTACTTAAAATAATTAACCCCTAATCTTCCGACCGCAAATCGCCGCCACCTACGTTATCCCTATGTACCCCTAATCTGCTACCCCTAACATCGCCGACCCCTATGTTATATTTATTAACCCCTAATCTGCCCCCCACAACGTCGCCGACACCTACCTACACTTATTAACCCCTAATCTGCCGAGCGGACCTGAGCGCTACTATAATAAAGTTATTAAGCCCTAATCCGCCTCACTAACCCTATCATAAATAGTATTAACCCCTAATCTGCCCTCCCTAACATCGCCGACACCTACCTTCAATTATTAACCCCTAATCTGCCGACCGGAGCTCACCGCTATTCTAATAAATGTATTAACCCCTAAAGCTAAGTCTAACCCTAACACTAACACCCCCCTAAGTTAAATATAATTTTTATCTAACGAAATAAATTAACTCTTATTAAATAAATAATTCCTATTTAAAGCTAAATACTTACCTGTAAAATACATCCTAATATAGCTACAATATAAATTATAATTATATTATAGCTATTTTAGGATTAATATTTATTTTACAGGCAACTTTGTAATTATTTTAACCAGGTACAATAGCTATTAAATAGTTAAGAACTATTTAATAGTTACCTAGTTAAAATAATTACAAATTTACCTGTAAAATAAATCCTAACCTAAGATATAATTAAACCTAACACTACCCTATCAATAAAATAATTAAATAAACTACCTACAATTACCTACAATTAACCTAACACTACACTATCAATAAATTAATTAAACACAATTGCTACAAATAAATAAAATTAAATAAACTATCTAAAGTACAAAAAATAAAAAAGAACTAAGTTACAGAAAATAATAAAATATTTACAAACATAAGAAAAATATTACAACAATTTTAAACTAATTACACCTACTCTAAGCCCCCTAATAAAATAACAAAGCCCCCCAAAATAAAAAATTCCCTACCCTATTCTAAAATACAAATATTACAAGCTCTTTTACCTTACCAGCCCTGAACAGGGCCCTTTGCGGGGCATGCCCCAAGAATTTCAGCTCTTTTGCCTGTAAAAAAAAACATACAATACCCCCCCCCCAACATTACAACCCACCACCCACATACCCCTAATCTAACCCAAACCCCCCTTAAATAAACCTAACACTACCCCCCTGATGATCTTCCTACCTTGTCTTCACCATGCCAGGTTCACCGATCCGTCCTGGCTCCAAGATCTTCATCCAACCCAAGCGGGGGCTAGACATCCACTGAAGAAGTCCAGAAGAGGGTCCAAAGTCTTCCTCCTATCCGGCAAGAAGAGGACATCCGGACCGGCAAACATCTTCTCCAAGCGGCATCTTCTATCTTCTTCCATCCGATGACGACCGGCTCCATCTTGAAGACCTCCAGCGCGGATCCATCCTCTTCTTCCGACGACTAGACGACGAATGACGGTTCCTTTAAGGGACGTCATCCAAGATGGCGTCCCTCGAATTCCGATTGGCTGATAGGATTCTATCAGCCAATCGGAATTAAGGTAGGAATTTTCTGATTGGCTGATGGAATCAGCCAATCAGAATATAGTTCAATCCGATTGGCTGATCCAATCAGCCAATCAGATTGAGCTCGCATTCTATTGGCTGATCGGAACAGCCAATAGAATGCGAGCTCAATCTGATTGGCTGATTGGATCAGCCAATCGGATTGAACTATATTCTGATTGGCTGATTCCATCAGCCAATCAGAAAATTCCTACCTTAATTCCGATTGGCTGATAGAATCCTATCAGCCAATCGGAATTCGAGGGACGCCATCTTGGATGACGTCCCTTAAAGGAACCGTCATTCGTCGTCTAGTCGTCGGAAGAAGAGGATGGATCCGCGCTGGAGGTCTTCAAGATGGAGCCGGTCGTCATCGGATGGAAGAAGATAGAAGATGCCGCTTGGAGAAGATGTTTGCCGGTCCGGATGTCCTCTTCTTGCCGGATAGGAGGAAGACTTTGGACCCTCTTCTGGACTTCTTCAGTGGATGTCTAGCCCCCGCTTGGGTTGGATGAAGATCTTGGAGCCAGGACGGATCGGTGAACCTGGCATGGTGAAGACAAGGTAGGAAGATCATCAGGGGGGTAGTGTTAGGTTTATTTAAGGGGGGTTTGGGTTAGATTAGGGGTATGTGGGTGGTGGGTTGTAATGTTGGGGGGGGGGTATTGTATGTTTTTTTTTACAGGCAAAAGAGCTGAAATTCTTGGGGCATGCCCCGCAAAGGGCCCTGTTCAGGGCTTGTAAGGTAAAAGAGCTTGTAATATTTGTATTTTAGAATAGGGTAGGGAATTTTTTATTTTGGGGGGCTTTGTTATTTTATTAGGGGGCTTAGAGTAGGTGTAATTAGTTTAAAATTGTTGTAATATTTTTCTTATGTTTGTAAATATTTTATTATTTTCTGTAACTTAGTTCTTTTTTATTTTTTGTACTTTAGATAGTTTATTTAATTTTATTTATTTGTAGCAATTGTGTTTAATTAATTTATTGATAGTGTAGTGTTAGGTTAATTGTAGGTAATTGTAGGTAGTTTATTTAATTATTTTATTGATAGGGTAGTGTTAGGTTTAATTATATCTTAGGTTAGGATTTATTTTACAGGTAAATTTGTAATTATTTTAACTAGGTAACTATTAAATAGTTCTTAACTATTTAATAGCTATTGTACCTGGTTAAAATAATTACAAAGTTGCCTGTAAAATAAATATTAATCCTAAAATAGGTATAATATAATTATAATTTATATTGTAGCTATATTAGGATTTATTTTACAGGTAAGTATTTAGCTTTAAATAGGAATTATTTATTTAATAAGAGTTAATTTATTTCGTTAGATAAAAATTATATTTAACTTAGGGGGGTGTTAGTGTTAGGGTTAGACTTAGCTTTAGGGGTTAATACATTTATTAGAATAGCGGTGAGCTCCGGTCGGCAGATTAGGGGTTAATAATTGAAGGTAGGTGTCGGCGATGTTAGGGAGGGCAGATTAGGGGTTAATACTATTTATGATAGGGTTAGTGAGGCGGATTAGGGGTTAATAACTTTATTATAGTAGCGCTCAGGTCCGCTCGGCAGATTAGGGGTTAATAAGTGTAGGTAGGTGTCGGCGACGTTGTGGGGGGCAGATTAGGGGTTAATAAATATAACATAGGGGTCGGCGATGTTAGGGCAGCAGATTAGGGGTACATAGGGATAACGTAGGTGGCGGCGGTTTACGGAGCGGCAGATTAGGGGTTAAAAGTGTAATGCAGGGGTCAGCGATAGCGGGGGCGGCAGATTAGGGGTTAATAAGTGTAAGGTTAGGGGTGTTTAGACTCGGGGTACATGTTAGGGTGTTAGGTGCAGACTTAGGAGGTGTTTCCCCATAGGAAACAATGGGGCTGCGTTAGGAGCTGAACGCTGCTTTTTTGCAGGTGTTAGGTTTTTTTTCAGCTCAAACAGCCCCATTGTTTCCTATGGGAGAATCGTGCACGAGCACGTTTTTGATGCCGGCCGCGTCCGTAAGCAACTCTGGTATCGAGAGTTGCATTTGCGGTAAAAATGCTCTACGCTCCTTTTTTGGAGCCTAACGCAGCATTTGTTTGAACTCTCGATACCAGAGTTAAATTTATGGTGCGGCCAGAAAAAAACCCGCGGAGCGTTAACAGCCCTTTTACCGCCGAACTCTAAATCTAGGCCTGTATATTTTAGTGGTTAAGTTAGAACTCATTTTCTGCAGTATTTATTTAACGGAATGTATGTTGGAAAGTGTGCAATACTATTGGAAAGTTTTTTTATAAATCAACATCCCCTGAACTTTGACTAGAGCAAATTAATTTTATTTAGAGGAATTCCTGAGTATTATTGATGCATTTCTAATAAGTACTGTAAAATCGGTGTACATTAATTTAAATTTTTGTCTTTTCTGATTATTCATTTGTAATAATTACTAAATTTTGAAAAATTCATTTTTTATCAAATTGGAAGTCTTTCTATATAAACATATTAAGTTGGTTTTGATATTAAAACACAGTATAACTGGAGGAGGAATTATAGTGGTAAAATATTTTCTTTGCTTCAGAGCGCCCATTTTAACCATTGTTTGTCCAGTACGCTGTTTTCCCTATCTATTAAGGAGATAGGAAATTAAGAGAGGCCATAAGAGTGGGGTCTAATTTTGCGCTGCACTTACAACTATTTTCAACCCAATGCTTTTTATGGTAAACAAACTGGTGCCAACCTTGTCACCTCATATATTTAACCTATTCTGAATAAGTAACTGATATTTTGAAAGGGTAAAAATCCTTTGGGCCACTTATTTCTGTGTGGAAATATACAGAATGTGAGCGCATCATAGGAGAGACGTTCTCAGTCTGGCCCAACGCTATTTATGACAAATAATCTGGTGCCAACCTTGCCACTTTATATATTTTACCCTTTCTAAGTAAGTAAATAGTATTTTAAAATGGTTAAAATCCTTTGGGCTACGGATTTCTTTGTGGTTATGTAGGGGGTGAACCCCTTTATACAATTCACGTATTTTCAGACTGTCCCAAAACATTATATGGCAAAGAAACCCTTTCAAAATAGCAGTAACTTATTTAGAAAAGGTAAAATATGTGATTTGACAAGGTTGGCACCAGTTTGTTTGTCATAAAAAGCATTGGGCCAGGCTGTGAACATGTCTGCATTATGAAGGAGCTCACCCCTGTATATAATCCACACAGAAAGATTTTAACCCTTTTAAAATACCACTTATTCAGAAAAGGTAAAATATATGAAGTTGCAAGGTTGGCATCAATTTGTTTACGATATAAACCATTTGCCAGTCTGAAAACATATGGATTGCATGAAGGAGCTCACCCCCTGTATATATCCCCACAGAAATGTGTAACTGAAAAGATTTTAACCCTTTTATAATACTGGTTACTTATTCAGAAAAGGTAAAATATATGAAACGGCAAATGTGTCACCAATTTGCCATAAAGAGCGTTGGGCCAGGCTGATAGCATGTCTGTCCTATGATGGGTTCACACCTTATATATATCCACACATAAAGGAGTGGCTCAAAGTATTTTTACCCTTTCAAATTATCAGTTACTTATTCAGAAAAGGTAAAATATATGAGATAAGTTTGGCACCAATTTGTTTGCTATAAAAAGCATTGGGCCAGGCTGCAGACATGTCTATCCTATGAAGGGGTTTACACCCTGTATATATGCACAGAGAAATTAGTGGCCCAAATGATTTTAACCCTTTTTAAATACCAATTACTTTTTTAGAAAAGGTAAAATATATGAAGTGGCAAGGTTGGCACCAGATTGTTTGCCTTAAAAAGCATTGAGCCAGGCTGAAAATATGTCTATTCTATGAAGGGGTTTATGCTGTGTATATATCCACACAGAAATGAGTGACCCAATGGATTTAACCCTTTCAAATTACCAGTTACTTATTCAAAAAAGGTAAAATATATGAAGTGGCAAGGTTGGCAACAGAGTGTTTGGCCAGGCTGATAACGTCTGCTCTATGATAGGTTCATGCCCTGTATATATACACACATAAATGAGTGGCCCAAAGGATTTTAACCCTTTTAAAATATCAGTTACTTATTCAAAACATAATCAAAATTGTGTCATGTTTGCAGTCTGTTTATTGCAATGTAAGAGGATTTTTTTTTTAATAAAATTTAAGTTTGTATAGGTTTTTGGAAAGTGTATTATTTTATTTAAACTAAAAATAACTGTAGATATTTTTTTTACAAAGCTTTATTTTACAAATTGCAATCAGTTGCCGAATAATAAGCCTTTCTTAGCCTTGTACATTTGCAGCTTTCTTGTCTCATTCACAGTGGTTACCTTATAAATGGCAATCAGCATAACCCACTGTGAATGAACATTAACATTAGTTTTCAGAATTATTGTGTCTATTGTTTGTTACATTAAAATTGATTTAAAAAAAAAAAGCAAAAACAAAAAACCTTTGAGTGGAGTCAAGTTTCCTGTCTAGAGTGGAGCTCCAGTCTGTAGCCAGCCACCTTTGAAATGACCAGGGACTCAGATAATTGTATCACTTATTCTAAGGAAGAAAATTATTTCAAGATTTAACTACTTAAAGGCACATCATATGTAATACTAAAAATTATATGAGCTTTCTCGACATCCAATTGCAAATGGGCATTCATTTGCAGTTGTAACAGCCACCTCTCTTCTGGGAAGGTTTTTCACAAGATTTGGGAGTGCATTCGTGGAAATGTGTGTCCATTTCACCAAAAGATCATTTGTGAGGTCAGGCACTGATGTTGGAGAAGGTATGACTCGCAATCACATTCTAGTTTATCCCAAAGGTTTTCAAAAGGGTTGAGGTCATCATGGACCTCACTTTGTGCACACGGGGGATAGTCAAACTAGAACAGGAAAGGCCTTTCCCCAATATCTTGCCACAAAGCTGAAAACACTCACTTGTAAAACTTATAAATGTCTTTATATCATTTAATATTAAGATCACTCTTCACAAGAACTAAGCTGTCTAGCCAAACCCTGAAACCCTCCTTCACCCATCTTTATAGAAGGCACTAAGTACACTAGTAGACATCGTGCTCAGGACATCTGCCACACACAGATTTTTTTCTTCAGACTGACAGATAATAAAATGTGATTCATCACTCCAGGGAAGAAATTGCCACTGCTTCAGAATCCAGTGGTAGCTTGCTCTACACAACTCTAATCTACACTTGGCCAGGGGCGTAACTAATGGTGATGCAGAGGTCGTGACTGTGACTGGGCCCGGGAGTTCCACCTTCAGGGGGGCCCCACCTCCCCAGCTTCAGCACAACAAAAAACATTTTTTACTTTTTTTTAATTTTATTTAGTTTTTTTAGAATTTCTTGCCCCCCCCATGTGCCTCTGCCCCCGCCCCCCCACAGACTCCTTCATTTGCTTGTGTGGCTGTGTGACTTTCCAGACAGTTTTAAATCAGAGTGTTGCCGCAGATTACCATGGTAATGCTCTGATTTGAAACATTTCCTGCTGAGCGGGAAAGAAGGATCTGTCTGCGTGCGTGAATGCAGTAACAGCCTAGTGAGCTCAGTGAAGTGGAACTGGAGTGATGACAATACTCCTACTCCTATTCATATTTGGCATACCAGAGATCCGGACGGGTGTTGGAAGTTGGCAGTAGCTGCCTGTTGAAGAAGAGAAGTGCAAGCCAAGTAAAGTCCCCGGGTGTGTGAGTGACACTAGTAGAAACAATAGCATATTAATGGCAGAGCATACTGACTCCCCTGTACACAGCCAGCCAGCACACCGCCCATTGGGTGGTCCATCTGCAGAGACAGCTACGAACTTTAGAGGGCGTTATTATCGGTCAGTATCTTATCTCTCACTACACTGTACTATCCTGTATAGACTAACAGAAGTTTCTTTATCTCTGGGTTGTATGAGCTGCTCTGTAGGGACATTATTGTACATAGTGATTCATGACAGCATTGTCCCTTCTGCAGATAAAGAGATATCTAATGTCCCCCACCTCTGATGTGTGACAGCTCTCCACATCAGTGCTCCCTAAAACTAACCTCTGCTCCTTATCAAACAGCTTATTAGAGCCTTCCTGCCCTGTTAGCTATAGTCTATGTGCAGATAACTTATTTCAACCTATTGTACTTATTCCCTGACTTTTGCAATTATCTAGAATTTAACTGATGATTAAGCAAACACATCTGGTAAAAATGTTGTAAAAGTATGTTTTATATATATATATATATATATATATATATATATATATATATATATATATATATACAACCCCAAATACACCTCCAAGACGACAACTGCCTTGATAAAGAAGCTGAGGGTAAAGGTGTTGGACTGGCCAACCATGTTTCTAGACCTAAACCCTTATTGAGCATCTGTGGATCATCCTCAAATGGAAGGTGGGGGAGCGCAAGGTCTATAACATCCACAAGCTCCTTGATGTCGCCATGCAGAAGTGGAAGAGGACTCCAGTAGCAACCTGTGAAGCTCTGGTGAACTCCATGCCCAAGAGGGTTAAGGCAGTGCTGGAAAATAATGGTGGCCACACAAAATATTGACACTTTGGGCCCAATTTAGACATTTCCACTTAGGGGTGTACTCCTTTTTGTTGCCAACGGTTTATACATTAATGGCTGTGTGTTGAGTTATTTTGAGGGGACAGCAAATTTACAATGTCCTACAGGCTGTTCACTCACTACTTTACATTGTAGCAAAGTGTCATTTCAACAGTGTTGTCACATGAAAATATATAATAAAATATTTACAAAAATGTGAGGGGTGTACTCACTTTTGTGAGATACTGTATATATGTATATATATATATATATATATATATATGTGTTTAAAAATGTATATATATGTATATAACGTGGGGCAAAAAAGTATTTAGTCAGCCACCAATTGTGCAAGTTCTCCCACTTAAGAAGATGAGAGAGGCCTGTAATTTTCATCATAGGTATACCTCAACTATGAGAGACAAAATGTGGAAACAAATCCAGACAATCACATTGTCTGATTTGGAAAGAATTTATTTGCACATTATGGTGGAAAATAAGTATTTGGTCACCTACAAACAAGCAAGATTTCTGGCTCTCACAGACCTGTATCTTCTTCTTTAACAGGCTCCTCTGTCCTCCACTCATTACCTGTATTAATCGCACCTGTTTGAACTTGTTATCAGTATAAAAGACACCTGTCCACAACCTCAAACAGTCACACTCCAAAATCCACTATGGTGAAGACCAAAGAGCTGTTGAAGGATACCAGAAACAAAATTGTAGACCTGCACCAGGCTGGGAAGACTGAATCTGCAATAGGCAAGCAGCTTTGTGTGGAGAAATCAACTGTGGGAGCAATAATTAGAAAATGGAAGACATACAAGACAACTGATAATCTCCCTCGATCTGGGGCTCCACGCAAGAGCTCACCCTGTGGGGTCAAAATGATCACAAGAACAGTGAGCAAACCTCCCAGAACCACACGGGGTGACCTAGTGAATGACCTGCAGAGAGCTGGGACCAACATAACAAAGGCTACCATCAGTAAAAACTATGCCGCCAGGGACTCAGATCCTGCAGTGCCAGACATGTCCCCCTGCTTAAGCCAGTATGCTAGAGAGCACTTGGATTATCCAGAAGCAGATTGGGAGAATGTCATATGGTCAGATGAAACCAAAGTAGAACTGTTTGGTAGAAAAACAACTGGTCGTGTTTGGAGGAGAGAGAATGCTGAGTTGCAACCAAAGAACACCATGTCTACTGTGAAGCATGGTGGTGGTAACATCATGCTTTGGGGCTGTTTCTCTGCAAAGGGAACAGGACAACTGATCTGTGTACATTAAAGAATGAATGGGGCCATGTATGTATTTTGAGTGCAAACCTCCTTCCATCAGCAAGGGCATTGAAGATGAAACGTGGCTGGGTCTTTCAGCATGACAATGATCCCAAACACCCCTCCCGGGCAACGAAGGAGTGGCTTTGTAAGAAGCATTTCAAGCTCGTGGAGTGGCCTAGCCAGTCTCCAGATCTCAACCCCATAGAAAACCTTAGAAGGGAGTTGAAAGTCTGTGTTGCCCAGCGACAGCCCCAAAAGATCACTCCTCTAGAGGAGATCTGCATGCAGTAATGGGCCAACATACCAGCAACTGTGTGTGACAACCTTGTGAAGACTTACAGAAAACGTTTGACCTCTGTCATTGCCAACAAAGGATATATAACAAAGTATTGAGATTAACTTTTGATATTGACCAAATACTTATTATCCACCATAATTTGCAAATAAATTATTTCCAAATCAGACAATGTGATTGTCTGGATTTGTTTCCACATTTTGTCTCTCATAGTTGAGGTATACCTATGATGAAAATTACAGACCTCTCTCATCTTCTTAAGTGGGAGAACTTGCACAATTGGTGGCTGACTAAATACTTTTTTGCCCACTGTATGTGTATATATATATATAACGTACCTGTATATATCGATGGAATTTAGCTAAGATATTGTGTTGAGACTAACTACTGATAATGGGTTAACTTCATGGTGCTGTTTCCTGTGAACAATAAATTGTTTGTCAGCATTGCAATGTGTTTTACTTGTTTGGACTCAATGTTCATTGCCTTTCTGGTGGAATGATCTGCATAACTGCTAAAGGGCCTCTAGTCACTAAGGAGTTACTTTGAGATGCTTTAAGTGTTTGTGTCCTGGAGGTAACACCTTGTTTATCTGTAATTATTCTTAAAGCATGATGTTTTTGCTACTGTAATTTTATTAATCTCTCTCTCTGTCTTATTTATTTTGTCCCCTTTTCCTGTAATTCCACTCTGAAATAGTGAACATCTCAGTTAGAAATGGAAGTGCAGAAGACTGTTATATTCCACACAGCCATTGGCTGCACACTCTAGTGACCTATTTAAAACTGTCCCTAATTGGCCACAGCCGAGAAAGTAACCTAAGTTACAACATGGCAGGTCCCATTGTTTTATAGACACTAAGGTCTCTAGTTATCAAGCTCTGTACGTACCTGCCATCGCCAGCCCCATTAAGCCCCCCTAAGCTCGACTCACATCGCCGCCGCGGACCTGAATACGCTTGCCAAAGTTATTAAAAAAGCTGTCCAAAAGCCGCGCACCAAGTACGGGGCGATAAGCAGTGGACTGTGATAGTTATCACACATCGATCTCGCTGCTCTTCGGATTTTCTACAGCTTTATTAATACCCCTGTCACTAAGCACTCACACTATACTATACTGTTCTACCCCCTATACCGGGCCCCCGGAGTCCCCCGCAACGAAATAAAGTTATTAACCCCTAAACCGCCTCTCCTAGACCCCGCCGCAACTATAATAAATGTATTAACCCCTAAACTGCCGCTCCCGAACCCCGCGGCAACTATAATAAATGTATTAACCCCTAATCCGCTGCTCCCGGTCCCCGCCGCAACTATAATAAATGTATTAACCCCTAGACCGCTGTTCCCGGACCCCGCTGCAACTATATTAAATGTATTAACCCCTAAACTGCCGCTCCCGGTCCCCGCCGCAACTATAATAAATGTATTACCCCCTAAACCGCCGCTCCCAGACCCCGCCACCACCTAGATTATACCTATTGACCCCTATCCTGCCCCTCCTATACAGCCGCCACCTACATTATACCTATTAACCCCTATCCTGCCCCCCCGCCGCCACCCATAATAAATTTATTAACCCCTATCCTGCAGATTCCGGACATCGCCGCAAAAATTGTTTAACCCCTAAACCGCCGCTCCCGGACCCCGTCGCCACCTATATTAAACTTATTAACCCTTAATCTACCCCCCTACACTGTCGCCACCTATATTAAATAAATTAACCCCTATCCTGCACCCCTATACCGCTGCAACCTATAATAAAATTATTGACCCCTAAACCTAAGTCTAACCCTAACCCTAACACCCCCCTAACTTAAATATTAATTAAATAAATATAAATAAAATTACTATTATTAACTAAATTATTCCTAGTTAAAACTATATACTTACCTTTAAAACAAACCTTAATATAGCTACAATCTAACTAATAATTATATTGTAGCTATTTTAGGATTTATTTTTATTTTACAGGCAAATTTCAATTTATTTTAGCTAAGTACTAAAATAAAGACAAATTTACCTGTAAAATAAAAACTAACCTAAGTTACAATTACACCTAACACTACACTATCATTAACTAAATTATTCCTATTTAAAAAAAAATACTTACCTGTAAAATAAACCCTAATATAGCTACAATGTAATTAATAATTACATTGTAGCTATTTTAGGATTTATATTTATTTTACAGGTAACTTTGTATTTATTTTAACTAGGTAGAATAGTTATTAAATAGTTATTAACTATTTAATAACTACCTAGCTAAAAGAAATACAAAATTACCTGTAAAATAAATCCTAACCTAAGTTACAATTAAACCTTACACTATACTATCATTAAATAAATTAAATTAATTAACTACAAATACCTACAATTAAATATAATTAAATAAACTAACTAAAGTACAAAAAATAAAAAAAAACTAAGTTACAAAAAATAAAAAAATATTACAAGATTTTTAAGCTAATTACACCTAATCTAAGCCCCCTAACAAAATAACAAAGCCCCCCAAAATAAAAAATGCCCTACCCTATTCTAAATTACAAAAGTTAACAGCTCTATTACCAGCCCTTAAAAGGGCCTTTTGTGGGGCATGCCCAAAAGTAATCAGCTCTTTGGCATGTACAAAAAAATAACCCCCCAACATTAAAACCCACCACCCACATACCCCTACTCTAACCCACCCAAACCCCCCTTAAAAAAAACTAACACTAACCCCCTGAAGATCATCCTACCTTTAGCCGTCTTCAGCCAGCTGACCACTGATGGAACAGAAGAGGACATCCACAGCGGCCGTCATCATCCAAGGGGCGCTGAAGAGGTGTTTCATCCAATAGAAGTCTTCATCCATGCGGCGTCTTCAATCTTCATCCATCCGGAGCGGAGCCTTCTTCAAACGAGCCGACACGGAGCCATCTTCTTTCAACGACGCCTACCCGATGAATGGATATTCCTTTAAGTGAAGTCATCCAAGATGGCGTCCCTCGAATTCCGATTGGCTGATAGGATGCTATCAGCTAATCAGAATTAAGGAAGGAAACAGCCAATAGAATGCGAGCTCAATCTGATTGGCTTATTGGATCAGCCAATCGGATTGAACTTGAATCTGAGATTTTCCTATCTCAGATTTTTCCTATCTTAATTCCGATTGGCTGATAGAATCCAGAATCAGCCAATCGTAATTCGAGGGATGCCATCTTGGATGACGTCACTTAAAGGAATATCCATTCATCGGGTAGGCGTCATTGGAAGAGTATGGCTCCGCATCGGCTCGTTTGAAGAAGGCTCTGCTCCGGATGATGACTTCAGCCGCTACGGATGTCCTCTTCTGTTCCATCGGTGGTCAGCTGGCTGAAGACGGCTAAAGGTAGGATGATCTTCAGGAGGTTAGTGTTAGGTTTTTTTAAGGGGGTTTTGGGTGGGTTAGAGTAGGGGTATGTGGGTGGTGGGTTTTAATGTTGGGGGGTTGTATTTTTTTGTACATGCAAAAGAGCTGATTACTTTGGTGCATGCCCCACAAAAGGCCCTTTTAAGGGCTGGTAATAGTGCTGTTAACGTTTGTAATTTAGAATAGGGTAGGGCATTTTTTTATTTTGGGGGGCTTTGTTATTTTATTAGGGGGCTTAGATTAGGTGTAATTATCTTAAAAATCTTGTAATATTTTTTTATTTTTTGTAACTTAGTTTTTTTTTATTTTTGTAACTTAGTTTTTTTTATTTTTTGTTAGTTTATTTAATTGTATTTAATTGTAGGTATTTGTAGTTAATTTAATTTATTTAATGATAGTGTAGTGTTAGGTTTAATTGTAACTTAGGTTAGGATTTATTTTACAGGTAATTTTGTATTTCTTTTAGCTAGGTAGTTATTAAATAGTTAATAACTATTTAATAATTATTCTACCTAGTTAAAATAAATACAAAGTTACCTGTAAAATAAATATAAATCCTAAAATAGCTACAATGTAATTATTAATTACATTGTAGCTATATTAGGGTTTATTTTACAGGTAAGTATTTATTTTTAAATAGGAATAATTTAGTTAATGATAGTGTAGTGTTAGGTGTAATTGTAACTTAGGTTAGTTTTTATTTTACAGGTAAATTTGTCTTTATTTTAACTAGGTAGCTATTAAATAGTTAATAACTATTTAATAGCTATTGTACCTAGTTAAAATAAATTGAAATTTGCCTGTAAAATAAAAATAAATCCTAAAATAGCTACAATATAATTATTAGTAATATTGTAGCTATATTAGGGTTTATTTTATAGGTAAGTATTTAGTTTTAAATAAGATTAATTTGGGCCTAGATTTAGAGTTTGGCGGTAGCCGTGAAAACCAGCGTTAGAGGCTCCTAACGCTGGTTTTAGGCTACCGCCGGTATTTGGAGTCAGTCAGGAAAGGGTCTAACGCTCAATTTTCAGCCGCGACTTTTCCATACCGCAGATCCCCTTACGTCAATTGCGTATCCTATCTTTTCAATGGGATCTTTCTAACTCCGGTATTTAGAGTCGTGTCTGAAGTGAGCGTTAGAAATCTAACGACAAAACTCCAGCCGCAGAAAAAAGTCAGTAGTTAAGAGCTTTCTGGGCTAACGCCAGTTTATAAAGCTCTTAACTACTGTGCTCTAAAGTACACTTACACCCATAAACTACCTATGTACCCCGAAACCGAGGTCCCCCCACATCGCCGCCACTCGATTCAATTTTTTTAACCCCTAATCTGCCGACCGCCACCTACGTTATACTTATGTACCCCTAATCTGCTGCCCCTAACACCGCCGACCCCTATATTATATTTATTAACCCTTAACCTGCCCCCCACAACGTCGCCGCCAGCTACCTACAATAATTAACCCCTAATCTGCCGACCGCAAAGAGCCGCCACCTACATTATAGCTATGTATCCCTAATCTGCTGCCCCTAACACCGCCGACCCCTATATTATATTTATTAACCCCTAATCTGCCCCCCCTCAATGTCGCCTCCACCTGCCTACACTTATTAACCCCGAATCTGCCGAGCGGATCTCACGCTACTATAATAAAGTTATTAACCCCTAATCCGCCTCACTCCCGCCTCAATAACCCTATAATAAATAGTATTAACCCCTAATCTGCCCTCCCTAACATCGCCAACACCTAACTTCAATTATTAACCCCTAATCTGCCGACCGAATCTCGCCGCTATTCTAATAAATGTATTAACCCCTAAAGCTAAGTCTAACCCTAACAATAACACCCCCCTAAATTAAATATAATTTAAATCTAACGAAATAAATTAACTCTTATTAAATAAATTATTCCTATTTAAAACTAAATACTTACCTGTAAAATAAACCCTAATATAGCTACAATATAAATTATAATTATATTATAGCTATTTTAGGATTTATATTTATTTTACAGGTAACTTTGTATTTATTTTAACCAGGTACAATAGCTATTAAATAGTTGAGAACTATTTAATAGCTACCTAGTTAAAATAATTACAAAATTACCTGTAAAATAAATCCTAACCTAAGTTACAATTAAACCTAACACTACACTATCAATAAATTAATTAAATAAAATACCTACAATTACCTACAATTAAACCTAACACTACACTATCAATAAATTAATTAAATACAATATCTACAAATAAATACAATGAAATAAACTAACTAAAGTACAAAAAATAAAAAAGAACTAAGTTACAAAAAATAAAAAAATAAATAAAATAACAAAGACTCCCAAAATAAAAAAATGCCCTACCTTATTCTAAATTACAAAAGTTCAAAGCTCTTTTACCTTACCAGCCCTGAACAGGGCCCTTTGCGGGGCATGCCCCAAAGAATTCAGCTCTTTTGCCTGTAAAAAAACACATACAATACCCCCCCCAACATTACAACCCACCACCCACATACCCCTAATCTAACCCAAACCCCCCTTAAATAAACCTAACACTAAGCCCCTGAAGATCTTCCTACCTTGTCTTCACCATGCCAGGTATCACCGATCGTTCCAGGCTCCGAAATCTTCATCTAAGCCCAAGCGGGGGCTAGACATCCATTATCCGACGGCTGAAGAAGTCCAGAAGAGGCTCCAAAGTCTTCATCCTATCCTGGAAGAAGAGTAGATCCGGACCGGCAACCATCTTCTTCCAAGCGGCATCTTCTATCTTCATCCGATGAGGACCGGCTCCATCTCGAAGACCTCCACCGCGGACCCATCTTCTTCCGACGACGACTTCCCGACGAACGACGGTTCCTTTAAGGGACGTCATCCAAGATGGCGTCCCTCGAATTCCGATTGGCTGATAGGATTCTATCAGCCAATCGGAATTAAGGTAGGAAAATTCTGATTGGCTGATGGAATCAGCCAATCAGAATCAAGTTCAATCCGATTGGCTGATCCGATCAGCCAATCAGATTGAGCTTGCATTCTATTGGCTGATCGGAACAGCCAATAGAATGCGAGCTCAATCTGATTGGCTGATTGAATCATGGAATGATGGAATCAGACAGTCAGAATTTTCCTACCTTAATTCCGATTGGCTGATAGAATCCTAAGATGGGTCCGCGGTGGAGGTCTTCAAGATGGAGCCGGTCCTCATCGGATGAAGATAGAATATGCCGCTTGGAAGAAGATGGTTGCCGGTCCGGATCTACTCTTCTTCCCGGATAGGATGAAGACTTTGGAGCCTCTTCTGGACTTCTTCAGCCGTCGGATGATGGATGTCTAGCCCCCGCTTGGGCTTAGATGAAGATTTCGGAGCCTGGAATGATTGGTGATACCTGGCATGGTGAAGACAAGGTAGGAAGATCTTCAGGGGCTTAGTGTTAGGTTTATTTAAGGGGGGGTTTGGGTTAGATTAGGGGTATGTGGGTGGTGGGTTGTAATGTTGGGGGGGGTATTGTATGTTTTTTTTAAAGGCAAAAGAGCTGAATTCTTTGGGGCATGCCCCGCAAAGGGCCATGTTCAGGGCTGGTAAGGTAAAAGAGCTTTGAACTTTAGTAATTTAGAATAGGGTAGGGCATTTTTTTATTTTGGGGGTTTTTGTTATTTTATTAGGGGGCTTAGAGCAGGTGTAATTAGTTTAAAATTGTTGTAATATTTTTCTGATGTTTGTCAATATTTTTTTATTTTTTGTAACTTAGTTCTTTTTTATTTTTTGTACTTTAGTTAGTTTATTTCATTGTATTTATTTGTAGATATTGTATTTAATTAATTTATTGATAGTGTAGTGTTAGGTTTAATTGTAACTTAGGTTAGGATTTATTTTACAGGTAATTTTGTAATTATTTTAACTATTTTAGCTATTAAATAGTTCTTAACTATTTAATAGCTATTGTACCTGGTTAAAATAAATACAAAGTTACCTGTAAAATAAATATTAATCCTAAAATAGCTATAATATAATTATAATTTATATTGTAGCTATATTAGGATTTATTTTACATGTAAGTATTTAGCTTTAAATAGGAATAATTTATTTAATAAGAGTTAATTAATTTCGTTAGATTTAAATTATATTTAACTTAGGGGGGTGTTAGTGTTAGGGTTAGACTTTAGGGGTTAATACATTTATTAGAATAGCGGTGAGCTCCAGTCGGCAGGGGGTTAATGTTTGAAGTTAGGTGTCGGCAGATTAGGGGTTAATACTATTTATTATAGGGTTAGTGAGGCGGATTAGGGGTTAATAACTTTATTAAAATAGCGGTGCGGTCCGGTCGGCAGATTAGGGGTTAATAAGTGTAGGCAGGTGGAGGCGACGTTGTGGGGGGCAGATTAGGGGTTAATAAATATAATATAGGGGTCGGCGGTGTTAGGGACAGCAGATTAGGGGTACATAGGGATAATGTAAGTAGCGGCGGTTTACGGAGCGGCAGATTAGGGGTTAATAATAATATGCAGGGGTCAGCGATAGCGGGGGTGACAGATTAGGGGTTAATAAGTGTAAGGTTAGGGGTCTTTAGACTCAGGGTACATGTTAGAGTGTTAGGTGCAGACGTAGGAAGTGTTTCCCCATAGCAAACAATGGGGCTGCGTTAGGAGCTGAACGCGGCTTTTTTGCAGGTGTTAGTTTTTTTTTCAGCTCAAAAAGCCCCATTGTTTCCTATGGGGGAATCGTGCACGAGCACGTTTTTGAAGCTGGCCGCGTCTGTAAGCAACTCTGGTATTAAGAGTTGAAGTTGCGTTAAATATGCTCTACGCTCCTTTTTTGGAGCCTAACGCAGCCATTCTGTGGACTCTCAATACCAGAGTTATTTAAAAGGTGCGTCCAGAAAAAAGCCAGCGTTAGATACGCGGGTCGTTACCGACAAAACTCTAAATCTAGCCGTTGGTTAATAAGAGTAATTTTTATTTAGATTTATTAAAATAATATTTAAGTTAGGGGGGTGTTAGGGTTACACTTATGTTTAGGGGTTAATTAGTTTAATATAGGGGGGGCAGGATAGGGGTTAATAAATTTATTATAGGTGACAACGGTGTAGGGGGGGCAGATTAGAGGTTAATAAGTTTAATATAGGTGGCGGCGGGGTCTGGGAGCGGCAATTTAGGGGATAAACTATTTATTTAGTTGCGGCGGGGTACGGGATCGGCAGGATAGGGGTTAATACATTTATTATAGGTGGCGGCGGTATAGGGGGGGCAGGATAGGGGTTAATAGGTATTATGTAGGTGGCGGCGGGGTGTGGGAGCGGCGGTTTAGGGGTTAATCAGTTTTTTAGAGTGGCCGAGGTCTCCGGGAGCGGAGGTTTAGGGTTTAATCAGTTTATTAGAGTGGCGGTGGGCTCCGGGAGTGGCGGTTTAGGGGTTACCATGTTTAATATAGTTGGTGGCGGTGTAGGGGGCAGATTAGGGGTGTTTAGACTCGGGGTACATGTTAGGGTGTAAGGTGTAGACAGCTCCCATAGGAATCAATGGGATGTCGGGCAGCAGCGAACATGAACTTTCGCTATGGTCAGACTCCCATTGATTCCTATGGGATCTGCTGCCTCCAGGGCGGCGGATTGAAAACCAGGTACGCTGGGCAGGAAAAGTGCAGAGCGTACCTGGTAGTCATTTGATAACTTCCAAAAGTAGTCAGATTGTGCCGAACTTGCGTTCGGAACATCTGGAGTGACGTAAGAATCGATCTGTGTCGGACTGAGTCAGGCGGATCGAAGCTTACGTCACTATATTCTACTTTTGCTGGGCAGCAGAGCTTGTTAACTTAGGCGAATCAGCCTCGCCACAAATACTCTGTGGAATTCCAGCGTATTTGAGGTTGACAGCTTGATAACTAGAGGCCTAAACCTTTACACCTATTTTGCCAATATTTAAACAGCTAATGAAACTTTAAAAAAATACATCTAGATGTTATTCTCAGACTAAACTTTTCTTTGAATGCTTGATTCTATATAGCATTTATTTTGTGTTTAATGTCCCTTTAATTTTTTACATTTTGTTGATATGGTTTCAATAAAATAATTTATCAAGTCTTCGCAAAATGTAACAAAAGGTGGCACTATATAGAATTAGGACGTTTAGAGTAAAATCAATATTAAATATAGGCAAGTAGATAAAGTGAAACATTATTGTGAAGTTCCACTGAAATTGGAATGGATTTTTTGGGGGGGAGGCGGGGCCCTTCATGTATTCTTGCCCCGGGGCCCTGAGGTTTCCAGTTACGCCTCTGTACTTGGCATTACGCATGTTGATGTGAGGCTCGTGTACAGCTGCTTGGCCCATGAAACCCATTTCATGAAGCTCCCAACAGAAAGTTTTTTGTGTTGATGCTGCTTCCAAAGGCAGTTTGAAGAAACAGAAAAGAGGCAATATTTAAATGCTATGCTCTGTAACACTAAGTTGCCGTGCTGTTTAAGCTCCTAGATGCTTTAATTTTAAAATAATAACACTTACAGTTGACTGGGGCAGATCTAGTAGAGCAGACATTTCTTGAAATTAATTGAAAAAGTTGGCATTCTATGGCAGTGCCATGTTTAAAGTCACTGAGCTCTTCAGTACGTCACATTATACTGCCAATGTTTGTCATGGCTATATGCTGGATTGTATGCACCTGTTAGAAGTGGGTATGGTTGAAATACCTGAAAATTTGTATGGGTGTCCACATAAAATGTGTACATAGTATATGTAAAAAGTAAATTTTTTGTCTGACTATATTTAAATATTTTTACATAGAATGAAAGGACTTCACTAAAATTATGTTTTTTTAATGAATCACAAAACTTTAATTTTGGCATCATAAACATTTTGTGCTAGATTATGAGTGGTGTGCTATCATTTGCACACAAGCGATATTTGTTTTTTTTGGCACAATCGTGATTTAAAGGGACAGTCTAGTCCAAAATAAACGTTCATTATTAAGATAGGGCATGTAATTTTAAACACTTTTCCAATTTACTTTTATCACCAATTTTGCTTTGTTCTCTTAGTATTCTTAGTTGAAAGCTTAACCTAGGAGTTCATATGCTAATTTCTTAGACCTTGAAGGCCACCTCTTTTCAGAATGTATTTTAACAGTTTTTCACCACTAGAGGGTGTTAGTTCATGTTTTTCATATAGATAACACTGTGGTCGTGCAGGTGAAGTTATCTGGGAGCCAGCACTGATTGGCTAAACTGCAAGTCTGTCAAAAGAACTGAAATAAGGGGGCAGTTTGCAGAGGCTTAGATACAAGATAATCACACAGGTAAAAAGTATATAAATATAACTGTGTTAGTTATGCAAAACTGCGGAATGGGTAATAAAGGGATTATCTATCTTTTAAAACAATAAAAATTCTGGTGTAGACTGTCCCTTTAAGCTTGAAGGATTACAGCAACTTCAGAGCTCTGGGTAACTGTAATGCAAGTCAAAAAAGTGTCACAAAAAACATCAAAATACATTTAAAGGTACTAGAGATACACTCAAAATAACACTAATAAAAATTATTTTTAAAAATTGCAATAAAAAATTATTAGGGCTCAAATATATAAGATGTGATGTGTTAGCAGGGGGTGTCAATCAGGATCGCTGCTTCTTAACTCCTGTTTCCGGCGAGCTTGAAGGCTCGCACGGAAACAAGGGGATCAGGGGCCATTCGGCCCTTGTTAAATCAACCCCTTTGTCTGAACTTTAAATTAGCAGCAGATTTTTTTTTTGTAAAAATTTCAAAGTTATGTATATTTCCACTCCTCCTATATCATGTGACAGCCATAAGCCAATCACAAATGGATTTAGGTATATTCTGTGAATTCTTGCACATATAAAAAGACTGTGCACTATCACCTAGATTACAAGTTTTGCGCTATAGAGGGTGCGAAACGAATGCAACAAAAGTTGCATTATTTCACCCTCCATAGCGCTTCCATTACAAGTTTTTAAAAAGCTGCCTTGTGCGTGCAATATGGTTGCAATGAGCTCCATACCGCACAAAATCCAAGGGCTGCTTTAATGTGCTCGTGCACGCTTTCCTTATAGACATCAATGGAGAGAGCGTGTTAGAAAAAAAAACTAACACCTGAAGTGCGGAATGGCGATCGCCGCAACGCAACCCCATTAAAGTCTATGGGGAAAAAAAGTTAAGTTTAAACCTAACACCCTAACATAAACCCCAAGTCTAAACACCCCTAATCTGCCACCCCGACATCGCCGACACCTACATAAAGTTATTAACCCCTAATCTGCCGCTCCCGACATCGCCGCCACCTAAATAAAGTTAATAACCCCTATTCCGCCGCTCCCCGACATAGCCGCCACTATAATAAAGTTATTAACCCCTATTCCACTGTACCCCAACATCGCTCACACTATAATAAAATATTAATCCCTATATCGCCGCTCCCCGACATCGCCGCAACTAAAAAAGTTATTTACCCCTAAACCTCTGGCCTCCCAAATCACCGCCATGAAATAAACCTATTAACCCCTTAAACAGACAGCCCCCCACATCGCAAAAAATTAAATGAAACTATTAACCCCTAAACCTATCACTCCCTAACTTTAAATTAAAATTACAATATCCCTATCTTAAAATAAATAAAAACTTACCTGTGAAATTAAAAAAAAACCTAAGTTTAAACTATATATTAAACTAACATTGCTATTATACAAAAATTAAAATAACTACAAATTAAATAAACTAAATTACAAATTAAAAAAAAACTAACACTACTAAAAAAAAAAATCTACAATTACAAAAAATAAAAAATACTAAATTACAAAAAATAAAAAAACACTAAATTATGAAAAATAACAAACAAAATTATCCAAAATAAAAACAATTACACCTAATCTAATAGCCCTATAAAAAAAAGCCCCTCCAAAATAAAAAAAAACCTAGCCTACAATAAACTACCAATAGCCCTTAAAAGGGCCTTTTGTAGGGCATTGCACTAAAGAAATCAGCTCTTTTCCCTGAAAAAAAAATACAAAGACCCCCCAACAGTAAAACCCACCACCCAACCAACGCCCCAAAATTAAAAAAAAACATAACTCTAACAAAAACTTAAGCTACCCATTGCCCTGAAAATGGCATTTGCATGGGCATTGCCCTTAAAAGGGCATTCAGCTCTTTTTCATTGCCCTGAAAAGGGCATTTAGCTCTTTTTAAGAACGCCCAAACCCTAATCTAAAATAAACCCTCCCAAAAAAAGTTAAAAAAAAAAAACCCAGACGATTCACTTAAAGTTTCTGAATTCTGTACATCCAGGCGGCAAAGTCTTCCTCCAGGCAGCGAGGCCTTTAGGATGAGAGTTATTGAAATTCTATTGGCTGATTTGAAAAGCCAATAGAATTTCAGTAGCTCTCATCCTATTGGCTGATTTTAACAGCCAATAGGATTTTAGTAGCTCTCATCCTATTGGCTGATTTGAATTTCAAAAATCAAATCAGCCAATAAGAATGCAGGGACGCCATTTTGAAATGGCTCCCTTGCATTGAAGATTCAGTATACGGTAGCGACCGTATGAAGAGCACGTCGGATGTCTCAAAGGATGTACCCGCTCCATGCTGCTGGTATGAAAATGGAAGATGCCGCCTGGATGAAGATAGAAGACTCCACCTGGATGAAGACCTCGCCGCCTGGATAAAGACTTCGCCGCCTGGATGTCCCGACTTCAGAAACTGTAAGTAGATCATCGGGGGTTAGTGTTAGGTTTTTTTAGTTTTTTTGGGTGTTTTTATTTTTAGATTAGGGTTTGGGTGTTCTTAAAAGAGCTAAATGCCCTTTTTTCAGGGCAATGAAAAAGAGCTGAATGCCCTTTTAAGGGCAATGCCCATACAAATGCCCTTTTCAGGGCAATGGGTAACTTAGGTTTGTGTTAGACTTAGGTTTTTTATTTTGGGGGGTTGGTTGGGTGGTGGGTTTTACTGTTGGGGGGTCTTCATATTTTTTTTTCAGGGAAAAGAGCTGATTTCTTTAGGGCAATGCCCCCAAAATAAAAAAATAAAAAATTATTTTGGGGGGCATTTTTTATTTTATAGGGCTATTAGATTAGTTGTAATTGTTTTTTTTGGATAATTTCGTTTGTTATTTTTCGTAATTTAATGTTTGTTATTTTATTGTAATTTAGTGTTTTTAATTTTTAGTAATTTAGTATTTTTTAATTTTTGTAATTGTAGATTTTTTTTTTTAGTAGTGTTAGGTTTTTTTAATATGTAATTTAGTTTATTTAATTTGTAGTTATTTTAATTTTAGTATAATAGTAATCTTAGTTTAATATATAGTTTAAACTTAGTTTTTTTTTATTTCACAGGTAAGTTTTTATTTATTTTAAGATAGGGATATTGTAATTTTAATATAAAGTTAGGGGGTTGTTAGGTTTAGGAGTTAATTGTTAAATTTAGTTTTTTGCGATGTGGGGGGCTGGTGGTTTAGGGGTTAATAGGTTTATTTAGTGGCAGTGATGTGGGAGGCCAGAGGATTAGGGGTTAATAACTTTATTTAGTGGCGGCGATGTCGGAGAGGGAGGAATAGGGATAATATCTTTATTATAGTGTGGGCAATGTTGGGTTGCGGGGGAATAGGGGTTAATAACTTTATTATAGTGGCGGCTATGTCGGAGAGCAGCGGAATAGGAGTTAATAAATAACTTTTATTAATGGAGGCGATGTTGGGAGTGGCAGATTTGGGGTTAATAAGTTTAATTTAGTGTTTGCGATGCGGGAGGGTGGCGGAATAAGGGTTAATAGGTAGTTTATGGGTGTTAGTGTACATTGTAACAGTTTTGTTATGAGTTTTGTGTAAAAGTTTTGTGGCGCAAAACTCATAACTACTGGTCTCAGATTGCGGACTGGATCGTGTGGGTATAGGCTGGAACATAAACATTTTAGCTTTACTGCGCAACTTGTAATAGCAGCGCCATGGAAATCCCACGCAAAAACGTAATTTTTTTGAGTGCAGGACTGACGTTGCATTACAGGCTAAAATGCTTGCGGTATAGCTATACCGACATGACTCATAATAGCTGTGTTCCGTTTTTTACGCTGAAATGGTCATTTTTTCAGCGTTAAAACCGGAACGCAAAACTCGTAATCTAGGTGATTTTGTTTTAATGAAAGTAAACTGGAAAGTTGTTTAAAATTGCTGCTCTATCTGAATCATCAAAGTTTAATTTTGACTTGAGATCCATAAATATATCCTACGTTAATATATTTGAGTCAATTCTATTCGAAGAGTTTTCAAACAGTAATGAACCCGATGCCAAACTGATCTAACTGCTGTGCATTTATACATAAAATGTACTATACCAGTATTCTCCCTCTGACATTTATTACATTAATTTTAAAAAGTGCGTTTTCATTTACTGAGTTGCCTTAGGGTAAGATATGTTCTTTGAATAGTTTTAGTTTGTAATTCTAAAAGGTTTGCAGCTATAATTAACTCATACACAATCTTATATTTCAAGCCTTTTGCCCTCTGATTGTTTGAATATCAGGATCTTATACCAGCTTTCTGTCTTTTTTTATTTTAGTTGTGATAAGTTCAAATTTACTAGAATTTTATATATTGACAAGACACAGATTTTATTCTTTTAAAACAATTTGATAAACTGGGGTCAATTTAACAAATGCGGGGTGGATATGATTCCCTGCAGCGAATCATGTCCGCCCAGCATTGCTAAATGCTGAGAGCATATGCTGTCGGCATTTAACATTGAAAATCATTTCTTGTGAAATGCTTGTGCAGTGCCGCCCCCTGCACAATCACGGCCAATCAGCCATTAACAGGGGGTGTCAATCATCCTGTCTTATGACCGCTGCTTCTTAACTTTTTTTCCAGGGAGCCGGAAACTTCGCAAGTAGAAAGCAGCATTGGCTGCTTATTAAATCTACCCCTATGTAACAATAAAGATGGATTAAATTTTTTTATTATTACAGTGGTATTAAACTCAAAATGTCACTCTCCCTAAAACGTTTAATTATGGATACTTTAAAAACTTTGCAATGCACAATAATTATTTTTCCTGCTTTTAGTATAATTTCCCTTTGAAAACTGTAGTGTAGAGTGCATTCAGCGGAATTGGGAAACCTTACACTCCAATACACAGTAAAGTGATTGGTTCATGATCAGTTAAAGCTGTTCCTTAATGGCCATAGCAAAGAAAGTAAGATATGCAACATTTAAGAGGATTTTCATTTATTCTGCATGCATATTTTTTGCAATACAGTCAATTATTTTTTATGTGATTTACTTTATTGACCATTTAATGAGATATATGCGCTAATTTGTAAATATGAGTCACCTAGATTACGAGTTTTGTTTTTTAACGCTGAAAAAATGGTAATTTCAGCAGGAACGCATATTACGAGGCCAGCAACGCATATTACGAGTCATGTCGGTATAGCTATATCGCAAGCATTGTAGCCTGTAACGCAACATTAATCCCGCACTCAAAAAAATTACGTTTTTGTGTGGGATTTTCATAGCGCCGGTATAACAGGTTGTGCGCTCAGGCTAAAAAGCTTGCGTTACAGCCTATGCCGACACGATCCATACCGCCACCTGAAACCAGTAGTTATGGATAACTAAAATGTTACAAAGTACACTAACACCCATAAACTACCTATTAACCCTTAAAGCAAGGCCCTCCCGCATCGCAAACACTATATTAAACTTATTAACCCCTAATCTGCCGCCCACCCACATCGTGGCTATTAGATAAACCTATTAACCCCTAATCTGCTGCCCACCCACATCGCCAACACTATTTAAATATATTAACCCCTATTCCGCTGCTCCCTGACATCACCGCCACAAAATAAAGTTATTAACCCCTATACCTCCGTTCCCCGACATTACCGCCACTAAATAAAGTTTTAACCCCTAAACATCTGGCCTCCCACATCTCCGCCACTTAATAAACCTATTAACCCCTAAACCACCGACCCCCCACATCATAAAACACTAAATTAAACTATTAACCCCTAAACCTAACACCCCCTAACTTTAAATTAAAATTACAATATAACTATTTAAATAAATAAAAACTTACCTGTGAAATAAAACATTAAACATTAAACTATAAATTAACCTAACTTTACTATTCTAATAAAATTTAAAAAACTACCAATTAAAATATCTAAATTACAAATTTAAAAACCTAACACTACGAAAAAAAAAATAAAAAAAAATTACAACAATAAAAAAACAAATCCTACGAAAAAAGTTTAGCAAAAATAATAATCACAAAAATCACGAAAAATAAAAAACACTAAGATTACAAAAAATAAACAAAATTATCAAAAATAAAAACAATTACACCTAATCTAACAGCCCTAAAAAAAAAAAAACACCCCCTAGCCTACAATAAACTACCAATAGCCCTTAAAAGGTTTTTTTGTAGGGCATTGTCCTAAAGAAATCAGCTCTTTTAACTGCAAAAAAATACAAAGTCCCCCCAACAGTAAAACTCACCACCCAACCAACCCCCAAAATATAAAAAACAACCCTAAAAAAAAACCTAAGCTACCCATTGCCCTGAAAGGGCATTTGTATGGGCATTTCCCTTAAAAGGGCATTTAGCTCTTTTTCGAGTGCCCATCCCTAATCTAAAAATAAACCCACCCAAAAAAAAAACAACTAACCCCAGAAGATCTACTCACGGTTTCTGAAGTCCAGACATCCAGGCAGCGAGAAGTCTTCATCCAGGCAGCAAGGTCTTCATCCATCCCAGGGGCATCTTCTATCTACATCCCGACGGAGCGGAGTCATCCTGGAAGCTGATGCCTGCGCAAAGTGTCCTCTTCATACGTTTGCCCGCTGTACACTGAAGTTGAATACAAGGTAGCCGTTTAAAAATGACGTCCCTTGCATTCCTATTGGCTGATTTGATTCTTCTTCAAATTCAAATCAGCCAATAGGATGAGAACTACTGAAATCCTATTGGTTGTTCAAATAAGCCAATAGGATTTCAGAAGCTCTCATCCTATTAGCTGATTTGTATTTGAAGTTTCAAATCAGCCAATAGAAATACAAGGGACGCCATTTTGAAATGGCTACCTTGCATTCAACTTCAGTGTATGGCGGCTACCGTATGAAGAGGATGCTCCGCGCAGGATGGGATCAGCTTCCAGGATGGCTCTGCGCCGCTGGGATGAAGATAGAAGACTCCCCCGGAATGGATAAAGACCTTGCCATCTGGATGAAGACCTCGTCGCCTGGGTGAAGACTTCTCGCTGCCTGGATGTCCGGACTTCAGAAACCGTGAGTAGATCTTCTGGGGTTAGTGTTAGGTATTTTTTTTTGGGTGGGTTTTTATTTTTTTAGATTAGGGATGGGCACTTGAAAAAAGAGCTAAATGCCCTTTTAAGGGCAATGCCCATACAAATGCCCCTTTAGGGGCAATGTGTAGCTTAGTTTTTTTTTAGAGTTAGGTATTTTATTTTGGGGGGTTGGTTGGGTGCTGGGTTTTACTGTTGGGGGGCTTTGTATTTTTTTCAGGTAAAAGAGCTGATAAACCCCTTTTTCGCTCACTCGCAACTGTTAGCGCACCACTTGTAATCTAGCCCTGTACAAGCTGTTTAAAATATAGGTGGCAAACCAGAAAACAGAAGAGGGCTCGGATGCCAAAATAATGTAGAATTATAGACTAGCTGTACAAACAGTTTGGAGGCAATGGGAAGTAAGAGACTATCTGATAGTTAGAATAGGTGTAGTTAAGAGGTGGGATGGGAAGACCTTGTCCTTTGTTACAGGAGAGAAGTAACAGAAAGTTTAATTAATATAAGGGATGGTAGACTTTTATTTTTAAATCGATAAACTAAAATCTGAGCAGTGAGTTTGGTAGTGGGTGAAGGTGCAGGTGGAAAAAGGAGGGAGTTAAAGGTTGAAAATACTCTTCTCCACTGCCATTCAGCTGATCATGAACATCACTGAAGATGGCAGGACATTTTGTGTGCCATGGTTCTTGATGAGTGCATGATGCTCTGCGAATGGTGGAAGGTGCAGCGTGAGGCCATACAGTCAGCCAAGGGAGGAATGAAATGGAATTTAATTTCTGGCTGTAATGTAAGTTTTTTTCCATTAAGGCACTATGCCTCCTTTTAGCATGGCCAGGGTTCTGTGAAGAAGAGGTTATGCGCACTCTCTGGTGCACAAATGGTAAGTATAAAGCTGTAGCTTTTAAACATTTGCAGTCATTTAACAAAAACAAATGTAAATGTTTAACAAATATTTAGTATTCATTTTGTTTAAGGTTCTCAATGTGCATGTATACTTTGAGCTAGGTTCGTAGCTCAAGGGAATATGAGTATTATTTTGGGTCTACCTTCCTGAATATCATAATGGGATTTCACAATTGCCTTTTATTTCCCTTTTTCTTTGAGAATCATCGTTTCTGGAGAAAAATAACTGTTTGCAAATATCAGCCTTGGACTTTCATATATATACTTTTGTGCACCTAACCTTTTTTTTTGTTATTGTGAATCACAGGTTTTATCTATTTTGTTTTTTATTATTATTATATACATATATACACATATAAACACATATATTCACATGCATATACATATTATATTCACATTTTCCATAACCATTTCGAGTTGAATACCTTTAAATGTGAAAAACAATTTATGCTCTATTTTGATGTGTTATATAAGGGCCGATTTCCAACATGATATACTGTAGCGTATCATGTCCAACAGCATACGGATATTTAGTTGTATTCTGCACCTTAAATAATGTGATCACAATCATATTTCTAATTTTTCTTCAGTGAATAAAATGAATTATTTCAAAACATGGTGACTTTCCTATATAGAGATAAGAGTCAATACTCTTTAGGAAAATGTATCTAATGATTTTCAACATTTTTTTGTAGCTAAATTATTAGAAGCATTGTTCTAAAGGATTGTGATCGACCCCATAATCAGAATCATTATGGTCTTCATATAGTAAACGTGGTCTAAAAAGGAGTTTGGCAATAGATATGTAGCCACAATTTCAAAGTAGCTTAAACAATTCATTGCACTGTAGTTGGTTGTGGATTAATGAACATTGTGTTGAGTCAAAATAATTTTATGTACGATTGACATGATTCACATCTGGGGGAACATACTAGGTTTTCTTTTATGTTACTTTTGGAAGGGGAAGCAGAATTGTAGTGTGCTTGTTCTACCCTTTAAAATATAATGCATTTATTTTGTATGCCTTCTCTTTATTTTCAGAACTTGCATACATTATACAAAAATATTTACAAATAAAATAAAAAATGGTGGCGTGGATTCACATTCTCATCTAAATAAAATTCTTAGCTTATCGCCAAGATGCTGCTATAACTTGAAAAAATTGTTACACCTTATCCAGGACACTTTTTTAGCAACAATCTGATTTTATAAAGACATGCACGTCTAGCTATGAAACATAGCTGCCTGCCCTGAACTTCTGACTCTTTAACCGTTGTGAAATATAGCTGCCTGATTAACCATTGTGAACGATAGCTGTCTGCCTTGACCTTCTGCCTGATTAAAAATTGTGAAACATAACTACCTGTTCTGATCTTCTGCCTGTTTAAAGGGACAGTCTAGACCCAGTACATCATTTTGAGTACTTATTGTTACATACTAGAGAACCATCCTGCAACTGGTCCCATATCTATAAGAAGTGCATGAAACATTTAAATATTCATCATTGGCTGGGAGCCGAAGGGTCACAAGCCCCCCCCCCACCCCCCCACCCTATTTTGTGTATATTTTGGTATGTTAAGTATCTCCAATCAAAATTGACTCTTAAATAAGTTTTCCTATTCACACATGCTGATTTCTGCATATGCAATTTGAAATAGCTAACTTAAAAATATTAAATGTGCACTGCTAAAACTGTCATATAAGAAAACAGCTAACTGGAAGAAGAAAGCTTGGCGCCATTTGTGGCTGCTAACAAATAATGATTATTTAATAGTTTTCATGTACTTTTTACAATGAGTATTCTGTAATTAAATAACTGAATAGCTATTCTTTTTAAAACAGATATACAAATTATATTACACTAATATGCTCAGATTTTTGATCTTACAAAAATGTTATAAAGAAATATTTTAGTGAATTATATTATCTTGACATTGCAATATGATAATGATTTGAAAGAGAACAACATTTTGTAGTTATAGTTTATAGCTGTATGTTCATTTGGGCATTCACTGATAAACCCATTTTTTTAAATACTGATTACTTTTTAATGGATAAATATATTTTCTGGATTTGACAGTTTTTTGGCATTCCAATAATCTTAATATTTTACAAAAAGTTTGCATGAGTTTATGTTTTTTGACTTATATCAATATAAAAATATGATTGCCTAGTGATGGGCACTGTCCTAAAACATGGGGGCCAGGGGTCAATTTTTTAGAAGCTTTAAGGGCTACTTTTGAATGTATGGCCTTTAAAGACAAATAATATTGTCTAAAAATGTCCAGTGGTACTGATTTAACTAAGGTTTCAGGGTACCCTCTATCTGATGTTCTCCCTCCCTCTATCTGCTGTTCTGAATTGGGAGAACCGTATTTACCAGAAGTCCCCAAAGCACACATTCTAAGTTCCTCCTATTCCCTGGGGCTGCCAGTGTTAAGGGGCAACATTTGGCCCTTGGGGCACAGTTGGTTATACCTGGCTTAGGCCAAGGGCATCCACAGTGGGGGGCATCTCTCCCCCTGGATTTTCCTCCTCATCTGGATAAAAACTGCAGAAAAAAAGGCAATTTAATATCTATTTTTTTTCTTTCTTTTATTTCTCCTAAATGTAGCTCATTTTAGAGGAAGAAGCCATTATTTTGGGATTAAAATTAGCATTTTGGAATTTGTAGTTCAATATTTCCTTTTCAGTATTGTGCCAGTTCCGGACTCTAATTCCCAGCATGCATTGTACATTGGTAGAGAGTGAGATTCCTGAGGGTCGATCGATAAAATCGTCGCCCGCAAAAGTCGGCGACGCCAATATTTGCGCGGTTTGGTATCCTATATACGGCGTAACCTAGAAGTTACGCGCGTACATTTCTGCCGTCGCCCGTAGTTTTTTGGGCCATAGGCAGGTAACCAAACCCGCGCAATTTGGTATCCAATATACAGCGTAAGGACTTACGTGGCGAAAATGGAGAAATCTTACTCCATTTTCACCTCGCCACAAAAAGCAGCCGTAAGAAGCCTTACGTGACTATTGGAGCCCCGTAACTCCTAAACTGGCTGCTAAAATAAACCTAACACCTAACGCATGCGCAAGTCTATCTCCCTGTCAACCGCGATCCCCCCGCCGCAATCCCTAATAAAGTATTTAACCCCTAAACCGCCGCCATCTACATAAACTAACCCCCTACTGTGAGCCCCTAAAACCGCCACCATCTAACTGATCTATCCCCTAATGTGAACCCCTTACACCGCCGCATCTATATTAAAATTATTAACCCCTAATTTAATCTACCTACCCCGCCGCCAGCTATATTATCTATATTAACCCTAAGTATATTATAGTTAATATAGTTATACATTATATATATTAACTATATTAAACCCTAATTATATTAGGGTTAATATAGTTAATATAGTTACTATAGTATTTATATTAACTATATTAACTCTATCTAACCCTAACACCCCTAACTAAATTCTTATTAAATAAATCTAATTCATATTATAAACTAAAATATTCCTATTTAAATCTAAATACTTACCTATAAAATAAACCCTAAGATAGCTACAATATAATTAATAATTACATTATAGCTATGTTAGGGTTTATATTTATTTTACAGGTAAAATCGCCTGGATCGGATGAGGAGTTCGGCCCGGCTGGGTGAATACAAGGTAGGGAGATCTTCAGGGGGGTAGTGTTAGGTTTATTTAAGGGGGGTTTGGGTTAGATTAGGGGTATGTGGGGGTGGGTTGTAATGTTGGGGGGTGGTATTGTGTTTTTTTTTTGCAGGCAAAAGAGCAGCTTTCTTTGGGGCATGCCCCCACAAAAGGCCCTTTTAAGGGCTGGTAAGGTAAAAGCTTTTAGAATAGGGTAGGGAATTTTTTTATTTTGGGGGGCTTTATTATTTTATTAGGGGGCTTAGAATAGGTGTAATTAGCTTAAAAATCTTGTAATCTTTTTTTTATTTTTTGTAATTTAGTGTTTTTTTTTTTTTGTAATTTAGTTTAGTTTATTTAATTGTATTTTTAGATAGATATTTGTAGTTTATTTAATTTATTGATAGTGTAGGTGTATTTGTAACTTAGGTTAGGATTTATTTTACAGGTAATTGGGTAATTATTTTAACTAGGTAGCTATTAAATAGTTCATAACTATTTAATAGCTATTATACCTAGTTAAAATAATTAACAATTTACCTGTAAAATAAATATAAAAACCACCATAGCTATAATGTAATTATTAATTACATTGTAGCTATCTTAGGGTTTATTTTATAGGTAAGTATTTAGATTTAAATAGGAATATTTTAATTAATAATATTAATATTAGATTTATTTTAATAAGAGTTTAGTTAGGGCGTTAGAGTTAGATAGGGTTATTATACTTAATATACATATAATATAATAACGATATTAACTATATTAACCCTAATATAATTAGGGTTAATATAGTTAATATATATAATATAATAACTATATTAACTATATTAACCCTAATATAATTAGGGTTAATATAGTTAATATAGCTGGCGGCGGTGTAGGGGGATTAGATTAGGGGTTAATACATTTATTATAGTGGCCGCGGTGTAGGGGGATGAATTGTAGGCAAAAGAGCAGTTTACTTTGTGACAAAGCCCCGCCAAAAGCCCTTTTAAGGGCTGGCAAAGAGCTGTTACTTTGGGGCAATGCCACGCAAAAAGCCCTTTTCAGGGCTATTTGTAGGGTTAGACTTAGGTTTAGTGGTAGGGATAGTTTAGTATTTTAGGGGTTAAATAATTTAATATAGATGGCGGCGGGGTAGGGGGATTAGATTAGGGGTTAATAATTTTAAAATAGATAGCGGCGGGGTAGGGGCTCACTTTAGGAGGTAGGTAAGGTAGATGGCGGCGGTGTTAGGGCTCACTTTAGGGGGTTATAGATTTAATATAGCTGGCGGCGGTTTAGGGGTTAATAACTTTATTAGGTAGCGGCGGGCTCCAGGAGCGGCGGTTTAGGGGTTAATACATATTTTATTGTTAGGCTAGTGAGGGGGGATAGCGGATAGAGGGTTAGACGTGTCGGGCTATGTTAGGGAGGCGTGTTAGACGTGTCGGGCTATGTTAGGGAGGCGTGTTAGACAGTGCGGGTGATTTAGACTTTAGTCAGGTTTTGTAGGCGCCGGCAGTTTCTAACGTGCCGCAAGTCACTGGCGACGCCAGAAATTGTACTTGCACAGATTTCTGGACATCGCTGGTTTGTCAGACTTACGGCACGTTAGCATCTGACGGCGACATATATGGGATAGCTCGAGTTGCGAGCTGAAACTGCGGGCGACGCGGGTTCCCTCGCTTGCGCCGCAAACTACGATCTATATCGGATCGACCCCTAGGAAGGCAAAAAGTCCATTCCCACTATCATTTTAATAGCAGTAAATAATAAAGTCCTCCTAGTCAAATACTGAAATAGTTTGTTAAAAGTTTGCCATAGAGAAAGTTTATTTTGCATAGTTTAGGTAATGTACTGTCAGAAGTGCTCTAAAACTACAAATACATTGAAGCTTATATAATTTTTTTGTATTTTTTTTTTTTAAAGTATAGTTATCTATGGTGGCATTTATTTAATTTTTTATTATACTTTTGCTTTACTGATTTTTACTTGAGAGCCTTGTTTTATTCATAAATTCATGGACCACAGCCAGACAGATACATTGTTTAACCCCTTAGTGACCAGAGCACTTTTCCATTTTCTGTCCGTTTGGGACCAAGGCTATTTTTACATTTCTGCGGTGTTTGTGTTTAGCTGAAATTTTCCTCTTACTCATTTACTGTACCCACACATATTATATACCGTTTTTCTCGCCATTAAATGGACTTTCTAAAAATACCATTATTTTCATCATATCTTATCATTTACTATAAAAAGAAATTATAAAATATGAGGAAAAATGGAAAAAAACACACTTTTTCTAACTTTGAACCCCAAAATCTGTTACATATCTACAACCACCAAAAAACACCCATGCTAAATTGTTTCTAAATTTTGTCCTGAGTTTAGAAATACCCAATGTTTACATCTTCTTTGCTTTTTTTGTAACTTATAGGGCCATAAATACAAGTAGCACTTTGCTATTTTCAAACCATTTTTTTTCAAAATTAACGCTAGTTACATTAGAACACTAATATCTTTCAGGAATCCCTGAATATCCATTGACATGTATATATTTTTTTTTAGAAGACATCCCAAATTATTGATCTAGGCCCATTTTGGTATATTTCATGCCACCATTTCACCGCCAAATGCGATCAAATACAAAAAATTGTTCACTTTTTCACAAATTTTTTCACAAACTTTCAGTTTCTCACTGAAATTATTTACATACTGCTTGTGCAATTATGGCATAAATGGTTGTAAATTCTTCTCTGGGATCCCCTTTGTTCAGAAATAGCAGACATATATGGCTTTGGCATTGCTTTTTGGTAATTAGAAGGCCGCTAAATGCCACTGCGCACCACACGTGTATTATGCCCAGCAGTGAAGGGGTTAATTAGGGAGCATGTAAGGAGCTTTTTGGGGTAAGTTTAGCTTTAGTGTAGTGTAGTAGACAACCCCAAGTATTGATCTAGGCCCATTTTGGTATATTTCATGCCACCATTTCACCGCCAAATGCGATCAAATTAAAAAAAACGTAAAATTTTTCACAATTTTAGGTTTCTCACTGAAATAATTTACAAACAGCTTGTGCAATTATGGCACAAATGGTTGTAAATGCTTCTCTGGGATCCCCTTTGTTCAGAAATAGCAGACATATATGACTTTGGAGTTGCTTTTTGGTAATTAGAATGCTGCTAAATGGCGCTGCGCATCACACGTGTATTATGGCTAGCAGTGAAGGGGTTAATTAGGTAGCTTGTAGGGAGCTTGCAGGGTTAATTTTAGCTTTAGTGTAAAGATCAGCCTCCCACCTGAAACATCAGACCCCCTGATCCCTCCCAACATCTCTCTTCCCTCCCCTACCCCACAAATGTCCCCGCCATCTTAAGTACTGGCAGAAACTCTGCCAGTACTAAAATAAAAGGTATATTTGGGCTTTTTTGTGCATTTTTGTTAGCATATTTACATATGCTTCTGTGTAGGGATCCCCCTTAGCCCCCAACCTCACTGATCCCCCACTAAACAGCTCTCTAACCCTCCCCCTGACTTAATGTGCGCCATCTTGGGTACTGGCAGCTGTCTGCCAGTACCCAGTTTAGTGAAAAAAATGCTTTTTTTTAAATAAAAAATGTCCCTTTTCTGTAGTGTAGCTTTCCCCCCCCCAAGACCAACCCCCCACCCCTTCCAGATCCCTTAGATGGTTAGAAAAAAAAGTTTATTTAATTTTTTTTTTACTTTTACTTTTTTACTTTTCTGTAGTGTAGCGGTTCCCACCCGCTCCCGCCCCGTGCACGCGTCGCCCGCCACCCCCCGTGCGCGCCCCCGTCGGCTCCGCTTCGATCCCGCCCCCCTCCACCTTACGCAACTCACCGATGGCCGCCCACCCGCCTCCCAAGTCGGCTCCCACCCACCAACGATACCGGCCATCGATGTCCGGTGCAGAGAGGGCCACAGAGTGGCTCTCTCTGCATCGGATGGCCAGACAGTGTTATTGCAGGATGCCTCGATATCGAGGCATCGCTGCAATAACCGGAAAGCAGCTGGAAGCGAGCAGGATCGCTTCCAGCTGCTTTCCACACCGAGGACGTGCAGGGTACGTCCTTGGTCGTTAACTGACATCCTTTAGAGGACGTACCCTGCACGTCCTCGGGCGTTAAGGGGTTAAAGTTGAAATTAGTTAACTGGATTCAATGACCCATAAAGCATATTAGTTTAAATACATTATTTAAGGTAAGAAATGGTTTGCCTGAAATCTCTTTCAGTGACAACCAGTTTTAATAACAGGCAGCTTGAAGCGCAGTATCTATTTGCTAATTTCAATTAAAGATCTAGGAAGATTAAGATGTAAGACTTGAAACAATTAGCTTTATTTATCAACAAACACTAATATTTATGAACAAGTGCATACATTTATGTGTGGCACCATAACGTTTGACGTTTTTAATTATCTATCTTATGGGTGTTCTTAAAGGTATATATGTGTAAATTTCATCTTCTTGGATTGTGCTAATACAATAACTAGTTAATAGATGGCCAGTATTAATATTTATAAGTATAAATATAATGCACATAGCATAAAGCCTTAATAATGTAATGCATAAGTATCCTGAGGGTCTAATGTTGTGCTTGGAGACTTTGCCTGTAGCACCTGTCCAATCTTCTTTGTGTAATTCGCATCTCATATTTTTAAAAAAATACACAGACTTTATTTTCCATAACAAAACACCTGTACTGTCATTAAACTTCCCAACTCTTATTGCACTTTCTGTCTCCATTTCAGTACACTCTCTCCCAAGTATGCAACAAAGTAGATCCCAATATTGTTCTTTCTTTCTTTCTTTCTTTCTTTCGTCTTTCTTTCGTCTTTCTTTCCCTCGCTGTTCTCAAGTTCTGAAAATCAGTAAGTTAAGCTTTATTTTTATTACATTTGACATGACTTTCCACTGTAAAACGTCAGATATTTATGATTAGGACACAAATAAATCACTATTATATCCCACACAAAATATTTTTGTACGAGAAATAGGGGCCGCTGCTCCTTAACTCTTCCACTGCCTCTGAGGTTGCGGACATTAATCCGCTTGATCGTGTACGATCGGGTTGATTGACACCCCCTGCTAGTGGTCGATTGGCCACGAATCTGCAGGGGACAGCATTGCACAAGCAGTTCACCAGAACTGCTTGTGCAATGTTATATGCCGACAGCGTATGCTGTCGGCATTCAGAGATGTCTGGCAGAAATGATCAGCTGCAGGGATCATGTCCGCCAGACATTAATAAATTGGCCCCATAGGATTGTTCATTAACTCTTAGGGGCCGGTTTACTAACAGTCGGACGGACATGATCCGCTGTAGCGGATCATGTCCGTCTGACATTGCTGAATGCCGACAGCATACGCTGTTAGCATTTAAAGTTGCACAAGCAGTTTTGGCGAACTGTTTGTGCAATACTGCCTCCTGCAGATTCGTGGCCAATCGGCCAGTAGCAGGGGGCTGTCAATCAACCGCTGCTTCTTAACTCCTGTTTTTGGGGAGCCTAAAGGCTCACACGGAAACAGGTACATTAAGGGCTATTGGGCCCTTAATAAATTGGCCCCTTATTTTGTATCAACGCATCCAATTTCTTGTTAAAATTTGTAGGAAAGATCATTTGGGTAGAGAACCTATTTGTAAATCTTTTTTTTGTGTGTGCTTACAAATGTAACGAGCAGTTTTGTTCTGTATGTGATGTAAAAGAGCAATTAAAGTGATGAAAGCTCAGAATTTAAATGTTAAATATATATTAATACACACAAATGCAGAGATTACAAGTAAAGACCAAAGATATCAGTGCTATTGATCGCTAACACAGTGCAAGTTAAATCAATGGCGCTCTTATTCTTACACTCAGATAACATGTTGAAATTAAAAACTTATTGCAAGCAAAAAAGATTTCTATGGGGCGCACTACAATACCTTGTTTTGGGTTTTGCTTAATCACTAAAATGAAGGTACACTAAGCCAGATTTGCTAAAGTTGAAGGCGCATTAAGAAATAGTCAAAACACCAGAAAAATTACATCGAAACGAAAGGTCTCCACTCGCTGGGCTTGTATCAAGTGGAAATTTTATTCAATATGTGACATTTCAGGAAACAAAACACTCCCCTTTCTCAGTAAAATAAAATTTCAACTTGATACAAGCCCAGCGAGTGCGGACCTTTTGTTTCAATGTCATTTTTCTGCTCCTGTCATCCTGGCATATTGACTACAGGTGAGAGTGCAAATCTTTTGGATTAGTGTATATATATATATATATATATATATATATATATGTATATATATAATAGCAAGTGGTGAAGGATCCAAACGGATGGGTTCCGTATCCAGCAACAACTTCACACAGCACACAGCAGGAATATATAATCCGCTTAATGTGTAAATAACCAAACGTTTCAGCCCTCACATGGGCTTTTGTCAATGGTAAACATAAGCCAGGACAGACATAACACATACTGCTACCCTCCACCTTTAAATACCAACCTCCCTTAAGTCATAGCCAATCAGGACGCCCGAGCAGTACACACCCACAAGTAATGAGCAGCTGCAAACAGCTGTAGAGACAAGACACAACACCTGGGAACGGATCCGCCGGCTCAACCCCTAGCTTGTCATGCATAGACAAATGAGTCAAGCTCATTACTGTGTAAAGCAAGCACACATGTGAAATGTGGGCGGTACCACAACCGGCTAATACTGACAGGGGCCAATATGACAGCAGCCATAAACACCCTAAGCAATTAAAGTGTAAATAAAGAGAACATAGTTACAGGGGCTTAATTCAACATAATATAAATCTAGAAGTGCGGGTAGCACCCTCTATACTAATAGGTATCAAAGTGACAGACCCCCAAAGATTGATCTAACCCCAGCATATCAACAAACGATAGATGCAAGAACATAGTGTGTATAACATAATACATATCAACTATGCTAAGGGACCAATACCGGCCACTTTATTAGCAGGGAAGTTAGAAAAGATACATCATATAACAAACAGACATGGATGAAAATCTTCATCTGGTCTTATAGCAGCAGCCAAAGTCAATGTTTGTGTTTAGTCCACGGGGGTAACTGTGTCAAGGTTGAATATCCAACGTGCTTCCAGTTGTAGTAGTCTCTGTCCTCTGTCACCCCCCCTAAGAGCGGGGTACATGATCAATCAGGATGGTGTGAAGTGATGCAATTGAGTGTCCAGCATTGAGAAAATGACGTGCCACCGGCTGGTCCGAACATCCTTTGTCAAGAGCCTGCCGTATAGCAGACTTATGGTTAGCAAATCTTTCCCTGAAGGATGTCACCGTCTTTCCAATATAATACATGGAGCATGGGCAGATAATGGCATAAATGACAAAGTCAGACGTACATGTGAGCCTGTCGTTAAACTTAAACCGCTTGTTGGTGTGCGGGTGTTGGAATGAATTCCCAATGATGAGGCTATTGCATGTCACACAGTTGCCACACCTATAACATCCCGGCTTACCCTTGGGTAGCCAACCTTGTCTTGCATAACAATGCACGGGATCATTCAGTACTAGCAAATCTCGTAGATTGCTAGCCCTCTTGTACACCATCTGTGGTGTTGGTGCATCTGAAAATGGTAGGCTGGAATCCTTGGACAGCATCAGCCAATTTTTCTTGATGGTGGCACCCATTAGTTCAGACCCAGGAGTATAGGTGGTAAGGAAATTCAATCGATCACGGGTCTCAGTAGTAGGCTTCCTGGCGATCACAGCATCCTGTGTCCATTCGCTGGCTTTCTGACATTCTTGTTCAATCAAAGACAACGGATACCCCATTTGAGAAATATTTTGGACATCTATTCAAGTTGTGATACTTTGCGTATGTCATCCGTATTGTTGCGGACCACCCTCAGGAGCTGCGAGGAACTCACCCCATCTTTTTGGAACCTAGGATGAAAGCTGTTGTAATGGAGTGTAGAGTTCCTATCAGTCTCTTTCTTGTATAGGGTGGTATGTAGTGTACTTATAACCTCCGTATCAACTTTAAAAATCTCTAAGTCAAGGAAATGTATACAGTAAGTGCTTTGTTCCATTTTGAACCAAATAGTCGAGTCGAGTGTATTGAGATCATTCACCCATTCAGTCAGAGAGACAGGAGTACTACTCCAAATCAAAAACACATTGTCTATGTACCGACGATAAAATTTGAGTGGCAACTGTTTTGAAAAAATATATTGTTGCTCATACATAGCCATGTAAATGTTGGCGTAGGATGGGGCCATATTAGACCCCATCGCCGTGCCCATGGTTTGAAGGTAGAAAGACTCTTCAAAACGAAAAATTCTATAAGATGTAGTAGGAACTCAATAGGGGGGCCCACATAGTGGGTGTTGTTAATAAGGGCTTGTCTAATCTTGGCTATCCCATGTGCATGGGGAATGACCGTATACAAACTCACCACGTCCATGGTTACCAAAATGTAAGTGGGGTTAATATCCTCAATATTTCTCAACAAGTTAATCAATTCAAATGAATCTTTAAGATGTGCTTGGATATTCTGAACCACAGGCTGTAAATAAAAATCTACAAATTCAGCCAGCGGCTGTAATAATGACCCCTTTGCAGACACAATGGGTCTGCCAGGGGGTTTATCCAATGACTTGTGGATTTTGGGGAGCAAGTACAGAATCAGGCAAATCGGGTAATCCACAGTAAGGTAACCTAGTGCGTCCTCATCAATGACACTAGCTTGATTAGCCAATTAAGAAATTCATTAATCTCTTTTTTGTACATTCTAGTGGGATTCATGTGAAGTTTACGGTAGATAGTGGTATCAATTAATTGTCTCATAGCCTCAGTTTTATATTGGGAGTAATCCAAAATTATGGTGGCTCCTCCCTTATCCGCAGGCCTAATCACTATGCCACTGTCAGTCGACAGAGACTTAATAGCAAGTCTTTCAGCTTTAGTAAGATTACCCTATAACGTGGTAGGGACTGGTGTAACTCTGAGATGCTAGAAGTACAAATGTGGTGGAATGTTTTAATAGATGAGTGTGTATTGGGAGGTTCAAAGGTGCTTGCAGCCTTAAAAGGTTTACGTGCATACTCACCTTTATCCTTAAAAAAATCTCTAAGTTTAAGTTGTCTTTGAAAACGTCCCATATCCACACATATCAAATAGATCACACTTGGGGGTATGTAAAAAAGGATAAGCCTTTGTTGAGTACACTAATATTGTCAGTAGTAAGAGGGCGTGAACTGAGGTTATACACTATTGTTTCATTTTATTTTGATTCTTTCTTTTGGTGGCCCCTCCCCCTCCTGAGGCGTCTGCCTCTGGAGCCTGGGATAAAGGGGGCTTTTGAGAGGATCGAGTATTAACCCCACTAGCTATGGGGTTCTGTATGGTCTGAGTGTCCCCATCAGAGGAGTCACCCCTACTACTATCAACCGTGGAGAAATTGACCCTTCTGGTCTTGTTAAATGGTTGTTTCCTTCGTCCTACCCAGGGATTATTATCTCTGCCAAAGAGCCAACTATACACTTTTTTATCCCTGTAATCGTTCTCTACAGTTGTGATTTTTTTGTTTTTAAAAGCTAGCAGGTCATGTTTATATTTGTCGACTTGTGAACGTAATTTAGTAATCCAGTCAGTGGATGTATCTGTGGTCAAAATTCTCAAAAGTGTGTCCTTGACAGTTGCAATCTCTACTTTGGCAGTCTGCTTAAGTCTAGATACTTCCTCTATAACAAGAAGCATCTGGTCATGTTAACACTTGCTAAGTATACCACACCACCGCCTGCAAAACTCAATATTGTTGCGGCCTAATGAGGGGATGTTTCTTACCCTAAAGCCCCCATCTATCGTCGGTACATAGATGATGTGTTTTTGATTTGGAGTACTACTCCTGTCTCTCTGACTGAATGGGTGAATGATCTTAATACACTCGCTCGACTCGACTATTCGGTTCAAAATGAAACAAAGCACTGACTGTATACATTTCCTTGACTTTTCCTTGAGATATATATATATATATATATATATTTATAATATATATACAGGGAGTGCAGAATTATTAGGCAAGTTGTATTTTTGAGGATTAATTTTATTATTGAACAACAACCATGTTCTCAATGAACCCAAAAAACTCATTAATATCAAAGCTGAATTGTTTTGGAAGTAGTTTTTAGTTTGTTTTTAGTTATATTTTAGGGGGATATCTGTGTGTGCAGGTGACTATTACTGTGCATAATTATTAGGCAACTTAACAAAAAACAAATATATACCCATTTCAATTATTTATTTTTACCAGTGAAACCAATATAACATCTCAACATTCACAAATATACATTTCTGACATTCAAAAACAAAACAAAAACAAATCAGTGACCAATATAGCCACCTTTCTTTGCAAGGACACTCAAAAGCCTACCATCCATGGATTCTGTCAGTGTTTTGATCTGTTCACCATCAACATTGCGTGCAGCAGCAACCACAGCCTCCCAGACACTGTTCAGAGAGGTGTACTGTTTTCCCTCCTTGTAAATCTCACATTTGATGATGGACCACAGGTTCTCAATGGGGTTCAGATCAGGTGAACAAGGAGGCCATGTCATTAGATTTTCTTCTTTTATACCCTTTCTTGCCAGCCACGCTGTGGAGTACTTGGACGCGTGTGATGGAGCATTGTCCCTGCATGAAAATCATGTTTTTCTTGAAGGATGCAGACTTCTTCCTGTACCACTGCCTTGAAGAAGGTGTCTTCCAGGAAACTGGCAGTAGGACTGGGAGTCTGAGCTTGACTCCATCCTCAACCCGAAAAGGCCCCACTAGCTCATCTTTGATGATACCAGCCCAAACCAGTACTCCCACCTCCACCTTGCTGGCATCTGAGTCGGACTGGAGCTCTCTGCCCTTTACCAATCCAGCCACGGGCCCATCCATCTGGCCCATCAAGACTCACTCTCATTTCATCAGTCCATAAAACCTTAGAAAAATCAGTCTTGAGATATTTCTTGGCCCAGTCTTGACGTTTCAGCTTGTGTGTCTTGTTCAGTGGTGGTCGTCTTTCAGCCTTTCTTACCTTGGCCATGTCTCTGAGTATTGCACACCTTGTGCTTTTGGGCACTCCAGTGATGTTGCAGCTCTGAAATATGGCCAAACTGGTGGCAAGTGGCATCTTGGCAACTGCACGCTTGACTTTTCTCAGTTCATGGGCAGTTATTTTGCGCCTTGGTTTTTCCACACGCTTCTTGCGACCCTGTTGACTATTTTGAATGAAACGCTTGATTGTTCGATGATCACGCTTCAGAAGCTTTGCAATTTTAAGAGTGCTGCATCCCTCTGCAAGATATCTCACTATTTTTTACTTTTCTGAGCCTGTCAAGTCCTTCTTTTGACCCATTTTGCCAAAGGAAAGGAAGTTGCTTAATAATTATGCACACCTGACATAGGGTGTTGATGTCATTTAGACTCACACCCCTTTCTCATTACAGAGATGCACATCACCTAATATGCTTAATTGGTTGTAGGCTTTCAATCCTATACAGCTTGGAGTAAGACAACATGCATAAAGAGGATGATGTGGTCAAAATACTCATGTTGCCTAATAATTCTGCACTCCTTGTATATATATATATATATATATATATATATACACACAAAGTATATTTATAAAAAAAAAAAAACTTTTTTAATGAGTAAAGAACAAAACTATTTTAAACTATTTAAATTTAAAAAAAAAGAAAATGCTGTGATAGGTGATTTTATTACAAGACAGAGATTCATATTTGCATTATCGTTTTTTTATTACTCTATGCAGCTGTTAAAAGTACTGATGCACAGATAATAACATAAGACAATTCAAAACAGTGCTGAGAAAAATTTTACTGAGATAAGTACGCGAATGTGATGGATACTTTATTAAATTCTGGAATAAGGACCAATCAGAGAATCATAGTGTCCATAACGTGTCCAATATGCTCCCAACCTCCTCTTTCTTTTGCTGCTCAATGAGATAAGTTTACTGTTTACCTCTTCATGTCTTAATATTATTTATCATATTATTTTACATTTGTAATTTCTAATTTTTCCCTTTCACTTTAACTTATCATTTCCCCCTGTATATGTCACTATATCATTATCCTAAATATATATTTTTATTTTTTCCCCCTTTTACCTATTAATCAATTTTGAATTTTATTTATTTAAAAAAATGATTTCCCCTCTTAAATTGTTTTTACGTCACATTGCCAGTCTCCTTACTTTTTGTATTTGTTCTTGAGTGTTTCGGCCACTTCCACTGTTTTCTTTTCAATGCGCATCCATTGCAGGGCTATTTTATGCATCTTGCGCTATTGGACGCCTATTGTGACATCACTCTGCTTCTTTTCCTTATTCAAATCCTGCCTCACTACTTTCTTAAAACAACTTACAGCTAAGTTTACTACTTTGTTGGTGCCATATTCCTTCCATAGAGTTTCAGGGTAGTGGTGGTTTATATTTAAAACTCTAAAACGTTTCTCCCCTGAAGGTGTTACTTTTTTCTTATCTCGCAGAACTAAAACTTTTTCCTCTTCTATATCTTACCCTCTGAACCTACTCTCCTTGTTGTCAAAGTCTCAAATAATATGAATCCAGAATTGTTACTTTAAGACCTCTTTCCACTAACCAACTCCTCTTCTATGTTTCTCTCCTATGTTCCACTAACCAACTCATCATACTCCTGGTCTTTTTCTACTACTATAACTCAATGGGGTGAAATGGGTTTCCGCTCAGTTAGAGGTCTGTGACTTCTAAAGCATGTTTTTGTTTTTTTCTCTATTTTTATTGTTTTTTTTCTTGCACTTTTAATGTGGCGGGACTCGGCCACTAAGGGCTTGTACTCCTTTGGCTGTGTAGTAACAACCGCAGGACTCCCTTTACCTCCAGTTGGCATGTAACAGCTCACAACAGGACCTGGAGTGGTTTGGAGGGTTGCAACTCCTCTACTATGTTCCTCTCCTATGTCCCACTAACCAACTCCTGGCTGTTCTACTTCTATAGGCTCGATGGGTGAAATAGGTAGGAAGGACGCTGATATTGACATTTGTGTTTTCTATGCTCATGTAGTTAGAGGTTCTGTGGTTTCAGAAGCTTTTCTGAAAGCCGCTACGCTGCAACACATTTCAAATGCAGCAGACTGGTTTAGATTCTATTTTGAAACAGTTTTATTTCAGACCAATACCTCATCCAGCTAATAATTTATTCTTTTAGTTTGCTTTAAACTAGAAAAAAATATGAGTCTCTGGTCTTGTAATAAAATTCAGGTTATCCTAATTTTGTGACAGTATAATCTAGATTTTATTAAAGACATCCCTTTTTTAATGGCTAAATATAAATAATCTCTTATAACAGCTACAAACCAGCTATGAAGATCTCCTTAAAAATGGTTTTCCTTCCTTCACATACTCACCTTCAATCAAATCGTGAAGGTCTAAGGAGCTACCTTTCTACCTTTAAGAAATTTAATCTGCATTATCCATTGATTTGACAATTGATGAATAAAAATGTCTTTATTTTCTTCATTTTTTTCTTTAATTTTTTTATATGTTTTGTCCTATTTGAACTTTGCTCCTCCATGTTTAACGTTTGGTGAATCTCAGTGTAAGGCAAGAAAAAGGAGGCTGGTGGAGCGTATTGGACAGTTTATATACACTGTGATTTTTCCGATTGATCTCATTGGCTACTTATCTCAGTTCAATTTTCTCTTCACTGGTTTTGAATGCTTATTTTTTTTTCTTTGTTTATTAATTACTTAAAACAACGCATAGTGTAGTAAAAGAAAGATAATGCAAAATATTCGCCTTTGGGTTCTAAAGAAAATCTAGAGGTTATACTGTCACAAAGTTAGGATAATCGGTATATATGACAAGCTGTTTTGACTTCAGTTCAGTTTGACTGAATTTCGAAAATGCAATTGATTGTTTTTGACGACTATTTGGGTTTGGAATCATTACCGTTATTTCCATGGGTACAGCTAATATTGACATTTTAATATTTACAAAAATTTCACATTATAGGGTTTGAACAATTAAAATACATATCTTTCAATGTAAAAAGAACATACAGTACTTCTCCTGTATGACTAAAATACAGCATTTACTTGCCTGGCAGCTGTCCCTAACCTCAGTCATTAGTGCGTCTATATATATAATATATATATATATATATATATATATATATATATATATATATAAAGGCCCCTGGTAGTAGAACTTAAAAGTGAGAGCTACTTTGTTGAAAATAAATATATAAACACTTTTGAGTTTTTATGTCCTTTCCAGTTAAACAAATATCTTGCCATATTTTGTAATCACTTTTAAAAACACATTTATTTATTTCAATAATAAACATATATTTTACATTGTTTATTGTATATAAGTATAGTACTGTATGTACATATGTACAAAATATATATAGAGCACTGGGAAAAAAATAAGAAACCACTGAAAAATTATATTCTCTAGTTTTACTATTTTTCAGTATGTGTTTGAGTAAAATGAAAAGTTTTGGTTTATTCTATAATACCACTGACTAAACTTTTTTTTTTTTTTCATCTGAAACTCTCATAGAGGGACACAGACAAAGCATCACCTTTTTTGGATCATAGGAGTGAGAATATTAGGATTTAGTTTGATAAATCAATTAACTGGAGGATTATTTCTCAGACCCTGAAGCTAAGATCACACAACTATTTTGTTTTTCACTAATTTGGAAAATGGGTCTTAATATCAAATTCTGAAACTTATTGGGGAAGATATTTGTACGAATATTTGAATGTATGAGGAAGTTGAAAAATGTGGTCAGAAATAAAACCCGCATAATTGACTCTCCTTTTTAAATCAATTTGGAAAGATTCGCCTGTCTGTAACTGAGTGAGCACTAGAGAGATGGATCTGCAATTGTTGGTGGTAGCCGTCTGGGCAACACTGTGTATGTGTGAAGTGGCCTGGTCTCAGCCATTATTAAACGAAGCCTGTCTGGAGAGAACTTCACTAAGGGGAAAGCAGACTTTGCACTAGATCTCGATGACTCTGTGAAGACCGAGCCGCCTTCTTGGGATCAGCCGATTTACATAGTAGTACTGAATGTATCCAAGCTTGCTGCAACACCCCAGGTTGTAACCTGGCCCTGACGCAGGAGGGCCCCGGGAAGAGGAGGAGGATAGGATCGTCCTCCTGCTTCCTTATCAACTGTGTCTATGTACAGAATTCGCCTGTAAATTCGCCAGGAGAGGGGCTTTATCAACTATGTCACCAAAGACGTATACAAAAACTATGTGGCTCAGAGGGAGCATGCAGATGGTGAGGACCGGCCTCCAATAGCCAGGGCTGGTCCAGATGTGAATGTGCAGCCCAAGAAAGAGGTTATCTTGAGCGGAATTGATAGCTGGGACAAGGGGAGGGGATTAACCACTATGAATGGCATTTGCTGAATGGGAATCCCTCTGTAGTATGCAGGATGACGTGTCTGGCCAACCAGATTCTATTCGCCTGTCGGACCTTGAAGTGGGACAGTATGTGTTTCAGCTTGTTGTGTACGACACTGCTCAGCAGCATAGCTCAGCCACGGGTAACCGTGACTGTCCTGTCCGAGGAGCAAACAGAAGAACACTGTCTTGCGCCAAAGAAGGATGGGACGATGTAGAGGTTCCTTCACTCGGTGGTGGTACAATGCAGAAAATGAATCTGTAAGCAATTTACATATGGAGGTTGCAAAGCAAATAAAAATAACTACCTCAGGGAAGAAGAATGTAATCAAGCTTGTACCAAACATGCCAGGTCCTCCTGGTCCCCTTGGTAGGAGGACTGCAACCAGTGTGCAACGGGCAGTGCCTCGCTACCACTGTTTTCCAGTGCAGTGACGGCTGCTGTATTGAGGCTGGCCTGGAATGTGATGAGACTCCAGACTGCAAAACGATCATTCTGATGAGATTGCTTGTGAAAAATATGATAAAGGGTTTAAGAAGCTGCAGACACTGGACATTCCCAATAATAAAGCACGTTGTGTGGAATTTCCAGAAACTGGTGGCTGCCGTGCTAGCTTCACCCGTTGGTTCTATGATCTAGAAACCATGCAGTGTTTGAGTTTCACTTTTGGTGCTGCGGTGGAAATGAGAACAATTTTCATAGTCAAGAGGAATGTGTACAACTTTTGTCAAGGAGTTACACAGAATTATGTATTTGGGAGTGTTGGGAGTAGACTTGGCGGAAATGATTCTCTTGATGGAAGCACAGGCTCTGCACAGATAGCCATTGCAGTGTTCCTTGGAATCTGTATCCTGGTTGTCCTAGCAGTAATTGGATACTTTGTCATGAAGAAAAGGAAGAGCAACACCAACCGAGACGGCAGCCAATGCCTAACAGTTCCCCTATCTCCACCACTGAAGACACTGAGCACCTGGTGTTATAACCACACCACCAAACCGGGTGTGACCAGACCACCCACATCTAGAAGTGAATCTGCCAAAAGACTCTCACACTCTATTCTGCAGCCTAGTCTACAACAATCATGTCTAGGTTATGCCGTTAACCCCTTTTCTGCCAATAGAACCCCCCCCCAAAAAACACTTTCAAAAAGGAGTCACAATCTCTGGCAGGGAAGGGTTAAACTTGTCAAAGTGGATTTACATCCAAAAGTATGGTTTTTATTTTGTTTATTGTGAAGCAAATAACTTAAACGTTAAATTTACTGATGTTTTGTAGATCACTTTAGTAATATAAAGAGATATATTTCTGTATGTGATTTCATAGATGGGAATTATTCCTTGTAAGATGAACTGCTGGAGCAGTTCAAAAGACAATAGATGTTCTTTTTTTGGGGGGGGTTTAAATAAAATCTGTAATATTGCAGGTTTTCAGATGTTAATACAATTCAATGCACTGTTCTGGTTGGTGTTGAAGAGCTGAAAGGGGCATAAAGGAGCAGTGACAAAAAATGCTCTAATGCCTAGAACATTTTTATTATTGTGGGTATTACTTTATTATAACTGTGTTAACACCCCCTGCATAAGAGTAAAAAAAACTGCCAACTCATGTAATATGTGCACTAATGGTCCATTGCTGAACATGGCCACTGAGCCAATCAGAGCAACTTATGTGTATAGCTGCCAATTAGAAGCTGTGCTTAGCTCAGGATTGGAAGTGGGTTGGTGCTCCAGAGCTGGCTCTTTGGTAGGGTCCTCACACAGGCAGCAGCATGAAAACCACATACGGAGGAGGCTGACAGTCTATATCCAAAGCATAAGAAATCAAAGTCAACCTAGCTTCCTCAGTTAAGAAGGTACCTTCGATTCAAAACACTTGGCTCCAACAACATAGCAACGTTTTGGCTTAACCATGTCCTTAATTATGCTTATCCAAAAATAACCCCATATGCTGTTTTAAATAGTTTCAAAAAGTACCAAAATCACAACCATTACAGTACAACATCACCACATAGTGGTCATAAATGATATCACAATTCTATAATCTCCTATGTATTTACACAATATATTTGTATAAAACACCTTCTAGGAGAGACATCTATAATTTCTATACATCTAAAATAAGCCATTAAAGGAATTAAAATTACATAAAAACAAATGTTGATTAGCTTTAATATTTACAATGTCCATCAATCATCAACCAATAAAAACAAAACAGTCCTGTCAAATTCACAATGCATCCCCTTTGGAGCCATTAAATCTAAATAATAAATCCAATACATGACCTTATTTTTTTTTTTATCAAAGCCTCTCTATCGCCCCCTCTTTTTTAGGCATCTTTACGTCCTCAATAATTTAAAATCGCAAATCACTTATATTATGGCCCATTTTGAGGAAATGTGAAGCTATAGGAGCATCCATATTTTTGCAGCATGTGCTAGATTTGCACCCTGAAATTCTATTATGTACCAGCCTAGTAGTCTGACCTACATATATAATGTAACATTGACATTTAATAATGTAGACTACATGTTACATAGCGGATATTAAAATATATTGTTACCGTTGGTAGCAATCTCCTTTTAATCATTGAATTACAGTTGATACCACCTTTTTGTAGGGGTTAAATACACAGTTCTATTTAGGCAGTAGGGCAATAATAAGATACCGTAGCATATTACCGGTCCCTTATGTCCCTTTTAATCTAGCAATTTGCCTATGTTAAGTGTTTTCTTCCTGTTGGGAAAAGTGCATTGAACATTTCCTGTTTTAACTATGGTATGTTTAATAGCTTTACACCCAAATTTTAGTGCTGCTAATACATATTCATTTTTTTCTTTTTAACTGTATATTTTTGTTTGTATGTATATATATTTTCCCTTGTGTTTTTGCTGTTTATTGTTCAACTCTCATAGTGTTCTGAGGGCAAACAAGAAATACTTTTATGATATAATAAAATTAAGGGATAAAAAAATAAACTAAAAATATTTATTTTAATAGCAAAAAAAAAAAAAAAAAAAACCACTGATAACATCTCCCAATGTTATTTAGAGCATTTATTTGCACAAAATGATGACTGGTCAACATAACAATAAAGATGCAGTGTTTTTAGACCTCTAATGCAAAGAAAACACAGTACTTGTATGTTGATTGATTCATGCGTCCTTCACAAAGATAAATCTGCCCTATTCAAGGTCATCTTTTCTGCCCAATATTCACTTTGCCCAACACCTGTTCATCAAATGGTTATACCGAGACCTAGAGGGCCTAGAAGCCCCTGTGTCTCATACCCACTGTGAAATTTAGTTGAGTATCAGTGATAATTTGTGGGTGCTGGAATCAGGGAGATTTATCTTTGTGAAGGATGCAGAAATCAAGCCAATTGCAAGTTTATCCTGGAAGAAAACTTGCTTCCTTCTGCACTGACAATGTCACCAACTCAGAGAATTGTTTTTTTCTCAGCAAGCCAATGTTCCGTGCCACACAGCCAGGTCAATTAAGGTGTGGATGGAGAACCACCAGATCAAAGTCTGTCATAGCCAGCCCAATCTTCATATCTGAACCCCATTGAAATCCTCTATAATGTGATCAAGAGGAAGATAGATGGTCCCAAGCCATCACACAAAGCCGAGCTGCTTGAATTTTTGTGCCAGGAGGGGCATAAAGTCACCCAACAGCAATGTGAAAGCCTAGTGGAGAGCATACCAAGGGGCACGAAAGCTGGGATTTAATATCAGGGTTATTCCACCAAATATTGATATCTGAATTCTTACTAATTTAGAACATGAGTATTGAGTTGTTGAATATGAACTTGTTTTCTTTGCGTTATGCAGTCTGAAAACACTGCATCTTTTTTTGTTATTTTCCAAGATGTCATGTTCTGCAAATAAATGCACTAAATGACAAAAGTTTAATTTGGGAGAATGTTGTCAGTAGTTTATAGAGTAAAAAAATGTTTATTTTGCTCAAAAACACATACCTATAAATAGTAAAACCAGAGATAATTTGGCAGTTGTCTCTTAATTTTTTCCAGAGCTGTATCTATTAGGGTCAGATTACAAGTGGAGCATTGAGTTTTCACGGTCGTTTGTGCACAGGTATGATTACCATGTCTTCATAGCTGTGGTTAACTGTTTTGTGAAACAAAGAAGTACAAAACACATCAACCATTCATTACAATGTATGGTTAAACTCATACAAACACCATCTAATAAAAAAAATATCTTAAAAAACATATTTCACACAAAAGTTATAAGGACTCAAAAATATGTGGTCTCAGGGGTTAGAAAAAAAAAGGCAAGGGCTTTAACATTGAGATACATATATATAACAAGGTCTAAAGATGTATATGTATGTACAAACCAAATTCTTAAAAAGTTGGGACAGTATGGAAAATGCAAAAAAACAAAGCAAAAATAGTCATTTGAAAATTCAATTTAACCTGTACTGTATTGAAAACACAATATTAACACATTATTATTATGTTTTACTTTGTGAATTTAATGTATTTTTGAAAATATACACTCATTTTAATTTAGGGCTAATAGCAATGTGACAAGGTGCTGTGAAACAGATGAGGCAATAGTGTAATCATAGTATATAAGGAGCCTCCAAAAAAGGCCTAGTCCTCCAAAAGCAAGGATAGGTCGAGACTCGCCAATCTGCCAACAGATGCGTCAGCGAATAATCCTACACTTTGAGTACAACATCATTAGGATTTTGGGCATTTCACCTTCTATAGGGCACAATATTATTAAAAGATTCAAGGATTCCGGTCAAATCTTGGTGCATAAAAGGCAAGGCAGAAAACCACTTCTGAATGCGCGTGATCTACGAACCCTCAGACGTCACTATCTCAAAAGCTGTCAAGAGTCTGTAATGGATATTCTGACATGGACTCGGGAATACTTTGGTAAACCTTTGTCAGTCAACACCATTTACAGCTGCATCCACAGATGCAAGTTAAGGCTTTACTATGCAAAGCAGAAGCCATGAATCAACCCTGTCTAGAAGCACTGCTGACTTCTCTGGGCTCAGTCTCATCTGAGATAGACAATAGCACAGTGTTTTGTGGTCCGATGAGTCAACATTTCAAATAGCTTTTGGAAAAAACAGCCGTCATGTTTCCCGGGCCCAAGAGGAAAAGGACTATTCAAGCTGTTATCAGCTTCAGGGCCAAAATCCAGTGTCTGTCATGGTATAGGGGTGTGTAACTTGCACATCTGTGAGGGAACCATTAATGCAGAAAGATATGTATACATTTTTGAGCAGCATATGCTGCCATGCAGACGTCGTCTTTTCCAAGGATGTTCCTGCATTATCCAGCAGAATAAAGCCAAACCACATTCTGCCCAGATTACAAGCATATGGTTGATTAAGCAGAGAGTGCGGCCGCTAACATGGTCTGCCTCCAGTCCTGACCTGTCTCCAATTGAGAATGTGTGGTGCATTATGAAGCACACAATAAGATAACCAAGGCCCCTTAAGGTTGTGCAGCTGAAGACATGCATAATGAATGAATGGGGGAAAATTCTGCTTGCTAAACTTAACCAACAGGTGTCTTCAGTGGCCAACAGTTGACCGTCCCAACTTTTTTGGAGTGTGTTGCAATCATCAGATTTTAAAAGTGTGTATATATTAAAAAATACATTAAATTCACAAAGTAAAACATCAAATAATGTGTTAATAATGTGTTTTCAAAATAGTACAGGGTGAATTGAATTTTCAAATGACTCTTTTTGTTTGTTTTTTGCATTTTCCATACTGTCCCAACTTTTTTGGAATTGGGGTTGTATATAGCATATTTATGCAATATTCATTTTTAATAAAGGTTTTAACTATATATTTACTGTAAATATTTCACATTCCAATGTTATGCACATAGCATAATATGTTCTATGTATTTATAAATAGATATTACTATATATATCTGTACCTATATATACTGTATATATAATCATCTATATATATATATGAATATATATATATTTTACCAAAACACCATCATATATATGTAGAAATATTTATTTATGAATAAGTAGAACATATTATTTGAAGAACATCAGAATTTGAAATATTCATATTTTCATTTTGGGTTAGCGCAAATGAGAATATGCAATTGTGTTTGTGCGACAGTGGGGTTTTACTTTTTTTTTTACCTTTTTTTCTTCATTAACTTCTATGGGGAATACATGAATGCACACATGATATTTTAACATGGACTTTTTGCGCTCGTCGAGTAAGCGCAACCTGATGAGCACAAAAATCTTAATGCTAGCGCAATTAACGCTCAAGCAGCAGCATTAATTTGTGCTCCACCGAATATTTTTTTCATTTGTTTTATTATACTTTTATTCCAGTCCTAACACTTTACTTAAAGGTTAGCTAATCAAATGCCATATATGTAATGATTGCCATTAAAAAAGCATAGGTGTATCTTTCTAAAAATATACCCGCCGGTTATCGAGTACATCCTGCAGCTTTTATTAAATCTATTTACAGTTCTGACCAGATGACGAAACGTAGATCTGAACGATATCAAATTTGCGGAGTTCATGAACACTGTACCAAGATTTGGACTGCTGGAACCTTAGGCGGTGGCCTCACCACAAGGATTCAGCCCCCCACCCCCATACATGGGGTATTGCAGTTATGTTTAGACTGCCTTTTTCATTTCTGAGAGAATCATCACCCATAAGACGGTGCTACCTCAAGGGACTATTCTGCTATAACAACCACATCCACACACAAATGGAGGCCCTGGCAAGATGGGAGGCACGATTAAGCAGACTACAAGATCACAGCCTGGATCTTTGCTTGACGGGGGGGCTTGTAGGGGGGCGGCCCTCTTGGCAATAGCACAGACTTCGTCAAATTTGGATACAAACCCGGCGTTAGCCGCAGAAAAGTGAGCGGAGAGCATAATTAAGCTCCACATCTCACCTCAATACCAGCGCTGCTTACGTTAGCAGTGAGCTGGCTAAACATGCTTGTGCACGATTTTACCATAGGAATCAATGGGGCAGAGTTGGCTGAAAAAAACCTAACACCTGCAAAAAAGCAGCGTAAAGCTCCTAACGCAGCCCCATTGATTCCTATGGGGAAAATAAATTTATGTCTACACCTAACATCCTAACATGAACCCCAAGTCTAAACACCCCTAATCTTAAACTTATTAACCTCTAATCTGCCACCCCCAACATTGCCGACACCTGCATTATATTATTAACCCCTAATCTGCCGCTCCGGACACCGCCACCACCTACATTATACTTATGAAACCATAATCTGCTGCCCCCAATGTCGCCACCATCTACCTACACTTATTAACCCCTAATCTGCCGCCCCCAACATCGCCGCCACTATATTAAAGTTATTAACCCCTAAAACTAAGTCTAACCCTAACCCCCCAACTTAAATATAATTTAAATCTAAATAAAATTACTATCATTAACTAAATTATTCCTATTTAAAACTAAATACTTACCTATAAAATAAACCCTAAGATATCTACAATATAACTAATAGTTACATTGAAGCTATATTAGGGTTTATTTTTATTTTACAGGCAACTTTGTATTTATTTTAACTAGGTACAATAGTTATTCAATAGTTATTAACTATTTAATAACTACCTAGTTAAAATAAAGACAAATTTACCTGTAAAATAAAACCTAACCTAAGTTACAATTACACCTAACACTACACTATAATTAAATTAATTCCCTAAATTAACTACAATTAAATACAATTATTTAAAGTACGGAAAAAAAACACTAAATTACAGAAAATAATAAAATAATTACAAGTTTTTTTAAACTAATTACACCTAATCTAATTTCCCTAATAAAATAAAAAAGTCCCCCAAAATAATAAAAAGCCCTACCCTACACTAAATTGCAAATAGCCCTTAAAAGGGCCTTTTGCGGGGCAGTGCCCCAATGTAATCAGCTCTTTTACCTGTAAAAAAAGTACAATACCCCCCCAACATTAAAACCCACCACCCACACACCCAACCCTACTCTAAAACCCACCCAATCCCCCCTTAATAAAACCTAACACTAACCCCTTGAAGATCACCCTACCTTGAAAAGTCTTCACCCAAACGGGCCGAAGTCCTCAACGAAGTCGGGTGAAGTGGTCCTCCAGACGGGCAGAAGTCTTCATCCAAGCCAGGAAGAAGAGGTCCTCCAGACAGGCAGAAGTCTTCATCCAGACGGTATCTTCTATCTTCATCCATCCGGAGCAGAGCGGGTCCATCTTCAAGACATCCAACGCGGAGCATCCTCTTCATCCAGAGTCCTCTTACTAAATGACGGTACCTTTAAGTGACGTCATCCAAAATGGCGTCCCTTAATTCCGATTGGCTGATAGAATTCTATCAGCCAATCGGAATTAAGGTAGGAAAAATCCTATTGGCTGATGCAATCAGCCAATAGGATTGAGCTTGCATTCTATTGGCTGTTCCAATCAGCCAATAGAATGCAAGCTCAATCCTATTGGCTGATTGGATCAGCCAATAGGATTGAACTTCAATCCTATTGGCTGATTGCATCAGCCAATAGGATTTTTCCTACCTTAATTTCGATTGGCTGATAAAATCCAATCATTAGCAAAATTTTGGAGGATCTCAGAAACTGGAAGACATTACCGGTGTCAGTGTCAGGCAGGATATGCCTGATAAAAATGATTTTGTTTCCCAAGATCATGTACACCTTTCAAATGATTCATATGCTACTATATAAGAAAGATCTGAAACATTTAAACACACAATTCAGAAATTTCATATGGTCAGTGAAAAAAACATAGGCTCAGTCTAGAGAAACTAATGTGTTCAGTACAATCGGGGGGCCTTGGATTATCAAATTTGGAACTTTATAATTAGGCAACGTCCAGCAAGTATATTCTAGACTGGCTGAGTAACACAAGCCATTGCATGCATACAGACATAGAGAGTAGTATGGTGACGCCATGGTCGTTAGCAATGTTGCAGCACATGGAGACTCATAAACTACATACAATGACCAAAGAATCTCCCCTTTTTGGAGAATCAATTAGGGCCTGAAAGAAATTGTGTAAGTGGATGGGGGTATCACACACGCACACAAAATTCATACCCATTGGAGGGAACCCCGGAATTCCCGGCAGGACTAACGACTAAACCTTTCATACAATGAAAGGACAAAGGATTACACTCGGTAAAACAGTTGGTTTCGGAAACTAATGGACTAATCCATACATTTCAAGATTTGCAGAAAGACTACTCACTACCTAGACAACAGCACTTTGCATATCTGCAAATCAAACACTATGTGGCACAATTACAGAAACATATAAACTTTACAGAGAACACTGATCCGACATCTAGACTAGTCTCCCTAACTTCACAAGGTAACCACTATATTTCAACCATCTATAAAATGCTAATAGACATACCAAACCAAAAACACAGGGCAAGCCTGAGTGACAAATGGTCGGACATCCTGCAGATGCAGATATCGGAGGATCAAATCACGAAGAGTGTAGAGAGGGTCAGAAAAGCCACTATAGGCGCTGACATAAGGGAAATGCATATCACAACAATTCATAGGGCAAATATCACCCCCAGGGTTTACAGTAAGTGGGTGAAAGACGCGGCCAACATTTGTATCAAATGTCGACATCCAAACCGCGACTACACACACCTGCTTGAGACATGCCCATGACTGACAAAATTTTGGGCCATGACTGAAAGATGGATAAACAGGATAAGTTCTACCAAAGTCAAACTTGACAGAAGAGCTATAGTGCTCCTTGACTTCCCAGTTAAACTAGACACACAGAAACTACTTATATATAACATAATTCTCATAGCGAGAAAATTAATTCTCAAAGAATGGAGAAAAAGAGATCCACCAACACTAGGACAACTCAAAAAGTCACTGCTACAGCAGATAACAATAGAACAGTTTGACACCATGGGAGATGCCAAAGTGAGGGTCAGAGCATTCATGAGAAAATGGGAAAAGTTTATTCTACAGCAGCCAGAGCAGATCCAAAAACAAATAATTTATCCATTTCGCAACTCAGAATACATATTAACAGCACAACTGAGAGAGGAATGGAAAATACTGTAAAACCTATAAACAGGAGGAAGCAGGTCCCAGGGGAAGGAGGAGTCACCTGGGACCTGCCACAGCCGGTAATAGTTATCCACAGTTCAAAAGTTCTAGAACAATGAGGACAAAGAAAGTTAAGAAGGGGGGGGCAGAGCAGAATAGTGGCCTCAGGCTGGGGGGGGGGGGGGGGGAGGGAACTCCGGGGAAGAAGATAGGTAAATGGTAAGATGGTTAATGTCAAATAAAAATAAAAAAGGGGGAGGGACAGTTTGACAACATGAGATAAATCTTTGTTTTTGTATTACCTTATGTATTAGAGACAAGGCTGTTTACTCTTTAAAGAACATTTCTTATTGGGTTTATTGTAACCAATTGATATCAGATTGTAATTGTTGTTGAATTGTCACTCAATAAAAAACATATTTAAAAAAAATATATATATACACTTTTTTTGCTTTTTCACTAATATATTTCTTTCATGTAATTGGCAAGAGTCCATGAGCTAGTGACCTGTGGGATATACAATCCTACCGAGAGGGGCAACGTTTCCCAAACCTCAAAATGCCTATAAATACACCCCTCACCACACCCACAATTCAGTTTTTACAAACTTTGCCTCCTATGGAGGTGGTGAAGTAAGTTTGTGCTTAGATTCTACAATGATATGTGCTTCTCAGCATTTTGAAGCCTGATTCCTCTCAGAGTACAGTGAATGTCAAAGGGTTGTGAAGGAAATATCACCTATTGAATGCAATGGTTTTCCTCGTGGGAGATCCATTTCATAGGTTCTCTATTATCGGTAGTAGAGATTCATCTCCTACCTCCCTTATTCAGATCGACGCTATACTCTCATATTCTATTACCTCTACTGATAACTGTTTCAGTACTGGTTTGGCTATCTGCTATATGTGGATGGGTGTCTTTTAGTAAGTATGTTTTCATTACTTAAAGGGAACCACAACACCTGCTTGAAATATTTTAAACCAACTTTTTCTACTTTAATTCTGTATGCAGTTTTAATCTTACTGCATTATTTTGTAGGTAAAAGCTTTATCATTTAAACATTGCTCTGCAGCCTTGTACTTGCAAAGTAAGCTGCCATATTGGAACGCACGTTCCACAACAGTGGGTCACGTGATGCACACAGCACCTTCTATTTCTAAAGGAAGCAGATTGAGCCCTGCAGTGTCTTAGAAGAACGCTTCAGGCAGACAGGCACTGTTATGTTTATAAATAGCACACGCAGGGAAGGAAGGGGGAGGAGAAGAATGCACAGGGGGAGGAGAGGAATGCACAGAGGGAAGAAAGTCTCCGGAGTAAGTATGTAGATGAATGCAATGTCTCCTTACAATTTTATATGCAGAGTGTTTGCTTTCTTTCCTCCCTCTCCTCCCCCTCACAATTACTTCCCTGCTCGCGCTATTTTTAAACATAACAGTGCCTGTCTGCCTGAAGCCGTTCTTCTTAGACACTGCAGATCTTAATCTGCTTCCTCAACTTTAGCAATAGAAGGTGCCGTGTGCATCACGTGACCCACTGTTGTGGAACCAACTTTGCAATATGGCAGCTTACTTTGCAGGTACAAGGCTGAAAAGCAACGTTTAAATGATAAAGCTTTTATCTACAACAGAATGCAGTAAGATGAAAATACTGCATACAGAATAGTTTGTTAGTTTATTTTGCACAATTAAAAAAAATTAGTTTAAAACATGTCAAGCAGGTGTTGTGGTTCCCTTTAAGACACTCTCAGCTATGGTTTGGTACTTTATGCATTAATATAAAGTTCTAAATATATGTATTGTACTTATATTTGCCATGAGTCAGGTTTATGTATATTTCCTTTTGCAGACTATCAGTTTCATATTTGGGGAAAAACATATTTAGGAAAATAATTTCTTACCTAGGGTATAGTCTTTTCTCAATTGACTGCTTTTTCATTAAATTTCGCGGGCAAAATTAGGCTCGTGAGGGCGCAAAATGCCAAAGTTTATGGCGTCATTTTTGGCGCGAAGGTACATCCGATGACGCAAATTTGTTATTTCCGGCGTCTTAGTTGACGCAGATTTCCTTGCACAAGGTTGCATCTTCAATGTTGCGAGTGTGTCATTTCCGGATGTTGCTAGCGCCAAAAAAATTTCAGTGTGCTTTGTGCATCATACTTGGCGCCAAACAATTTAATTATTTAAAACCCCATTCCTATATGTCTCTTGCCTTTTTCTGTTTCAGAGGGCTATGCTATTTGCATTTTCTTCCCATTCCTGAAACTGTCATATAAAGAAATTGATAATTTTGCTTTATATGTTGTTTTTTCTCTTACATTTGCAAGATGTCTCAATCTGATCCTGTCTCAGAAACCACTGTTGGAACCCTGCTGCCTGATAACAGTTCTACTAAAGCTAAGTGCATTTGTTGTAAATTTGTAGAGATTATATCTCCAGCTGTGGTATGTAATAGTTGTCATGATAAGCTTTTCCATGCAGAGAACGTGTCCATCAGTAATAGCACAATGCCTGTTGTTCCTTCAACATCTAATGTACATGATATACCTGTGAAAATTAAAGATTTTATTTCTGATGCAATTCAAAAGGCTTTGTCTGCCATCCCGCCTTCTAATAAATTTAAAAGGTCTTTTAAAACTTCTCATAAAGTTGATGAATTTTCAAATGACCGACAACATACTGAATTATCCTCTTCTAATGATGATCTATCTGATTTAGAAGATCCTTCCTCAGATATTGACACTGACAAATCTACTTATTTATTTAAAATGGAGTATAGTCATTCCTTGTTAAAAGAGGTGTTGATTACATTGGATATTGAGGAAACTAGTCCTCTTGATATTAAAATTAGTAAACATTTAAATTCTGTTTATAAACCTCCTGTGGTTACTTTAGAGGATTTTCCAGTTCCTGATGCTATTTCTGATATGATTTCTAAGGAATGGAATAAGCCTGGTACTTCTTTTATTCCTTCTTCAAGGTTTAAAAAAATTGTATCCTTTGCCAGCAGTTAGATTGGAGTTTTGGGAAAAGTTGATGGGGCTATTTCTACTCTTGCTAAACATACTACTATTCCTATGGAAGATAGTGCTTCTTTTAAAGACCCTTTAGATAGGAAACTTGAATCTTATCTAAGGAAAGCTTATTTGAATTCTGGCTGTCTTCTCAGGCCTGCCATTTCTATGGCTGATGTTGCAGCTGCATCAACTTTTTGGCTGGAAAGTTTAGCGCAACAGGAATAGGATCCTGATTTGTCTAGCATTGTTCGCTTGCTTCAACATGCTAATCATTTTATCTGTGATGCTATTTTTTATATAATCAAAATTGATGTTAAATCTATGTCTTTAGCTCTTTTAGCTAGAAGAGCTTTGTGGCTCAAATATCGGAATGCTGACATGGTATCTAAATCTAGATTACTGTCTCTTTTTTTTCCAAGGTAATAAGTTATTTGGTTCTCAGTTGGATTCGATTATTTCAACTGTCACTGGGGGGAAGGGAGCTTTTTGCCTCAGGATAAAAGACCTAAGGGTAAATCTAAAACGTTTAACCGTTTTTGTTCCTTTCGACAAAATAAGGAACAGAAACCTAATCCTTCCCCCAAAGAATCTTGTTCCAATTGGAAACCTTCTTCAAGTTGGAGTAAATCCAAAATATTTAAGAAACCGAAGCCAGACCCCAAATCTGCATGAAGGTGCAGCCCTCATTCCAGCTCAGTTGGTAGGGGGCAGATTAAGTATCTTCCAAAACATTTGGGTATAATCTGTCCAAAATCAATGTATTCAGAGTATTGTCTCTCAAGGGTACAGAATAGGATTCAGAGTAAAACCTCTTGTGAGAAAAATTTTTCTCTCACACATCCCAGCAAATCCAGTAAAGGCTCAGGCTTTTCTGAAGTGTGTTTCAGCTTTGAGCTTTAAGGGGTAATCATACCAGTTCCGTTTCAGGAACAGGGTCTGGGGTTTTATTCAAATGTATTCATTGTCCCAAAGAAAGAAAATTCATTCAGGCCAGTTCTGGATCTGAAAATTTTCGTTATGTAAGAGTGCCTACTTTCAAAATGGTGACTATAAGGACTATTCTGCCTTTTGTTCAGCAAGGTCATTATATGTCAACAATAGACTTACAGAATGCATACCTTCATATTCAGATTCATCCAGACCACTATCAGTTTCTGAGATTCTCTATTCTAGACAAGTATTACCAATTTGTCGCTCTTACATTTGGCCTAGCGACAGCTCCAAGAAACGTTTCAAAGGTTCTCGGTGCCTTACTCTCTGTAATCAGAGAACGGGGTATTGTGGTGTTTTCCTTATTTGGATGATATCTTGGTAATAGCTCAGTCTTTACATTCTGCAGAATCTCACACAAATCAACTAGTGTTGTTTCTTCAAAGACATGGTTGGAGGATCAAGTTACCAAAAAGTTCTTTGATTCCTCAGACAAGGGTCACCTTTTTAGGTTTCCAGATTCTGTCTCTAACAGACAAGAGATTATTAAAATTGGTTTCAGCTTGTCGGAACCTTCAGTCTCAATCATTCCCTTCAGTAGCTATGTGCATGGAAGTTTTAGGTCTCATGACTGCAGCATCGGACACAATCCCCTTTGCTCATTTTCATAAGAGACCTCTCCAGCTTTGTATGCTGAACCAATGGTGCAGGGATTATACAAAGATATCACAATTAATATCCTTAAATCCCAATGTTCGACTCTCTCTGACTTGGTGGATAGATCACCATTGTATAATTCAAGGGGCCTCTTTTGTTCATCCAACCTGGAATGTGATCACAACAGATGCAAGTCTTTCAGGTTGGGGAGCTGCCTGGGGATCTCTGACAGCACAATGGATTTGGAAATCTCAATAGGCGAGGTTACCAATTAATATTTTAGAACTCCGTGCTATTTTCAGGGCTTTTCAGGTTTGGCCTCTGTTGAAGAGAGAACTGCTCATTTGTTTTCAGACAGACAATATCACAACTGTGGCATATGTCAATCATCAGGGTGGGACTCACAGTCCCCAAACTATGAAAGAAGTGTCTCGGATACTTGTTTGGACGTAATCCAGCTCCTGTCTAATTTCTGCGGTTCATATCCCAGGTATAGACAATTGGGAAGAGGATTATCTCTGCCGTCAGACTTTACATCCGGGGAGTGGTTGCTCCATCCAGATGTGTTTTCTCAGATTGTTCAGATGTGGGGTCTTCCAGAAATAGATCTTATGGCTTCCCATCTAAACAAGAAATTACCCAGGTACCTGTCCAGGTCAAGGGATCTTCAGGCGGAAGTGGTGGATGTGTTAGCAGTTCCTTGGTGTTACCAACTTGCTTATAACTTCCCGCCTCTGGTTCTTCTTCCAAGAGTGATTTCCAAGATCATCATGAAACAATTGTTTGTGTTGCTGGTAGCTCCAGCATGGCCTCACAGATTCTAGTATGTGGATCTTGTTCGGATGTCCAGTTGCTAACCTTGGCCACTTCCATTAAGGCCAGACCTTCTGTCTCAAGGTCCGTTTTTCCATCAGGATCTCAAATCATTAAATTTGGAGGTATGGAAATTGAACACCTAGTGCTTAGTCATAGAGGTTTCTCTGACTCAGTAATAAATACTATGTTACAGGCTCGTAAATCTGTTTCTAGGAAGATTTATTATCGAGTTTGGAAGACTTATATTTCATGGTCTTCTCATAAATTCTTCTAGCATTCTTTTAGAATTCCTAGAATTTTACAGTTTCTTCAAGATGGTTTGGATAAGGGTTTGTCTGCAAGTTCCTTGAAGGGACAAATATCTGCTCTTTCTGTTTTATTTCACAGAAAGATTGCTAAGCTTCCTGATATTCACTGTTTTGTACAGGCTTTGGTCCGTATTAAGCCTGTCATTAAATCAATCTCTCCTCCTTGGAGTCTTTATTTGGTTTTGAAGGCTTTACAGGCTCCTCCGTTTGAGCCTTTGCATTCTTTGGACATTAAACTACTTTCTTGGAAAGTGTTGTTCCTTTTGGCCATCTCTTCTGCTAGAAGAGTTTCCGAATTATCTGCTCTTTCTTGTGAATCTCCTTTTCTGATTTTCCATCAGTATAAGGCAGTTTTGCGGACTTCATTTAAATTTCTACCTAAGTTTGTGAATTCTAACAACATTAAAAGAGAAATTGTTGTCCCTTCTTTGTGTCCTAATCCTAAGAATTATTTGGAGAGATCCTTGCATTCTTTGGATGTGGTAAGAGCTTTAAAATACTATGTTGAAGCTACTAAAGATTTCAGGAATTCTTCTAGACTATTTGTTATTTTTTCTGGTTCTAGGAATGGTCAGAAGGCTTCTGCCATTTCCTTGGCATCTTGGTTAAAGCTTCAGGCTTATTTGGAGTCGGGTCAGGCCCCGCCTCAGAGAATTACAGCTCATTCTACTAGATCAGTCTCCACTTCATGGGCTTTTAAGAATGAAGCTTCAGTTGATCAGATTTGCAAAGCAGCAACTTGGTCTTCTTTGCATACATTTACTAAATTCTACCGTTTTGATGTATTTGCCTCTTCGGAAGCAGTTTTTGGGTAGAAAAGTTTTTCAGGCAGCTGTTTCAGTTTGATTCCTCTGCTTATGTTTAAGTTTTTTCTTTTCATTATGAGAATAAACTTATATTTTGGGTTTTGGATTTTTTTTTCAGCGGAAAATGGCTGTTATTATTTTATCCCTCCCTCGCTAGTGACTTTTTTGTGGAGTTCCACATCTTGGGTTTTACTGTCTCGGGTTGATTGACACCTCCCTGCTGGCGGCCCATTGGCTGCGAGTCTGCAGGGGGCGGCGTTGCACCAGCAGCTCTTGTAAGCTGCTGGTGCAATGCTGAATACAGAGAGTGTATTGCTCTCCGCATTCAGCGAGGTCTTGCAAGGTCTGCAAGACCTTTGATACATAGGTCTCAAAGTATAGGTAAATAGCCACCTACATAATGTTATTAACCCCTAATCTCCTGCTCCCGACATCACCGCCACCTACATAATGTTATTAACCCCTATCCCACTGACCCGACATCGCTGCAACCTAAATAAATTTATTAACCCCTATCCGGCTGCTCCCGGACCCCGCCGCCACTAAATAAACTTATTAACACCTAATCCTTTGGCCTCCCACATCACTACCACTAACTAAACCTATTAACCCCTAAACCGCCAGCCCCCCACATTGCCATAAACTAAATTAAGCAATTAACCCCTAAACCTAACAACCCGCTAACTTTAAATTAAAATTACAACATCCCTATCTTAAAATAAATTTAAACTTACCTGTAGAATTAAAAAAAACTATTTTTAAACTATTAATTAATCTACCCTAACTATTATACTACAAGTAAATTAAACTAGCAATTAAATAAACTAAATTACATATTCAAAAAAACCTAACCCTATTAAAATTATTTAAATCTACTATTAAACCTTATTATAAATTACTAAATTACCAAAAAAAATAAACGCTAAGTTACAAAAAATAAAAAACACTAAATTACAGGGGGGGGGGGGGGGGAATAACCTAAGCTCCCCATTGCCCTGAAAAGGGCATTTGTATGGGCATTGCCCTTAAAATGGCATTTAGCTCTTTTACCTGCCCAGACCCTAATCTAAAAATAAAACCCACACAAAAAACCCTTAAATAAACCTAACACTAACCCCCAACGATCCACTTACATTTATTAAAGTCCCGCTTGATGGATCCATCCAGCTGGCAAGAAGTCTTCTTCTGGGCGGCAAGAAGTCTTCATCCAGGTGGCCTCTTCCATCTTCATCCAGCCGGCGAAGTCCTCATCCAGGTGGCAAGAAGTCTTCATCCAGATGGCATAGTCTATCTTCATCCATCCAGTGTGGAGCAGGTCCATCCTGAAGACATCCGGCGCAGAGCTCCTCTTCATACGGTCTCCGCTTTAAACTGGAACTTTAATGCAAGTGACATCATTCAAGATGGCGTCCCTTGCATTCCTATTGGCTGAAAGATTTCTATCAGCCAATAGGATTAGAGCTGCTAAAATCATATTGACTGTTCCAATCAGCCAATAGAATTTGAGCAGCTCTCATTCTATTGGCTGATTGGAACATTAATTGGCAGAGAGGTGCAGCAGATGAAGAGCGACGTGTAAGGAAGATGAGCCTGGCAGAGGCATTCATTATGGATTGTAAAGGTGGCAGCTGGGGAGACCAGAGAGGACAGAGTTGCAGTAATCAAGGTGGAAAAGGATGAGAGAGTGGATCAAAATCTTAGTTGTGTCTTGTGTAAGGAAATGTCTAATTTTAGAGATGTTTTTAAAGGTGGAAGCAGCAGGAATTAGCCAAGGACTGAATGTGAGGAGTGAAAGAAAGATCTGAGTCAAGTGTGACCCCAAGACATCGGGCATGCGGGGTAGGGGTAATGATGGAGTTGTCAGCAGTTATAGAGAGATTGCGGGTGGAGATTTTGGAAGAAGGAGGGAAAATAAGGAGCTTTGTTTTGGAGAGATTTAGCTTGAGGTAGTGAGAGGACATCCAGGACGAGATGTGAGAAAGACAATTAGTGACACGGGTTAGCAAGGAAGAAGATAGGTCTGGTGCAGAGAAGTAGATTTGGGTGTCGTTGGCATACAAATGATATTGGAATCCATGGGACTTTATTAGGGAAGCTAATATACATGTACTAACACTCCTAATGATCCCACCTATGTATTGGAAATGGAACAAACACTTAGATATCATAAGTTCTATTACCTCTACATGATTTAAATTGATTTTTGAATGATTTACATTTCGTACACTTTCCACATTTACTGTAAATAATCCATCAAAATCATTATCCAACCAAGTGGTTGTTTCTTTTTATTTAAGAAAAAAAAAACTTCTCAATTTGTCTGGAGTTTTTTTTTAAACAAACTATCTTTGGATATTCCCCAATTATAGACAATACACTAATGTCTCTCCTAAATGATTAAATACATTAATCTTATACTAAAGGTCCAACTCCCTTGTGTATTTATTTTAACATGACTTTTTTTCCTTTTTGTTTTTATAAAAGTTCTTGTCTATCTTTACCTTTAATATTCTTTATAACTTTATATGCCAACTTTTCCTTATAATTCTCCCTTTGATTATGTGATAAAAAGACAGTATTTTCTGTACAATTTCTTCTTATTCTGTCCCTTATAATATATTTCTAACCATCTTTTCAGATCACAAAAATTAGTTTCAATGTACATATTTACGTGCATATTGACTGGTTTTAAAAAAAAATGTTTTTAGTTTTGATTTTTCCATAATCAATGTATATGCTCAAATATAACTGTAGATTTATTGTACTTCAATCTAAATGTATATACCAATAATTTTTGTTTAGAAAACTCATAAATTGATGAGTTGCACCTCTGCCCCCTTTTATATCAGGAATAGATTATCTATATTTCTATGGCATGTCGTCATGTTCTCCATCCAGCCACGCCCATCATGTACATGAGAATCCTCTCCTGCAGCCATATAAAGGCTGTCATAACTGGGTGCGTACCTGGTGCCCATAGCAGCTCTACTGGTTTGTAAATAAAAATTATTTTACCAGAAAAATTGGTTTCTGAAATTAATCTTATACATTTGAGAAAAAAATTCAACTGTAACATGTCCCAATGTATGTATTTCCCTTACAGCTATTAAGATTTTCTGTTTATTAATGTTAGTATATAACGAGGATACATCAGCAGTTACCAAACAATAATCCTCTTTCCAATCTTGTTCTAAAATCTTTATAATACTGAGTATTCTTTCCATATGATTTCATCTTAAAGGGAAACTCATTGTTTTTCTTTCATGATTCAGATAGAGCACACAATTTTAAGCAACTTTCTAATTTACTTGTATTATTAATTGTTCTTCCTTCTTTCTGTATCTTTATTCGAAAAAATCAGGAATGTACGCTTAGGAGCCGGCTTATTTTTTTATTCAGCACCCTGGGTAGCGCTTGCTGAATAGTGGCTAAATTTAGCCACCAATCAGCAGGCGCTACCCAGGTGCTTAAAGGGACAGTCTAGTCCAAAACAAACTTTTATGATTCATATAGGGCATGTCATTATAAATAACTTTCTAATTTACTTTTATCACCAATTTTGCTTTGTTCTCTTTGAATTCTTAGTTGAAAGCTAAACTTAGGAGGTTCATATGCTTATTTCTGAGACCTTGAAGGCCGCCTCTTATCTGAATGCATTTTGACAGTTTTTCACCACTAGAGGGTGTTAGTTCATGTGTGTCGTATAGATAACACTGTGCTCATGCACGTGGAGTTACCGAGTAGTCAGCACTTATTGGCTAAAGTGCGAGTCTGTCAAAAGAACTGAAATAAGGGGGCAGTTTGCAGAGGCCTAGATACAAGGTAATTACAGAGGTAAAGAGTGTATTAGTATAACTGGGTTGGTTATCCAAAACTGTGCAATAGGTAATATAGGGATTATCTATCTTTTAAAACAATAAAATATCTGGTGTAGACTGTTCCTTTAACCAAAAATGGTCTGCTTCAAAGCTTATATTACATTCCTGTTTTTCAAATAAAGATACAAAGAGAACAAATACATATTAATAATAGGAGTAAATTAGAAAGTAGCATGCTCTAGCTGAATGATGAAAGAACAAATTTGGTTTTCATTTCTCTTTAATTACATAAGGTTGTTAAAAATGTATTGCGATACATAGACGGATTACTGGTTGATGCTTCTACTTCCAAAACAATGGGTCAAACCGAAGGGTTCATTTGGTTTTTATGAACTTTTGGCAATATATAGAAAGTTGGTATTTTTGAAATATTAATACAATTATTTTCTGGTTCAACGCCCATTTTTACGACCTCCCTATAAATATTTGTTAACTAAATTTCCAAAGTAGCCCATTTGATTGTTATTTATTTTCTATGTGTCTTTCCACCAAATAATTGTCTGTGGTGTTCTTCATCAGAATCTCATTTATTCATGGGTACAATACCCACCCTTGTCGGCAGGTTTTATTACCATTAAAAATTAAGAAGGATTATGAATTTAGTGTGACAAATTCCTGCACATTTTGCCTTTGAATCTTATATGATACAGTGTTGCTCTATGTGTATATTTTTTTTTTCTTTGAGGTTTTGCTATGGAAAACACCGCTGGGTTATCCATTTGGATCCCACAGATACCCTAGAATTGCCCTACGACTTGTGACTGATAAGATTAACATTTTTGTTATATTCCTTTTCTGTTGTTTTGTGTGATAAATGAATGGTTGTGAAGCACTTATTTATGTCATTTTAGGTTTGAATTCTATCATGCAGTGTTTACATTGGGTTGAGTAATTGTGGAACATTATACTAACATTAGCAATCTGACAAAATAATTAAGTGCGTTATAAGATTTCTGTTCTTAATAGCATTTTTGCTTAAAATCTGCTGAAGCTGTAAATTATTTTCTAAAAAAATACATAAATATATATAAAATAATATGCTGAATATATGTTTTTATCTTTGAGATACAAGCATTTAAGAATGTGTTTACAATTTATTATACTTTGTTTTTATTTTGTTATCTTATTAAATACAGTATTCAGTGTACAGATGATTTTAGAAGTCTGCCCACTTGCTGAAATATGATTGTTTTTATATGATACAAAGACAGAACAAACATGCACTTTGTCTATCTTTAAATAAAACCTTTGGCAGATGATAAATACTGGCAGTAACATTGTGTTTAACAGTTGAAGTGGTGCTGAACTGTACTGTATACATCTCTGGGAAACATCTGGTTTCAGAGATATATTTATCTTTTTTTCTGCCAACAATAAAATCTAATTTATTCTCAGTCCATAAGCAACCAATAGCAAACCAGTAAATCCTGGATCCAGCATCACTGCTGGTGTTATGTGGCTTCTTAAGATGCATTATGCACTCATAATACACAGAACTCAATGAAGAATATATTAGCAAAAAGATTTTGGGCTTTGGTCACAAATATATTTTCAGCTTTATCTTTAAAGGGACAGTCTACACCAGAATTGTTATTGTTTTAAAATATAGATAATCCCTTTTTTACACATTCCCTAGTTTTGTATAACCAACACAGTTATATTTATATATTTTTACCTCTGTGATTATCTTGTATCTAAGCCTCTGCAGACTGTCCCTTTATTTCAGTTCTTTTGACAGACTTGCAATTTAGACAATCAGTCATGGCTCCCAGGTAACTTCACGTGCACGAGCACAGTGTTATCTATATGAAAAACATGAACTAACACCCTCTAGTGGTGAAAAACCTGTTAAAATGCATTCTTAAGAGGCGGCCTTCAAGGTCTAAGAAATTAGCATATGAACCTCCTAGGTTAAGCTTTCAACTAAGAATACCAAGAGAACAAAGAAAAAAATGGTGATAAAATTAAATTGCAAAATTAAAATTACATTCCCTATCTGAATCATGAACGTTTTTTTTGGACTAGACTGTCCCTTTAAAACACACATGTATATACACTGCGTAAGGTGTCTAAAATGAAAATAAGCATTGTAAAAGATTGCACAATATCTTTATAGCTGGACAGATAGCTCAGCATGCTAAGGCACTGTGGCTTAACTCTGTAGCAACCCAAGGGTTGCAGGTTCGATCCCTGCCATGGTCCACTCAGCCTTTCATCCTTCTGAGATCGATAAAATGAGCAGCGCCTTGAGACTCTCACGGGTGGTTAACCGTGCTTTACAAGTACCCAATACATATATAAAGTGCTTCATAATATTTTCACATAAAGTAAAAGCAGAGAATGAAAACTATATTAGAAATTATCAAGCACATAAAGTAATTGACTACTGTTTAGTAGAAATCAAATTCTGGACACAAAAATTTGCTAAATTGATAGCTAGTGCAACCTGGGGTCAAATATCAACCTATAGTAATGATGGCAATTGGGTTATAAGGGATGTAATTTAACGCTCTTCATTACAAGGAATGTGGCAAAACTTAGACATAATTTCAGTTCTTAGTCCTGATTTTATTCACTGTAAGCTTGTAAGCCTAGTAATAATTATGTGAAGTTTTTGCCATTTTTACACTCAACATGTAAAATATCTAAGTAAAATTCATTTAAAATGAATATGGAAATAAGAAGTCACATGTGTTGTATTTTTCAGAAAACATGGCACTTTGTACACAGCCACAATACGATGTTCCATATTTATTCCTAGATTCCAATTTTTTTAAAGTTCTGTGTGAAACATAATTATTCTTAAAGGAACATGGAACATCGACTGAGCCAACGACAAGAGGCATGTGTGTGCAGCTAGCTCCCAATAGTGCATTGCTGCTCCTAAGATTGCCTAGGGATGTGCCTTTTTTTAAAAGAATGAACAAAAGAACAAAGCAAAACTTCATTGGAAAGTTATTTAACATTGCATTCTCTATCATATTCATCAAGGCTTTAGTCTGAATTTACTGTCCTTTTAACGTATCTGATTTGTTTAACTTCCATAACAAAAGTGTTACAATCCATGCAAACTAAATCACTTTCCTTTTCATTTTTTATAGATATAAAATAATGTTTATAATAATTATGGATTTAATGGTTGCAAATGTAAAAGTGTGGGTTGTTCACTATTTTTTTTTTTAATATAATTTTCTTTATTGAATATTTCACAGCATACAAAGAACTGGATAACGAAGAAAGGAAGAAAAGAAAAAAATAACAAAAACGAAAAAGGCAACAAAGGTTACAAATGAGATCAGTTTTCCATAAAAGGCATTTTAAATAAATTGTCCTTTCTTGGGTAGCATCTGTAGGCAGGATGGTTATATACTAATCATATTCCATGTTGATGCTGTCTGTATGAATTGAAGATACAAAAGTCTTTGGGAAAGAAATACAAGGATGACGAGCCGACCCATCTTTGGTTCAGCACCTGGGTAGTGCTTGCTGATTGGCGGCTACATTTAGCCACCCATCAGGAAGTGCTACCCAGGTTCTGAAACAAAGATGGGCCGGCTCGTTAGCTTACATTTCTGCTTCTCAAATAAAGATAGCAAACAAACAAAGAAAATTTGATAAAAGGAGTAAATTAGAAAGTTGCTTAAAATCGTATTCTCTATCTGAATCATGAAACAATTTGGGTTCAGTATCATTCAACCCACATATACAAGCACTTACCAAATCCTGACGTTCACACCTACACATTTTTCCAGAATTCGCCCCTTCCTTACTCAAAAAACTACAAAAATACTTATGCATTCCCTCATTTTATTATGCTTTGATTATTGCAATCTACTCCTAAATGGCCTTCCAAAACACCACCTCTCCTCCCTCCAATCTATTAAGAATGCTTCTGCTAGACTCATCCACCTAAGTCGCTGATCTACATCAGCTGCTCCATTCTGCCAGTCTCTACACTGGCTCCCCATACACTCCAGAATACAATTTAAAGTATTAACCCTAACTTCCAAAGCACTAAACAGTCTAGCTCCCAACTATATTTCCTCTCTCATCGTGAAATATTCCCCATCCCGTCCTCTTCGATCAATCTCTGACCTACGTCTCTCCACTCCTGTTATCTCTACATCCCACTCCCATCTCCAAGACTTTGCATGTGCTGCTCCTGTCTTCTGGAACTCTCTACCCCACTCCAAGAGACTGTCTCCAACCTTGTATAGCTTCAGACGCTCCTTGAAAACCCACCTATTAAGAGAGGTGTACCATCTCTCCTCCATCCCACATGCTGCAACTACAACTACAACCGATGTAATAAGCTACCCCAACCTTATGTCTCTGCACCCTAAACCTGTAGACTGTGAGCACTCAGGAGCAGGGCCCTCTTCCTCCTGTACTAGATTTGTTTAGTTTTGTTATGTTTCGTATTTTATCAAAAATCTTTGTCATTGTATACCCCTATCATTGTAACCAGCGCTACGGAATTTGGCTGTTACACAGTGGTAAACAGTCCACTGCCGCAACTTTTTTGGAGTGTGTTGCAGTCATCAGATTAGAATAGAGTGTATATTTTCAAAAATGCATTAAATTCACAAAGTAAAACATCACATTATGCGTTAATAATGTGTTTTCAATATTGTATAGGGTGAATTGAATTTACAAATTACTGATTTGAACAGCCAATAGGATTTAAGCAGCTCTCATTCTATTGGCTGATTCACCAGCCAATAGAATTAGAGCTACTTAAATCATATTGGTTGATTTTAACAGCCAATAGGATTTTAGCAGCTCTAATTCCTATTGGCTGATTCAAATCTTTCAGCCAATAAGAATGCAAGGGACGCCATCTTGAATCACATGCCTTGCATTGAAGATTCAGTGTACGGTAGCGACCATATGAAGAGGATGCTCCGTGCCGGAAGTCTTCAGGATGGCCCCGCTCCGCGCTGCCAGTATCAAGATAGAAGATGCCACCTAAATGAAGATTGAAGAGGCTGCATGGATGAAGACTTCTCGCCGCTTGGATCAGGACTTTGCCGCCAGAATGAAGATTGAAGAGGCCACCTGGATGAAGACTTCTCGCCGCCTGGATGAGGACTTCTCCGCCAGGATGAAGATCATTCAAGCGGGACTTCAAAAACTGTAAGTGGATCATCGGGGGTTAATGTTAGGTTTTCTTAAGGGTTTTTTGGGTGGGTTTTATTTTTAGATTAGGGTTTGGGCAGCAAAAAGGCTAAATGCCCTTTTAAGGGCAATGCACATACAAACGCTATTTTCAGGGCAATGGGTAGCTTAGGTTTTTTAGATAGTTTTTTTTATTTTGTGGGTTTGGGGGGTGGGGCTTTGTAATGTTAGTGGGTATTTATATTTTTGTTTCACAAAAAGAGCTGATATCTTTAGGGCAATGCCCTACAAAAGGCCCTTTTAAGGGCCATTGGTAGTTTATTCTAGATTCGTTTTTTTTATTTTGGGGTGTTTTTTTAATGGGTATTAGAATATGAATAATTTTTAATATTTTTGATAATTTGTTTGTTATTTTGTGTAATGTATTTTTTTAGGGGGTGTTTTTTTTGTAGCAAAAGAGCTGTTTAATTTTGCCCTACAAAAGGCCCTTTTAAGGGCCCCCCAAAAAGCCCTTTTAAGCGCCCTTGGTAGTTTATTCTAGATTAGTCTTTTTTATTTTGGGGTGTTTTTTTTTTTTTAAAGGGTATTAGAATAGGAATAATTTTATGTTTTTTGGATAATTTCGTTTGTTTGTTTTTTGTCATGGTAGCTTTTTTTATTCTTTGTAATGGTAGTTTTTTTTATTTTTCGAAATTTTAGGTTTTAGTGTAAGGCAGCTTAGGTTTTATTTCATAGGTAATTTTGTATTTATTTTAACTAGGTAGTTAGTAAATAGTTAATAATTATTTACTAACTAGTCTACCTAGTTAAAATAAATACAAACTTACCTTTGAAATAAAAATAAAACCTAAGCTAGCTACAATATAACTATTAGTTATATTGTAGCTAGCTTAGGTTTTATTTCACAGGTATATATTTAGTTAATAATTGTAACTTTAATTTAGCTCTATTTTAATTATGTTAAAGTTAGGGGGTGTTAGGGTTAGGGTTACGTCAGGATTAGGGTTTGGTTTAGGGGTAGGAGTAGGGGTTAATAATTTAATTTAGGTTGTTGCGATGTGGGGGGCTGGCGGTTTAGGGGTTATTCTATTTATTTAGTTGTAGTGATGTGGGAGGCCAGAGGTTTAGGGGTTAATAACTTTATTTAGTTGCGGCTATGTCGGGGTGCGGTGGAATAGGGGTTAATAACGTTAATATAGTGGCAGCGATGTTGGAGTGCGGCAGAATAGGGGTTAATAACTTTAGTATAGTGGCAGCGATATCGGGATCAGCAGATTAGGGGTTAATACCTTTATTTAGGTGGTGGCGATATCGGAAGAGGCAGATTAGGGGTTAATAACTGTAGGCAGGCATTGGCGATGTCGGGGGGAAGCAGATTACCCCACTGGTAACCCCCATTTTAAGTACTGGCAGACAGTCTGCCAGTATTAAAAAATAAGGCTTTTTTTTTTTTTTTTTTTTTAAACAACATTTTTTTTTTAGATTTCTCCAGTGTAGGATCCCCCTTATCCCCCAACCTCCCTGATCCCCCCAAATTGCTCTCTAAACCTCCCCCCTCTGACTCTTAGGCACCATCTTAGGTACTGGCAGCTGTCTGCCAGTACCTATAAAACCGTTTTTTTTTATTACATTTTATTTTATTTTTATTTTTTATTTTGTTGCAGGTAGTGTAACCACCTGCCCCCCATTCGCAATCTTTAGTTAGATCACCCAGATCCCCTTGTAGCCCCCAGATCCCCTTGTAGTGTAGCTGGCCCATACCTCCATGTCCCATTACTAAAAATTTTGCCACAGCATGGGGCCCCTCCTACTTCCTCCCGCCTCCCCTGCTGGGCTGCCCTTCCACCACCTGACTTCTGTCCACACCTCCCGATTGCTCCAGCAGAAGATCATTACAGATGGTGACACACAGTGTCACTGTCTGTAACAATCAGGCATCTGCCCTTATATGGAGGCGGAGCACCGATTGTGCTCTGGCTCCATATGCGGGAGATGCCTGAAGCTTCAGGAGTTCCAGATCTTGGCTGTAACTAAACAGCCGAGAGTGCTGGAGCATCCTGAAGTGATGATGTATATATATGTGGTGCGGTACGATAGCCAAAATACCGCACAACGTGTATATATAGGGTCATATTGGGTGAAGGGGTTAATATAGGTGCTATTTCTGGTATTCACAAAAAGCCAATATCACTTGCGGACAACAGTTAGCGCACCACTTGTAATCTAACCCTATGTGAACTAAATATTTTTCTGTTAACTAATTTTAGACATTAGTAAGATAAGCACTAGTATGTTTTATAAATCCCTTATTTAAAAGAATCCAAAGATTCTAAATGGTTAGATAATTGTCATTTTGTATCAACAGTGTAATACATTCCTGTCATTCTATAGTGACTTTTTATGTACTTGTAAGTACAAGTTACATGCTCACCTGCATAAATAAATTCCACATGTATGTTTGTGCCAGGGTAATGTAACTTCTCCTTATTCTCTGGATGCCTCAATCCTCAAAACTTTTATAGATAGAATTTTGAAAACAATTAATAGCAATAAGAATACAAAAACACAATAATTCAAATCAAGTTAAAAATTTAAATGCTAAAAAGTTTATTAAAGCTAACTTCTACTGGAGGTTCTTTTTATATTGTAGTTTCCTAATTAAAATTAATTATGATTAAGAAAAAGAAAGTGTTAGAAAATACCCTTAATCCAGCACACACTCATGTACCAATTTATTGCAACAACCCACAGGTTACCTATGCATTCAATCAAAGGATGCAGACAAGGGCAGTATGCATAAACAAAAATTATTTATTACTACTAAATATTACTGCTAAATAGCATTGTCAGTATGCACAATCAAATAGTGATTGATACTACTGAATAACAAAACCTAATAAGTAAATGAACAGTTAACAGGAACAAACTGCGGTTCTGTCAGAAATGATAAAGTCCGGTGATCAGTGGCTGTAAATCTTCGCATGCAAGTAACAATAGTAAGTTTACGATGTCAGAAAGCAAAAGCAAAAGCAAAAGCTAGATGATTAGTTGCCAAGCTATATGTCGACATAAGCAATATTTGGATTGTTAGATGCAGGATAGCCAGTCCGTTATATAACAGAGACCAAAGCACAGTCCGTTCTGGTGGGGCGGTACTTCCCCGTACCTTCACAGTGGGTAAATAACAGCTCACGTTAATCTCAGCAGTCATCCAATTTAGGAGCCATTTATCCGCTTACCTCCGCTGCGGGCGTTAGTAGGACACAGACTCTGCTTTGTCGGGGCAAAGTTTGCGGTGCTGCTTCAGGCAAATAAGTTCCACAAGTGAGCTGACTACTACCTTTGCTGTATCATCCTAGAAACCAGGTCTAGGGAACGCCAATCTTCTTGGGGGTAAACCGCTCTCCACCAAACAATTCACCACGCTCATGGAGCTCCTGTGGGCGTGGACAAACAAGCGACACGTGTTTCACCCAATATATATATATATACAGGTGGCCCTCATTTTACAACGGTTCAATTTACACCGTTTCAGAATAACAACCTTTTTTTTTTCCAGTCATGTGACTGCTATTGGAAAGCATTGAGAAGCAGTGCATTTATTAAAATAGCCAGTAGGTGAAGCTGTCCGCTTGTGTTGCAGCAAAGCCAAGCAAGCTGAAATTAATCTGTTTAACCAGATCTGAGCTATCAAGCAGATTTCAAAGGAACAAGATCTTCCTGTCTATAAATCAGTCCAGATTGGAATGCATAGAAAAAACTGTTTGCAAAAAAATGCGAGTGAAGTCTGTGTTGTGTGATTATTTTATTAGGTTTATAATGCTGTTTAGCAAATGTTTGTGTTCATTTAACTTAGTTTAATTATATATTCTGTGTTGTGTGATTATTTTATTAGGTTTATAATGTGGTTTTCCATTCAAAGTCTTCATTTCAAAGCTTTAAAAATAATGTATTAGGTATTACTTATGACAATTTTGAGAGGGGCCTGGAACCTATCTCCCTCGCTTCCCATTGACTTACATTATAAACTGTGTTTCAAATTAAAACGGATTCGATTTACAACCATTCCTTCTGGAACCTAACCCCGACGTAAACTGAGGGCTACCTGTATATATATATATATATATATATATATATATATATATATATATATATATATAATAAAGAGACAGGTGCACTCTCACAAACAGTTTCACAAGTGCCTGGATGCTAGAATATGGGTAATGATATAGCAGGTAGAGGTCTGAGGAAGGGGATTATTCCCGAAACGTCACTGACATAAATCTTCTGTCATATTAAGACCAGAGAGTGCTGTCTTCTATCTGATATATATATATATATATATATATATATATATATATATATATATATATATATATATATATATATATCATGATATTGATGACTGCATATTGAGAAATGACTTGAAATACAAATGCGCATGTTTAGGAATTTACAATGTAGACAATTAAACACAACACATAAAGTACTTGTTAATGTGAAAATATTGTTGACAAACATATTAAACAAGATAGAGTATATTCATCGCTGAACATTCATGGATTAGCACTTGCCTCAAAATATATTCGGGATCAACAACACATTACCTTCATTTGTTTCTTCCATGAGACAGCCATCAATAGATATTTGTTTGCTCTTTATCATCTATGTTTCAACAATGTACAAGATTGACACAATCCATAAACCTAGAAAATCATGGTTTTAAACTTGTGTTCTCATTCGCAAACATAGCGCATCCAATATTGTGGAACAACGTAATCCAATCAAATGATGGATTTTACACCTTTGCATGTGACATCTTACGCAACATGGCGCATCCAATATTGCGGAACAGCGTAATCCAATCAAATGACGGATTTTACACCTTTGCATATGACGTCTTACGCAACATGGCGCATCCAATACCGGGGAACAACGTAATCCAATCAAATGACGGATTTTACACCTTTGCATGTGACATTTTACACAACATGGTGCATCCAATATCGCGGAACAACGTAATCCAATCAAATGACGGATTTTAAACCTTTGCATGTGATGTCATACGCAACATGGCGCATCCAATATTGTAGAACAACGTAATCCAATCAAATGACGGATTTTACACCTTTGCTGCGGCTTAATGTCTTGCATCCAAACAGATGAGGTGGGTAAGCATGAGGCGATTAAGCCGCAGCTGCAGAACCATGGAGTCCTGCATCCATTTCAGCAACTAATAACAACCCAGCATGGTTCGTTCCAATCGCACTAGAGCCTCTAGCTTCAACCATGCTGAATCACAACCTAAACAAAAATTAATAATTCAAAATAAATATTAATTACAGAACAAAATCAAAATATAGCAAAGTGACATTGTACTAATTTAAATACAAATCAGGATTAGAATAAAATATGCTAAATAGAAGAATAATTACACATGAAATATGTTCTTCATAGATAAACCATTAAGATATGAAATAAAATAAAACCCTAATTACAAATCATTACTTATTTGGTTTATGACACACAGGGAAAGGGGCTGTGATTAAAAATAAAACATAAGTAAGCATATTTACATAATTGATATCCAACATCTAGCCAATATCATTTAGATCATAAAAAATAAGGATGATAACTTAAAAGAATGTAAACATTATTAAACATTTTCATTCATAAAATAAATAAAATCGTTATGAATAAAATTTTATATTCTAAAAAACATTCATGTATAATTAGATCAGTAAAATGTCCCATTAAGAATGTATGTTCTAATGTTGATTTGTAATGATACTTACATCGGTGGCTGGGAAGGAGCACAGCAAACCCAGGGCAAGGAAGGTGGGGATCAGGTAAAGGGTGTGGTTGTGGAGGAGGCATGTGGCAAGGTGGGGTGACCCGTGCAGGTGGGTAAGCTGGGGCCTGCTCAGGTGGGGGAGGTGGCTCACAGGGGTCCTGCTCCGGTTGGGCCTGCTCAAGTTGGGAGGGTGGGGCTTGGGCAGGTGGAGCAGGATGGACAAGATGGGGAGAGCGGTGAGGGGGGGAAGGATGGGAATGATGGGAAGAGTGTTGAGGGGGGTCAGGGGGGGGAGTTTGGAAAGATGGGGCACGGTGATGCCCAGAAGTCGAAGGTCCATCTGAAAAAAATAATACAATTGTTTAAATATATATATATATGTTATATTAAAAAATTGTATTTAAACAAAACATTAATATTCAGCATCATTTAAAAATCTGTAAATTTCGATGCTTCACAATATTTAGTAAAAAAAGTAACAATAATGATTATGTTTAAAAGGTATTTAATGATTTGAATCAAGTCTAATTTTTAATGTTTTTTAATTGATTCTTGAAACTCTGTTTGCTCACTGGTATTTGTTATGGAACATTTGATAAATACATTTAAAAGCATGTTTCAAAGTCAACATTATGTTTTAATCTTTATGATTTTACAATATGACATATCTCTTTTTGATAATATATATCAGTACACATGGATGCATTTGATATTGAAAAGACATAGAGGTCCGTCTCTTATGTGATGCACTTCTCATTGGATCACATCTCAAGTGCATTATTACATGTGAGCAACATACAGTTCTTTTAGATACATGCCTGTGGATTGACTTTGGAGAGTCCACCAATTGGATAATATGGGAGTGTGTAATATGAATTAATATAAATGGCCACTCCACATAGGCTTGGAAAAAAGGTAATCACTGATGTCAATAATAGATTAAGATGATTGCCTTGGTAATCTTAAATACAATTTAAAAAATCTTAACCGTTCAATCAATTAGTATTCAAAATATATACACGGTCGATACTACCTTTCACATTAACTATTAAGAATAGAATGGTATCTGACATTACTTTTTCAGAGTATGTTTTATGAATCTATCTTTTACATTAGGATGAAATATATGTCATCACAATATTAATATACACTTTCATAATTGATCTGTTTAGGTTAGAGGAATATTAATGGTTGTATAGACACAAATAAACAATGGCACTGAAATTGGCAATCCCCACTGATTATCTGATATTAATATGTCCTTGTGGCAACTAAATATTATGTTGCAATGTAACAGTTTATATATCACTTAATGTGTGGGTTGGTGCTTTGTATTAGACTAAACATGTGCAAAAAAAATGTGGATAGACGTAGGAAGTGATGCATATTGTAAGATCTTACAATATACATCCCTTCCTACGTCTACACTATTGAGGAGAAGCCTCACAGAGTATTATTTTTAACTATATGTTTTGTTGGATACATTTTTTAATATATTAATTAAAAGTTATGTTTTATTTTAACCGGAAATCTGCTTATTCACAAGTCTGGTCATAGAGTGCTAAGTGCATTCTTTTTGTGGATATCCCTTTATCCACAATTTTTTTTGCGAATATTAATGTTTGTCTGAGTGAAATGGACAGCCTACACATAATCCATGTTAAAATCCCTTGACAGATCCTACATCATGAAATTAAATCGTGGAATTTCAACATGATTATGCTCTATGTATACTTAGAAATGGCTGATAAGCTCAGAACAATGATGACATAATGAGATGGTCTGCATCTAGGCACTCAGATGATTAGCAATGACTGTCTGTACAATTATAATATGTTTATTGTGTGATTGAATGTAATATGCATGCGATATCATGATGTCATTCATGACAATTTATACATAAATAAGCAAATATATTCTTAATTTCTATGTTCATGCTGCATGATATAGAAAGTGGGTCAGTAGTGTATTGGAAACTTAATGGGATAATATATTTGAACAGGACCAAGCTGTAGACTTTCTTTGTATTCCAAAATATGATTTTGAACAAATACACATTATATACATGTTGTTAGAAATATTTGACTTACAATCAGACTCCAAAGGAACATCATTCTCCTCTGTCACACATATTACATCCAGATCTGTAAAACATAATATGCTGTATATACGTTAAAATAAAATCTTAAAACATGTGTTACTGGTGCTCAAGGAAACACATTAATGTTGCATTAAAGAGATACTGACCAAAAGTAATGCATTTCATAATTTATATGGAGCATGCAATTGAAATTAATTATATATTTCTCGATGATTAAGATTTAAATGTAATTGTATGAATTTTTTATATCAGCATAGTACACAGAACATTTAATGCTCATTATGCGTGTATTGCTTGAAGATCATTGTTGTCTACATTTATACAAAATAATACCATGTGTTATCCATGTTCTGAAGCACAAAAGGTGTAGACTAAGAAGCTTTGAGATTTTAATATTAAACTAATCTAAAAAATATTTATAATTAGAGCAATACATTATAAGATTTATTCAAATGGAATGCTCCATCATAATAATGATCAGAAAAATGTTTGTTAATACACCTTTCATGACGTATGAATGGGTAAATGGACTTACCATCATCTTGCAAAGGCAGGTCTGGATCGGTGCTGGATCCCTCCGGGCTTGTCACATTAACTTCAACTATTATTGATAGTGATGTCGCTAACATAAAAATTTGGGTTCGCGAACGGCGAACGCGAACTTCCAAAAAAGTTTGCGAACTGGCGAACCGAGCGAACCGCCATAGACTTCAATAGGCAGGCGAATTTTAAAACCCACAGGGACTCTTTCTGCCCACAATAGTGATGGAAAAGTTGTTTCAAGGGGACTAACACCTGGACTGTGGCATGCCGGAGGGGGATCCATGGCAAAACTCCCATGGAAAATGACATAGTTGATCAGAGTCTGGTTTTAATCCATAAAGGGCATAAATCACCTAACATTCCTAAATTGATTGGAATAACGTGCTTTTAAACTTCAGGTATGATGTTGTATCGATCAGGTAGTGTAAGGGTTACGCCCACTTCACAGTGCGCAGTGTAGGTGATATAGATGCCCTGACCATGCTTTGCAGACCAGGTACCAGTGGTCAGATGGACCCTTGCCCCAACACTGTGTGCCAGACATGCCATTATAGCAGACTTATATGGCTTTGGCGTTGCTTTTTGGTAATTAGAAGGCTGCTAAATGCCACTGCGCACCACACGTGTTTTATGCCCAGCAGTGAAGGGGTTATTTAGGGAGCATGTAGGGAGCTTGTAGAGTTAATTTTAGCTTAAGTGTAGTGTAGTAGACAACCCAAAATATTGATCTAGGCCCATTTTGGTATATTTAATGCCACCATTTCACCGCCAAATGCGATCAAATATAAAAAAAAATGTTCACTTTTTCACAAACTTTAGGGTTCTAACAGAAATTATTTACAAACAACTTATGCAATTATGGCATAAATGGTTGTAAATGCTTCTCTGGGATCCCCATTGTTCAGAAATAGCAGAATTATATGGCTTAGGCGTTGCTTTTTGGTAATCAGAAGGCTGCTAAATGCCACTGTGCACCACACGTGTTTTATGCCCAGCAGTGAAGGGGTTAATTAGGGAGCATGTAGGGAGCTTGTAGAGTTAATTTTAGCTTAAGTGTAGTGTAGTAGACAACCCAAAATATTGATCTAGGCCCATTTTGGTATATTTAATGCCACCATTTCACCGCCAAATGAGATCAAATAAAAAAAAATTGTTCACTTTTTCACAAACTTTAGGGTTCTAACAGAAATTATTTACAAACAACTTATGCAATTATGGCATAAATGGTTGTAAATGCTTCTCTGGGATCCCCTTTGTTCAGAAATAGCAGACTTATATGGCTTAGGCGTTGCTTTTTGGTAATCAGAAGGCTGCTAAATGCCACTGCGCACCACACATGTTTTATGCCCAGCAGTGAATGGGGTTAATTAGGGAGCATGTAGGGAGCTTGTAGAGTTAATTTTAGCTTAAGTGTAGTGTAGTAGACAACCCAAAGTATTGATCTAGGCCCATTTTGGTATATTTAATGCCAACATTTCACCGCCAAATGTGATCAAATAAAAAAAAATTGTTCACTTTTTCACAAACTTTAGGTTTCTCACAGACATTATTTACAAACAACTTATGCAATTATGGCATAAATGGTTGTAAATGCTTCTCTGGGATTCCCTTTTTTCAGAAATAGCAGACTTATATGGCTTTGGCGTTGCTTTTTGGTAAATAGAAGGCTGCTAAATGCCACTGCGCACCACACGTGTTTGATGCCCAGCAGTGAAGGGGTTAATTAGGGAGCATGTAGGGAGCGTGTAGAGTTAATTTTAGCTTAAGTGTAGTGTAGTAGACAACCCAAAGTATTGATCTAGGCCCATTTTGGTATATTTAATGCCAACATTTTACCGCCAAATGCGATCAAATAAAAAAAAATTGTTCACTTTTTCACAAACTTTAGGTTTCTCACAGAAATTATTTACAAACAACTTATGCAATTATGGCATAAATGGTTGTAAATGCTTCTCTGGGATTCCCTTTGTTCAGAAATAGCAGACTTATATGGCTTTGGCGTTGCTTTTTGGTAATTAGAAGGCTGCTAAATGCCACTGCGCACCCCACGTGTTTTATGCTCAGCAGTAAAGGGGTTAATTAGGGAGCATGTAGGGAGCTTGTAGAGTTAATTTTAGCTTAAGTGTAGTGTAGTAGACAACCCAAAGTATTGATCTAGGCCCATTTTGGTATATTTAATGCCAACATTTCACCGCCAAATGTGATCAAATAAAAAAAAATTGTTCACTTTTTCACAAACTTTAGGTTTCTCACAGACATTATTTACAAACAACTTATGCAATTATGGCATAAATGGTTGTAAATGCTTCTCTGGGATTCCCTTTTTTCAGAAATAGCAGACTTATATGGCTTTGGCGTTGCTTTTTGGTAAATAGAAGGCTGCTAAATGCCACTGCGCACCACACGTGTTTGATGCCCAGCAGTGAAGGGGTTAATTAGGGAGCATGTAGGGAGCGTGTAGAGTTAATTTTAGCTTAAGTGTAGTGTAGTAGACAACCCAAAGTATTGATCTAGGCCCATTTTGGTATATTTAATGCCACCATTTCACCGCCAAATGCGATCAAATAAAAAAAAAAATTGTTTACTTTTTCACAAACTTTAGGTTTCTCACAGAAATTATTTACAAACAACTTATGCAATTATGGCATAAATGGTTGTAAATGCTTCTCTGGGATCCCCTTTGTTCAGAAATAGCAGACTTATATGGCTTTGGTGTTGCTTTTTGGTAATTAGAAGGCTGCTAATTGCCACTGCGCACCACACGTGTTTTATGCCCAGCAGTGAAGGGGTTAATTAGGGAGCATGTAGGGAGCTTGTAGAGTTAATTTTAGCTTAAGTGTAGTGTAGTAGACAACCCAAAGTATTGATCTAGGCCCATTTTGGTATATTTAATGCCACCATTTCACCGCCAAATGTGATCAAATATAAAAAAAAATGTTCACTTTTTCACAAACTTTAGGTTTCTCACAGAAATTATTTACAAACAACTTATGCAATTATGGCATAAATGGTTGTAAATGCTTCTCTAAGATCCCCTTTGTTCAGAAATAGCAGACTTATATGGCTTTGGTGTTGCTTTTTGGTAATTAGAAGGCTGCTAAATGCCACTGCGCACCACACGTGTTTTATGCCCAGCAGTGAAGGGGTTAATTAGGGAGCATGTAGGGAGCTTGTAGAGTGAATTTTAGCTTAAGTGTAGTGTAATAGACAACCCAAAGTATTGATCTAGGCCCATTTTGGTATATTTAATGCCACCATTTCACCGCCAAATGTTATCAAATAAAAAAAAATGTTCACTTTTTCACAAACTTTAGGGTTCTCACAGAAATTATTTACAAACAACTTATGCAATTATGGCATAAATGGTTGTAAATGCTTCTCTGGGATCCCCTTTGTTCAGAAATAGCAGACTTATATGGCTTTGGCGTTGCTTTTTGGTAATTAGAAGGCTGCAAAATGCCACTGCGCACCACACGTGTTTTATGCCCAGCAGTGAAGGGGTTAATTAGGGAGCATGTAGGGAGCTTGTAGAGTTAATTTTAGCTTAAGTGTAGTGTAGTAGACAACCCAAAGTATTGATCTAGGCCCATTTTTGTATATTTAATGCCACCATTTCACCGCCAAATGCGATCAAATAAAAAAAAATTGTTCACTTTTTCACAATCTTTAGGTTTCTCACAGAAATTATTTACAAATAACTTATGCAATTATGGCATAAATGGTTGTAAATGCTTCTCTAAGATCCCCTTTGTTCAGAAATAGCAGACTTATATGGCTTTGGCGTTGCTTTTTGGTAATTAGAAGGGTGCTAAATGCCACTGCGCACCACACGTGTTTTATGCCCAGCAGTGAAGGGGTTAATTAGGGAGCATGTAGGGAGTGTGTAGAGTTAATTTTAGCTTAACCCCTTAACGACTGAGGACGTGCAGGGTACGTCCTCAGAAAAAAGGCAGTTAATGCCTGAGAACGTACCCTGCACGTCCTCAGTGTGGAAAGCAGCTGGAAGCGATCCTGCTCGCTTCCAGCTGCTTTCCGGTTATTGCAGTGATGCCTCGATATGGAGGCATCCTGCAATAACCTTTCACGGCCATCCGATGCAGAGAGAGCCACTCTGTGGCCATCTCTGCACCGGACATCGATGGCCGGTATCGTTGGTGGGTGGGAGCCGGTATGGGAGGTGGGTGGCGGCCATCGATGGCCCTGGTCATGTGGAGGGGGGCGGGATCGTGGGCGGGGGAGTCCGGGGGCGCGCGCGGGCGTGCGCACGTGCACGAGGGGGCGGGGGCGGGCGCATGCACGGGGAGGGAGCGGGTGGGAACCGCTACACTACGGAAAAAATGTGTCCCCAAAACACAAAGTGGGACAAATAAAAAAGCCCTTGTGTGATTTAGGTGGTGGGGGGGGGGGGGGGCGATTGAGCTACACTACAGAAATTAAAAAAAAATAATAATTAACATTTGATTGTTCAAAATGGGTACTGGCAGACAGCTGCCAGTACCCAAGATGGCCCCCAATAAGGCTGAGAGGGAGGCGTAGAGAGCTGTTTTGGGGGGGATCAGGGAGGTTGGGGGTTAAGGGGGGGGATCCTAAACACAGCATATGTAAATATGCTTTTTTTTTTTTTTCTTTAAAAAAAAAAAAAACTTTTATTTTAGTACTGGCAGACTTTCTGCCAGTACTTAAGATGGCGGGGACAATTGTGGGGTGGGGGAGAGAAGGGAGCTGTTTGGGAGGGATCAGGGGGTGGGATGTGTCAGGTGGGAGGCTGATCTCTACACTAAAGCTAAAATTAACCCTGCAAGCTCCCTACAAACTACCTAATTAACCCCTTCACTGCTAGCCATAATACACGTGTGATGCGCAGCAGCATTTAGCGACTTTCTAATTACCATAAAGCAACGCCAAAGTCATATATGTCTGCTATTTCTGAACAAAGGGCATCCCAGAGAAGCATTTACAACCATTTGTGCCATAATTGCACAAGCTGTTTGTAAATAATTTCAGTGAGAAACCTAAAATTGTGAAAAAATTAACATTTTTTTTTACTTTGATCGCATTTGGCGGTGAAATGGTGGCATGAAATATACCAAAATGGGCCTAGATCAATACTTGGGGTTGTCTACTACACTACACTAAAGCTAAAATTAACCCTAGAAGCTCCCTACATGCTCCCTAATTAACCCCTTCAATGCTGGGCATAATACACGTATTGTGCGCAGTGGCATTTAGCAGCCTTCTAATTACCAAAAAGCAAAGCCAAAGCCATATATGTCTGCTATTTCTGAACAAAGGGGATCCCAGAGAAGCATTTACAACCATTTATTCTATAATTGCATAAGTTGTTTGTAAATAATTTCAGTGAGAAACCTAAAGTTTGTCAAAAAATTTGTGAAAAAGTGAACAATTTTTTTTTATTTGATCGCATTTGGCGGTGAAATAGTGGCATGAAATATACCAAAATGGGCCTAGATCAATACTTTGGGATGTCTTCTAAAAAAAAATATATACATGTCAATAGATATTCAGGGATTCCTGAAAGATATTAGTGTCCCAATGTAACTAGCGCTAATTTTGAAAAAAAGTGGTTTGGAAATAGCAAAGTGCTACTTGTATTTATGGCCCTATAACTTGCAAAAAAAGCAAAGAAGATGTAAACATTGGGTATTTCTAAACTCAGGACAAAATTTAGAAACTATTTAGCATGGGTGTTTATTGGTGGTTGTAGATGTGTAACAGATTTTGGGGGTCAAAGTTAGAAAAAGTGTGTTTTTTTCCATTTTTCCTTCATATTTTATAATGTTTTTTATAGTAAATTATAAGATATGATGAAAATAATGGTATCTTTTGAAAGTCCATTTAATGGCGAGAAAAACGGTATATAATATGTGTGGGTACAGTAAATGAGTAAGAGGAAAATTACAGCTAAACACAAACACCGCAAAAATGTAAAAATAGCCTTGGTCCCAAACGGACAGAAAATGGAAAAGTGCTGCGGTCATTAAGGGGTTAAGTGTAGTGTAGTAGACAACCCAAAGTATTGATCTAGGCCCATTTTGGTATATTTAATGCCACCATTTCACCGCCAAATGTTATCAAATAAAAAAAAAAATGTTCACTTTTTCACAAACTTTAGGTTTCTCACAGAAATTATTTACAAACAACTTATGCAATTATGGCATAAATGGTTGTAAATGCTTCTCTGGGATCCCCTTTGTTCAGAAATAGCAGACTTATATGGCTTTGGCGTTGCTTTTTGGTAATTAGAAGGCTGCTAAATGCCACTGCGCACCACACGTGTTTTATGCCCAGCAGTGAAGGGGTTAATTAGGGAGCATGTAGGGAGCTTGTAGAGTTAATTTTAGCTTAAGTGTAGTGTAGTAGACAACCCAAAATATTGATCTAGGCCCATTTTGGTATATTTAATGCCACCATTTCACCGCCAAATGTGATCAAATAAAAAAAAATTGTTCACTTTTTCACAATCTTTAGGTTTCTCACAGAAATTATTTACAAATAACTTATGCAATTATGGCATAAATGGTTGTAAATGCTTCTCTAAGATCCCCTTTGTTCAGAAATAGCAGACTTATATGGCTTTGGCGTTGCTTTTTGGTAATTAGAAGGGTGCTAAATGCCACTGCGCACCACACGTGTTTTATGCCCAGCAGTGAAGGGGTTAATTAGGGAGCATGTAGGGAGTGTGTAGAGTTAATTTTAGCTTAAGTGTAGTGTAGTAGACAACCCAAAGTATTGATCTAGGCCCATTTTGGTATATTTAATGCCACCATTTCACCGCCAAATGTTATCAAATAAAAAAAAAAAATGTTCACTTTTTCACAAACTTTAGGTTTCTCACAGAAATTATTTACAAACAACTTATGCAATTATGGCATAAATGGTTGTAAATGCTTCTCTGGGATCCCCTTTGTTCAGAAATAGCAGACTTATATGGCTTTGGCGTTGCTTTTTGGTAATTAGAAGGCTGCTAAATGCCACTGCGCACCACACGTGTTTTATGCCCAGCAGTGAAGGGGTTAATTAGGGAGCATGTAGGGAGCTTGTAGAGTTAATTTTAGCTTAAGTGTAGTGTAGTAGACAACCCAAAGTATTGATCTAGGCCCATTTTGGTATATTTAATGCCACCATTTCACCGCCAAATGTGATCAAATAAAAAAAAATTGTTCACTTTTTCACAAACTTTAGGTTTCTAACAGAAATTATTTACAAACAACTTATGCAATTATGGCATAAATGGCTGTAAATGCTTCTCTGGGATCCCCTTTGTTCAGAAATAGCAGACTTATATGGCTTTGCCGTTGCTTTTTGGTAAATAGAAGGCTGCTAAATGCCCCTGCGCACCACACGTGTTTTATGCCCAGCAGTGAAGGGGTTAATTAGGGAGCATGTAGGGAGCTTGTAGAGTTAATTTTAGCTTAAGTGTAGTGTAGTAGACAACCCAAAATATTGATCTAGGCCCATTTTGGTATATTTAATGCCACCATTTCACCGCCAAATGTGATCAAATTAAAAAAAATTGTTCACTTTTTCACAAACTTTAGGGTTCTCACAGAAATTATTTACAAACAACTTATGCAATTATGGCATAAATGGTTGTAAATGCTTCTCTAAGATCCCCTTTGTTCAGAAATAGCAGACTTATATGGCTTTGGCGTTGCTTTTTGGTAATTAGAAGGCTCCTAAATACCACTGCGCACCACACATGTTTTATGCCCAGCAGTGAAGGGGTTAATTAGGGAGCATGTAGGGAGCTTGTAGAGTTAATTTTCGCTTAAGTGTAGTGTAGTAGACAACCCAAAGTATTGATCTAGGCCCATTTTTGTATATTTAATGCCACCATTTCACCGCCAAATGCGATCAAATAAAAAAAAATTGTTCACTTTTTCACAAACTTTAGGTTTCTCACAGAAATTATTTACAAACAACTTATGCAATTATGGCATAAATGGTCGTAAATGCTTCTCTGCGATCCCCTTTGTTCAGAAATAGCAGACTTATATGGCTTTGGCATTGCTTTTTGGTAATTAGAAGGCTGCTAAATGCCACTGCGCACCACACGTGTTTTATGCCCAGCAGTGAAGGGGTTAATTAGGGAGCATGTAGGGAGCTTGTAGAGTTAATTTAACTTAAGTGTAGTGTAGTAGACAACCCAAAGTATTGATCTAGGCCCATTTTGGTATATTTCATGCTACCATTTCACCGCCAAATGCGATCAAATTTAAAAAAAACTTAAATTTTTTCGCAATTTTAGGTTTCTCACTGAAATTATTTACAAACAGCTTGTGCAATTATGGCACAAATGGTTGTAAATGCTTCTCTGGGATCCCCTTTGTTCAGAAATAGCAGACATATATGACTTTGGCGTTGCTTTCTGGTAAGTAGAAGGTCGCTATATTCTGCTTCGCATCACACGTGTATTATGGCTAGCAGTGTAGGGGTTAATTAGGTAGTTTGTAGGGAGCTTGCAGGGTTAATTTTAGCTTTAGTGTAGAGATCAGCCCCCCACCTGACACATCAGACCCCCTGATCCCTCCCAAACAGCTCCCTTCCCTCCCCCACCCCACAATTGTTACCGCCATCTTAAGTACTGGCAGAAAGTCTGCCATTACTAAAATAAAAGTTTTTTTTAGCATATTTACATATGCTGTGGTGTAGCATCCCCCCTTAGCCCCCAACCTCCCTGATCCCCCCCAAAACAGCTCTCTAACCCTCCCCATCTGCCTTATTGGCGGCCATCTTGGGTACTGGCAGCTGTCTGCTATTATTTCACAGTCAAAAAAGTGTTGTTTTTTTTTAAATGTACACTACTGTTACACCAGATATGAGTGGTGGCACTGGGCAAGTGGGCACAGTATACGCTGTGAGCCTGACACACACGCTGGCAGGCAGGCAACTGCAATTAGATTACACAGGGAAAAAAAAAGCAGACTGATGTTCTAGCCCTAAAAAGGGCTTTTTGGGGTGCTGTCCTTACAGCAGAGATCAGATGAGTCCTTCAGGACTGTAGTGGTCACTGAATACACTAGCCTAGCTATCGATTTCCCTATTAAATCAGCAGCAGCTACACTCTCCCTCCTCTCACTAAGAATGCAGCTTCCGAATGAATCTAAAATGGATGCTGTCCAGGAGGTGGGAGGGTCTGGGAGGGAGGGTCTGCTGCTGATTGGCTGTAATGTGTCTTCTGACTGTGAGGTACAGGGTCAAAGTTTACTCAATGATGAGGAATAGGGGGCGGACCAAACATTGCATATATCCGCCATCCGCGGCGAACGCGAACATGCTATGTTCACCGGGAACTATTTGCGACATCACTAATTATTGATATAAATAAAAACTTATGTAACACAATTTGTACATATGCTTTAAAAAAACATATTTGCATTTCCAAAAAACGTATTCTAAACTTTTTAAAATAATATCTTTCCAAATGTAAAGGGTAGACCACTAATAGAACATTTTTATTCATCAGTTCATCAAGGTGAGTGGAAAGAAAATTATGTCTTTCACAGATGTACTATTTCTTAAAAGATTAGACATCCGATTCTTATCATATTCATTTATTGCAAATCTGAAAATATCTATTGGTCCCTGCTTAAAAATAAATCCAGACAGGCAATTAACACTTTGAATATCAACTGGTGACAACAAGAGCATAATACATGTGGCACATATTGATACGTTTGTGCAATGTACAGTAATGTGGTTTCTGACACAACACATATTGATCACATTGCAAGATATAAGATGTATTTAAAAATATGTTATCATGATGCTGTTAAAATATGCTTATATATAAAGGTAATCCAAGAGGGAAAGATGTTATTTAAATCACAGCATTGTTTAATCAAAACAGTGTATTAATGGGTAAGAAAGATATTTTGTATCTTTAGATAGATAAAATATCAATATTTGACACTGTCCCTCTAAAAGAATATTCCCGCCCACCGGAAGCCCTCTAAAAGAATATTTTATTGCATATGTTAATGTAATGAATCGGACAGAGCATGCAATTTCAATCTAATATATAATTTTCTCCTATCATAATGAATATTTAATTCTCCTTCTATCTTAATTATAAGAATAAAATATCTAAGCCTATGAGATGTTTTTTTTTTATATTCAGCACCTGTGTAAATATTTTTTATTGTTGTCTAAATATAGCCACTAACTGTCGAGCCCTACCCAGGTGCTGAATCCAAAATGTGCCAGACCATAAGATTACATTCAACTATAGATAGCAAGATTCTGAGGAATATCTTCAAATACAATTAAATTCAGATTTTGATTACAATGGAATTTGATCTCTGAATCATAAAATTTCTTTTTAAATACACTTTGAATTTAATTAGAGGATCCATGTTAATATAAATCAATGGGAATGTATTAGTCAATATTATGTCCAAATGTGTAAGCCAAAAGTGAAGTATAATGAAACATACCAGACTGGGACAAACCCGAGCTTGAGGGTCCAGCACCAACATACATATCTGTAAAATATTCAATTAGGATTAGATAATATTATTAAAAATCATAACTTTGACACGAACAATCATACATTGTTTTTCAATTTGACAAAGTTAAACATATTTTAATTCTTCACGTGAGTTCATTGTTTTTTAAAATGTATTTATAAATAAAGAGATCATGTCTGTTTATTTTAAAGCTTTTATGTTGTTGAATGTCCCTTTGAGTCATATTATGTATTCTTGCATTGTCATCAATTGTAATACATTGATCTTTCATTTAAAAATGTATATTGATAGTATAGATCACTTTATTTATAATATTGAAACGCATGATACTGTATTCTTAACATTTATACAAATTAATGTATACATTTGACCAACATGTCTAAAGTAATGTCACTGTAACAGCAAACCCATGTTCACGGAACAATTATATCTTCCATGAGCATTGCGCAATAATTAAAAGCATAATTACACATCCATGATTATGAATTTATTTTGATCTAGTAGTATGATGAGTATATTTTAGAAATCTTTCACATATATTTACAATTGTGTGTATCACGAAATTCAAATATGATCATTGTAAATATTTAATGATTAAAATTAATATTTAAAATTTTTGTATGATTCGATATTCAATGTATAAAATGGCAGAGGATAGGGATTTCATGGATGCGCACTTCCATTTTAGCCCTGTGACGCATATTCGTGATTGCGCAAAAATTAGCATTATTCCTATTTGATGTCTGAAGAATCTAAATTCAGATGTATACCATCCTAGGTAACGTCTGTTGCGAAATCTATATATGTTGAAAATATGACTGTATACACATTGCTTAAATACAGCATGTACTCAAATATTAAAACATTATGGCAAATCTGAAGCCTGCTGATGCAGGGGAGAGAATCTGTCGATTATCTGCCACCTGATGTCCCATATTCTTTAGAATGTGATATGCCCTGATAACAGAGTACAAGCTGACCTGGGAGATATATTTTTTATTGGGATTGCATCAGTGGTTTTGGACTGGACTGTAGACATTGGAGGCGGCGGCCTGCTTGTCTACCTACCCCCCCCCCCGGTAATCCGGGGTAAAAGCAGTAATTACTACTCTACTGCAACACTTCTACTTCAAATTTAAATATGGAAGAGACCCTCTTTCTGCAGGTGCAGACCCTATTTGCGGACTTTGACCGTCAGATAAGCCTTCGATTCGACCGGCTTATGGAAGTCATGGGCATAGAGGAGGAGCAAGCGGAACTTAATATGGCGGACGGCACCACCTCCGGATCGCAACATAACGGCCTACATAGAAGTGAGGGCTTTGTCCCTAAGACGATCAACGCAACAGGCTGTGAGCTCAGTGTGGAAGAGACCACCGCAGAAGGACACGGTTACAACAGTAACGTGACGGCGCTTGCCACTAATACATATGCCAGTGAAGATCCTCCGCCTGATAGTTTCAAGACGGAGATAGAGTTGGGGCGATCCTCACCCATTTCCCAACCTGCTGTGTTGGTCCCTACATTGCGCACAGACCAAGCTCTGGGAATCCAAGTTGAGCAACCGCACCCGGGACTGATAAGGGATGGTGAGATGGGATGCGAAAGTGCATTGAAGCGGCTAAGTGAGACTATGTTCTGCCTAGATGTGTTGGAGAATAAGGCTGACTTTTATGGCTTTGATAGTGCTTTGCTGCAAAATCTGGAAGGCACGCACCTACTTAGAAGCGCCTATTCAGGCCCTTTAAAACGGTCTGGAGTAGGGTAATCAGAATACCAGGTGGTGTACTGCCGTGTAGGAACTTTGAGGGACAGCCTGTGCCATACATTCTGCTTTATTTTGTTTTTCTGTTGTTTATGGCGATCCCGGTCACTATGTTGGTATATGTAAATAAGTGTCAATGTTTCTAGTTTTTGCACTTTTTGTAAGCAAGCATTTTATAGTGTATTAACTTGCCCCACCTACACCAATGGTTACATTTGTCTATATGTGCGACTTGTATGCTGGTGCCACCTATCCTAGTTATTATGAGTATGAGATGGGTTCCCATATCCATATAAGTCACGGAACCTCTATGTGAATAGTTATGCTAACTTGCTCCAAATGCACCAAGGGCTACATATAAATCTCTGTGTGTGGCTTATATGCTTAGGCCACTTATCCCAGTTATAACAATGAGTGTAAGATATGTTCTAATATTCATGTAAATCACTAACCCCCTATGTGAAGATCTACTCTGCAAATGACATGTGACAAGGGTGCACTGCATTATTTGACTTAGCTACCTATGTTTGCTTATCTATAACTGCATAAATATGTGTCCTTGGATGTAAGAACATTATAATCCTTGCATGCCCTTCTATTAATTAGTTAATCTAAAATGGGGGTTACCCTGAGTAGGGGGATGATTTATTCTGACCTGTTCTATCACCTAAGTGGGAATGGAATGCGAAACTGGTGCTTACACTATCTGTTTTAACTTCCTGCATGTAATCATATTCAAATCTCATGAATCTGTCTCCTTAGATACTACAACATTTGGGTCTTTACATAAACCCCTGCAAAGTACCTAATATGTGAAAGGGGCCTCCCTGGGCTGCGGTCTAATTAAGTTTTACCCACTAAACTTACATCCCTATTGATGAGGCTTAGCTTCAAAAGTAGTCATGTGGTCTATTTTTTCCTTCTATAGCTCCACTATAAGATTTATTTCCTAACTTTGTCGGGTCTCTATGCCCTGTGGATATTCTCAGGGTTTTCAGTAATTTTAATGTACTGTCTGCGGCCGAGATAGTACACATAATATATATAGTCTGTCATGTATCTATTAGTAATCCGTGGAGGCCCTATGTAGAGTTTTATTAATGTTGGTGGAGCTGTGGAAGTTAGTATTTGATGCAGGGCCATATAAGCGGCTACCACAATGTTATTTGTATAAAATATTTACAGTCCGGGAGGAGCCCTGCCCCTTTCGAAAACAGGCTAACTAGAGTATAGGTACGTCACTAACTCTGAGGGACAGCTACTGTTAGATGTCGGGTCAAATAAGTTGCTAGCGCAATGCTATATATATAAAAAAAACATGAGGTTCGTGAGGGGCCTTGCCCCTCTCGAGGCTGTGGTTTCCCAATACTATGGTATACAGAATATTCCCATATATGTTGGTTTATTGGGTGCTGCGCTGCGCTGCGCAACTTTAGAATACCATATTTTTGGGCTATTATTTAGGTTATAGACACAAGAAGACCTATGCTTATTTCTTTAGAGACAGGGTATGAAAATTATATTTTTTGGCTATTATTTAGGTTATAGACACAAGAAGACCTATGCTTATTTTCATTAGAGACAGGGTATGAAAATTAGGTCTCACGACCAACATTTGTTATGCTATGCTGTGTCTATGCTAACATATTTATATATAAAATGAGGTACCGCCCATGGCCCAATGTTTTCCCTACTGTTCGGGAATCTAAGTTGTTTACTGTTCTAAGACATACCTATGTATTAACTGTGCAAGAATTATTGTATGTATACAGGTATGTTGCCATGACTGCAAACAGTGTTATTTATGTATGTTTTTGTTACCTCAATAAAAATTATTTTAAAAAAAACAAAAAAAAAAACATTATATGAAAGTTTAGATATCCGAGGTCACCAATTGGAGCTGCACTGGCCTCCTTGTTGGGAGTTTCATGGCCAGCAGCTGAGGACTAGAAGGGGGCCAAGAATTGGGGGGCTGAAAATCTCCAGGGAAACAGAGATTGAGGAGGGTGCATAAAGCCTCCTCATGAGCTTTGAGGACAAGTTTCTGTGGGGGTGGGCCTGGATCTGCACCGCTCCGATGGGCATGAGTCCACTCCCTCATGAGGCAGACTTTATTCTGCAGCTGCAACCTCATATCCCCAAATCTCCGGAGCATTTGCTCAGCGGTCCTCTGGACGTCTGCCACCCCATTAACAGAGAGGGCGACAGACGCCCAGATGGCCTTTTTGACCGGCCCAGTCGTCAACCTCCTCTCAGCCCCATAAAGCTGTGGATAAAACTCTTTGACCGCATACACCAGTGCAGCACTTTCCTCTCTGGTGAACCTGGGAGTAGACATCCTGTATTCAGGCATTAGAGAACTGACAAAAATGGCTATGTGTAATGACCTTTTTTATGGGGAAGTAAACATTAGATACACCATGGGACATGGTATCTGTACATCTGATTTCATAAAATACTGTAATTTTGTTAGCATGTCTCTGAGGCCATACTGACTCAAGTCATGTTTGTGTGATGAATTCTGATTGGCCGTTACTTAATGGTTCATGGATTTATATCTTTGTAACTTCCATACACATACCTCCTAGGGTGCTGTTACTTCATTTGGCATGTAGAGTTTTATTTGAAATTGCTGGAAATGTAATGCGTATGTGACACATATAATATATGGAATCCGTAAAATATTTATCTATTTTGTTGACATTTGAACTATATTTTATTTTTGATCACAATAGTAAATATAATACAGACACATTATTAAATGTTTATGAAACAATTCAAAGTTTAATATTGATCAATAGATGTGTAACATTGTTCAAGTTTTTTAAAAATATGTTTATAATATTTTCGAATCCAGAATGTTAATATTGTATGTATTCCTTGGTTCTTAAATGAATATTGTGACTCGTGAAGTATTAACAGTGCTTCTTTTTTAAATGTTTTTAGCATCCCAACAATGCACATCGATTGTGTGCTAAGTGACAGTGTGTGAAATTATATTTGACTTTTCATAAATGCGAATCTCGTGTTGAAAGATACGTTAACCACGCTATATTTCAATAATGGTAAAATACGTTCTCTGTATTTCTAATGGACATTACTTTGAAAAAATAAAGGAACATTTTTTTTTATAATAAATGAACTTTTGTTCCTATAAAAAAGAGCATGTATTTGTCTGAAATATTCACATAAAAATAATTTTTAAATTTAATTTTCATTGTGTAAGTATCTAAAGACATCTGGCTAACTATTACAACTATGCATTGTTTCCCACCCACAAATAAGCAGATATCTCCCAGTAATGCTTTGCTGCTCATAAGCCTATGTATATCTTTTTTTTTAAAAAAACTTAGGATAACAAGAGAATGAACCATATGTGATTATCAAAGTAAAATGTTATTTTCTAATAAAATATGCTCTGTCAGAATCATGGAAGATTAACTTTGGGTTGCATTTCCCTTTCACTACAAATGAAATAGCCATCACAGGTGATTAACAACAACTAAATAGTTGACATTTATTTTTAGATATTGCTCTTATCATTGATGAATGCATGTAATTCACAATATTCTAATAGTAAATATGCAATGCTAATGTTTTTTTATTTTTTTTAGATGCAGTTATGTCTAAATATAATAATACATTTAAATAGATGAGTGTATACCCCGTGAAAAGCGATATATACATTTAAAGGAACAGTCAACAAAAAATAGATATTTACTTTAATACCCATTCCACATTTTGGTGTACTCGACCCTGTTATATGAATATACATTTGACCTGTGTGAGGACCTTGTATGTAAGCCGATGTAAACTGGCCACTTATCTCCGTCCTTTGATGGAGCTTTTTAATGAATCAGTGCAGACTATTAAAGGGACAGTATACTATAATATTTGGTTCACTTAATGTGTTTACTATTCCTTATTATTTAATTAGCAGTAGAGTATATAATGTGTGACATTCTATTTTGACGGTTTGTATATGAATACTTATTTAGGCCTAGATTTAGAGTTGGGTGGTAGCCGTCAAAACCAGCGTTAGAGGCTCCTAACGCTGGTTTTAGGCTACCGCCGGTATTTGGAGTCAGTCAGGAAAGGGTCTAACGCTCACTTTCCAGCCGCGACTTTTCCATACCGCAGATCCCCTTACGCCAATTGCGTATCCTATCTTTTCAATGGGATCTTTCTAACGCTTGTATTTAGAGTCTGAAGTGAGCATTAGAAATCTAACGACAAAACTCCAGCTGCAGAAAAAAGTCAGTAGTTAAGAGCTTTCTGGGCTAACGCCGGTTTATAAAGCTCTTAACTACTGTGCTCTAAAGTACACTAACACCCATAAACTACCTATGTACCCCTAAACCGAGGTCCCCCCACATCGCCGCCACTCTATAAAAATTTTTTAACCCCTAATCTTCCGCTCCGTACACTGCCGCCAACTACGTTATCCCTATGTACCCCTAATCTGCTGCCCCTAACACCGCCGACCCCTATATTATATTTATTAACCCCTAATCTGCCCCCCACAACGTCGCCTCCACCTGCCTACACTTATTAACCCCTAATCTGCCGTCCGCACGCCGCCGCCAGCTACATTATAGCTATGTACCCCTAATCTGCTGCCCCTAACACCGCCGACCCCTATTCAGCCAATAGAATGCGAGCTCAATCTGATTGGCTGATTGGATCAGCCAATCGGATTGAACTTGATTCTGATTGGCTGATTCCATCAGCCAATCAGAAAATTCCTACCTTAATTCAGATTGGCTGATAGAATCCTATCAGCCAATCGGAATGCGAGGGACGCCATCTTGGATGACGTCATTTAAAGGAACCGTCATTTGGCGAGTAGGCGTCGGTTGAAGAGGTTGGATCCGCGTCGGTTGGAAAGAAGATGGCTCCGCTCCGCTCCAGAAGAAAGAAGATTGAAGATGCGGCTTGATAGAAGACTCCATCCCGATGATGGACTTCCGACTTCAGCCGATGATGGATTTCTTCAGCCGCTGCTTGGATTCAGACTTCAGCCCGAGGATGGACGTCACTCTTCAGCCCCTCGCTTGGGCTTGGATCAAGACATCGGAGGCTCTTCTGGACAGATCGGGACCCGGTGAGGTGAAGACAAGGTAGGGAGATCTTCAGGGGCTTAGTGTTAGGTTTATTTAAGGGGGGTTTGGGTTAGATTAGGGGTATGTGGGTTGTGGGTTGTAATGTTGGGGGGGGTATTGTATGTGTTTTTTTTACAGGCAAAAGAGCTGAATTCTTTGGGGCATGCCCCGCAAAGGGCCCTGTTCAGGGCTGGTAAGGTAAAAGAGCTTTGAACTTTTTTAATTTAGAATAGGGTAGGGCATTTTTTATTTTGGGGGGCTTTGTTATTTTATTAGGGGGCTTAGAGTAGGTGTAATTAGTTTAAAATTGTTGTAATATTTTTCTAATGTTTGTAAATATTTTTTTATTTTTTTGTAACTTAGTTCTTTTTTATTTTTTGTACTTTAGTTAGTTTATTTCATTGTATTTATTTGTAGGTATTGTATTTAAATAATTTATTGATAGTGTAGTGTTAGGTTTAATTGTAGATAATTGTAGGTATTGTATTTAATTAATTTATTGCTAGTGTAGTGTTAGGTTTAATTGTAACTTAGGTTAGGATTTATTTTACAGGTAATTTGTAATTATTTTAACTAGGTAACTATTAAAAATAAATACAAAGTTGCCTGTAAAATAAATATAAATCCTAAAATAGCTATAATATAATTATAATTTATATTGTAGCTATATTAGGGTTTATTTTACAGGTAAGTATTTAGCTTTAAATAGGAATAAGTTATTTAATAAGAGTTAATTTATTTCGTTAGATAAAAATTATATTTAACTTAGGGGGGTGTTAGGGTTAGGGTTAGAATTAGCTTTAGGGGTTAATACATTTATTAGAATAGCGGTGAGCTCCAGTCAGCAGATTAGAGGTTAATGTTTGAAGTTAGGTGTCGGCGATGTTAGGGAGGGCAGATTAGGGGTTAATACTATTTATTATAGGGTTATTGAGGCGGGAGTGAGGCGGATTAGGGGTTAATAACTTTATTATAATAGCGGCGCGGTCCGGTCGACAGATTAGGGGTTAATAAGTGTAGGCAGGTGGAGGCAACGTTGTGGGGGGCAGATTAGGGGTTAATTAATATAATATAGGGGTCGGCGGTGTTAGGGGCAGCAGATTAGGGGTACATGATAGGGATAATGTAAGTAGCGGCGGTTTACGGAGCGGCAGATTAGGGGTTAAAAAAAATAGCGGGGGCGGCAGATTAGGGGTTAATAAGTGTAAGGTTAGGGGTGTTTAGACTCGGGGTACATGTTAGAGTGTTAGGTGCAGACGTAGGAAGTGTTTCCCCATAGAAAACAATGGGGCTGCGTTAGGAGCTGAACGCGGCTTTTTTGCAGGTGTTTTTTTTCAGCTCAAATGGCCCCATTGTTTTCTATGGGGGAATCGTGCACGAGCACGTTTTTTAAGCTGGCCGCTTCCGAAAGCACCGCTGGTATCTAGAGTTGCAGTGGCGTTAAATTATGCTCTACGCTCCCTTTTTGGAGCCTAACGCACTGAAAACCCAGCCATTCTGTGAACTCTAAATACCAGCGGTATTTAAAAGGTGCGGGAGAAAAAAAGCACGCGTAGCTAATGCACCCCTTTGGCCGCAGAACTCTAAATCTAGGCGTTAGTGTTTTGAAGCCACAACCAAATAAAATGTTTGTAGCTTGTCGATATAATCCAATCTCCTAACTTTCTTTACATTGTGTACATATACATGCTTCTTTATCTTATATCTGTGTGTAAACCAATTAAAAAGCAATTAAATTAAATTAAACATTGTATTACATTATCTCTCGTATGCCCCACTGGGAGTGTAATTTGTTATGATGGCTGTGTTTACACAGCTTGGCCTTAAGGCCAAAAACTTTCAGAATAGTTTGAGATACCGCAAGAGAAATAAACTATTTAAAAAAAAAAATAAGGGTAACGGTTATACTTGTAAACTATGTTTAACACTACAGCATATAAAGTGTGTAATTGTGAAAAAATTGAATTTGAAACAAATATGAGTTAACTGTCCCTTCAAATGACTCCACTAGAGTGGAAACTCATCAATATGGCATACAATAACTAGCTCTGTCTAAAAGTGACAATACACTTAGCTATCATGTTATATTTTAAAATCATTTAATCTACCTATGTGATCTTGTAACTAATGATACCATAATAACTAAGCTATATTTGTTTTAAGAATATATTAAACTTTAGTAAAAATGTGGATGATAGATATTAGAATGGAAATAAAACATTAAGCTAGACTGTCACTTTAATCTAACAAATTCACCCTACACATTTATTAAGTGACATAACAGAGGTTTTTATATAATCAACATATAATAATATGTGCAGATACTATTTTAAATTCTAAAATTATACTGCCTAGACTCATCATTAACCCTTAATTAACATTTTATGATTTTATGATTTTGATAAGCAAACAATGATTGAGTACTCACTATAGCCACGAAGAGAAAACAAATGGGCACCAGGAGAAAAAAGCCGCCAGAATAAGAAGGAGCCTGACGTCATCAGAGGGAAACGGCTCACTGTGCGTAACATTGCTAGGCAACCCAGTACATGCCGGAAGGACCGAGCGAGCGAGCGTGACAATGCCCCCTCCTTAAGGACCCCTCCAGGGACCCTACCAGGCTTGGCAGGATGCTTTAGATAAAATGACTTCACAAGAGCAGGAGCATGAACCTGAGAGGCAGGTTCCCAGGATCGTACAGTGATGGGATCACCCTTTCAATAAAATAGGTAGTACAATCGGCTATAAAACAAGAAGAGAAAAGCTCAAACACGATTCAAGTGTAGATATTGAAACTTTATTTATAGCCACACGCTATATCCATACTCACAAGAGATAAAACAATAAAAAGCACATCTTTTGGATTTCCCCAAAACTCCCTTACTCGTTCAGGTATACAGTTTCATAGTCAAACAGTCTGGCAGCCTTTATCAACACTGAATAGACATTTGATTCTAGGTACTAACCCGTACAAGAAGTGCTGAAAACGGCCCTAGGCTCTTCCGTATACAGGATACCTGCTATCACTACACATATACCACGTGATACCACAGGTCCTACTGAAGCCTCATAGGGTCAAACTTCAATACGGCTAGCTAACATTCTACGCGTTTCGTCCCTAGTCAGAGGGACTTTCTCAAGAACTATCCTCTATTAGCTGACCAGTCTTTATATAGAGGGATGAATCCCATAAAGGTCATACTAGTAAACCAATCAGAGAGTAATAATATATATACGCTAGTGGTGTCATATATGGACTACATAGATCTAAGTCATAAAATATGATTATGGCTTGACATAGACAACAATAAATACATAGATAAAGCTAACTATTATTTCTTAGATACATGTGAATAAATATATACTCTACAACATAGTTAATAACTCATATAGAAAGTTATACACACGATAAGAACCCCTGAATTCATCTATTGGTATATATTGGTAAACTCATTATCATACATATTTAAAATCATTTGATGTTCATTAAAACTTGAGTAAATAAATATAAAATACAATTCATTAAAAACTCGCCATAACTAATAAATTAATAAAAATTCATAAAACTGACACAAAGGGAAATTTATAGAAAAGCTAAAATAGCTAATTCAATATTTAACCCCTTAGGTTCTAGACAATCTAGAGTCTTGATCCAAAACTTTCCCTTTGTCTTAACCTCAACAACCTGTTTGTATCCCATTTGTTTGGGGGCACTCCAGTACAATCGGCTGCCACGATACCTGGAATCCAAGATCTGACTGACCTCAAATTCAGAAGTACCTTCCACAAGGAGTGGTGGAGGAGGTTTGAGTCTGATGGAGAAATGGTTCTTCACTACCGGTTTGAGAAGAGAGACATGAAATACTGTATAAATCATAAGGGTCTTGGGTAAGGCCAGCCGATAAGCCAAAAAACAGGCTTTGGAAATGACTCGGCAAGGTCCAATGAATTTGGGACCCAATTTAGTACAGGGTTGTTTTAGACGAATAAATCTGGTGGACAGCCACACCTTGTCTTCGGTGCGGTGTGAAATAGCTCTACATCGTCTGCGATCAGCAAATTTCTTGTATCTTCTGGAAGTAGAGAGTAATATCTGACGTATACGATGCCAATGCCTACAGAGGTCTTTCACTGTATGATCAGCCCCAGGAACTTTAGAACCACTAGGGGTCATGGGAAAAGTTCTAGGTTCGAACCCATAGGACGCCTTGAAAGGGGAAGTCTGTAAAGAAGAATTGAGGCGAGAGTTGTGGGCCAATTCTGCTAAAGGAAGAAGTTTTTACCAGTTGGAGTGTTGATGGTTTACGTAGTGCCTGAGAAAGGATTCTAGGGATTGATTCACACATTCGGTTTGTCTATTGGACTGAGGATGGTGTGCCCTAGAAAGAGAAATGTTGATACCGAACTGTTTACAAAGAGACCTCCAAAACCTTGAGATGAATTGGACTCCTTGATCCGAGACTATGTCTACAGGAAATCCGTTTAACCAGGTGATGTGAAGAATGAATAATTTAGAGAGACACTGAGTGGAAGGCAGTCCAGATCGGGGAATAAAATGTGCTGACTTTGAGAACCTGTCTACCACTACCCAAATGGTCTTATTTCCAGCAGAAACGGGAAGATCAGTGATAAAGTCCATGTATATGTGGGACCAAGGGTAATGTGGTACAGGAAGAGGTTGTAATAAAATGGTAGGCAGACGAGAAGAGTGTGTATTGGAGGCACAAGAGTTACAAGCAGCAACGTAATCCTTTACATCTTTACTCGTGGAGGGCCACCAAACATGTTGTTTGAGTTTCCACAGGGTATTGTTCATTCCAGGATAACCAGCCAGTAGGCTATCATGAACCCATTGCAGAAGTTTACGACGAAGCTTACATGGTACATACAGAATCCCAGGAAGATGGTACTTGGTCTTGAGCAGAATGAAGAGCTTGTAAAGGAAAAGATGATACTTGAGCTAGAACACTAACTGAACGAAGTATAGGATCAGATTCCAGTAATATAGAATCGGTAGGTTGGTATTGCCTGGACAGAGCATCAAATTGAATCTAGAAAAGAACAAAGCCCACCGAGCTTGACGAGCGTTGAGGCGTTTAGCCGTATGGAGGTACAGGAGAATCTTATGGTCGGTTAAGATTAGAAATGGTTGACAAGTACCTTCAAGCCAATGTCTCCATTCATCCAAGGCAAGTTTTATGGCCAGCAACTCCTTATTGCCTACGTCGTAGTTTAGTTCAGCTGAATTGAATTTCTTGGAAAAGACGTCACATGTCACAAATCATGATACTGCTTTGGTAAGGCATCTGGGATGTCTACAAGTACCAAGACAGAACTGGAAGATTTGGAGGGACATTGCAGACAACATTTGAAACAAGTAGTACCCCAAGCTACGAGTTCTCCTTTGGACCAAGATAAAATAGGATCATGAAGCTGCAACCATGGTAGTCCTAAAATCAACAGAAATTGGGGAGACATGATGACATCAAAACTGATGCTTTCCAAGTGGAGTACACCCACAGACATGTGAAGAGGTATAGTGGAATATTGAATATATCCTGTGCCCAAGGGTTGACCACTGATTGTGGTTACCTTAACTAATTGATTCTTGGTAAGAAGAGGAATCTGAAGAGAGTCGACAGAACTTGAATCCATAAACATGCCAGCTGCTCCAGAGTCAATGAGAGCTTGAGTCTGAAAAATGGTACTACCAACTGTGAGAGTAACAGGAACCCATAGGCCGCCTTGAAAGGGGAAGTCTGTAAAGAAGAATTGAGGCAAGAGTTGTGGGCCAATTCTGCTAAAGGAAGAAGTTTTGACCAGTTGGAGTGTTGATGGTTTACGTAGTGCCTGAGAAAGGATTCTAGGGATTGATTCACACATTTGGTTTGTCTATTGGACTGAGGATGGTGTGCCCTAGAAAGAGAAATGTTGATACCGAACTGTTTACGAAGAGACCTCCAAAACCTTGACATGAATTGGACTCCTTGATCCGAGACTATGTCTACAGGAAATCCGTTTAACCGGGTGATGTGAAGAATGAATAATTTAGAGAGACACTGAGTGGAAGGCAGTCCAGGTAGGGGAATAAAATGTGCTGACTTTGAGAACCTGTCTACCTCTACCCAAATGGTCTTATTTCCAGCAGAAACGGGAAGATCAGTGATAAAGTCCATGGATATGTGGGACCAAGGGTAATGTGGTACAGGAAGAGGTTGTAATAAAACGGTAGGCAGACGAGAAGAGTGTGTATTGGAGGCACAAGAGTTACAAGCAGCAAAGTAATCCTTCACATCTTTACTCGTGGAGGGCCACCAAACATGTTGTTTGAGTTTCCATAGGGTATTGTTCACTCCAGGATAACCAGCCAGTAGGCTATCATGAGCCCATTGCAGAAGTTTACGACAAAGCTTACATGGTACATACAGAATCCCAGGAAGACGGTACTTGGTCTTGAGCAGAATGAAGAGCTTGTAAAGGAAAAGATGATACTTGAGCTAGAAAACTAACTGAACGAAGTATAGGATCAGATTCCGGTAATATAGAATCGGTAGGTTGGTATTGCCTGGAAAGAGCATCAAATTGAATCTAGAAAAGAACAAAGCCCACCCAGCTTGACGAGCGTTGAGGCGTTTAGCCGTATGGAGGTACAGGAGAATCTTATGGTCGGTTAAGATTAGAAATGGTTGACAAGTACCTTCAAGCCAATGTCTCCATTCATCCAAGGCAAGTTTTATGGCCAGCAACTCCTTATTGCCTACGTCGTAGTTTAGTTCAGCTGAATTGAATTTCTTGGAAAAGACGTCACATGTCACAAATCATTATACTGCTTTGGTAAGGCATCTGGGATGTCTACAAGTGCCAAGACAGAACTGGAAGATTTGGAGGGACATTGCAGACAACGTTTGAAACAAGTAGTACCCCAAGCTATGAGTTCTCATTTGGACCAAGATAAAACAGGATCATGAAGCTGCAACCATGGTAGTCCTAAAATCAACGGAAATTGGGGAGACATGATGACATCAAAACTGATGCTTTCCAAGTGGAGTACACCCACGGACATGTGAAGAGGTATAGTGGAATATTGAATATATCCTGTGCCCAAGGGTTGACCACTGATTGTGGTTATCTTAACTAATTGATTCTTGGTAAGAAGAGGAATCTGAAGAGAGTCGACAAAACTTGAATCCATAAACATGCCAGCTGCTCCAGAGTCAATGAGAGCTTGAGTCTGAAACTTGGTACTACCAACTGAGAGAGTAACAGGAACAAAAAGTTTGGGATTGAGGGTGGATAATGGGTTCTGGCTTAACTCTGTCCCTCGATCAGTAGTTAAGCCTTGGCTTTTACTGGCCTGGTGGGACAGTCTCTTAACAGATGCCCTTTGGTACCACAGTACAGACACAGTCCTAAGGTGCACCTTCTAAGTCGTTCGGCTTTTGACAATTTAATTGCTCCTACTTCCATGGGTTCTACTGAATCAGACAAAGTAGAGTTAGTGGTGGACATACTGGGGGAACGAGACAGTGGACGAAAAGCCGGTCTTCTAATCCGATCTCTTTCCTGTAGACATTCTGAGTATCTGGTGTGTAGTTTAATACATAAGTTGATAAGGTCTTCTAAAGATTCTGGTAGGTCACGATATACTAGTTCATCTTTTAATTGTTCGACAAGTCCTTTGCGAAAAGCTGCTCGCTGAGCCCCATGGTTCCATGCTGTTTCAGCGGCTAAAGCCCGAAATTCTATAGCATATTGGGCTACAGAAAGGGATCCCTGTCTTAAATCCAACAACCCAGCCTCAGCTGCAGCGGACCTACCAGGTTAATCAAAAACAGAAGAAAAAGCGGATAAAAAAGGATCCACATCGTGAAGCAAGGGGTCGTTCTTTTCCAAAAAATGTGATACCCAAGCCAAGGTATTGTAGAACACCTGAGGACTGTTTCTGAAGTGCAAACGACACTGGTTTAGGAATCCACGGAAATCTTCAGGATTGCCGTCATACTTATCAGGTAGTTGGATTCTAGGAATCAAGTGACCTACTGGCTGTGGCGGATTATAGACAGTATTAGAACTGACAGCTGCAGTGGCAGGGGATGAGGTAGACAGAGGAGGAGTAGAGAAATTATGCAGAAGAGCAGTAATCTGATCAAGTTTAGCATCAAGAGATTGCAGGTGTGCAGCATGTGTACCAAGAAGTTGTCCTTGGAGGGTCACGGCCATGGATAACTAAGCAGGGTCCATAATTATTGGCCCGTTTGTAATGTCAGGTTAGGTAAAGTCCGGAATCAGACCCAAATTCTAGAGTGAACTTAAATAACACACTAGCACACTGAGTAAAACCTAGGATGTGACCCCACGACAACTTCTATGAAACAAAGTGCTCACACAGATAGTAAGGGTATCTAGAGGTTCAGAAAGGGGTACCAGGTATCTTGATGGTTGGTAGAGTGGGGTCAGGCCAAGGTGTAGTCAGTCCAGCAGTAGTCGGCAACAGGAGATCAGGCAATTTGGGATTAGACAAAGAGTAATCCTTGAAGCAGTGGTCAGCAACTTGAAATCAGGCAATACAGGGTTAAGCAGGTACTTAGTCAGTGAAGCAGAGTTTGGCAACTTGTAATCAGGCAGTTCAGGGTTAAGCAATATCGTGGTCTGTGAAACTGAGTTTGGCAACTTGTAATCAGGCAGTTCAGGGTTAAACAATAGCGTAGTCAGTGCAGCAAGGTTTGGCAACTTGTAATCAGGCAGTTCAGGGTTAAGCAATAGCGTGGTCTGTGAAGCTGAGTTTGGCAACTTGTAATCAGGCAGTTCAGGGTTAAACAATAGCGTAGTCAGTACAGCAAGGTTTGGCAACTTGTAATCAGGCAGTTCAGGGTTAAACAATAGCGTAGTCAGTACAGCAAGATTTGGCAACTAGTATTCAGGCAGTTCAGGGTTAAGCAGTAGCATATTCAGTGAAGCAGAGTTTGGCAACTTGTATTCAGGCAGTTCAGGGTTAATCAGTATTGTAGTCAGAGAAGCAAGGTTTGGCAACTAGAAATCAGGCACTGGATAAGCAAACAATGGTTGAGTACTCCCTATAGCCATGAAGAGAAAACAAACGAGCACCAGGAGAACGAGCCTGATGTCATCAGAGGGAAACGGCTCACTGTGCGTAACGTTGCTAGGCAACCCAGTACATGCTGGAAGGACCGGATCGAGCAAGCCAGAGTGACAATGTGATTGGCGAGATTTCAATATTTTACATGTCCCATTGAAATCGCAATAATAATGAATATCTTCCAAACCTCTCGTCTTCGTATATGAAATATTGAGTGAGAAACTGATGAAAGGGGCAGTAAAGTCCTAATGCTCGAATCTGTATGGTTGAAGCTTGGAATGATGTCATCTTATTAGCAAACATGCCTGTCTACTTTCCAAATCTTCATTCTCTTGTTCTAGTTTGCAACATTCTTATTGTGTGATGATTAAAAAGATAAATGTGTGATGTGTGTTATGTACATAGATATATGTATTGTAATTCTCTCCCACATACGTTCATTTATAGAAAGCAGTATAGCATTGTTGTTCCTTCTAAAATAGCAACAACTATAATATTTTCTAATGATATCTTTGAATTATAGGAAATTCCTAATGTTATATTATATTGAAATCCTGATGTTAAAGGGACACTCAAGCCATAATTTATCTTTCATGATTCAGACAGAGAATCCAATTTTAAACAACCTTCCAATGTACTTCTATGATGTAAATCCATAAATTCCACATTTGTGTTCACCTTGTTGGAGCTTTTTAGGATATATCTGCATGCTCAAACTACTCCGCCATGCAAACAAACCAGCGTATCAGGTCACGTGGAGAAGCCAGCCAATTGCCGACGTGCGTTTCACACCCTTGACACTAGAGAGGCGGGGTTTCCTCAGGGCCCTGGTGGCTTTTATTACTTTTTTTAATTTTTTATTTTTTATTATTTTTATTCGCACTTTAAATCCTTGGATAAGCACATATCGGTTGGATGATTCATTACTACTATATCAGTCCACAATAGACTGTTAACATATTGAACTCCCTATTTAGCTCTGCTGAGCCCTAAGGGTATTATTCCACTTTATAAACCGCCTATGCTATTTATCTAACTGTGAAACTGTGAACATGTTTTTCTTTTGTATGACATTTTTTTAACATCCATGCTACGCTTAGTTACAAAACTTATAAATGATTCTCTTTAAGATATTTTGTACTGTTGTCTAAGAGTTGACAAGTGACTATGCACAACTATTAGTAAGCCTCAATTATTGACATCAGTTTCACTAAAACCTTAATAGGTCTGAGAATTCAATTTGAGGTACACGGTTTTGTGCCTACTCAGTTGTAGCATGTCTGTGGCTCTACCACAGCTCTGTGTACTTGAGGAAGTAATCAATTCTTGTTAACTGCATGTCACTTCACATGGACCGGTCCTAGCAACATTCTTTCTAGCATATGTATAATGCTTTGAGTTGTAAAATGCTTTAAGTTGGTATTACATTTGTACTTTTAATATTTTAGCATTTAAAACCATGATATTATTGTATCCAGTGTATCTGGATGGTGTCAATCTAACGAGCCCAAGCTCGACACGGTGTGAGAATAAATGTAACTTTGTTTCAAATTCAAGACGTGTTGCTTTTCCTTGTCTTTTTTCAAAAGAGTGCTGAATTCCCAGTCTTTAATAGGTGATTTTATTTTAAATCACCTAATCTCTCTTAAAATGTTGTACTATATATATATATATATATATATATATATATATATATATATACATACATATATTTATGAATAAATAGATCATATTCTTTTATGTGAAGAACACTGGGATGTGAAATATTAGTATTTCATGTCAGGTTAGCACACTTGGTTAAACGCAGTCGGGTTTCCTTGCGAGTAGGGTTGTTAGTATTTTTTTCTACTTTATCAGTCGCAACATTCAGACTTTGGCTTTTTGCGTGCGTTGGGTTAGCCCTTGTGCAAAATGTTTTACTTTCAACTTGTAACATGCAAGTGGGAGTAAAAAATGTTGATCCACTCATAATCTAGCCTCTAGTGAACTTACATTATGATTTACACTGTGCATATTTATTATGAATTATTCCTTTGTAATTTATATACAAATTTAACGGTTTTGATAAAATCCGAATTTTGATGCACCTAACATTACAATCTTTTCCTTACTATTTTTGTGAGTTCAAATATTTTTTTGTAAGATTTTTAAAATACAAATATTATTGGGCACCTTTTTAATGCATGATTCTCCTCCCCATATAAAAATTCAGTATACGCCCCTTATTGAGACACCATGTTTTCAGGGTTAAAAGGGACTTCAGGTCATTCCACCAGGGAAATAGAATTACTGCCGAGCATTTTTTCATAATCTCAACAGCCCAGAAACCTTTAGCTCGTCGGGCCCTTTAAGTAATGCCTATAAATATTGCAACAGTGACATCATTTAAATATATATATATATATATATATATATATATATATACACAGTACATATACAACACGTAGAAAGACTGTCAATTTCTTGCAAAAACACAGCTAGATTTACAGCAAAAAAGAAGAGTGCCAGACTTTCTTAGTTTTATGTTATAATTGTTGTTCGTAATTTTTGCAACCAGGCTTGATTCCATTAATCCCTGAAAGCTGTGCAGCTGTCTGTGAGTGCTAGGGAGCACCCAGGATGTTGAGTTTTGCAGGGTAATGGGATGTGTACCCAGTCCGGTATGAGAGTGCAGTCCATTTCCATGCTTTGTATGTGTCTAGGGAAATAACAAAGGGTCTGAGTCAACCTTTTTTGTATCTCAGTGTGATTGGTTGAAGGCATGCACTGTGTCGATGTAGGTTAGGGACCTAGGAAGGAAAGACCTTGACGTGGTCCTAGGCCATCACAATTTGGCCACATGCTGTAACTAACTCTTCCATGTTTAATCTAGCTTTGTGCTTGCAATAGAGTGCCATACTTTGTATGTGTTGAGCTAATAGTTTTGTTTTGAAGTTTTCCCTATGGGCTTTGCACCCATGCCTGTCTAGGGTTAACTGACTGAGCCCCTGAAAGCTGTGGAGCTGTCTGTGAGTGCTGGTGAGTTTTGAAGGGTCATAGGATGTGTATCCAGTCCTGCTTGAGAGTACATTCTATTTCTATGATTTGTAGGTGACTAGAGAAATTACAAATGGTCTGTGCCACCATTGTTTGTAACAAAACAGTAGAAATCTAGCACAGTGGTATTCCAAAAAGTGTACAAGCTGTATGAGTCACTGCAAACCCCCTAAAAGCATATAAGCCAAAGTCAGTTGCACCAATTAACTTCCAAAATGATGATGTTTCCTTCCGTCGTTATGTAATGTTTAGGACATGAATAAGGGTGTGATACCCAAAACATAGTCCTTATTTGTACCCGCTCCCCTTTTATATGGAACAAAACCTTTTGGAAGTTAAGTGGTGTAGCTGACTTTGGTTTATTCACACTTGCTTGTACCTTAGTGTGTTTGGTTGAAGGATACATTGTGTGTCTGTAGGTTATTGACCCAGGGAGGAAGAGACCTTGATGTAGTCCTGGGCCTATCACTATTTGGCCAAATGCTTTAACCAACTCTTTCATTTTGCTTTTAATCTAGCTGTGTGTGTGACACATAAAATGTATTTGCACAATTGTATAATGTTCTATGCAATTTTCATGTTTCATATTGACATTGAAAGATGTTTGTTTAATTGTATGTGTTTTATATGATGCTTGTAATAATTTACTATGAAAATGCAACTATGAAGATGCAACTCTCTGTGAGAGCATGGTACTCTTATTTTGACATGGACTTATGATCCTGAAGGCTTGTGGGAGATCATGAGTGGAGCAATGATACTGTTCCTGTTTTACCTCATAACCACTGAGGTATCTGTGAAGTGCCCACTCATTTTCCTTATTCTTTCCTGTTTTAACAGGTATGCCTAAAGAAATACCACACAAAACAATTCAGGTGTAAAAGAGATATTTTATGTATAGCTTTATCAAATGTGCAAAATGTCAGATGGGAGAAATAAAGAGAGATATGTTAACATTTCTGTATTTTATGAATCAGTTGATCTGTAAACATGCATGAGGTAATCAACATAAGATTGTAAGGCTCCAGTTTATTTTTAAATTATTTTATTAATGTAGTATTCATTGCAGTTACTTCTAAATGATTTTATTAATGCAGAATTAATTCCAATTACTTTTAAAATTATTGTATTAATGCAGTATTTATTGGTGTTGAATGCTATATTGATGTTTAATGTTAATGTTAACACAAAATGTTTAATGGTAGCAGCACTGTCCGACATAGAGTCAGTTATTTACAGTTAAATTTATTTGCAGATAATCTCAGATACATTATTGTCTTCTATTAGAAAAGATTTATTACATGTCCTGTTATGTATGACATTCCCTTGTATAGATAAGAATGTAAAGTTTGTGAGATTGATTTACATGAAAAGTGATAGACAAAATACTGTAGTGAAAAATGAGTATGTAAATGTTTAATATTTTTGATAAATAAGCACGCTACAAGGTTATTAAGAATGAAAACTTTATTGTCTGAATACAATTGGAAAACGTTATTGTTTGAATACAATTGAAAAACTTTATTAATCTATGCCACGAAGAATTAAGGCAGTTCTAAAGGCAAAAGGGGGTCAAACCCGGTACTTGCAAGGTGTACCTAATAAAGTGGCAGGTGAGTATATATATATATATATATATATATATATATATAAGCAAATGAAGAGCACTCTCACTTCAAATCAGATTGCCAGGGTGCAAACAGAGAACAAATAACCATAAACCATGGCTTGCACTCGCTGGTCTTTTGAATAAACGTGCCTTTAATGTAACGTTTTGGGGACCGTATCCCCTTCCTCAGATGCCAGGGAGTCTCATTCTGTTATGAAGAAAAAAAGCAGGAATGATTAGGCCCATAAAGGCAAAGTACTGTAGTGTTAGGACCAGTCAACATTAGGACACCTTGGGAGACCTTGTAAGTTGGTGACTAAGCAGAATATGGCCATATTGTGTGACTAAGATATCAATTTTAATATAAAAGTATAGATAGTTTTTTGCAGGCAATTTTTTACAGCATTTAAAAATGTGTTGTTTATTTGAGAGTGGATGTGCACCAATACCCTCTGTTTTGTGTAACAATTTGGTCTCATTGGCAGCACTCCCAAAGATTGAATTGACATTTTTTGTAAGACGTGCTAAACCTTGTATTTGTGTGTGTATATATATATAGAACAAAGTCTGTAGAGAGCACTCTCCATGATTTTTTATTCCGTGTTAACGTTTTTGGGGACTGACACCGTCTTCAGACATGATGAAAAAACAATATCATGATATTGTTTTTTTCCACATGTCTGAAGACGGGGTCACTCCCAAAAACGTTAACATGAAATAAAAAATCTTTGTTTGTACAACGGAGAGTGCTCTCTACAGACTTTGTTCTATATCAATATTTGGGAAGCACCCCGGACCTATTTCTCTCATATATATAAACTTACCTTCATTTCAATAGGACACAAAACATTACAATAGTTTGCAAGTAGCAAAATGTATATCAAATGTAAATTCTTTTTTATTAAATAACATTTCTTTCTTTTGGAACATCATGATGTAATATTAAATGTAATACCATTCCAAAAGTCCCTAGGAGAAGACTAACATTAGTGTCATTAGAATATAATATTCAAGAGGCCACCATGCACATTTATTATAACTAATATGGATTTCTAATGTTACATTTCAGTTAAAAATATAGCTCATCTTACTGAATATAAATTCATGATAATTAATTTAATTTCATGTCTCGTTACTTTACAATTAAGTGACCAAATGTACAGGCAAGCAGGATGTTTGTGATTTTCAGAAATAATAATTTTTACAAAATGATATTGGTGTCAATCACAATCCACTAGAAATGTTTATCTAATGATGCGAAACAGAAAATCCCAATTAAAGTGTAGGTAATTAATGTAGATAAATCATTTTGTAAGCTTTTCTTCCTGATTGTGACTGACCCATTGTCATCCTTAACATGATAACAATATGGAAAGCATACCACATTGTATTATTTTAAACTAAATATAAGAAAACAGCTATGAATCTTGTTAAAAGGTATCAATAACATCACATGATTAAAGTAGTTTCAGTTGTGGCTTATCCATGTTTGGACATATGGTAGCCATTCAAGTGAACAATGCTATCAGCATAAATAACTAAAATAGCTGACATGTTAAAATTCAAACTGTCAACAATAATGTCATGTCAGGTGACTGTCAAGGTCAGTTCTTGTAATGCAGCACTCTATCCCTTTACTTATTTGTTCTCTTACAATGCTTGGTGGGGTGTTTTGGGTCATTCCAACAACAAATGATGGCTTAACTATGAATAAACCAGATGGAAAGGTGTGTTGTTATGTTGTATATATATATATATATATATATATATATAATCTTTTTTTCCACAAAACAATTGTATTACTTAAAAAAACAGAATTATGGTATCCACACAGGAACATATTTTACAAGACTGATTACATCTTATAGTTGTTTTACTATAAACATGTTTTTGTGTCCTAAGTGTATACACAGGTATCTGTATGAAGGTTACGTTATTATCAGATTTATGTGATACAAGATAAAAGATAAGATCTGATATGACATACAAGGTACCAAGGTACCTAATGCAGTTTTAAATAATGAACTTTTATTTATTTATATTTAAACTCAGGCAATTGTCTGTTTATTTTATGGTATTTCAATCTATTAGTGTTACGGTCATTTGAAATTGTTTTGTTACATAAATACAACTTTAACTACACCATTATCACGCAAAAATATTATATATTCATGTCCCTTTAATATTAGGATAAGGAATCATAAGAAATGGTTCTATATCTGAATTTCAAAAAGTATATCTTATATCTGCTTTATAAAGCTATTATTTCATTTTAACAAAACAGTTGTATTAGTTAAAAAAAACTGAATTATGATATCCACATAGGAACGTATTTTACAAGACTTATTACATATAATAGTTGTTTTACTGTAAACATGTTTTTATGTCCTAAGTGTATACATAGATATCTGTCTGAAGGTTACGTTATTATGAGATTTCTATTTTACAAGATAAAAGATAAGATCTGATATGTATGCATGTTTACAGCTTAAGGAATATAGATATATATATATATAGAAATAGGTATTTACAATAAAAATTACATTGTTCTATATGTGAAGAACATTGGAATGTGAAATATTCATTCTAACTCCTTTCTGGTTAGCAGTGCACATGAGTAATAGGTGTTAGGTTTTCTCTTCTGCGGTCTCTATTGACTTCTATGGGGAGAATACATTTACACGGTTGCAATATTTGGTTAGCGCGTGTCGGTTTTGTTTGCACGCATAATTTTTACTTTCAACCCAAAAAGCTTACTTTTAGCAAAATTAATGCTCGAGCAAAAGCACTAAACGAGCCACTTGTTATCTAGCCCTATATGTTTTTGTATACTACTTGTATTAAGTAAACTATGCAGCCATAGAGTGCCCATGCAATTTTTTTTACTTATATGCACTATTTAGCAAAAAACATGCCTACAATTTAGCACACTTTTGGCTAGAATCCCAGTTTTGCAGTACAGCTATTCCACTTAAAAATTGGCCATTGTGCGTGGAATGGCCGGGAATGCATATTATGAGTCGCGGCAGTATAGCTATACCGCAAGCATTTTAGCCTGTAACGCAAATCAGCCAATAGGATTTTAGTAGCTCTTATCCTATTTGCTGTTTTGAACAGCCAATAGGATTTAAAAAACTCTCATCCTTTTGGCTGATTTGAATTTGAAGAATCAAATCAGCCAATAGGAATGCAAGGTATGCCATTTTGAAATGGCTACCTTGCATTCAACTTCAGTGCACGATGGTGACCGTTGGAAGAGGATGCTCCATGCAGGATGTCTTCGTCATCCAGAATAGCTCTGCTCCGCGTCGCCGGGATGAAGATAGATGTCGTTACCGAGATGGATGAAGGTGTCGCGGCCTGGATGAAGACTTCTCGCTGCCTGGATGAAGATGGATGTCCGGACTTCAGGAACCGTGAGTGGATTTTCTGAGGTTAGTGTTAGTTTTTTTAAATAATTTTGGGTGTTTTTTTTTAGATTAGGGATGGGTACTTGTAAAAGAGCTGAATGCCCTTTTAAGGGCAGTAAAAGAGCTGAATGCCCTTTTAAGGGCAATGCCTATGCAAATGCCCATTTAGGGGCAATGGGTATCTTGTTGTTATTTTTTATTTTGGGGGGTTGGTTGGGTGGGGGGTTTACTTTTAGGGGGGACTTATTAATTTTTTAAGGTAAAAGAGCTGTTTAACTTTGGGTAATGCCCTACAAAAGGCCCTTTTATGGGCTATTGGTAGTTTATTGTAGGTTAGGGGGTGTTTTTTTTTATTTTTGATCATTTCGTTTATTATTTTCTGTAATCTTAGAGTTTTTTATTTTTTGTAATTTAATGTTTATTATTTTTGGTAATGTTCAATATTTTAATTTTTTTTGTAGTGTTAGGTTTTTTTAAAATTTGTAATTTAAATTTTTAACTGGTAGTTTTTTTTATTCTATTAGAATAGTTATGTTAGGTTAATTTATAGTTTAAACTTAGTTTTTTTTAATTTCACAGGTAAGTTTTTATTTTTTTAAAGATAGTTATATTCTCATTTTAATTTAAAGTTAGGGGGGTGTTAGGTTTAGGGGTTAATAGTTAAAGTTTGTGTTTTGTGATGTGGGGCAGTGGTTTAGGGGTTAATAGGTTTAGTTTAGTAGTTACGATGTGGGGGGCTGGAGGTTTAGGGGTTAATACTTTATTATAGTGTTGACTATGTGGGGGAGGGTGGCGGTTTAGGGGTTAATAGATTTATTTAGGTGTTGGCTATGTCAGAGATGGCGTATTAGGGGTTAATAACTTTTATTAGTGTAAGCGATGTCGAGGAGAGGCGGATTAGTGGTTAATCATTTTTATTAGTGTCGGCGATGTCGGGGAGCGGCGGAATAGGGGTTAATAACTTTTATTAGTGTTGGCTAGGTGAGGGAGTGGCGGAATAGGGGTTAATAACTTTTATTAGTGTCGGCGATGTCAGGGGCAGTGGATTAGGGGTATTTAGACTTGGGGTTTAAGTTAGGATGTTAGGTTTAAATGTAACTTTCTATTCCCCATAGACATCATTGGGGGTTGCGTTACGGTGATCTCCATTCCGCGATCACAGGTGTTAGTTTTTGTGCGGTATGGAGCTTAACGCACCATAACGCACAGCACAAGGAGGCTTTTCAGTAACTCATAATGGCAGCGCTATGGAGTGTGCAATAATGCATTTTTTGGGCGTTATTTTCGCACCCTGTTTAGCGGAAAACTTGTAATCTAGGTGTTTGTTAATTATTTAATTCAATTATTTATTCATGCTCATGCTTTCACAAGTCGATTGCTACATAATTGAACCTCTTTCCCTTCATTCTGTTAATAATATGTCAAATTGAATTTGCAAGTCCTACCATCATATTTGATTAAACTATACACATTTACGTAGATTTAACATGATTTAGCAGAATGTGAGTATGTTATTAAAGAAATCATGAAGATGTTTTGCTAAACGTGCTCACATTTACAAAAAAATTATAATAATAACATAGTGGCACCTCTGGAGCTCCATAGTAAACAACTTTTAAAGAATCGGTACTTAACCAAGACCCATTTTAGTAGCAAGTACTGCTGATATCATTCTACCTCGGTCTCTGCCTGCACCGCAATAACATTTAAAGGGGCAGATCAGAAAAGTTTTAAACACATATCCATATGTTGGAGCACCTATAGATTTTCTGCTAAGGCTGCTTGAATTGTGCCTAAAGCTAAATTATTTTAGCTTTGAAAAAAAAGTTTTTTCATTAACTAATGGGTACGGCTATGAGGTCGAACATGGCACCTTCATATGCCAACCTGTATATGGAAAACCATGAAATTGATAAAATGAAGGTATATGACCATCCATTGATTAGTAACTACAGCAGATACATCAATGATGTCTTCCTGATATGGCACGGAGAGGAAAGTGAGCTAAAAAAATGGGATTAATATCGGAATACCATGAATACCCCAATTAGTTTTAAAATGAATTGTGACAGCCAAAGGTTTGACTTTCTAGACCTGAGGATGTATAAACAAAATGGCAGGCTACTTACTACTCTGTTCTCCAAATTCACAGATAGAAACTCACTACTGCACTTCAGAAGTAACAATCCATATAACAGGATATTCCAAGGGCTCAATTTTCCAGGGTCATTAGGAATAACTCAGAATGTACTAATAAGGATGAACAATTACTTGAAATGCAGGAGAAATTCTGTGGAAGGGGGTATCTGGAGAATCGTCTTATCCAATATGTACAACTCCAAGAAATGACACAGAGAGATTTATTGAAAGTTTGTATCAAAAAGCCGGATGAAAATAGATTGATGTTTACAACTAGGTTTAACAAAAATAAGCTAGACGCAGGTCAGATTATAAGGAAACATTGGGAACTTATAGCTACAGATGCTCAACTGCCATTTTTTCACTCACCACCACCCAGAGTGGGCTTCAGAAGAGGCAGGAGCATAAAGGATATCCTTATGAAATCAGATCCTGTGCATTGCTATTTTTCCAAACCATGGTTATCAAAGCTGAAAAAATGTGGGTGTTTCAGATGCCCAAGCTGTACAACGTGTAATAGCATGATACCAGGCTCTGTTTTCCGCCATCCTCATACCAACAAAAAATATCAATATACAACACTTTCTAACCTGTACAACAAAATATGTGATCTACCTGCTGAACTGTTTCTGTGGTCTCTTCTATGTAGGCAAAACTATGTATACTGTCAAGACAAGGATGGCCAATCATAGATCTTCAATCAGAAAAGCCCTTAAAGAGCAAAAAAGTGACCAACCTGTCACACGGCACTTTCTTTCCATGAATCACACAGTTAGCAACCTAAGATTTCATCTTATTGACCATATACCCCCCCGAGGAGGGGATGGGACAGGAAACAATGTCTACTTCAGACTGAAGCGAGATGGATCTATAGACTGAATACCATACAACCTCATGGCCTCTAGATTTGCACTGTTTTCTGTGATGGAGAGGTGGGCGGTTTGAGGTGGGTTGAGAGGCAATAGCACCTCAACCCCCTTAGCTATAGCCCCGTCCCCCTGGAGTACTGGATTGGTAATCTGATGCCCAGGGTGGGGAAATCCTCCACGAATACTCACTGAGTCGTTTATTGAGGTCCGGGGTTTGTGTAACATGGTAAAACAGCACTATAAATAATGATATATTCAGTTGTATTGTTGGACCCTGTTTATTTAATTGGGCATAATCTATGGTCTGTGTAATAAGGGCATTGAAGGTCTGTGTATCTTGACTTATTTTCTTAACACCTAACTTTCACCTAGATTACGAGTTTTGCATTGCGGCTTTTAACGCTGAAAAAAACGGCAATTTCAGCGTAAAAGCAGGAACGCGCTATTGGGAGTTGTGTCGGTATAGCTATACCGCAAGCATTTTAGCCTGTAACGCAACGTCAATCCTGCACTAAAAAAAATGAAGTTTTTGTGTGGGATTTCCATAGCGCCAGGATTACAGGTTCTGTGGTGAGGCTAAAATGCTTGCCTATACCGCCACAATCCATACCGCCATCTGAGAGCAGTAGTTATGGATTTTGTGTAACTAAAATGTTTCATAAAACTCATAACCAAACTGTTACAAAGTACACTGACACCCATAAACTACCTATTAACCCCTAAACTGACACGATCACAAACACTATATTAAACCTATTAACCCCTTATCTTCCAACCACCCACATCGCGGCTATTCAATAAATTTATTATCCACTAATCTGTTACTCCCGACATTGCTGACACTAATAACTAAAATTATAAACCCCTATTCCGCCGCTCCCCAACATCACCGACACTAGATAATGTTATTAACCCCTAAACCTCCGGCCTCCAACATCTCTGCCACTAAATAAACCTATTAACCCCTAAACCACCGCCCCCCCCACATAGCAAAACACTAAATTAAACTATTAACCCCTAAACCTAACACGCCCTAGCTTTAAATTAAAATTACAATATAACTCTATTTAAATAAATAAATAAAAACTTACCTGTGAAATAAAAATAAACCTAACATTAAACTATAAATTAACCTAACATAACTAATCTAATAAAATAAAAAATACTACTAATTAATATATCTAAATTGCAAATGTAAAAAACCTAACACTATGAAAAAAAATAGAAAATCTAAATTGCAAAAAAAAAACCCTACCGAAAATGTAAAACATCATCTAAGCTACTCACGGTTTCTGAGTTCCGGACATCCATCTCTATCCAGGTGGCGAGGCCTTCATCCATCCTGGGGGCGTCTTCTATCTTCATACCAGCGGCATGGAGCGGAGCCATCCTGGAAGCTGATCCCATCCTGCGAGGAGCATCCTCTTCATACGGTTAACGCCGTACACTGAAGTTAAATGCAAGGTAGCCGTTTCAAAATGGCGTCCCTTGTATTCCTATTGACTGATTTGATTCTTCAAATTCAAATCAGCTAATAGGATGAGAGCTTCTGAAATTCTATTGGCTGTTCAAAACAGCCAATAAGATGAGAGCTACTGAAATCCTATTGGCTGATTTGAACAGCCAATAGAATTTTAGTAGCTCTCATCATATTGGCTGTTTTGAACAGCCAATAGGATTTCAGTAGCTCTAATCCTATTGGCTGATTTGAATTTGAAGAATCAAATCAGCCAATAGAAATGCAAGGGATGCCATTTTGAAAGGGGTACCTTGCATTCAACTTCAGTGTACGGCGGTGACCGTATGAAGAGGACGCTCCGCGCAGGGATAAGCTACCAGGATGGCTCCGCTCCGCCGGGATGTAGATAGAATATGCCCCAGGGATGGATGAAGACCTCGCCGCCTGGATGCAGATGGCTGTCCGGACTTCAGAAACCATGAGTAGATCTTCTGGGGTTAGTGTTAGGTTATTTTTTTATTTTTTTGGGTGGGGTTTTTTTTATATTATGGTTTGGGCTTTGAAAAAGAGCTTAATGCCCTTTTAAGGGCAATGCAAAAGAGCTAAATGCCCTTTTATTTTTATAGGGCTATTAGATTAGGTGTAAGCTTAGTGTTTATTATTTTTCATGATTTTAGTGTTTATTATTTTTGGTAAACTTAGTTTTTTTAAATTTTTCATAGGTATTGTTTTTTTTGTTGTAATTTAGATTTTTTAATTTGTTTCGTAGTGTTAGTTTTTTTTAGATATTTTAATTTGTAGTATTTTTTATTTTATTAGATTAGTTATGTTAGGTTAATTTATAGTTTAATGTTAGGTTTATTTTTATTTCACAGGTACGTTTTTATTTATTTAAATAGAGTTATATTGTAATTTTAACCCCTTAATGACCGCAGCACTTTTCCATTTTCTGTCCGTTTGGGACCAAGGCTATTTTTACATTTCTGCAGCGTTTGTGTTTAGCTGTAATTTTCCTCTTACTCATTTACTGTACCCACACATATTATATACCGTTTTTCTCGCCATTAAGTGAACTTTTTAAAGATACCATTATTTTCATCATATCTTATAATTTACTATAAAAAAAATTATATAATATGAGGAAAAAATGGAAAAAAAACACACTTTTTCAAACTTTGACCCCCAAAATCTGTTACACATCTACAACCACCAAAAAATACCCATGCTAAATAGTTTCTAAATTTTGTCCTGAGTTTAGAAATACCCAATGTTTACATGTTCTTCGCTTTTTTTGTAAGTTATAAGGCAATAAATACAAGCAGCACTTTGCTATTTCCAAACCCCTTTTTTTCAAAATTAGCGCTAGTTACATTGGGACACTGATATCTTTCAGGAATCCCTGAAAATCCCTTAACATGTATATATTCTTTTTTAGAAGACACCCCAAAGTATTGATCTAGGCCCATTTTGGTATATTTCATGCCACCATTTCACCGCCAAATGCAATCAAATAAAGAAAATTTTCATTTTTTCACAATTTTTTTGACAAACTTTAGGTTTCTCACTGAAATTATTTACAAACAACTTGTGCAATTATGGCATAAATGGTTGTAAATTATTCTCTGAGATCCCCTTTGTTCAGAAATAGCAGACATGTATGGCTTTTGTTGTGGCTTTTTGGTAATTAGAAGGACGCTAAATGCCACTGCGCACCACAAGTGTATTATGCCCAGCAGTGAAGGGGTTAATTAGGGAGCATGTAGGGAGCTTCTAGGGTTAATTTTAGCTTTAGTGTAGTGTAGTAGACAACCCAAAGTATTGATCTAGGCCCATTTTGGTATATTTCATGCCACCATTTCACCGCCAGATGCGATCAAATTAAAAAAAACGTTAAATTTTTCACAATTTTAGGTTTCTCACTGAAATCATTTACAAGCAGCTTGAGCAATTATGGCACAAATGGTTGTAAATGCTTGTCTGGGATCCCCTTTGTTCAGAAATAGCAGACATATATGACTTTGGCGTTGCTTTTTGGTAATTAGAAGGCCGCTAAATGCCGCTGCACATCACACGTGTATTATGTCTAGCAGTGAAGGGGTTAATTAGGTAGCTTGTAGGGAGCTTGCAGGGTTAATTTTAGCTTTAGTGTAGAGATCAGCCTCCCACCTGACACATCACACCCCCTGATCCCTCCCAAACAGCTCCCTTCCCTCCCCCACCCCACAATTTTCCCCGCCATCTTAAGTACTGGCAGAATGTCTGCCAGTACAAAAATAAAGGGAATCTTTGTTTTTTTTTAAAAAAAATTGTATAGCATATTTACATATGCTGCTGTTTAGGATCCCCCTTAGCCCCCAACCTCCCTGATCCCCCCTCAAACATCTCTCTAACCATCCCCCTTTGCCTTTTTGGGGGCCATCTTGGGTACTGGCAGCTATCTGCTAGTACCCAATTTGCAGAAAAAAATGTTGTTTTTTTTTATTTTTCCCCATTTTTTTTTCTGTAGTGTAGCTTCCCTCCCACATACTAACCCAACACCCCCTGAATTCGCTTTTTATTTTTATTAATTTTACGTTTTAGAACCCTGATGAGCAAATCCTTTTTCTGTAGTGTAGCGGTTCCCACCCGCTCCCTCCCGTGCACGCGCCCGCCCCCTCCCTATCGTGCACGCGTGCGCGCCCGTGCGCGCCCCCCGGTCATCCCCGCCCACGATCCCGCCCCCCTCCACATCACTGGGCCCATCGATGGCCGCCACCCGCCTCCCACGTTGGCTCCCACCCACCAACGATACCGGCCATCGATGTCCGGTGCCGAGAGGGCCACAGAGTGGCTCTCTCTGCATCGGATGGCCATACATGGTTATTGCAGGATGCCTCCATATCGAGGCATCACTGCAATAACCGGAAAGCAGCTGGAAGCGAGCAGGATCGCTTCCAGCTGCTTTCCACACCGAGGACGTGCAGGGTACGTTCTCAGGCATTAACTGCCTTTTTTTTGAGGACGTACCCTGCACGTCCTCGGTCATTAAGGGGTTAAAGTTAGGGGGGTGTTAGGTTTAGGGGTTAATAGTTTAATTTAGTGTTTTGCGATGTGGAGGCCAGAAGTTTAGGGGTTAATAGGTTAATTTAGTGGTGGAGATGTGGGAGGCTGGAGGTTTAGGGGTTAATAACTTTATTTAGTGGCAGAGATGTTGGGGAGAGGTGGATTAGGGGTTAATAACTTTATTATAGTGGCGGCGATGTCAGGGTGCGGGGGAATAGGGGTTAATAACTTTATTATAGTTGTGGCGATGTCGGGGAGCTGCGGAATAGGGGTTAATAACTTTATTATAGTGGCGGCGATGTCGGGGAGCGGCGGAATAGGGGTTAATAACTTTTATTAGGGTTGGCGATGTCGGGAGCGGCAGATTAGGGGTTAATAACTTTATTTAGGTGTCAGCAATGTTGGGGACGGCAGATTAGGGGTGTTTAGACTTGGGGTTTATGTTAGGGTGTTAGGTTTAAACGTAACTTTCTTTTCCCCATAGACATCAATAGGGTTGCGTTACGGCGATCTCCATTCCGCACTTCAGGTGTTAGTTTTTTTATTAAACACTCTCTCCCCATTGATTTCTATGGGGGAAAGCTTGCACTAGCATGTCAAAGCAGCCCTTGGCTTTTGTGCTGTATGGAGCTTAATGCCACCATATCGCAACGCACAAGAAGGCTTTTCAGAAACTCGTAATAGCAGCGCTATAGGGGGGGAAATAACGCAACTTTTGTTGCGTTCGTTTAACACCGTGTTTAGCTCAAAACTCATAATCTAGGTGTTTGAGAGTTAGACAAACTCCTGATTGGGGGTTTAATGATATCTACAGTGAAAACCCTCTCTTTAGCACAGGAAAGTAACTTAATAAGATGTTTTATCATTACTTTGTGTCTATCACAAATAATGCTATGAATTGAATGTACAGGTCATACAATATATTCAACATGTTACGCTATGAGAATGAAGTGATTATGATAAGATACAGTGATTTTTTTGTATGCAAAGTAAATCCTTTATGAAAATTGGGTAAATATGATAGTGAATCAATCTAATTAGCCTGAACATTGTTTGTAGAAGAAATAATTTCCTTGATAGTTAATGTTGCTATCTCATCTGCAGGGCATCTTACAATCTGGCTAAGCAAAAGCTAACTATGTATTTTTCCATAGATAAAAATAGCATCGGTGCAGCAAGTATATTATTCTATATTACACATCATGTTGATCTCTGCCCGCTTATTCACATTAAGATTCTGCTACATCCCCAGTAGGTTCTAACTTTTGGATCACCGCTATCCACCTATTGGCTGGGAAGTGAACTTCCTTTTCTAAACTCAATGGAGGTATTTTGTCCCATATGACCCTCCGTAGCCCTAGTAAACATTTTCTCTATGCCCTGTAGAACGTGACTGTAATTATGTTGCAGTTGAATAGTTGCAACAGGTAAGACAGTGTTTTATTTACTATGAATAATGAATTTGTTAATATGAGCGCTTTTAACAGAAGCGCCCACAAGTGGATACTCGGAATTAAATTAAGTATAAATCATTTTAGAAAGAAACTTGAAACCATGTAATTGCTGTATGAAGACAAGTAATGGTGATAGTAAATCAATGATAATGTTCATAAACAAATGCAATTGTATGTATTTTGTAATACATTGGGCTCCATTTAAAAAAACTGTGAATGCAGCGTTGGAGCTACTTCCGCTGCCAGTGTTCTGTCGGAATTTGGCCTCTCATCTAAATGTTCTACCTTCATGAGCACATGCTCAGAATTCTGTAATCGTACTCCATATATATTTTTCAAAAGAATATGTAGAATGCAATTACATAATTAAAAGAATGAACACATCGTTAGGTAGCAATTTTTGACAAACAGCCTGATTATCCTCATTTTCATTGTTAAAGCGGCTTTCACAGATGAGTGAATGCGCAGTTGAAGGTAGCAAATTTTGACAGTCTAATCATATAATGACACAACGTTTTTGACATCTTTTAATATGTACATTGTGCTGTTTTATTTTATTTTATTTACATCAGGGCCCTAATACTTGCTCCAAATGTTTACTACCTATACTAGAGCTCACATGGACATTAAAAAGTTCTATTTGCATTGTACTGTTTTATTTTTTATTTTATTTACAGAGGTATTAAATAAATACTGCTGTAAATAAATGCAAATATAACTTTTTATGTGAATATTTTTTAATGTCCATGTGAACTCTAATGAAGGCAGTATGTGTTTGGGGCAAGCATTGGGACCCTGATGTAAATAAAATAAATTAAACAAAACAGTACAATGTGCATATTATTTGATTACCGTATGCACAAAATTAGCTAGCTTCAACTGTGCATGTGTGCATGTCCATTGACAGCACTTAAACAATGAAAGCGAGGATCATTTGGCTGTCCATCTGTCACGCTGCTCTGCTGTGGCCATTGCCATGGACACAGGCACTCCTCCTGTTACTAAGGATATGGCAGTGTAACTGCAGCACGGTGATGACATCATCACCCCCCACCCTGTCTTCCCTAGGTAAAGGCCTCAGTCTCTCTCACTGGTGCCCAAGTATAGGCAGGGGTGAAACTTCAGGGGGTGCAGAGGTCGCAATTGCGACTGGGCCCCCAAGGGTGGGGGCCCAGCTTGTAAAAAAAAAAATAATAAAAAAGAATTTTTTTTTTTTTTACAATAGAAAATGTTGACCTGCCACTGCCTGCACTGATATCATGTGAGTGTGACATGATGCTTCTCTAGTGTCTCTGACTACAGGGGTAGTGTTTCTGTTTTACCCATTGGTGTTTATGTGTGTGTGTATGTATGTATGTGACTGTGTGTGTATTAATGCATGTATGTGTGTATGTTTGTGAAACCAGTAAATTACAGACCTTGTTACTACAGCATGGGGGGGTAAACAGTGTCAGTCTATACAGTACCACTATATACAGTACGGGGGGGCTGGACCATGTCACAGACTACTGTGGTCACTTTATAAAGTACTGGGGCGGGTAGGGTCAGGCCAGCCATCTCACCAGCAGATTACAGACTGTGTCACTGACTCACTATATACAGTACTGGTGGGTTAAACAGTGTCACTATAAACAGTAATAGGGGGTCAGACCATCTCACAGACTATGGGCACAGGGTACCTCCTTTTGCATACATGTAATCTGAGTCACTTTTTTTCTGTGTTTTAATTATATATATAAAAAAAAGATATATATCAAATTAACTTTTTTTTTTGGGGGGGTGGGGGGGCCCTTCTTAGATTCTTGCACCTGGGCCCTGTGGTTTCTAGTAACGCCTCTTAGTATAGGTGTTACTTCTTGTGTTCCTGGGTGCTGTATATATGTATGCTGTATTGATTCACTGTTGCTGAACTCTGCCCGTTTGACTACGCTGCTTGCCTTAACCCCTGAATTGCTGGATTGCTTTACCGTTGATGAACTCTGCCTGTTTTGACTCCTCTGCTTGCCTTATCCCCTGAACTGCTGGATTGCTTTACTGTTGATGAACTCTGCCTGTTTTGACTCCTCTGCTTGCCTTAACCCCTGAATTGCTAGATTGCTTTACTGTTGATGAACTCTGCCTGTTTTGACTTCTCTGCTTGCCTTAACCCTAAAATATTGGATTGCCATTCTGTTGCCAAACTCTGCCTGCCTGACCATTCTATTTATTTACCCTTGAAGTGCCTTGCCGCTGAATTCCCTACCTATTGCCATCAGAAACTATCCTGTCTGTTTGCAGTCCTTCAAGTGGTTTACCCTTGAACTGCCTAACAGCTGATTCCCTGCCTGTTGCCGTGAAAGACTATCCTGTCTGTTTCCAGTCCTTCAAGTGGTTTACCCTTGAACTGCCTAAACACTGATTTCTACCGGCTGCCGCCAAAGACTACCCTGCATAGTGTGAGTACTGCTTACCTCATTTTGCAAACTTTCTCTGCTCTGGGATATTACCTATCATTCCAGCTTGACGCCAGGATAAGAAGACTACTGGCCACGTTTTGTCTGATAGTGGAATATCCTACGAGCATTACACCGTCAAAATTTGCTACCTAACGATGTGCACATGCTTTTAATTACATAATTGCATTCCCCACATTCTTTTCAAACACATGTGGAGTGGGATTACATAATTTTTACGTAATGAAGGGAGCAAATGAAGGGAGCAAAATCTGATAGAACACAGGTTTGCATGAGAGAGCCTGCAGCCGATAGCTAACCTACTACACAAACTCTAAAGTTGCCCTTCTCAGCCCCCTTGGAGTAATTGACAGCCCCTGCTCATGTGTGATTGGTCGTACGCATTGGCTTGTGCATTGCACAAGCCACACTTTAGGTGGCTAGGAGGTTAAGTACCAATGGTCTGAAGAACACAGCTACTTAACTAGTGTTTAAGGCTCGCACACTCAAACCTGAAAAGCTGGGGCCCTGAATTTGCTATCACAGCTTCCTAAATGGCGCCCATATGCTTTACCCTGTTCCATTCTTTACTGTGATTTCTGAAACAGAAAAGTAACTCACTCAAATCTGTATTTTATTAGCCACTGCAGAGAAGTTAAGAAAACCCATACTCAAATGGCATTTCCAGGACTGCAAAACATGGCACATTTTGATATAATTTAAATGTTTTTAATATATTTATTTTGTATGCAGATGTGTTATAACTATGTGTATATAAATTTAAGTTTGACATCCCTTTTAAGCAGAATTCATCAGTGTTTTGAAGTGATATGTAAAAAACAAATCTTTGCACTATTTCCAACATTTAAAATCCTTTTCTTTTCTGATTAAAGGATTCAAAACTTTCAGATTTGTTTTTAAATAATAAAATTCAAACTTCAAAAAAATAAAAAGCTAATTAAAATGAAATACAAAAACTGTTGCAATGTAGCTGGTAATTAGCATTGTTTTCAGGATACAGGTTAGCAGTTACTTTAATTATTGTTCCTCTGTAAAACAGAACAGTATGTTTAATCACCAGTGGCGATATGTCTTACCACTTCAATAAAGAAGATAAATTTGCTGCTGTGACCAGATCTGTAGTGTTCAGTGTCTAACTTAAATCATGCTCAAAGATTTTGCCTTGCAGCTTATTGGCTCCTGCCGTCTGAATCACTGACCCTGCAAGACCAGGTACCCATGGCTTTTACATTCAGCTTGTGTGAGACTCATATGAGGATATATGCAATACTTTTCTAAGGGCAATTTTTAAATTTGCTTTACAAAGTGCTTTTTTATATTTTGCAGGATTTAAATATAGATTCAGTAATTATATTGAATTGATTAATTATTCAATATCTCAGATAATTTACTGTGAAGTAGCATAAATATTGGTATTGCATTCGACAAAGGTGTAATGTGATTGGATCCCCATCTTAATTTCCTTTTTTTGTAAACATGACAACAAAATATAACCTAAAGTGAGAAAATATTATTCAAGTGTAATATTTATATTTATATCTGGTTAAAGTGAAGGTCAAGTCTGGCATAGTCGCTCACAGCCTTATACAGTAAATATAAAATGGGATAGATGTTCATTCATGACATTTCATACTAAGCGTCTAAAATTGAAATTTTCACCTTATAAATCGCCGCCGTTTTATTTCTATAGTCCGCACGCCATATTTCTAATAATGATTGACAGTTTTTAATGCTGTTGTAGATGAGGGTTGGGTTGCTAAAGATGGTGTCCACGACTAGGAATGTATATACATAAAGGTTAATATATAATATTGTGTTACACAAAGAATATATATAAAACCATGTGAAAAAGTACTTAAAAGGTAAAAGATGAAAAACAAAATATATATATATATATATATATAGGATGTGATATTAAAATGTATTAAACAAACATTTTATTAACATAAACTGACAGTTAAAAATACAGTTAAAAATAGATTCAACAATCTAATGGATTGCCCCATACAATGTCCAAGAAGTTATGTCCTATGTAACATACTAGTGTTTAAGTCCCATACCAAAATGTCCAAAGCAAATGTTCAAGGTTAATATCCAAAAAAAAAAAAAATGATAATATGTCCAAAGTTGGTGTAAAAATCAAAAAGGTGAAAAAATGTAAAAAATATAAAAAATATATTAAATATTTTTTGAAAAGATGAAAAAATGAATAAAAATATATAAAAAATATATGAGTTGTGATCAGCAACCCATATGGAAGGAATATAATATATGTGATAGTGAATAATTCTCGTGAGGTGTACACCTAAAAAGTGTGTATAAAAATGTGTGTATATAAAAGGGTGTGGTAAAAAATGTGTCATAAAAATGTGTCATAAAAAAGGATTCAAAATCCTGGTGAAATAAATAAAGTCCAAATTGCTCCAAAAAAATGTGTATATAATTCCAAGTATTCCAAATGTGAGTGTAGAAAGTGCTGGGTTGATGTTCCTCTTCTTAAAAGGTTATCAAATGTAATGGGATATCCTCCTGTACCTAAAAAAGTGTACAGAAAATAGACATAGTGCAATAAAATCACTTTAGAATGACAACAACAGTATTCTACTCACCAGATATATTCTGAGCTGCAATACCAGTGTATAGCCAACGCGTTTCGGTCCTCAGGGACCTTTCTCAAGACTGGTAGCAGCTGTCTGGCTTCTACACCTTAAGTGTGTTTTGATAGCCAATGGGATGGTTTGTGGAAATTGCGCCTAAAATTCGCGCCAAAATTTTTTTTAAAATTCTCATTTAAAATACATTTCCAGAAATTGATAATTATATTGTCCCCCATTTCTATTAAGTCAAAAATGAGTGCATTGAGTTTTAGGCAAAAATTGTCCAATTCTCCTTAGTGTCCGCTCACCGGATGTTTATACCGGATGTTAGGGCCCACTGGAAGTGACGTTTATTTGCAGACCGGAAGTGACACGCTTAATGCGCGTGACATCCGAAAGGGGAAAGAATATATATCATGTGTATTTGCCGGTGGAAGTGCCAACTCATTTTGGCATTTTGGGGTTATAGTATATTGACTTGGCAAAATGCAAAGTTGCCTATATGAGTGTAAATATATGTAATGGCATTGTTCCTTGTAGTTGTGTTATTACATAAAAAACAATCTCTATGTGAATAAGTTTAATTATATAAAAAGATAAAATGATAAAAAATAATAAAAAATATATGACATATGAATGAAAATTGGGATTGGTATTGGAAGCTCAGAATGTCTGGTATAGAATAAAAATACAAATATCTGGTATAAAAATGCAAATACAATATATAAAAAATTGTAAGATACAAATAAGGGCATATGGATATCCATATGTTGTGGGTACAAAATTATAAAACCGTTATGTTGGAGTTATATATTTATTACCTAACATTACGTAAACAGAGGTAGACATTACTTAAAACAGGAGTTGGTATTATATTGCATAGTAGTGTGTTTGGAACCTATTACTGTCAATAATATTTCTATCCTGAGGATCTCAATGTCCTATATAGTTTCAGGAGTCTGTCAATAGGTTTGGGGGTAGCTTATAAGTACAAATATATAAATATCTAAAAAATATAGAAAATTTGTGTAAAAATATTATTATAAAAATATTATGTAAAAAATATATTATGTAAAAAATATATATATTGTAAAAGCTTTTGGAACCTTGATTTTAAAAAAGGTTTTGAACCCCAAAGAAACCTTTTTAAAGCTTTTTTTTTTTTTTTTATAAAACATTTAAAAATTGCTTTGGTTTTAAAATTTCTTTAATTTTTAATTTGATTGGTTGAGAGTGGTACTTTCTTCCCATCTTTCCATCTTTCCTGATTTTCTGGTGTCTTTTGGAGAGTTGGGACACCAGAAAATCAGGAAAGATGGAAAGATGGGAAGAAAGTAGACTGTTTCAAACACAAGCACCACTCTCAACCAAACAAATTAAAAATTAAAGAAATTTTAAAACCAAAGCAATTTTTAAATTTAAAAAAAATAAAAAAAATAAAAAAAAGTTTTAAAAAGGTTTCTTTGGGGTTCAAAACCTTTTTTAAAATCAAGGTTCCAAAAGCTTTTACAATATATATATTTTTTACATAATATATTTTTTACATAATATTTTTATAATAATATTTTTACACAAATTTTCTATATTTTTTAGATATTTATATATTTGTACTTATAAGCTACCCCCAAACCTATTGGCAGACTCCTGAAACTATATAGGACATTGAGATCCTCAGGATAGAAATATTATTGACAGTAATAGGTTCCAAACACACTACTATGCAATATAATACCAACTCCTGTTTTAAGTAATGTCTACCTCTGTTTACGTAATGTTAGGTAATAAATATATAACTCCAACATAACGGTTTTATAATTTTGTACCCACAACATATGGATATCCATATGCCCTTATTTGTATCTTACAATTTTTTATATATTTTATTTGCATTTTTATACCAGATATTTGTATTTTTATTCTATACCAGACATTCTGAGCTTCCAATACCAATCCCAATTTTCATTCATATGTCATATATTTTTTATTATTTTTTATCATTTTATCTTTTTATATAATTAAACTTATTCACATAGAGATTGTTTTTTATGTAATAACACAACTACAAGGAACAATGCCATTACATATATTTACACTCATATAGGCAACTTTGCATTTGCCAAGTCAATATACTATAACCCCAATATGCCAAAATGAGTTGGCACTTCCACCGGCAAATACACATGATATATATTCTTTCCACTTTCGGATGTCACGCGCATTAAGCGTGTCACTTCCGGTCTGCAAATAAACGTCACTTCCGGTGGGCCCTAACATCCGGTATAAACATCCGGTGAGCGGACACTAAGGAGAATTGGACAATTTTTGCCTAAAACTCAATGCACTCATTTTTTACTTAATAGAAATGGGGGACAATATAATTATCAATTTCTGGAAATGTATTTTAAATGAGAATTTCAAAAAAAAATTTGGCGCGAATTTTAGGCGCAATTTCCACAAACCATCCCATTGGCTATCAAAACACACTTAAGGTGTAGAAGCCAGACCGCTGCTACCAGTCTTGAGAAAGGTCCCTGAGGACCGAAACGCGTTGGCTATACACTGGTATTGCAGCTCAGAATATATCTGGTGAGTAGAATACTGTTGTTGTCATTCTAAAGTGATTTTATTGCACTATGTCTATTTTCTGTACACTTTTTTAGGTACAGGAGGATATCCCATTACATTTGATAACCTTTTAAGAAGAGGAACATCAACCCAGCACTTTCTACACTCACATTTGGAATACTTGGAATTATATACACATTTTTTTGGAGCAATTTGGACTTTATTTATTTCACCAGGATTTTGAATCCTTTTTTATGACACATTTTTTATGACACATTTTTTACCACACCCTTTTATATACACACATTTTTATACACACTTTTTAGGTGTACACCTCACGAGAATTATTCACTATCACATATATTATATTCCTTCCATATGGGTTGCTGATCACAACTCATATATTTTTTATATATTTTTATTCATTTTTTCATCTTTTCAAAAAATATTTAATATATTTTTTATATTTTTTACATTTTTTCACCTTTTTAATTTTTACACCAACTTTGGACATATTATCATTTTTATTTTTATTTTTTTTGGATATTAACCTTGAACATTTGCTTTGGACATTTTGGTATGGGACTTAAACACTTGTATGTTACATAGGACATAACTTCTTGGACATTGTATGGGGCAATCCATTAGATTGCTGAATCTATTTTTAACTGTATTTTTAACTGTCAGTTTATGTTAATAAAATGTTTGTTTAATACATTTTAATATCACATCCTATATATATATATATATATATATATATATATATATATATATTGTTTTTAATCTTTTACCTTTTAAGTACTTTTTCACATGGTTTTATATATATTCTTTGTGTAACACAATATTATATATTAACCTTTATGTATACACATTCCTAGTCGTGGACACCATCTTTAGCAACCCAACCCTCATCTGAGGGTAGTGTAGCACTGTATCTTGGCATTTCTTTTTACTCTTTTCATTCTCTTTATTTACCCTTGAAGGTACTTGCCGCTGAATTCCCTACCTATTGCTATCAGAAACTATCCTGTCTGTTTGCAGTCCTTCAAGTGGTTTACCCTTGAACTGCCTAACCGCTGATTTCCTGCCTGTTGCCGTGAAAGACTATCCTGTCTGTTTCCAGTCCTTCAAGTGGTTTACCCTTGAACTGCCTAACCACTGATTTCTACCGGCTGCCGCCAAAGACTACCCTGCATAGTGTGAGTACTGCTTACCTCATTTTGCAAACTTTCTCTGCTCTGGGATATTACCTATCATTCCAGCTTGACGCCAGGATAAGAAGACTACTGGCCACGTTTTGTCTGATAGAGGAATATCCTACGAGCATTACACCGTCAAAATTTGCTACCTAACAATGTGCACATGCTTTTAATTACATAATTGCATTCCCCACATTCTTTTCAAACACATGTGGAGTGGGATTACATAATTTTTACGTAATGAAGGGAGCAAATGAAGGGAGCAAAATCTGATAGAACACAGGTTTGCATGAGAGAGCCTGCAGCCGATAGCTAACCTACTACACAAACTCTAAAGTTGTCCTTCTCAGCCCCCTTGGAGTAATTGACAGCCCCTGCTCATGTGTGATTGGTCGTGCGCATTGGCTTGTGCATTGCACAAGCCACACTTTAGGTGGCTAGGAGGTTAAGTACCAATGGTCTGAAGAACACAGCTACTTAACTAGTGTTTAAGGCTCGCACACTCAAACCTGAAAAGCTGGGGCCCTGAATTTGCTATCACAGCTTCCTAAATGGCGCCCATATGCTTTACCCTGTTCCATTCTTTACTGTGATTTCTGAAACAGAAAAGTAACTCACTCAAATCTGTATTTTATTAGCCACTGCAGAGAAGTTAAGAAAACCCATACTCAAATGGCATTTCCAGGACTGCAAAACATTGCACATTTTGATATAATTTAAATGTTTTTAATATATTTATTTTGTATGCAGATGTGTTATAACTATGTGTATATAAATTTAAGTTTTACATCCCTTTTAAGCAGAATTCATCAGTGTTTTGAAGTGATATGTAAAAAACAAATCTTTGCACTATTTCCAACATTTAAAATCCTTTTCTTTTCTGATTAAAGGATTCAAAACTTTCAGATTTGTTTTTAAATAATAAAATTCAAACTTCAAAAAAAAAAAAAGCTAATTAAAATGAAATACAAAAACTGTTGCAATGTAGCTGGTAATTAGCATTGTTTTCAGGATACAGGTTAGCAGTTACTTTAATTATTGTTCCTCTGTAAAACAGAACAGTATGTTTAATCACCAGTGGCGATATGTCTTACCACTTCAATAAAGAAGAGAAATTTGCTACTGTGACCAGATCTGTAGTGTTCAGTGTCTAACTTAAATCATGCTCAAAGATTTTGCCTTGCAGCTTATTGGCTCCTGCCGTCTGAATCACTGACCCTGCAAGACCAGGTACCCATGGTTTTTACATTCAGCTTGTGTGAGACTCATATGAGGATATATGCAATACTTTTCTAAGGGCAATTTTTAAATTTGCTTTACAAAGTGCTTTTTTATATTTTGCAGGATTTAAATATAGATTCAGTAATTATATTGAATTGATTAATTATTCAATATCTCAGATAATTTACTGTGAAGTAGCATAAATATTGGTATTGCATTCGACAAAGGTGTATTGTGATTGGATCCCCATCTTAATTTCCTTTTTTTGTAAACATGACAACAAAATATAACCTAAAGTGAGAAAATATTATTCAAGTGTAATATTTATATTTATATCTGGTTAAAGTGAAGGTCAAGTCTGGCATAGTCGCTCACAACCAAATTGTGCAATTCATCCAGCAGCAATACTCACAGGTTAGAGCTTCAAGGAGTCACTACAAAACTCCCCAACAATAGTAGAAAAATGTAAAAATGAAGCTCTCCAACATGCCAAAGTTTCAATGCTTTATTTTAGAGAGTGCAGAGTCAAACAGCCACTCTCTAAAATAAAGCATTGAAACTTTGGCATGTTGGAGAGCTTCATTTTTACATTTTTCTACTATAGTCGCTCACAACCTTATACAGTAAATATAAAATGAGATAGATGTTCATTCATGACATTTCATACTAAGCGTCTAAAATTGAAATTTTCACCTTTTAAATCGCCGCCGTTTTATTTCTATAGTCCGCACGCCATATTTCTAATAATGATTGACAGTTTTTAACGCTGTTGTAGCCAATCATAGTTTCCCCCCCCCCGAAGTGTTCAGACCCCTTTTCCTCACATCACTCTTCACTACTGCGCATGCATTTTACAGATGCATTCTTCACCAACAAAAAAAATTGTCAGCTGAAAAATTATTTAGTGGTAAGTATTATCACTTCTAAGCAATTTCGAAATCGTACTTTAAAAAAAAGGATGTTATATAAAAGATCGTAAAATTAACACAACTTTTGAATTTTATTTTTGAATAGTAAATTATACACAGTATCTATAATAATTTTTATAATTTATTTATTGTTTTATTTCCAAAATCTCTTAAAATGAATAATATGAAGCATTATATTTTTAAAATACGAATAAAAGTATAATAATTTTAGTTTAAATAGGTCTAAATTATTTAATTAATGTTTAAAGTTATAATAAATACAATATCAATTAATGAAATTAAATGAAAATGCAAATTAAATTTTAAAATAGCTTGTATAAACTAGTGTATTCAAACAAACAACATATATTGATTACATATAACATACACACATAGTAAACTTTAATATCTATATTTTTCATAAAACTAGAGATAACACTTTGGGGGAAATTTATCAAGCATTCAACACTGTATTCTCAATATTATCCGCATCTAAATTCACTTCCGAATTATTATTCAAATTTATCAAACAGTAATTGGAGCTTAGAAACGATATATTTCTAAATCCGTCAATATGTCCGCAGCTCTAACGCCGAGATACGTTCGAACATCTATACAATTATTTTTCTACTGTAATCGATGTAATCTACGCTATTATTCAATTTATCATCCAGTCGACAATTCTATCCGGGCATCGTATTTCGTCACGTATGCGCTTTTCTATATGCATATTCTGTGGTAGCGAAATATATCTTCAAGCAGCATTTATAACGCATATATTAATCAGTTATGGAAATTTTTATTGCAATGTTTCATACTATTTATATGCGTCGAATGGAACGAAGAATAGATGTTCAAGCTGTTCACCAGATAGATAGGCTTCAAGGAAGGCGCAGAAGGATTCTAAGATTTTTTCATCCCAGATCAGGACTTGATGCACTTTCTGACATTGACATCATCAGGCGTTTCAGATTGAGTAGAGAATCAATTGAAAGGCTATACAATCAAATATCTGGTCAACTTGATCCCATTACTTTTCGGACACATGCTCGGCCTGGAATGTTGAAGCTGTTGGCTGTTTTACATTTTCTAGCAACTGGTTCCTTTCAATCAGTTACTAGTATAGTTGTTGGCATGAGCCAGCCTTCTTTTTCACGCCACCTAACTACAGTAATTGATGCTCTTTTGTCAGTTTTCAAACGGTATGTTTTTTTAGCAAATACCGCTGAAGAATGGCATTCTGTAAAGCTTAATTTTTTAGACTTGCTGGAATCCCAAATGTGTTGGGTGTAATTGATTGTACTCATGTCAGAGTAAGGCCACCACATCTAAAAGAAGAAATGTATCGCAACCACAAGTTTTATCATTCTTTGAACATCCAGATGGTTTGTGATGCTGGTATGAAAATCATGAGTGTCCGTTCAGGATTTCCAGGATCATGTCATGATTCATATATTCTCAAACAGTCTGCCCTGTATAATAAATTTGAGGAAGGACAAATGCCTGAAGGATGGCTACTAGGTATGATTAAGAAAATTATAAAGTAAACCTTCTAATGTGCATTATTATTAACTCACAATATTGTGAAATTTTGTGCAGCGTATAATATCAACAGATTGTAAAATACAGTAGATACCCTGCTTTTCTTTGTTTATTTGTTCTGTTTGCTGCAGCACCAAGGTCACTGGATTTCTAATGCCATACCTTTTTTTTAACTACCTATCTATCTATCTATATATACTGTGTGTATATATATATATATATATATATATATATATATATATAGCGATATATTAAATTTTTTATTAATAACAATATATATGTACAATTTAAAACATAAAAATGGTTACAAATAATAAGTATATCTGAACACATTTCAATTTATATCACTCTTTTTGTTTTTCAAAAGGAGATGCAGGATATTCCTGTAGGAACTGGCTACTTACTCCTGTAAATATTCTGCGAACAAGATCTGAAATGCGGTACAATGATGCCCACAAAACAACTCGATGTGTGATTGAGAGGACCTTTGGAATGCTCAAAAGCCATTTTCGTTGTCTAGATGTATCCGGAGGCACTCTTCAATACGTTCCTGAGAAAGTGGCAGTTATGGTGTTGGTCTGTTGCATGTTGCATAACATCGCTTTTTGACAATTAAACATAGAGGAACTTGAAATAATAACACCAGAGGAAGATGGTGTGGAATCTGTTCCTCAAGATGTAGTTGAAGGGGGTACACATGCACGTAACCAGTTGATAGAAAGTCATTTCATAGGTGAATAAAATAAAAATGATGTATTATTTATGTATTGATTCCATAAATTTTCTGAATTATTATTTATAAACAATCTCTTCTTATATTCACAGGTTAACTCGAAAATTTTTCTGATTAAGTTCAAGCATGAAAATCTAAAATTCAAAAATGAAAAACTTTCTACACAAAATGTTTCACAATTTAGATGATGATAGTGATTTGTAATCCTAAAATAAATCTGTTCTGAATGATACAGTTGAAAAATAAAAAAATGTATTTGCCTATGTTTTCTTTTCTTCTATTTGTTATTTGTTTAAATAAATAAAAATAAAATCAATTTTTATTTTTTTTAACTAATGACTCACAAGATAGTTGTTGAAAATAAGTTGTATCCTTGGGCAGGGTGCAATAAAGAAAACAGGTTCTGTGATTCTAAACTTTTTATTATTGTTTAAAACAAGCACTAGTTTTGTATATATTTGGAAGCCGGATACAGCTTTTGGAACCTATAAATTAAGAACAAAACTTGCCTAGCCGTATGGCAATGCAATTTGAATAAAATGTAAGCTAGTCAAGTATAAAATGCATAAAACATATAAAGAACCTAGCTATAGTGTTGATGCTACACACTGCAAGCAAACAAACCTTGACAGGAGACATGTTTAAAAAATTTAAAAAGTCAAATTACATTTTATTGCATTCGATAGTAACCTTTTCAAGAATATATGAACATCATAATATAATAAAATTTTATCAAAACAAGAAGGCAACATATAAAAGTGTTATTTAAATTTTTAAATAACTAGTTAACCATCAATATATAATATAACAACGCAATTTAAATAACTAATAAACTTATTTAAACATATAATGAAACTTTAGCTATTATAAGATGCAAGAATAACAAATGAAAATGAATTTAATATACATGTATTGAATAACATTCTAATCTAATGAGGATGCAAATTATGTGAACCGAATAAGTTTTAACAAACTATCTGTATCTTAACACATATATCATAAAATAATATAAACTCTAACATTGAATTTAAAAAAAAACACGTTTTATCGGAATGTACTCAAATGATTGACATATTACGTCATTTGCTTCAACATTTGATACTCGTTAGCAAGATGTCGCAACGTTCTCCGTTCACTGCTGGAGAGCTAATTATTTTAGTTTATGGGATGGAGAAATATTTTCCAAGAAGAATAGGAGGTGTTAGATCTGTCAAACAAGATCAACGAGATTATCTTGTTTATGAGATAATCCGCAGGATGTATCGGGTATCGGGAATAAAAAGAACAAGAAGACAGTGCCTTCAACGCTATTCGGATCTACGTAGACGTGAAAAAGAATACCATACTAGGATTCGAAGTCTCATTAGATTTTGTAAGTGTTGACTACATACAATTTTTTTAATATATATTGTATTTTGATTCATTTTTGACGTTTAAAACTGTTTATTTATATAATGTTATGCGTTTGTTATGACGCATTTTATTAATTTTAAAGATAGATATAAATCAATTGATAGAACATTATAGATATAGACAGATATACTATATATAAATAATAATCAATATATAGAACTATAAAGAGAGCTAAAAAGCTAGATAGAAAAATATAAAGAGAAAGAATAGAAAAAAATATAGATATAAAGATAAAGGTATATATAGGGATAGACTTGTTAATTTAATCGAAGAGAAACAGAAAGAGATATAGAGACATTGAATTACAAATTGATAGAGATAAACTGAAATAGATATAGAAAAGTATACATCTAGAGATAAAGAGAGACAATAAGAAATATTCTGTCCCAGAAAAAAAAAGATACAAAGAGTTATAGATAGAGAATATAGTTTTTGAAGAGTAAACTAAATTAATAAAGAAATACAAAGAAATAGGACAGATTAAGAGAGTTCAATTAATAGAAAAAAGAAAGAGACACATATAGAAATATAGACAATTACTTTGTGCAAAATAATATTTATAATAACAGTGAGAGAAATAGAAAGAAAGAAATATTGGAAGAGATAGATAGAGAGAAATATAGTGTGAGGGGGAGAGAGAGAGAAATAAATAGATAAAAAGATTTAAAAATAGAAATATAAATAATAAGAAATAGGAGAGACAATGAGAGATAGAACTAGCAAAAGAGAGAGATAGAGAGAGAGAGAAAGAGAGAGGGAGAGAGAGAAATACAAAGATAGATAGAGAGAGATATAGATAGATATAGACTAGTAAATGTATAGATATGAAAAGAAAAATAGAGAGAGATACAAAGATAGATATAAATAAAATAAATTATATAAAATAAATGATAAATCTAGAATTAGGAAATAGAAAGAAGGATAAGAGATAGAGAAAGATAAAGAGTTTGAGAAATTGATCTTTATATATAAATTGTAAAGTTTATTATAGATATAAATGATATAATTTAAAAAATAGATTCAACTCCAAAAAATAATAATTATTATATAAATATATATGTATATAAATATATATATATGTAAATATATATATATATATATATAGCGAGAGAGAGAGAGAGAGAGAGAGCGAGAGAGAGAGAGAGAGCTCTATATTAATCTATCTTTTCTTATTAATGTTTGTTCAAATTTTTTTTTATTCTGATTTTATTCTTTAATGGAAATGTGATTACAGATACCAAAAGAAGAAAGGAAAAAAATAAGAGTGCTCCACGATACCTGAGACCAATAATGGCTTTTACCCCAAACAGTAATGCACAATCTCCTCCACTTCCTATAACTTTAATGGAAAATAGTGATTTGAACACAGAAATTCAAGATCCATTAACTAATGATATGGACAATCAATACGAATGTGAAGTAACTTTGACAGCTGAAAATGATCAGGAAAATGTCATTGATGGAATTGGATCTAGTGAATGTGAGTGTCAATCTAATTATAATTTTTTTCACTGTATAAAAATGGAGTAAAGATAAATAATTTTCTTTAGTTGATAAAGATCTTAGAAAATCGAAATACATCAAAATGTGTATATCTCTAAATTCTAATTACATTCATTTTCTTCAATATAAATTATTAAATTTGTTTTTTTCATTTTTATCTTCCTTATATTACAGCCGTGCCTGTAAAAGAGCAAGATACAACAATAAAAAATAGTTTTTTTAAAAAACTAAAAAAAATGAAGAAAAAATTATTGAAGATGAACAAGGAGATTGATAAAATGATTTCAATACTAGAAAAATATTGATTGAAAAAATAATAATTGTACTTTATTATAATTTGTGAATGTTCTATTAATATTCTATGTCAAGACTAATATATATGTCAGTTTTTTTTAATATGTCTTATTGATGTTAAGTAATTTTGAATATTTTTATAAAAATTAGTGCATAAAACAAATTATTAAAGAAAAACTAAATATTTTGTTTCAACCGTTCTTATCTTTTTTTTTTAATAGTATTCACATATATTTTTTGGCTTAGTAGTTCAAAAGTTATAACTTCTACAACTTGTATTCAAACAACATTAGCATATATTTCGTAAATTTTATATATATATATATATATATATATATATATATATATATATATGTATATACTGTTCTCTCTATATAGATATCTATATACACACACACTGAATAATATTTATATTTATATTAATGAACTAAAAATATCTTAATAAAGATATATATATGTATAGTGACATAAATATATATATATATATTTTAATCACAGATCTCTTTATATATATATATATATATATATTCATCTATATATATATTTTTTTTATATATAAAATAAATCATTGTAATAAGTCATAATTGTAATAGTTGTATATATTTATATATATATATATATATATATGTATATGTAAAAATACAACATATACAAACCTTGCAATCTATGTTTATGTATATAAATCACTCTCTCTCTGTCTCACTATATATATATATATATATATATATATATATATATATATACACAATTATAATTTATATATAGACATTGAGATAGAGAGAAATTTTATATATTTATATATATAGACATACATATTTGGATTGTAAATTATATATAATTATATTTTAAAAATATAAATATATATATAGATAGATATAAATATATTTATATAAAGAAACATATGTATGTATGTATCAATATATATATATATTTTTATATAAATATATATATATATTTTTTTATTAAATAGATTTCTATATTTAAATAAATAACTGTTTATAATAAATTAAATGAGAACAGAATAAACTATATTCAAACATTAGTATTATAAAATTTAAATAGCAATTTAAAATTAAGGCTATTCTTGAAATCGTGGGTTTGGTGACGATGATGCGGAGAATAAGTGTGTTATTGATTCTACGCATTTACTTAAATTTTCAAAACGAGCTCTAAATATCTAATTTCTTTCCCTTTCAATTTCTATTTTTTGCTCCTCTATTCTTATCCTATCTTTTAAAAAAATTCCAAACATCTCAATTACTTTGTTTTGTTCATCCCTAAAATTCTGTGCTATTCCCACCATCTCCTGTAATGCGTCTGTCTCGGGGGCAGCTTCAATTGGATTATTAGCTATATTAGCAGCATTTTCAATTTCAGGTATTGGACAGTTAGCACTGAACTTCGATCAGTGCTAACTGTCCCATTAACTGATCTGTTTAATCAGTCACTATTAACAGGAGCTGTCCCAGATGATTGGAGAATAGCAAATGTAATACCCCTTCATAAAAAGGGCAGTAGAGAAGAATCTGGCAACTACAGGCCAGTTAGTTTAACTTCAGTAGTAGGGAAATTAATGGAAAGCCTCTTAAAAGAAAGAATTATGACTTACATAAAGACAAACAATTTAGAGGACCAAAATCAGCATGGTTTTACTTCAGGGAGATCATGTCAGACTAATCTAATTGACTTCTTTGATTATGTAACAAAAGTATTAGACAAGGGAGGAGCAGTTGATGTAGCATATCTAGATTTCAGCAAAGCATTTGACACCGTCCCACACAATAAACTTATTCACAAACTATATCTCCTTGGTCTAGATTCAAAAATTGTGAACTGGGTGGAATGCTGGCTTAAGGACAGAAAACAAAGTGTCTTAGTAAATGGAGTTCATTCAGCAGAGGGGGCTGTTACTAGTGGTGTTCCTCAGGGGTCAGTTCTGGGGCCTGTTTTGTTTAACATATTTATCTGCGATATCAGCAAAGGGCTACAGGGGAAAGTATGTCTCTTTGCAGATGATACAAAAATTTGCAACAGAGTGGATGTTCCAGGGGGGGTAGACAAAATGAGAAGTGATATACAACAATTGGAGGATTGGACAAATGACTGGGGTCTAAAGTTTAACACAGCAAAGTGTAAAATAATGCATTTAGGGAAGAAAAATCCAAATGTTAATTACAGACTCAATGACACTTTACTGACTGTTACAGACGAGGAACAGGACTTGGGAATTATTATTTCAGATGATTTAAAACTTAGTAAACAATGTAGTAAGGCAGCGAGTAAGGCTAGCAGAATGCTTGGATGTATTGGTAGAGGTATTTGCAGCAGAAATAGTAAGGTTCTTATGCCACTTTATAGATCATTAGTTAGGCCTCATCTTGAGTATTGTGTGCAGTTCTGGAGACCATATCTTCAGAAGGATATTAACAAACTTGAATCTGTGCAAAGGAGGGCTACCAAAATGGTACATGGTCTAAAAAATAAAACTTACCAGGATAGGCTCAATGACCTAAATATGTATAGCTTAGAGGAGAGAAGGGAAAGAGGTGATATGATAGCAACTTTCAAGTACATTAAAGGGTTTAGTAAAACTGAGGCTGTGGGTATTTTACATAAAATGGAAAATTCAAGAACAAGGGGTCATGAGCTCAAGCTAAAGGGTAGTAAATTCAGAAGTAATTTGAGGAAGCACTTCTTTACACAAAGAGTGATTGATTTATGGAATAAACTTCCTCAAGAGGTAGTAGCAACAAACACTGTGGGGGACTTTAAAAATGCATGGGACAAGCATAGGGCTATCCTACGAACTAGATAAGTTTATACTGTTAGGTAAGGTCGGGCAGACTTGCTGGGCCTATGGCTCTTATCTGCCGTCAATATCTATGTTTCTAGACATTGTAGACTCTGGTTGTTGATGGGACCTTGATTGGGCAGATGTATTTGTCCCTGAAAAGGACTCTTCAATCATAGTCATTTGGGAATCTTCGTCTAAAGGGTCTACAGTCCTTAGTATTATTTCCCCATTACTAATATCATCTTGTGTGTTTTCTTCTTCGTTACCTACAAATAAATATAGAAATTAAATATATAAATAAAACATCAAATATGTATGTAATTTATGTTTTACATATAAATTTGACACTAATAACATTCTAAAATATTTAAAATTAAAAAAAAAGAAAGAAAAGAAAATATATAATCATTTTTATTAAAAGATAGCCAATACAGATCTTACTCAATTTCATTAGTAAACAAAAATTAATTTTGATTTTCAAATAAATTTCTAAAAATGTAAGATTTGTATATGATTATCGTTTTATCTTAAAAATAATATTAGTACATCAATAATAATTGTGAATGTTCTGTGCCATTTCAGGAAAATCTATTACTGAAAATAAGATATTTGATATGCAGATTGATTTACCATGGGACATATCTTTTTTCACATTACAAAACATGATTCTACATAAAAGAGAAATAAGGACAAAAAAAATTTAAAATTTGGACAAGACTAGAATAAATGTACATAAAGCTATATAATTACCTTCTTCTATACCTCCGGATATAATTTGATTGAAGATATTCATGACTTCTGAAAATAAAAAATGACATTTAATTTTTATGGTTCTTTTAATTTGTTAACAAGAAAAGAAATACAACAATACAATTTAAAAAAAAAAATAATACCTCTCGAATTTCTGGCATTGTCAACGGGTGTACTGCAGGGAATATCAGGCAATGTATCCGCTGATCCTAAACTATGTGTTGTTATCGAAGATGACGAAAGTGTTCTTTGACAAACATTTTCTGTAGGCCTCATTTGGCTTGTAGAAGCTAATTCCTCAATTGACTCGGTAGCTTGCAGAGAAGATTGGCTAGAAGGTCGTGCTATAATAGTTAAAAAGAATACATATATGTGTTAAAGGACATTTTACTAAAAAATAATATTTCATTTTTCAGATTGAGAATTTAATTTCTGAAAACTTAACAATTTATTTTTTGTTAAATTTTTTATTAATTCTATTGTTATTCTTATTTTAAATATAAACCTAGGAGAATCATAGGCTAATTTATAAGGCCTTGAAGACCTACCCTCTTCTATAAGGGCTTATTTTCAGTTTTTTAACAATATAGGTTGTTAGCTCATGAGTGTAATAAGTTTGAGGCATTATCTTGGTATAATGATTAGAAAAGGAAGATTGTAATTTTAGAAACAGGAACATTTTTGTTGAAAAAGTAAACTTGTATTTACTGATTGGACAGCAACAATTTACAATTGCTGTCCATGTTCTGAAACAAAAATGGTCTGTCGGCTTATCTTAGAGACCTTCATTTTAAAATCAAGATAGCAAGAGAATGAAGAAAAATTGATAATATTGGTAAATTATAAAGTTGTTTATAATTACATAGTATATGAATCAGAAAATACATTTTTAGGGTTGAATGTCTATTTATTTTCATCATAATATTTATTGCCTTTTTGGAACTTAAAAAGGCCTGCAACATATGAAAGATATATACTAGTGAATCCATGCTCATGATTTGAAGTGCACATGAATAAAAATAAATGTGATTTATCCGAATCTTACTTTAAAATAAGTAAGAAATTATAAAAAGGTCAATAATACAGTATCACATATCACTGTTGTGCGTCTATAGATACGCTGTTTGAACATGTAATTTGGATACAAACCTGGAAAATCATCGGAATCACAAGGGACATCAAGACCATCTACTATTTCGTTCCCCAATCGAGACAATACACGTCGTTCATAGTTGAGAAGATCGGATTCCATTGCTGGGCCACCGCCGGTAGCCCTAGCTGCTTTTTTTTCTTTGGCATATTTTGACTTTGTGATTCTTTTAATGTCAGAGAAACGCTTTTTGCAACTATCCACATTTTTGGGAAAACGTGATACTGCTGAAACAGCGCAACTAATCTCTTCCCACAAAAACTTTTTTCTGCTATGTGTGGTAACACGCTGCTTATGGCCGAGAAGAACATCATAATGCTCTAGTACCCTCTCTACTAGAACTTCATTTTGTTCTAAAGTAAATTGGACATTACGTCCACTTTTGGTTCTTCCAGCTTCAATAGCTGCCATCTTGTCGCAATAAAGATTAATCTGACTAATAAAGTAATAGGCGTATGCTAACATTCGCGCCGTAATGACGTCTTAGATTCATTTTAATATCACATGCAAGTAACGTACGCTAAGTAATTCGATTTATCATATTGAATGCTTCATAAATTGGAACAATTAGGGAATGATATTTATCATAGATACGATGATATTCGCTTCAAATATGACGCGAATAATTACGGATTGAAATTTGATAAATATGTACTAGTCAAGTTTATACGGAGTGTGCGAATAATGGCGTTATAATTGCCCATCGTAATTGCATGATAATTCACATAGAAATAAATTTTGCCCTTTATCTGCTATTATAAACACATAGATAATGTTATCTCCTTTGCATCAATGCGGCAATCGATTTAATTTACATATAAGGAGATAAGTTTACCTATGTGTTTATAATAGCAATGCAAATTGCAAATTATTGTTTTTTGAAACCTATAGATTTTAAAATTGAAAATGTGTGTATATTAGATGTAATTTCTATGTATTGTAGTATTAATGCTAAGCACAAAACTTTATCCATGCGTTTATAATATCAAAGAAAGTGCTAAGTATGGTTTTATTAAAGTTTTAAATATCCAATTTTAAAATGTCTATACGTTCGTTTTGATTTCTATCTATTGCAGCATTGACGCAAAGGACTTAATTAGCATCAATGCTGACATAGATAGAATCCACATATAAGGACATAATTTTATCTATGTGTTTATAATAGCAAATAAAGTTCAAAATATATATTTTTTTAATTTATAGATATCAAAGTTTACTATCGGCTAGATTTAGAGTTTGGCGTTAGCCGTCAAAACCAGCGTTAGAGGTTCCTAACGCTGGTTTTGGGCTACCGCCGGTATTTAGAGTCAGTCAGGAAAGGGTCTAATGCTCACTTTCCAGCCGCGACTTTTCCATACCGCAGATCCCCTTACGTCATTTGCGTATCCTATCTTTTCAATGGAATCTTTCTAATGCTGGTATTTAGAGTCGTGGCTGAAGTGAGCGTTAGAAATCTAACGACAAAACTCCAGCTGCAGAAAAAAGTCAGTAGTTAAGAGCTTTCTGGGCTAACGCCGGTTTATAAAGCTCTTAACTACTTGATAGAAGACTTCAGCCGGATGATGGATCTCCAGCCCCTGTTTTTTACAGGCAAAAGAGCTGAATTCTTTGGGGCATGCCCCACAAAAGGCCCTTTTAAGGGCTGGTAAGGTAAAAGAGCTTTTCTATTTTAATTTTAGAATAGGGTAGGGCATTTTTTTATTTTGGGGGGCTTTGTTATTTTATTAGGGGGCTTAGAGTAGGTGTAATTAACTTAAAATTGTTGTAATATTTTTATTATTTTTGTAATTATTTTTTTTATTTTTTGTAACTTAGCTTTTTTTATTTTTTGTACTTTAGTTAGTTTATTTAATTGTATTTATTTGTAGGTATTTTATTTAATTTATTTATTGATAGTGTAGTGTTAGGTTTAATTGTAACTTAGGTTAGGATTTATTTTACAGGTAATTTTGTAATCATTTTAACTAGGTAGCTATTAAATAGTTATTAACTATTTAATAGCTATTGTACCTAGTTAAAATAAATACAAAGTTACCTGTAAAATAAATATAAACCCTAAAATAGCTACAATATAATTATAATTTATATTGTAGCTATATTAGGGTTTATTTTACAGGTAAGTATTTAGCTTTAAATAGGAATAATTTATTTAATAAGAGTTAATTTATTTCGTTAGATTTAAATTATATTTAACTTAGGGGGGTGTTAGTGTTAGGGTTAGACTTAGCTTTAGGGGTTAATAAATTTATTAGAGTTGCTGCGAGGTCCGGTTGGCAGATTAGGGGTTAATACTTGAAGTTAGGTGTCAGCGATGTTAGGGAGGGCAGATTAGGGGTTAATAATTGTAGGTAGGTGGAGGCGACGTTAGGGGCGGCAGATTAGGGGTTAATAAATATAATATAGGGGTCGGCGGTGTTAGGGGCAGCAGATTAGGGGTACATAGGTATAATGTAGGTTGCGGCAGTGTACGGAGCGGCAGATTAGGGGTTTAAAAAAATATACAGGTGTCAGCGATAGCGGGGGCGGCAGATTAAGGGTTAATAAGTGTAAGGTTGGGGATGTTTAGACTCGGGGTACATGTTAGAGTGTTAGGTGCAGACATAGAAAGTGTTTCCCCATAGGAAACAATGGGGCTGCGTTAGGAGCTGAACGCTGCTTTTTTGCAGGTGTTAGGTTTTTTTTCAGCTCAAACTGCCCCATTGTTTCCTATGGGGGAATCGTGCACAAGCACGTTTTTGAAGCTGGCCGCGTCCGTAAGCACCGCTGGTATTGAGAGTTGCAGTGGCGGTAAATTATGCTCTACGCTCCCTTTTTGGAGCCTAACGCAGCCCTTCTGTGAACTCTAAATACCAGCGGTATTTAAAAGGTGCGGGGGAAAAAAAGCATGCGTTAGCTACGTGGGTCGTTACCGACAAAACTCTAAATCTATGCGTCAGTGTTTATGTTATATGTAATTAATGTCGATTGCAGCATTGATGTGAATGACCTAATTTTAACTAGGTGTTTAAAATATTAACAAAAGTTCTAAATATCTTTGTTTAAAATTGATAGATATGCAAGTGTACAATGTGTGTACATGTAATTTCGATCAATTTCAGCATTGATGCTAAGGACCTAACTTTATCGATGTGTTTATGATACCAAGTCAAGTTCACAGTATCGTTTTTTTTTTACTTTACAGATATGCAATTTTACAATGTCTCCATGTAATATATAATTTCTATCTATTGCAGTATTGTTTATAAAATAATGACATTATAAACTTTCATATCTATAACTTACAAAAAATTATATGTTGAACTTGATTTACTATTATAAACACATAGATACATTTTTGTCTGTAGCATCAATGAATAAAGAAATAGAAAATACATGTAATATACACACATTGTTAAATTTCATATATATAACTTGTTGAAAAGTATAGTTTCAACTTTCTTTGCTTTTATAAACACATACATAAAGTTAAGACCGTATATGTAAATTCTATCTATTTCAGCATTGATGCTCAGGACATAACTTTATCTATGTGTTTATATGAGCAATGAAAATTATAAATAACAATTTTTAAAACTCAGATATGCAAGTTAAAAATGTCTCTATGTTAGATGTAATTTCTATCTATTGCAGTATTTACAGTTTATGACATAACTTTATCTATGTGTTTATATTAGCAATGAAATTTCAAATAAAATTTATTTTAAATATTAAAGACTTTATATTTGTAAATGTGTGTTTTTAAATATAATTTGGATCTATTGCAGCATTTATGCTAAGGACATAACTTTATCTATGTGTTTAAATACTAAGTCAAATCATAAATAAAAGTTAAATAAATTTAGAGATATATGTGTCCGATGTGTGTATGTTATATGTATTTTCTATCAATTGCAGCATTGATGCTAAGGGCATAACTTTATCTATGTGTTTATAATACCAAAGATATTTAACATTATCCTTTATTGACGTTTACATATATGCAAATTTACAATGTCTGCATGTAATATTTAATTTCTATTTGAGCATTCTTTCTAACATAATGACATTGTAAACTTTCATATCTATAACTTACAAAAAAGTATATGTTGAACTTGATTTGCTATTATAAACACATAGATATTTTTTTTTGTCCGTAGCATCAATGAAGAAAGAAATAGAAAATACATGTAATATACACACATTGTTAAATTTCATATATATAACTTGTTTAAAAGTATATTTTGAAATGTTGTTGCTATTATAAACACATAGATAAAGTTAAGACCGTGTATGTCAATATTATCTATTTCTGCATTGATGCTAAGGACATAACTTTATCTATGTGTTTATAAGAGCAAAGAAAATTTGAACTAACAAATTTAAAAACTCAGATATGCAAGTTTACAATGTCTCTATGTTTGATGTAATTGCTATCTATTGCAGTATTTACAGCTAATGAAATAACTTTATCTATGTTTTTATATTAACAAACAAATTTCAAATAATAAATATTTTCATAATTATATATTTTATAGATTAATTTTTTTGTATGTTAAATATAATTTGTATCGATTGCAGCATTGATGCTAAGGACATAACTTTATCTATGTGTTTATAATACCAAAGACAGTTCACTTATACTTTATTGACCTTTACAGATATGCAAGTTTACAATGTCTGCATGTAATATGTAATTTCTACCTATTGCAGCATTGTTTCTAATATATTGATATTGCAAACTTTCATATCTATGTCTTTCAAAAAAATATATGTTGATTTTACTATTATAAACACATAGATAAAGTTTGGTCCGTAGCATCAATGCTGCAATCGAAAATAAATTTTTATAATTATCAATTTAATTTGAATGAACCTAATAAATTTTATTTTTAACTATCATAGTACATAACCTTATATTCTGTTTTTATTCGATCAATCTATCAATTGTTAACCAAAATATTTACTACACATTGTGTTGTTTACTCTCTATCTCTGTCCCTCGCTATCTGTCTCTTTATCTTGCTTGCTTTCTATCTTTATTAACATATACTGTATCTCTTTAGCACTCTTTCTTTCTCTATCTTTTGATAACTCTCAATGTTTAAAGGGACATGAAACCATCCATGTTATGTTCATGATTCCTATAAATAATAAATTATTATACACAATATGCAATTAATCTCTAATTATTATCATTCTTTTGATATTTTTTTGAAGGAATCATCAAATTACAAATTCTATTTATGTTAACACGTGTGAGAAAATTTTAAAACATTATATAAATTTAGCCACCTATCAGCAGCTGTAATCTATTTTATTTTTAAAGTATTTTCTACTTACCCAAATAATTATTGTGCAGCGTGTGAAATCAAAAGCGCTTTCAGTCTTCAGCAAGTAATACCGAGTGACACGATCGAATAGCAATCAATGAATGAATATTTTCATTCATTGAATACTATGTATCACCGGTATGGCCAGTAAAAATTATTACGCATGCGCAATTGTGGCGAACATACGCATGCGCATTTGGCTTGATGTATTGTGCACAAGCTTTTGAGTGACGTAGGGAACGTGTAGAACCGCTTGCTACGTCACTAATCCAGAATAAGGAAGTGGTGGAGGGGAGGAGTCCCAAGAACAAAAGGAGGTATTATATTTTTATTAATTATAAAAAAAATAAAACATTTTACACTTCACATTGATGCATTCCCTTTGCATTAGACTTGACCTTCACTTTAAAGTGACATTGTACTGTATTTTTCTTTCTCCCTTTAATATGTTCCAAATGATACATTTACTGTCTGGTGAGTATGATTTTTTTTACAAATACCTATAATATAATATATATAATATAGGCTATTTTAGGATTTATATTTATTTTACAGGTAACTTTGTATTTATTTTAACTAGGTACAATAACTATTTAACAGCTACCTAGTTAAAATAATTATAAAATTACCTGTAAAATAAAACCTAACCTAAATTACAAATACACCTAACACAACACTATCATTAAATTAATTAAATTAAGTAACTATAATTATCTAATATAAAATACAATTAAATAAACTAAACTATATTACAAAAACAAACAAACACTAAATTACAAAAAATAAAAAAATATTACAAGAAGTTTAATCTAATTACACCTAATCTAAGTCCCCTAATAAAATAAAAAAGCCCCCCAAAATAATAAAATTTCCCTACCCTAAACTACATTACAAATAGCCCTTAAAAGGGCCTTTTGCGAACATTGCCCCAAAGTAATCAGCTCTTTTACAAGCCCTTAAAAGGGCTTTTTGCGGGGCATTGCCCCAAAGTAATCAGCTCTTTTACCTGTAAAAAAAAAGCAATACAATACCCCCCCCAACATTACAACCCACCACCCACACACTCCTACTCTAAAACCCTCCCGATCCCCCCCCTTAAATAAACCTAACACTACCCCATTGAAGATCACCCTACCTTGAGCCGTCTTCACCCAGCCGAACTCTTCATCCAATGTGGGCACAAGTGGTCCTCCATCCAGCAGAAGTCTTCATCCAAGCGGCATCTTCTATCTTCATCCTTACAGCGATGAGCTTCTCCATCT